>NC_141685.1:1849512715-1850112715 GCF_964263255.1 Lissotriton vulgaris
TAGCTCCGTCCAGGATTACACAGTGGCACACCATGGTAATCCAGTGTGAGAAATCAGCATCCGTATCCCTGCCTTGTGAGGAGGTGCGCGGATCTGAAAGCATCCCACCACTTCCACGTGAGGCAAACATTTCATTCAAAGATTACCTAAAAGGTGGCATTAGACCACCTTAGACATATTTGAATGCTTTTTCATGGTGCTGTGCTATGTGATCCTGTTCTGAATAACATGTCCTATAGCTCCAATGATTATTGACATGCCCCAAAGAGAGGCGCATGAACTGATGAACTCTACGCCTAGGCTCTGACACATCACACCTTCATTTCTATGAATTATACCATATGAACAGACTTGCTATTGTTTTGTAAGGCTGCATTGGACTAAAAACTTCACTTTTGTTCTTTAGTGATGTATTAATGAATGATACTCTATCATGTTCTATGTTTACATGTGTGATGGGTGCTTGTGTGAGACTACCTTTGTGCACAGACCAGTAACTGTGCACATGGCTCATAGGGACCTCAGCAAGTTTAGATGTTGACCTAGGGTAGGCCTTATAACAGTAGTGGGCACTCATAGGTAAGGTCTATGGGGTTTACTGGTTTATCTGCAGTTCCCCTGTATTAAACACATAGGGGAAAATCTGCCTTTAACTGCAATTCCGCTTACCTGAGGACTTCAAGGTTCAGTAAAGTATCAAACTAGGGTGAAACATGTGCACCAAGTTTGATTAAGAAGGTCCCAATAACCTACATGTACACCTTATGTGCCATCCAGAATTGTCATTTTTCTCTGGCTCAGCTCAGAATCAGATTCCAGGTCAATTGCGCCTCTGCTGGGCCACATCAACTATCTATCTGCTCCCCAGGGGAAAATGCCTCCCCACACAAAAGGAGCATTAACAGTGCTTCACTCAGCTCATGAGAAAGAAATGGTGGGGAAGGAAATCTGCATCTGTTCATCAGCTGTCACACCGTACTAGGGTTAGGAAAGCCCAGGCTCACTAAACAAAAAAGGAAGCCCAGACATCTGGAGCCAACATAGAAGGATGTGCTCCCTCATGAGGTTTTAGTGTGAAAGTCTTGACCAGTGATGTCAGCTAGGGTTGGAACTGAGCCCCCAGAGGAGATTTGCACAGAAATCCATTGACAACGTCATCTTGGATTGTCCCAGCAAGCTGTGCAGTAGTTTTGGAATAGGAATTGACAGGTGATGTGGCAGCCTAGGATTGGCCAGGTGTGCCTGACATCTAGAACTTTCCAGCCCCACTTAAAAGAACTTGCACAAGGGATTGGACACTGGCATCAGATGGCAGCAACATCACTGACAGCTGAAAAGACAAGCCCCCTGTTGCCCTAATGGACCAAAGACTCTACCTGCAGCTGACCCTGGACTAGTGAGTCTCTCCAGGACCAGTGAGGCTGCTTTTGTTATTGGGTGTAGAGCTGGATTTCTGTGGCCCAGCAGAAGGCAAGGAGCTCCAGAAACCAAGGCTAGGAGAAAAGTTGATGCAGGGAGCCAATGAAATCAGATCCCTGCAATGAGTGCCACATTTGTGGCTAGGTGGTGGGCTCAAAAGACGGCTAGGCCTCACCACCTGGAGCAAAATGAGCCCAGGATTATGGAAACCAGCCCAACAGGGCAGGAGATATCAATCCTCAAAGGATTTGACCTTTGATCACGCCAAGAAATTGGAAAGTGTGGAGCTCTGCTGTATTTTTCAGAAAATTCCACTGGGGGCTGTGCATGTGTTATGAATAAGTGAGATTCTTAGCAGATGCATGTGTGGGGCCCCTTGCCAGAGCTCATCGAAGTTTGGAGACCCAATCCCCTGGGCTGCTGTATAATAAGAAGTGGCCCGGGACTCAATCCTGGACCCTCAACAAGGAAAGAAGAATAGGGGTGTACCATTGAGCTCCTCCCTGATAAAGAAAAGGGGCTTGGAACATCCAACCTGGGGCCCTTATAAGGAAGCAGAAAGGAGGGGGCAGTCGAGCCCACCCAACAATGAGAGGAAGGAACCTGGTGCTCCATCCCCAGGCCCCCGATGAGGAAAAGTGTAATGCGGTGCACTGTCACTCACCCCACAACGGAGATGAGCTTGCTCCCACTTTCTTGTTTGAGCAGGTCGGCCACTGTGAGAAAAGTACACTGCCTGCACACGAGCATCAGGGAGAATACAGTTGTCAGCTCCAGCACCGGCAGACACAGCTAAGTGGGACGGTGAGTGGGCTCCTCGCGCTGCTCCCACCAAATGCAAATCGCAGTATCCCAAAAAGAAGATGCAGGGCATGAGGCCCTAATCAGCATAACTAGCACAGCCAAAGCCTCTCATTTTGCCCTGCAGGGCTGGAAATACCTACAACTTTCTTCCCTGTGGTGGTTCCAGGAAGGCAGCAGCACTACTGTGGTTATAAAAGAGAGTTGTGGAGGGCTGTGCGAATCACAGCTACACCCCAAGGAAAATATGATAGTGGACTCTAAATGTGCAGGGTCAAGAAATCCATGATCCCTGGGCTTTTCATGGTTATTTTAAACATGCCTAAGGCTTGAACCTTTGTTTTGCAGCCTGGGAATACAGGGATCTCTAGTGGTTACACTTATGGCTGCATCCTTTGATGCTTAAAGTGGTTTAAGAAGCATGCAGACTCATGTTTTGTTTTTTGACAATGCTTTATAAAAAATGTATTGCTGATAGTGCTTTTTGATCAATATAACAATGCATTATTGAAAGTAAAACAAGGTTATTGATGGCAGTGATAGAAAGATGGATTTCTACGTATGATTCTTAGTCTTTTGATGTGCCAATCTTAATAGGACTGCCTTATTTAAAGTGACACCTTCCTATATGTTAATGTGCCATTTGATATGTGAAGGGGTACTGTGATTTTTGGGGATCATGACACACTAGGGGTCAAATGTGATTTCAGAGTGTCACCAAAGGTATTTCCACTTACCGTATGTATATATTTATAAATGACTGCACATTATTTAGTAATTTGTGTCATAAATTCACTTTTCCTTTTCCAAAGGCAAAGCACAAACTGGGCAATCAATTTTTCAATCAATCAATCAATCAATTAGTCAGCACTTGTAGAGTGTGCCTTATCTCCTCATGGGTATCCAGGCACTCAGGTAGGGGGGAGTTAGTCAACGAGTCTGGCCTTGAGCCCCTTCCTGAAGTCAGTAAGAGAGGGGGAGGTTTGGAGGTGGAGTGGCAGGTCGTTTCAGGATTTGGCAATGAGGTGAGAGAAAGAGCAACCTCCATTATGGCTGCCCATGATGTGGGGGATGTGTGTGAGGAAGGTGGATCAGAGTTGTCTAGACAGCTGGTGGAACTTCAGGCAGTGTTTGATGTAAGAGGGTTCGGTGTTGTGGTGGGCTTTGAAGGCAAGTGTCAGCAGCTTGAACGGGTATCTCTTCTGTACAGGGTCAGTGGAGGCTACTGAGGTGGAGGGCAATGCTGGTCTGTTTGGGGAGGTCGAGAATGATTCTGGCGGAGGCTTTCTGTATGGTCTGTAGACATTTGAAGAGGTGGGTGGTGGTTCCGGTGTAGGGTGCATTTCTGTAGTCGAGTCGGTGGTGATAAGGGCCTGAATCACGGTTTTCTGGGTGCTGGCAGGAATCCACAGGAATATTTTTCAGAGTATGTGGAGGGTGTGGAAGAAGTATGGGAGCACAATGTTGGCCCAAGCCTTCATGGAGAGGTCACTGTTGAGAATGATGCCAAGGTTGCAGGTGTGCTTTTTGGGGGTGGGTAAGGGTGAGGGTGAGGGTCCGAGTGCTTTGGACCACCGCATTGTCATCCTATGGGGAGGGATTCCTGCCAGAGATGAGCACTTCTGTCTTGTTCGTGTTCAGCTAAAGGCAGTTAGAACTCATCCAGTTGGCGATGCTGGTCAAGGTATTCTGGAAGTTGAGTCCGGTGGTTGTGGTGTCTTCCATGAGAGAGAGGATAAGTTGGGTTTCGTTAGCGTATGAGATGATGTTGAGTCTGTGGTAGCGCACAATATCAGCCAATGCAGTCATGTAGGTGGTGAAGAGGGTGGGGCTGGAGGGGGATCCTTAGGGTATACCACACATGATGTTTTTGGGTATAGAGGTGAAAGATGGTAGACAGATTTTCTATGTACGCACTGTGAGGAAGGAGGTGTTGCATTTGAGGGTATTTCCTGTGGTGCTGATGTGGTAGAATATGGTGATGAGGGTGTGGTGAGATATAGTGTTGAAAGCCTCTGAGCGGTCGCCCCTGTCGAGGATGGCTCTGATGTCGATGGTCGTGGCTATCTGGGAGAACTCTGCATTTAGATGGAGTGGAAGCCAAACTGAGTGGAGTAGACGGTTTCTTTCCAGGTGGTCTGCGAGCTGGTGATTGATGGCTTACTCTGGGAACTTGGCTGGGAAGGGGAACAGTGAGATGGGGTGGCAGTTCTTGATTTTCTTGGGGTCAGGGGACAGTATATTCAGGAAGGGTTTTATCTCTGCATGTTTCCATGCATCAGTGAAGGTGACTGAGATGATCGATGAGTTGAGAATGTTGGTGAGTGCACTGCTAATTTCCTCCTGTTCCCAGTTTGAAGGCGAGGTGGAGGTAGGGTTCTGTTTGTGTTCTGGAGTGGATAGAGGTCATAATCGATGTAGTGATTGGTATGGTGAGCAGTGTCCAGTTGGTTAAGTAGCTGTGGGAGTTCTCTTGGGTGGCAGGAGAAGGGGGAGGTCAATTGGCTGTGGGTCGAAGTTGCTGTAGATGTCTGCTATCTTGTTGTTGAAGTAGTCTGCCAGGGAGTTGCAGAAGGCTTGGGAGAGGTGAATCGTGGCCTGTGTGCCTGACGTGCAGGAGAATTCTTTGATGACACTGAAGAGTTCTTTTGTGTGATTCATGTTGGCATCCATGCAGGTGGTTAGGGCCTCTTTCGTGGCATCCTTGATGTGGTGGTAGTATTTTCATAGGGTGGCTTTGATGAGGTTAGGTTTGGGTTTCATGCCAGTGAGTGGAAGTTACTAGCTCATGCCATCTCCCATACAATGGGCTGCTTGCTTCCCATTGAGGGGGTGATTATGGACCTATTGCTTGTGCTGGCCTCACACCCGACGCAACTAATAGTCCGGTTTCACTTCATTGATGTAATCTGTCATTTTGAGAACTATTCTGTTAGAAATTGGGCCTCTAGTTGGCAGAGATTTGCACCCTGTCCAAGAAGGGGCCACTAAGTAGAAATTGAGATATAAAACTAGCAAGAATAAATAAAAAAAAAGTGCTTAAAAGTCAATAGCACTAAAAAGTTACTTGAGGTCACACGGGACTGGGGTAAATCCAAAGTTCAGGCAGACCACTATGGAGGGAAGGCCGGTTCTGAGACTCAAGCAGGTTCTACTGAAAAACTACTTTGGATGGAGAAAAGCATCAATGCTGAGTGCATGCTGTTGCTGCGTCGTCGTTGAGCTCTGTTGAGATGCAGGCAATACGTTGTGATCAAGCCATGGTACATGCACAATCGACCCCATCTTTTCAGAACAAAATAGCATCTGACTCCCAATAAAATGGAGATACAAAATAACACCAGAAACATGCACCACCTACAGAGCAGCCACCGACGCACAACACAACATCACCAAAGCCACAAAAAAGAACTTCTTCCGAAACAGTATCCTCACCAAGGCCCACAACTCCCAAGTACTCTTCTCCATCATCAAGGAATTCCCCAATCCTGACAGCGAAACAACAGACGTCCAAACATCACAATACCTTTGCAACTGACTCAGCACCTTCTTTCACCTCAATATTAAGACAATCTACGACAACTTCAACATCCAAGACCTCTGCAATGCCCCAGCTCCCAACCCCAACAACGCTACCCAACAGACCCTACTCATGTGGACCCCACTCATGATAGATGACACATTAAATACCATGAAGAGCATTTATCTGGAGCACCCTCAGACCCTTGCCCACCCGACATCTTCCACAAAACCGCTCGGGCCATCGCACCCGAACTACACAAGATGATCAAGCACTCCCTCGAAACCACCACATTCCCCGACAACTGGAAACACATGCCAAAGTCACCCCCTCTTTAAGAAACCCTCTGCAGATGCCAAGAACTTCAGACCTATCTCCCTGCTCCCATTCACTACCAAAGTGATTGCAAAAGACCATCAACACCCAGCTACCAAACGTTATAGAAACCAACAGTGTCATGAACATCTCCTAATCCGGATTCTGCAGTAACCACAGCACTGAGACCACCCGGCTCGCCCCCACCTACTATATTTTCTCCTTCCCCGACCAGAACTAAACAGCAGCCCTCATCCTCCTGAATTTCTCAGTGGCCTTTGACACCATCTCCCACCACACACTAGCCACCAGACTACATGAACCGGCATCCTTGGAAGGCCCTTGCCTGAATAGGTTCATTTCTCACAGACTGAACTCAGCTAATCAGACTCCTCCCTTTCCTCTGGGAACCAACAGAGACCAGATGTGGAGTGCCCCATGGATCTCCTTCACCCCCACCCTCTTCAACATCTACATGGACCCTCTCACAACCATCGTCCGAAACCATGGGCTCAACATTGTCTGCTACGCTGATGACACCCGGCTCATTCTCTCCCTCACCAAAGAACCCAATATCAACAGGCACAACTTACAAGAAGTGATGGAAGCAGTCTCCACCTGGATGAAGATGAGCTGCCTGGAACTCAACTCCGAGCTCCACCCCATCCTCCTGGGATGGCACCTGGTGGCCCTCTATCGTCTGAAACCCCACTTTCCCATCAGACCATGCACACATCCTCGGCATCATACTAGATTCAGTGCTCACAATGAACCGCCAGATCAATGCTGTGTCCTTGGCCTGCGTCAACAACCTCCACATACTATGAAAAACATTCAGATGGATCCCATCTGAATTCAGAAAAACAGTCACGCACACCATCATCAGCAGCAAACTGGACTATGACAACGCTCTCTGTGCTGGAATCAACAAGAAACTACTTTGCAAGCTCCAGACCATCCAGAACGCCACAGCCAGATTAGTCCTAGACATTCCTCACCACCATCACATCATCCAACACCTCCACAATCTCCACTGGCTCCCCATCTGAAGAAAAATAACTTTCAAGCTCCCCACCCATGCTCACAAGGCCCTCCCGAATAGCAGACCACCATACCTTAAGGACTGCCTCTCCTTCCACTCACCCAAGGGACACCTCCGATCAGCTGACCTTTCTCTGGCCACCATCCCACACATCTACAAGACCAGAACAGGAGGGAAGTCCTTCTCCTACCTCGAAGCCAAGTCCTAGAACAACCTTCCCCTCTGGCGAACCTCCACACTGCCCCAGTTCGGGAAAGGCCTCAAGACTGACTCTTTGGATGACCCCAGCACGCTATGGAATCCCCATCTCCATATCGCCTTGAGACCCTTGCAGGTGAGTAGCTGCACTTTTTAAACCCCTGACTGATTGCAGAGATAAGAGCAGAGAAATGTCAATGTTCTAAAAGTGGCATTTCTAAAATAGTAATGTCAAATGCAAATATACCACTAAAGAGAAGTTATCACTACTAGACAGTACCCAAGAGATAGTAGCCTTTACTTTGTGTGGAAATCCCAGGTTGGGGAAGCTGCGTTGCAGAGTTAAGTTAAGAGCAGAATAATGTCCACTTTTTAAAAGTGGCATTTCTCAAATTGAAAAGTCAAATCAACTTTACCACTAAAGAGGATTTATCACTACCATTCCAAAAATATGAAAAATGATTTAGCTACTCTTTTCTCATCAGGAATTATAGTTTGAAAGTGTTTGAAGGATTTCCCAATCCTAGCCTATGAAAGGAGTGGGCCTCACAGTAGTGAAAAATTTATTTGCTCTTTGTCAATACCAGCACATTGAAGGTTCATGTCCTACCTTTTACTTACACAACACCCTTCCCTTAGGGCTACATAAGGCCTACCTTAGGGCTGCTCTTTGTGTAATAAAATGTGAGTATAAGGCTTGGCAAGTGGTTTTATATGCCAAGTTGATGGAGCAGTAAATTCAATAGAAGCCTGAGACAGGCTTGAAAGTCTACTAGTGTGGGTGGCACCACCAGTGCTGCAGGCCCACCCGTAGCATTTAGATTGCAGGCCCTCGGTATATATAATACCACTTTACAATGGACTTATAAGTGAACTAAATATGCCTATCATCTGTATACCAATGTCACCATGGTTAGCGGAGAAGTACGAGCATTTTAGCAATGGTTAGCAGTATTAAAGTGCTCAAAGTCCTAAGGTCAGCAAAAAGATACAACAAAAAGTGGAGGTAAGCTGGCAAAAATTTTATGAAAGACCATCTTAAGGATGACAGGTCTAATATATTCTGACGTCGCTTACAAGATGACCCCTTTTATCCAGACAACACCAACAGTAAATGAGGCTAGTGTATTGAAGACATCCACAGAGGTAGTTCTCCTCTTCCCTTGTACTATTTTTATGTATGAATGCATAATACAGATTCACATGTATACTGCTTCCTCAGAAATGGGACAACACATACAGAGATGCAGCCTAACTCTGTAAATGCACAGTGACTTTATATTTATATGTCATGTCTCTTTTTTGTGCTGTTGGAAGGAGGGGCGTGTTTCCTTTGTCCATAACAAATATTTAGGAATATTTTATTGTTAAGATCAATGTTCTATGAACATAAATCCTAAAATACTTGACTAGAATTCTGTAATGCTTCTGAGAAATCTGTGGTTGAGATTGTTTTATAGGTGAGATTGAACTATGGCATGTGCAGTCACAAAATGAATGCCAGCTTGAGGCAGGAGGCCAACGTGAAAAGAAAGACATATCTTGGAGCAAAAGTCGAAGAGACACATGTGTTATTCATTCTTTGCGGGAAAGGAGAGACCGTTCTCAGTCACAATTGAGCGTTCCACATTCTGTGCCATTAACAATCCGTTTCACAGCAATTTACTCTAGGTGACAGCCATGATACTGGTGAGCGCTCTCTCTAAGATGTGTGTTGCTTCATTCTGGCACAGAGATGTAGAGGACAATTGTTCTAAAGTGTGTTTACATATGTCACTTTCCTATATATCATCCTCAGGAATGGAAAATTACTAGACAGGAAAGGGCCTATAAACAAACTGCACTTTGTATTATGTTTAGTTGTACTTACTACAATGGTGCTAAATCTGTATTACAACATGTTATTCACAAACATTTAGAATCAAGATCATGAAAATTGTTTCCTGTTTTAATTTGAATGAGGATAGACCCCTACAGATAACGATGAGGAGGTGTCTAGTCGCACCTCTACTGCCACATTATTCGTTTCCCCCCTATTTCACTTGTGAAGGTTAACAATCTTCTGCAATTGAGATCCGGTTCTCCAGATGTCCCGTGTCCTCCAAGACTCTTCTAGTTGGTAACAGATCTGATCGCCACTTTTCTCGACAAAGTTTACAATCAAATTCTCCTAAGGCATGAGTCTTCAAGCGGGAGGCAGGCCCCTATAAGGGCGCCTTAACTTATCTTAGAGGGTGCGCCAGGCTCTGGTTAAAAGAAGCATCATGCTGATAACAGTCCTTTGTTTTAAGCTTAAAACAAAGGATCAGCAGTAAGCCCCTCTCCAATGGGCAATTACTAATATTGTTTTTCATTCATATTTGGCTGGGAGTATTTGTCAAAAGGACTGGAACTCCAAATATTCTTCAAACGTCCCTGTCCTTATTTTGTATAATCACACTGTGGATAATTTTACACGTTATTAAGGCCTAGGTAACCAGAAAAGTATGTTTGGCAATCATGCATTTGATTGCACTTTTAAAAGGTTTAAACGTATTTAAACATTACACATTTAAATAGAATAATTGTGCAAACATTTTGTATTGGGGAGGGCGCAACATTAAACAGTTAGAAGACCACTGTCCTAAGGGGAATCTTTCCCAATCATGCAAAGAGGCAGTAGTTCTTCCCCTCAAAAAGAAACGTAATGGTGACACCAAGGATATGAGCAAATTACGCCCTATCTCTCTCTTTTTTGCACCAATTAAGATATTTGAAAAATATATAATTAAGAAACTGGTGGAGTTCATTGCCTCCCAGGATCTTTTGGATTCCCCACAGAGTGGGCTCCGGAGTGGCCACAGCACGGAATGTGCTCCGTCGGCTGCTACTGATGCCATCCGTTGTCAGGTAGATCAGGGATGTTCCGCCATCTTAGTGATGCTTTACCTCTCTGCAGCGTTTGACACAGTGTCCCTCTCCTCTCCTGCCTGGTTCATAACAGTGCCAGGCAGGGTTAAGTGGCGCCACCCCAGCACTCATGGAGTCTTTTTTTTACTAACAGGCCTCACACTGTTAGCAATTTAGGGCAGATCCCTCCCAGCTACAATGTGGGGTTCCACAGTGCTCTTCTCTCAGCCCTACTTTATTTAATCAATCTTAGTTGCCCCCTTAGCCAAGCTGATTAGGTTATTTAGCTTCCAAGTCTTTTCCTAAGTGGACAAAACCCAAATCATTGTCTCATTATCAGATGACATACTTGAGTTGGTTGAAAGGTTCAAATGCTGCATGATTGATATAAACGATTGGATGAAAAATAATTGGTTGAAGCTGAATGCAGACAAGACAGAGATCCTGATTTTCGAGAGCAAATGTCAGTGTGGTCCGAATTGTGGTGGCCAGAGATTTACAGCACCCTACATCTTCCGGTCACTAAGTCTAATAATTTAGGGGTGATCTTTGACACCTCCCTTTCCTTCGATATTCAAGACAAGAGAATTATAGGCTCCTGTTTCATTATTCTTAAAACTTTTTTATTGATTTTCCCACTCATACCAGCCAAGCTCAGAGGTGCAGTTGCCATGATGCTTATTACATCGCGATTTGACATATGCAATGCTCTGTACTTAAATATTAATAAATTAACTCTGAATAGACTTCAAACTATTCAGAATGAGGCTGCTCGGTTACTCAAGGACATTCCCAAAACAACAGTCATGAGAAAGGGCATTTGTTCCCTGCATTGGCTGCCCTTCAGGAAGTGGGTGACCATCAAAGCCCTCAGTCTGGTTCACACTGCCCTTCATTTGTCAGGGCCACTGCCCCTGGCAACGGCCTTCCACTGGTATATTTTCAATATACAGCCGAGGTTTTCTTCTCTTAGGAAGATGGAAGTACCTAGATTTCAAAAAGCCAGATTAGGGGAGTGGGACCTTTCTTTCGGGTTCACCCACGCAAAGCTGAGGAATACCCTACCTACTCACATTGTGAGCTTAACCTCTCATGCTGCTTTTTGTAAGCACTTGAAGACCTGGCTTTTCTCCCTTCTGTGATGGATGAGTGTTATACCTGCTGCTCAGCCGGTGTGACTGGGGTGAGAGAATGTTGGTGAGTGGAGTGTTGGTGAGTGTGCTAGTCAGTTGGTGGATGGGCTGAGCAGCTCGAAGGCTGCTTCTGGTGGGGCTCTACGCTGTAACACCTTAACCTGAATAAACGTACATGAAAACTACTTTGACCAGATCTACTTCTATTTATTACATTTTGGTGACTTTACTGGAAAGAGTCTATACGTGCCACCTGTTGATCTGTAACTATTAACCTTGAAGTAACTGGATATCATGTAAGTTTAACTTGAAGAAGCTGGCCCCCCTCAGCTCCACCAGTGACCTTCAGACTGGTCAGCCCCAACCCAGGCATGCCAGATCCCACCGTATTTCTCCAAGGACTTATTGGAGTGGATCTGCAGACAGCTCATCAGCCAGTACATACTACACAGAATCTTGGGTGAGCTGTGAACTTCTGGTTCTTGGCTCTGTGTTACTACACAAAGGATGGTGAACGTGTGTGGACTTTGCTTTGTCTGGCCACAGCCTTAAGACTCATGGATGTGAATTTCTTGTGGCCATGTTAGGTTTCAGCTTGCTATTAGTAACTACTGCCACTGATTTGCATGTTTTTGGACTCAAGACTGCACCTGTCCTATCGGTCAGTTATTCAGCACTGAAGTTTTACCTCTCCAACAAGATTTCCCGCGCATGGGACTGTCAGTGTTGCGAATGGGCTCACAATGCTTTTCTTGCATGTTTCTCTGTGCCATCTACCCCACCTGTCTGTCCAGTGCTGGGGATTGCAAGGAATGCTTGTTCTGTTTGGCCTAGGCTTTTGTGATTTATTGGAGCCATCGCTGTAAGTTTTGATCAAACTCGGTTGAGTTTGGGTGTTTTTTTCCCCCTCTAATCCACTTCTACAAGCTGAAAGTACTATCTTGTTTGTTCACTGTCTCCCATTTTATCTTGCAACACGTCAAAGTGAGTCATCCAATTTACCATCTACTATGTGCTGCCTCTTTCAGTAAAAGGCTGATTTTTTATTTTTCTATGAGATTACTGTGTTATGTATGCTCATATACCATTCCAATGTATCGTTGGCAGCTACTATTCTCATTAAGTGGACGCTCGTTTTCTGGTACTCCACAGTGCTGTCTCCACAAAGTTTTCAGTCAGCAATTCCTTTGGTGAGGTTAATGGTCTACCCCTTCAGCTTCGCCATCTTACATGCAGAACTTTGCACTGTTGTGTTGTGGGGATATGTTTTTGTTACAAGTCCATTTTAAAAATATAATACTTTATAGATGGGGTGTTTTGTCTAAAAAATATCTTCTCATCCCAGCCACTATTGAAGCTACAGTTTAAAAAAATCTTGAACATGTTTATTGCTGATCAGCTCATTATGTTGCTTCAAGACAGTGAATTGTTTGTAGATGGCTCATGTTTAAGACATGAGGATGGAGGTCTCAGTGCTGCCTATGCTGTGGTTACTCTAGAAAAAACAATAGAAGCATCCTACCTATTTGGAGTAAAGTCTGCACAAGTAGCCGAATTGGTTGCATTGACAAGAGCTTGTAAAAATGGGAAAAACAAAAGAGTAACCATATACACTGATAGTCAGTATGGTTACGGGGTTGTGCATGACTTCGGCCAATTGTGGCTGCAAAGAGAATTCATGACTTCCTCGGGTACCCCTATCAGAAATGGAAAAGTGGTACAGAACCTACTGGAAACAATTCAGTTACCAAAAGAATTGGCAGTGGTCAAGTGTGCTGCTCACAACTCTGGCAAT
The DNA here is from genome assembly GCF_964263255.1 of Lissotriton vulgaris. Classification (NCBI taxonomy): domain Eukaryota; kingdom Metazoa; phylum Chordata; class Amphibia; order Caudata; family Salamandridae; genus Lissotriton; species Lissotriton vulgaris. Next base: position 1,849,525,828 of record NC_141685.1, read on the forward strand.
GACGATGTGACAGCTGGTAACAGATATGCTGACCAAATAGCCCAATATTGTGCACGACATAGAATGTCATTGAATATCAATTTGGGGGGAGTCGAAACAGCTGCCAACTTATGGTGTTTGAGGATGTATCAACTTGGGAGGAACTGAAAGGGTTACAACAAGCAGCAGAACCTGAAGAAAAGGAAAGATGGGAGAAAGTTGGTTGTCAACCAAGGAATAGAGATGGTGTCATTGTCTGTATTGATGGTATGCCTGTGTTACCAGACACCATGGTTGCTCCTATGGCTAGACTGATACATGGAGACTCACACATAGGGAGAGATGCGATGGTTCGTGTTTTCAAACAAACATGGTACAATTCGAAGTTCAGGAACATTGCAGAGGCGCTTTGCCAGAGGTGCTTAACTTGTCAGCAGTTTAATCCTGTGAAGAAAACTGTGGTATTACCAAGTACAATTGGAAAGGCAGAGGGTCCTTTTATCAGACTACAAGTTGACTTTATACAGTTGCCCCGTTGCAAAGGAAAGAAGTACGTCCTTGTCATAGTCTGCCTATTCTCAAGATGGGTGGAAGCTTACCCAGCTAAGAAAAATGATGCAATTACTGTAGCCAAGTTGTTACTGAGGGAACTGATACCTAGGTTCGGTTTCCCAGTCACAGTTGAATCAGACAGAGGTGGGCATTTTGCCAATGAAGTAATAGCACAGCTCTTTGAGGCATTTAAAATTACCCAAGAACTGCACTGTGCATATCATCCAGAGGCTTCTGGAGTAGTAGAACAGCTGAATGGCACTATAAAGTCAAGACTGGCAAAAATGTGTAACTCTACTGGATTGAATTGGATAGACGCTTTACCCCTTGTCCTGATGGGACTGAGAAGCATTCCAGACCGAAAAACAGGCCTGAGTCCCCATGAGATACTAATGGGAAGAGTGATGCGGCAGGCATGGGTACCAGGACACAAACTGCTAAGTATTTCTGATGATTTGGTACAAGAATACTGCAAGCAGCTGGGTGACCAAGTGCGTTCTATCTCTCACCAGATTGGGGAAGACGCCGTCATCAGGCCAACAACTCCGGTCCATAATCTGAACCCAGGTGATTGGGTTGTGCTTAAGAAACACACCCAGTCGAGTTGCCTAGCACCGAAGTGGGGAAAACCGAGGCAAGTGATTCTTGTCACCACAACTGCGGTGAAGTGTGCAGGTGTGCCAAAGTGGATCCATGCAAGTCATACCAAGAGGGTGACGGGAAAAGAAGCGGCTGAAGCTGAAGGTTGTGCAGCTGAAGGGTCTCCAGATGTTGGTCCTGAAAAAGCTGATGATGAACAACCGAGCACCAGTCAAGACAAGTGGTTCCCAGCGGATGATCTGGCTCTTGATCCAATAAAAACCAGAAGATACACCTACTTAGATAGAGAGTGGGATAGTGAGGACGAGACAGGACTAGGAGGAGAAAATCAGATAATCGAAATCCATGACAGATCTGATGAGGAAGGAGGTCAGATAGGGACAGGGCAGGTTATCGACACACCTCCAAGAACTCCAGAAACTGAAAAGGGACAGTTAGAAATTAGGGCTGAAGTTCATGCGGAAGAAAATCAAGGGTTCGAAGTGCATGAACAGGATCAGATAGAAATAGACGAATGCGTTCAGGAAACAGAACTTGAAATAAACAAAAGTCAAAATCAGCATACACCTGAACCAGGCCAGCTTAGAAACCAGGCGGAAGAAACTGAAGTAAGACCTGGGACTAGTCAAATAGGAAGGGAAGAAGGAAACATAGAAATAAATGTTCCACAACTGAACGAAAACAAAAGAGCATGTGAGGAAAGCCAAATTACAGTGCCAGTTAAAAGACTTAAAAAGAAGAAAAATGAACCGAGATTCATAATAAGACTGAAACTAAGATTGAAGACAGTAGAGGAAAAATTAGAAGACAGAAGAAGGGCCTCCAGTGAAAAAGAAAAGACTGGAGCCAAGCCTAAAAGAAGAAGTGACAGAATAAAAAGACAAAACGAAAAATATCGGAGTCCCGAGTGGACTTACCTAGTACTAGAGGAATTTGAAGAACTCGAGATAAGTGATGAGAGTGATGGAGAACTGATTGCTGATCAGGGTTCCGAAGAAGAAGACCCAACCTGAAAATTAACCTGCGTAAGCCACCTGTGTAAAGTTACAAAGAGGGGTTGGAGAACTTCTTTTAAACCAAAATGTCTGATTCAAATGTGAATGGAAGACCTAGACAGAATTGCTGTAAAAAATGCTGTAAAATATGATTGTGTTGTGTAGCATTAGTACTGATATTATGGATAGGACTAACAATTTCAATACCTTTCATGATAAGCAAGGACTCTAACCTGTATCCTACTAAACTAGTGACAAAAGACTCAGAAATTCTGACGACAGAAGAGACACCACGAAGTGTAGAAAGACGCAAGAAAACATCTAGTCTTAGACAGACAAAAATGAACTTAGATGCATCAGATGAGGGAGAACTACATTATCACAGAATCAAAAACAGAACACATTTAAATGTATTTGCAAACCTTTTAGTGCACTATGTAAAAGCCATGGAAATAGAAGATTGCTATGTCTGTATGAAACTACCCACTTCTGTAGCTGAAGGTGTGACCTATCACCATTTACCTCTAACGTATGGAATTTCCTGTAGTATTTTAGCAAGCTTATTTTATAGAGGAACTTTACAGTATTACTATTCTAACACTGACGTAATTTTTTCTGAACTCCCTATTCGAGGAACTCTGAACATTGTACACACCAAGAGTGATGTGACTCGTTATATGGGAGAATACTTTCTGACTATAGGTGAAATAGATTTAGGTGAAGCACACAGAGATAACTTGACCTGTTCATTACATGAACAAGAGAAAATGTTTTTGAACATGGCAGAGAAAAGAAGGGAAAGTTTCCAAAGAAAGGCAAATGATAAAAGACAGAAAACTCCTAAATGGGCAGAAAACATGGAAAGCACCTCACATGGTTAAGAGAACGCTGCACTGTTACTGGATTTCGAAAGAAAAGGGAAACTTTGTCTTCATAGAGAAAAGACCAGTTATTATAATAATATATTCATCGGTTCCAGTGAATGCGAACACAATTACAAGGTAATTGGAGGTTGGGGTTTCAAAAATGGGTCAGAACCTGTGTTTCCTGGAATTTAGTATATATATGTGGAAACAAGGCTTATTTCAAATTGCCGGATCACTGGTATGGAAGCTGCTATTTTGGAATTGTCTTCCCGAAAGTATACCACGTGAATGAATTCACTGGAAGCAATGAAACTACTAATGGTTTAGTGCGTAGTAGAAGAGAAAGTGTAGGAGAAATTGTAGGTGATATATTTAGTGCATTGATACCTGGAGTAGGAGTGGTTGTGAATACACACCGAATTTGCAAATTGTCTACAGTAGTGGATCGGTTATCTACTGACACTGCTGCTGGTTTCCTGCTGGTCAATACTGAACTGGTTGCGATCAGATCAATGGTTTTACAAAATAGACTTGCTCTTGATACCTTATTGGTAAAAGAGGGCGGAGTCTGCAGAATGTTGAAAGCCCAACATTGTTGCACTTACATTCCTGATAAAAGTGTTGAAATTAAGAAATATGTGAGAAATATAACTAAATTGGAAAAGGAACTCAAACCACTGGAGGTTGATAGTGCCTGGAAGAGACTGACTGATGGTCTCTCCTCTGTAGGCAGTTGGTTTTCTAACATAGGTAAAAGTCTTGTGAGTAAAATACTGATGCCAATAGCAGGAATAAGTTTGATTGTGTTATTAATAATAATTTGTTGTAAATTTCAAAAATGCAAAAAGAAGTATACTGTGAATAAGAGAGGAGTGAAACGGAATGTTGATGAGCTTGAATTAGAAGAGCTGAATAATCAAATCTATAAAAAAATGAAGAATTACCATCCTAATAAGGATGCAAAAAAAAGAGTCAACAAAAAGTTTGTAGAGTTTGAAATGGGTGAAATGTGAATGGAAAAGTTGGCATCTGGTTCCATTAATAGTGATGATAGTAAATAGCATCAAAGAGGGGATTGATGGAGCAAGGATTCGCACGTTACGCGACTTGCTTGAACTCATGAACCTCGCATAATGTAATATCATAATCAACCTGTTTTGTTTATTAATATTGCACTTTTACACTACACGCGGTTGTCCCAGTGATGCTTGCCTATGTGTTTACTAATCCTAATTATGCTTGCAGCTAAAATGGTCGCTGCTATGCGGGATTCTAGTCTGCGCATGCGTCGGTCATACCCATGTGATGTGACGCACTCGCAGTTCTGGAGGGAACTTTTCGCTCATGCGCTTTACAGCTGAATATGGCCGCTTTGTTCTAACATGCTCTTCGCTTGCCACCGCTGCTTTTGCTCAGCTGTTTCGTTCTGCTTAACTCTTAATGCTATAGATATTATAAAGTAAGGGGTGTAGAAAAGCCAATCATGGTATACAGTGTCTTCAATTTTTCTGTGTTTCTAAATTGTTTTCGCTTACTTTTCATGTATCGATATTTGTGGGCCTGGGAGCGGTGAGCCACTCCATCTTTGAAGCCCGTGTAGTACTAACCACGTGATGAATTTTATTTATTTGGTGTATTTGTTGAGCGCGAACCAGTCACCCAAAGGGCATCCTGGCGCTTTGATCAGGAACCATAACCTTGACAGCTAGCCTTTTTAAGGAAATAGGTGGGTTTTTAACGCTTTCCTAAAAGGCAAGTAGTCCTTGTGGCTTCTCAGAGAGAGTGGCAGAGAGTTCCAAAGTTTGGCCGCTGCAACACTAAAGGAGCGGCCACCCATCCTCACTCTGTGAAACCTCGGGACTACCAGAAGATGCGCTGAAGAAGAGCGGAGGGGTCGCGATGCAGAGTACCAAGCGAACATCTTTTGCAGAGGGATGGGGCCTAGTTGGTGAACCGCTTTAAACACAAGGCATGCAGCTTTGTATTGTACCCGCAGATGAACCGGGAGCCAGTGTAGGTCTCTTAAAGCAAGAGTGGAGGAACTGGACCTGGGGCGAGAAAGAGCCAGCTTGGCGGCCATGTTTTGCACCCGCTGTAGCTTACCGGTCAGATTTTTTGGGGCCTCCAAAAGGAGCCCATTACAGTAGTCGAGGCGACTTAATATGGTCCCACGAACTACTTCTGGCCTTGCCTCAGCGGGGAGAAGGGGCAAAACCTTGCGCAACATGCGCAACAGCATCATACACGTAGAGGTGGTTTTGTTGACGTGTATGTCGAGCTGTAGGTTAGCTGAAGGAGAAACGAATCACGCAGTAGTGGAACTTAGCCAGCTGGCCACCGAAGCTGAGATGCTCCTGGGAAAGTGACCCCTGCTCCAGGAGAAGACTTCAACTGTACCTGAACTTGTTACATATTGCGATAAATTTTGTATGGCCTATTGTGCTCTAGATTTCTATGCCATGGGAACCGGAATGTAAGGGGTGGGTTCGAAAACTGAATATTTATTATGGAAAAGTTTAAATTATAGGTGGTGTCATGACCTAACCACCTCTTGTCCAATCTGAAGTTGGGAATCCTTTCACTTGCAACATTTGTGGGTGGTACATCGACCCAAAAACAGTATAACTGGCCTAGGTTTAGCTAGAGAAATTGTCCGACTTGTCCGAATAGCCGACCTGTCACTGACACTACGAACTCTATAGGTGATTGACACAGAGAGCTGCGGAGCACTCTGTCCGTAATTACCACAAACTCAGTCTGGGGTGGAGAAATCTTAAGTGCTGGCGAAGCACTTTGCTGGGAGATTCGAGAACCCAATCAGGGTTATTGGCAGATTCCTTGCAGAGAGGGCATAGAGCAGGCGTTGCATCCGAAGCTGCAGGTGTTGGTCGTACCCTTTTGATGAGCCCAGTCCTGATCCAAATCCTGAGGGTATCCTGTCCTGACTGTCCATGAGCTGTACCTGCTCGCCTACTGGCATTCCAAATCCTTGAGGGTCCCTTCCCGCCTTTCCCAACTGACCCGTGGCCAGGGTTAGTCTCCAGTCTGTCCTAGGTAAATATAACCTCCATGTGGGTGTTTGTCTATCTCAACCTTTTCTCTCCTTCTGAATAAATCAAACTTGCCTGTGTGATTTTTCCTCTGACATCTGACTCTCACGTAATAGTATTATTCCAGCATGTTCCCTATCTTTTCCCTACCTTACTTAAACTGAACTGTTTGCATAACTAGTATGTTCCACTGTTACCCTCCTTATAGAAAATAAGTGCATCTTGAAAAGTATCGTTTCTGATAAACCGTTAGGATATTCAAATTAGCATTGTAGTAGAATGTTCCCTTGTTTTTACCCAACCTTTAGTAACGTGATACAAAAATCTGTTAGGCACATTTAGCGTGTTCCTTCTCTTTCCCATTTCCTTTATTTTTCTAAAGTTAGATGATCCTTACATTATTCATAGTTATACTATTTTTCTAATCTTGGTCATAGATGTTTTGATCTGTGTGAATTTCATTCTCATGGCATATGATGATTTTATTGACTAGATAAAGCTTTTAAAACTTCTTGTGTTTGTGGTTTTTATAAGGTTTAAACAAAATATAAATGTATATGATACTGGTGTTATCTGCTTGAATCTCAAATTAGCTCCTGATCCATGGTGATCATAGGTACCTCTTCTCGAGGATTGGTAAGTCAGGTACATGAAAAATATATAGAAAGGGAAACTTGATTACTGATGGTGGTGTTTAGGTTTACCTGATTCATACAATATAGTGATAGGAAACGTTATGGGCCCAGGAGATTATAATTGGTAAAATAAGAGTCGGGTGACCTGTGCGCTCTATCACCAACACGTGTTTCGTCTGGCTCCTCAGCCAATGACTTTGTCAGGGCAAGTAGATTGTATTTTAGGAGCAATATCAAAATGAGATAAAATTCCAATTCAAAATTGACCAAATACATATAAAATTCCTGAGTAGAAACAATTTATCGTTTGCTCCTCTCTCTAAACAAATTACTAGCTGCCAGTGTTTCAACCGATATATTATGATCCAATCTCAAGTTAAGAAGGACATTTCATATTTACTTGAGAAGTAGGCGGTTCTTAGCAGCTCGACTACTACCTTATGTACGAACATAAATCAACAGAATTCTATCCAGCTCATGTTCGCAGTGGCGTTGTAGGTTTCTGGGTTTGTATGTGGTTTGTTTGTATTTTGCTGTGGTAGAAAGGGAGATGGTGCATGAGTTTATTTTGTTTCTTGAAGCTTGATATTTTCCATATATTATTTTTATGGTGACGTTTCAGGTCATTGCTATTTTCTTATGTGTGGCAATGGTTCTGTTGTCATTCTGTTGCATGCCATTGTTCCTATGTCATCCTTTGCTTGCATCATATTTCATTTTTTTTCCATTTAGAGTCTTTCTGAAATTAATGTAAAGAAAGGAGATGTGTTATATCTGCTGCTCAGCCAGTGAGACTGTGGTGGGAGAATGTTGGTGAGCGGAACGTTGGTGAGCGTGTGAGTCAGTTGGTGGATGGGTTGATCAGCAGGAAGGCTGCTCCCGGTGGGGCTCTACCCGGTAACACCTTAACCTGAATAAACTTACATGGAAACTACTTGGACTAGATCTACTTTTATTCATCACAGTGAATCTGTCTCCTCTTTTGTAGTCGCTATTCCTCTTTGCTAGTGCTTTGACACCCTTGGGTATAATTAGCTCTATATATTTTCAAAGTACAGTTAAAAATACATGCCGATACCTCTGACTCTCTTATCTTTTGTATGTGTAGGTCTCCGCCTCAATGGTAAAGATCTCCGCACACACATATGCCTACGTTTTTTAGTAAATGTTGGAGAGACATCGGAGTGGCTGGAAAATGGGAAATACTAACAGGACGGGGAGGCTTAAGGAATGGGCAAGATAGGGTTAAGGAGGAATTGGGGAGGTTATACATTAATCAAATATATTCCAATCCATTGATTTTTTTTAAATATACTTTTAAGATAATATTGCTGTAACATTTTTTTAGTTGTTATCGGTTTAAACAAATCTAAAATTATTTTACATTCATTTAACATTAAAGTAATACTACTAAATAGTTTTAAAGTTTGATCAACATTTTTACTTTTCCTGATACTTTAACATAGAGAGATCTCCCCCCTGGTGGCATAGACCTCTTCCTACATGTAAAAGTTACAATTAGTAACTATACACTCTTAAATTTGACTACATTCTTTTGTTTCTGGGGGTGGGGACATGGAAGTCTACATTTTGTAGTAACCATAAAGTCTGAACTGACTTTGTGAATAGCCAAAAGAAATAAAGTTACATACCAAGTGTAATTGTACATTTATAGATCATTAAATCTACATCTGTCAATGTACCTTTGTGAATAGGGTCCGTAGTATTCAAATCTCTTCTAGCTGGCTTCAGCTCATACACTAATCCATGGAATGAAAGCTCAGCCAACTGAGCAATGACGTATGTTAAGAGGCTGCTTCAAAAAACTCACAGATGCTGGTTGGATTATGCTAATGCTGTTGAGGTCAGCGCTGTCCCTCTCTGCAAGCCTGCCAGTGTGTCGCTAGCCAATCTGTTAACCACAGACTCACTCTCAGAGTGACCCGTCCGTTTCTACATATTTAAACTCTTCAGGAACTGGAAGGAGCCAAAATAAGCAAATATTATTCTTTCATAAATGACAAATGCAGGCAACCTCAGCACACTGTAGATGACCGTCTAATTTTATGGGTCTTCGGGTGTTTATCTATGAATTCGGGTCACACCCACAAGCTGCGGGTAACTTGATAGGCATGGTATTCTTGAGGTGCCAAATGACACCATCACATCATCACGTGCCTTGCCATTCAGTAGTTGTGCAAGAGATTAGCCAGAATTTAAAGGTTTAACTGTTGATTTGTTTCACAGTAACCGCCTGCTCGTATTCTGTAGATAGGCGAAGTGGGCAGTGAACCCATTCATTACCTTTCAGTACCTGACCTGTGAAGGGCACGAAAACAAGATTATTTACCGCCATCCTTAGAGGCGAAAACCTCTCAGAATTGCTCTGCGATCGCTGATACATCCAATGTGATTTTCAGCTGATGATTGACTCATCCTGCTTCACAGCAGGTGGTCGATAAATGTTTCATGCCAGCTGCTAACCATTTGAAAATTCAGTATCACAGAACTGTGAGAGGGTGGGAAATGCCATATGCCAGAGCTTGTTGTATGAAATGAGACAATCCTGACACCAACACTCTGAGCTGCAAAAGAATCATATTTTTGATGCTGAAATCTAAATTCTTCATGAAAATGGTAAATAGTGAAAAATGGCTAATTGTCAATAATGTATGTTTTGATTTTTTCAACAAACAAAAATACCATAACACTCTTTTCATTGTGCTCACTATCCCTTCCATAAAAGTAATAATATCAGAAGAGTGATATCAGTAAGAAGGCATCAGTAAGGTCAGCATTGCATAATTAATTATTCTGTAATGGCAGCCTATGTGTTTCATACATTTATGAGCAAAGAGGCTAGGGCACCTTATTTTCTGCCTCGCTTATGTAAAGAGAATTCCTAGGGTCGTCCCAGGCTACCTATGATAATGCAAGGCTCTCCTGTGGAAATATAATTCCATGAGGTGATGAAAATGGAGACGATCCCTTTAAGGGAACGTATGTTTTATTTCTCTTGTTGCAAATGAATTCATTACTGACTCATCATTACACTGGAGGACGCTCATCCTTGGCAGGGATGTCTGATGTGTCTCCTTGCCTCTTCATTTCAAGCCCAATGTGCTCCACATTAGCTGTTGCTGTTTTATATGCAATCTGCTAATGTGCCTCACACTGCCAATTATGCATACATGCAAGTGAATGAATCATTGTGCTTCATCAGCCCACCAAAGGTTGCATGAATAAATAAAGACACAGTGTATAATTCTGTTTGAATGTGGTTCGTGTCTCCTCGGATTTTAGGGTTTCACTTCGACTCTGGAGAATTTTCCTGCAGCCCAATACATAATGATGTGCGCTAGTGGCTGAGCCCATGTTTGGAAAGTGGGACATTCACATTTGTCAACATCCGGATGCAATTTTAAGGAAAAACAACTCCATACTTAAATGCATTAGACCAGACATCTCATCTTAGCGCCTCCAAGTTCACTCATATGAGAACTCCGTTCTATCCATCAAATTGTGTTAACAGCTATAAACACGACGTGATTATCACCTTGATAAACTGTTTCGGAAAGGATTGCCTTATGAATGCCGCGTGGGGTGCGCTAGGTAGGAGCAGAACTATAACTATACTCAGATGCCAGCATGTAATCTATGTAACAGCATAAAGGTTGAACTGTTTATTTCCTTAACCATGCTTGTGATGCTCTCTGTTTAGTTTCCTTCTATTGAAAATTGCAATGCACATCTTTTACACAAGAATATTATTTCTTCAATACATGTTCAAAATGCCAATGCGAATATTTCTTGTGTTTCCCTTTGGGCATGTATGTGTTTCCAAATGGCTTTAGTTCTGCTTACATGATTTCCTTGGAAAGTCAGGGTTGTCATCTTCTGAAGTTACAAATACCACCTGTTACCATGCTAGGTTAGGGGTACAGATGGTGCACTGTGAGCTAGCCACAACTAAGGCCTATATATCCTGATGGTGTGCATGGGCTCAGACTTGCACAGTTTAGTTTTGAAGTTTATGCTGACCAAAAACACACTCTATTTTACTGATAAAGTATGAAATGTGCAACAAATCCATCCTTATTTGGCACACCATGTCACCTCAGTTTGGATTCAGCTATATGCAAATCAGTCTCAACCCTGCTACAGTCGGAACAGTCCAGCCTGAACTGCCAAGCCAGGTCCTCCCTGAATGGAAACCAAGCAACTCAGGACCGGTTGTGCCCTATTTATGGGCTCATTAAGAAACAATGTCCTGACGGGTAAGAATATGTAGGCAATTAATTATGCATGCATACAGCATTACTCATGAGGAAAGAAGGAGAGCACTCATTGTTTTTGAAAAAAGAGGTTAATCATCTTATATTATATCACAAGTTCTTGGTCAGAAAATATACAGTTAGAAGCAGCACTGCATAAAATGAATTAGTGACAGCCATATAATACTTGGTGCATAAATAAGTGTCTGTGGTGAAAGTGGCGACGCAAGTGCAGAAGTGAACAGCGAGAACGGCGCACTGTGAACAAGGTGCGAGTAATTTACAGTGAGTGGCTCCAAAATTGTGACAACGTGATATCACAGTTTGTAAGAGTTCTTTCAATTTGATGTAGAGCCACAATGAAGAAGTACGCCTGTTAATGAGCTGTTAGGTCGACGGCGTTTTGATCCATATTGGTTTGGACCGACAACAGGACTTGGTTGTCCAGATCGGGGTGTGCTGAGTCAGTTCCATTGTGTAGATAATTAATTGGGATAATGTAGAGGCCTCTGTGATCAGTTCAGGGGCGGTCTGTCGTATATTTTTGGGCAGCAGGGCAATAAGTCCTCTGGAGCCTGCATACAGGCAAGGTATTACTTGTGCTCCACGGCCACCTGTGATCAGTCGCTGAGTTAGAGAATACTGTCAGGTATTACTTAAGTTTCACAGCCATCTGTGATCAGTCGCTGGATTAACACTGTTCTGAGTAGATCGGGGTGCTGGGCGGCCGTCAATTGTTGTCCAGTTACCGCTTCATGATTCCTGAAATAAGGGGCGTCTCAGCAAGGAATGAATCCAAACGCAGATGGCATTTTAATAATTACTGGTTGCAGGTCCTATTGTTTGTCACTGCTTTTGAGAAATGTATCACTGTATTTTTCTTTATTAATACTACCCCTGAGGTTCAGTTTCATCACATCTGTGATTCATTTAAAGCTTCTGCTCAAGTCTATATTATAAATTATGTGTAACAAAAGAAAAAGGCTGCTGCCAAGCAATCTTCCAACCTTTTAAAACACATTAAGACTCTGAAAAATAAATATAAAGAAGTTCTCGATCACAACTTATGCAGGCTAAACTCAGTTTTTAACAGAACATCTATTCATAATGCTCTTTTAAAAATAAATGCTATATATTATGGCTAATAAGGCTGATAAATTGTTAACCAACTATTTAAAACTTAAACAACAAAAATCTAAAAGAGAAGTTATTCATAATGCTGCTTGTAATTCTTTATTTAAAGATCACAATATTGTGTCTTGTTTTCCAACTTTTATTCCAAATTGTATACTGAAGACACAACCTGCTGTTCTGATTCTCTTGATTCTTTTTTCTGTTCTATCCCAAAATCACACACTGTTCAGTTTGACTTTTCCCACTTGGAGGATGATATTTTATCTACTGAAATCCTTAATGCTATCTCTAAACTCCCAAAAGATATAGCACCAGGGCCTGACGTTTTCTCTATTGAATTCCACTCTAATATTTCTACTCTTCTTGCCCCTCCTCAATTTCTCCTACTTGTTCAACATCTTCCAGTCTCCAATACCACGGCTGGCTCTTTTTCGGAGGCCATGATTTATTTTAATTCCGAAAAAAGATAAAGATCTAACCAAATGCAGAAATTACAGGCCCATCTCCCTTATTAATATAGACTGTAAAATGTTCTCAAACATGTTAGCTCTTCATGCTAATGACTTAGGGGCATATTATTAAGGCAGGCGATAAAATTATCGCATTTTTAGTGGCAGAAAACTGCCACTAAAACGGCGATAATGGGTTTGATAATATGCTCTATGGAATTTCAGTTGAAGCCCATGTTAGATGTGAAGGATGTCTTGATAATATGCCCCTCGATTCCTTCTCTTGTTGGCATTGAATAATCTGAGTTTGTCAAAGCCCGTAATATTTCTGATAATTCTCATACTTTCTTAATATCGCTCAGGGTGCTTCGTCAAGTAAGACTAATCTATCTGCGATCTCCTGGACACTAAAAAAGCTTTGGATCATGTTTATTGGGACTTTTAAATAGAATGGCTTTGATCCTAAATTTCGTCAATATGTCAAAGTCCTTTACACCTCTCTCTCTACTTTGGTCTTTATTAATGGCCTTCCATCTCATTATTTCCTTTTTATTAGTGGGGCTAGACAGGGCTATCCCTTATCTCCTTTTCTTGCATTGGAAATTTTTTGGAAACCATTCATAGATCTCAGTCCCTTACTGGTTAAATTCATAATAAAATCCATATAAAATTCATTGTTTATGTAGACAACATTTTGCTTTACATTTCTAACGCCCTTACTGTCGTTCCTTTGTTTCTTCATTTGTTATTCTTCTGTATCTCATTATCAACTAAATATTGACAAATCAAAAAATGTTCCACTTAACATATTCTGTCTGAATTTTCTTATGGAACTCTTCCAAAATCAAATGTTTAGGTATTCTTTATTCCTCTTCCATTAAAGAGACCATAAAAGCAAGCATTGAAGCACCGAAACTTAAGATTTCTCCCCTCTCTGCTCTTTGGTCTCTTCTCTGTCTTTCTTGGTAGGGTAGATAAGCTATGATTTAAATGATGCTTTTGCCTATTATTAATTTTTTTATTGCAAATGGTTCCTTTTCAGTTACCTTCTACTTTTTTTTTAGCTCTATAGATGGTCTATTATCTCAGTTTCTATGTAACAAATGTCTGGCCCGGTTTTCGTTAACCAAACTCAAGCATTTCAAATCGTCAGGTGGCATCAATCTTCAAGGCATTATACCTTTTCTTTCAGCTTTCACCATTAAACAGACTTGATCTTCTTCAGGTTCCTTACCTTCTTCTCCGCATTCTCTTTTACGTTCTCTAGAGCTTTCCTGAATCTCCCATTTTTCATTTCTTCAATTATCCCTCATTTTTCAGAATCCTAGACCTATATCCTCTGCTTTATTAAATCACTTGTGATATTGCTAAAATATTCCTTTCCCAGATTTACACCTCTTCTCAGTTGATGCTATTATCCCCTATCTGGTATAACTCTAACATCACCATGGCTAGAAAGGTGCTCAGGTGGTTAGCCTAGCTGTCTAGATGCCTGATATTAGTACCTCAATTCATTTTTGATAACCGTTTCCTTTCTTTTGTTTTTGAAGCATTACAAACCCGTTTTCATATTCCTTCATCACAGAGACTTAAATACACTCTTCTTTTAGATTACCTTAAATAAGCCATTGCGGACCATTATTCCTCTCATTCCACTAGTACCCCTCAGACATTGTTTTTCTTTTAAAGTACGTTATTTTTTACCCATTGGTCTCTATTCCTCAACTCAAAATGAATTGTTTGGCTAATGATTAATTGTGGGTTTCTAACGCGCTAGAATCGACTCCCAAAGAAGTATCTCTGCGCAATAGACCACTGGGGAACCCGTCCTGGCTTTCCCTGTGAGATGGTCCCTACTGGGTATCTCTAAGGTGAAACCAGGCTTCCCCGGCGTATGTGGAGGGCCGTTGTGGAGATGAGGCAAGCTAATACCCAGAGTTGCCGAGTGTGATCCCTGGTTAGAGTAGGCACCGAGGTGAGAATTATCGAGTCTTCTGACCCTGGTCCACGACCCTGCCATGTCAGGAATTGAACCCTGGTCCCGGGCCGTCCTCTGCTCCCGGGTCTGCCGCCTCTAACCAGTGAGCCACACCATTGCTGGTCTTGTAGTATCCCTCATGCAGATTTTCTAGATGTGTTTTTTCTTTGCCCCAAGGTATCACTCTTCTGGACCCACATATGGCGCAAATTTCTCAAATAGTTTGCTATTTAAATATTGTTCATATTTTTCTAGGTGGATGTTCGGATAATTGGTCCGGCAAAACGATTTAAGGGTACATTGGTTGATTTTCTCTTGGCAGTGGCCTTTCAAGTTATTTCCTCTAATTGGAAAAATGTTAAGAATACTGCCAAACGATGTGTATACAAGGCCATGACTCTAGCTTATAGAGCCTCCAAGAGCAAAGGACCAGCCCACTTAAAAAATAGCTTACGCCCATATCAAAACGCCAGAACCCTGCGCTCCAACCCCCAAATTCTCCTTGCTACTCCTAGATTCAAAAGGACACGTGCAGGAGGGAAGACCTTTGAAGTCTGTGCTAGTCAGCACTGGAACAAGCTCCCGATTGCCCTTCGTGCCTGCCAGACAGAAGCCGCATTTCGAAAATCCCTTAAGACCCATCTTTTTTGCCTATAATCCTCCTACCTTTCCTATAGCATCCCTGTTACCAAATTTACTAGCGCCGGGACGCCCCGTTGGGGCAGCTGCGTGCTCCATAAATGACACAAATAAATAAATATATCCTTTTTTAATTTGTGGAATTTGATTTGTCATAACCATAGAGTGGATACCGCCTACTCTTCCACGCTACAAATTGCTAAGAAGAGGGATCTATTTTGGAACCTTTGATATCCTATGTGCCAAATCCTGATACTGTTAATATTAAAGCTACTAAAGTCCCTAACCCTCCTTATTTTCTCTGTTTATATTTTATCTCTGCTTTTTAGTCTCCCATGCTTTTCTCATTGTATGCGTCTTGATTCATTATTATCGTTTATTTTGCCATTCTCTTCCTTTATGTACATTAGTCATAGTTTTTTTTCCTCTTTTTTTCTTTTCCTTCCCTTCCTTTTCGTATTTTAAAATGTATTTTCAAGAGTTTAATTTCAGTCAAGCATTTTTAAACTAAAAACAAAATAGGAAGGTGCTACTTGATAGCGGTGTGTCTGCCCATGACAGACCCTGAGTTGAGAGGAGAGCTACTAAGGACTCAACATGTGCCTGTGACTGTTGCATCTGACGAAGTGTCCCATAAAGGTGACATCAGTGACTTGCTTTACAGTTTAGCAGGCAGATGGTTGTGGTGTATTGTATCTACGTAATTCTCTGTAGGGTCCAATTGCAGAGTGGTATAGTACACAAAGGAGAGTGGTTTCCGCAGTTATGGTATGAGATTTCTTTGTGTGACTATGACAAGGTGCCATGTTGATGATCTTTCATGATGTCCATCTCAAGTCTGACCCATTCCCGATTGGTGTAGTACTGCAGTGTGATCTTTTGCCAGAACATATGTTGCATTTGAGTTAGATGAAGGTCTTCACATGGGTGCTATGCATCAGCATAAACTATGGTGTTCAGCTCCATCTATGTGTTGTGTACAATTACACATTAGGAAACAGCCTTTACAAAAATCATACAACTTGCTTAGCAGGACGTCTGGAAGGTTTTCTAAGAGTATTACTACTGACTTTTGATGCAAGCAAACATGTAGATCTACCCCATGAGGATTTGTATTCCTCTGAGTATCGATTTATGATTGCACTTATGAGCGAATCCGGCCCAATAATACTATTATTGAAGTCTGCAAAATATGGCTACACTATTTGACATCGTATTTGTTCAATATGATAAAACTCTGCTCATTGTAAGAATATGATAAACTGTTTGCTTCACTTACTCGATTACAAACATATCCCTAGTGGGAGTTTGTGAACATTATTTATGAACTGTGAAATCGTAATCAACATTTTAGAACCTCACAAATGAACAAATATAAATGCTGCACTAATGACATATTTTTCATGAAAAGAATTATAATTTATAAAGCAGTTCTTACAGATTATTTGAGCAATTATGTTTGCTTCAATTGTATTCAAGCAATATATAATGGAAGCATTTTGTGGATTGTATTATATTTACAGTTTTTCAGTTCAGTTTTTAACGTCTTTATTTCGATTTCTCATCATAAAAGACACACAAATACACAAAATTTCTTTAAATACAATTAGTACAACAATGTCATAAAATCATAAATATTCAAATTCATATGCTAACCAAATCCAATAGAAACAAGGCAATTAAAGTGAAGACAAAACAAAACTAGTTAAAAATATTCAAATTCATATACCAACCAAATTCAAAAAGAAAAACAAAGCAATTAAAGTGGAGACAAAAACAGGTCTAGTTAAAAATCTCAATTAAACATACTTATAAAGACGTCAGGGAAGATTTTTAAAACATTTAAGTATATAAAAATAGAAATAGCAGTCAGCAAAAAAACCAGTAGGGTGACACAGAGTACAGGTTATTTAGGTCAAGATACTATGAGCTGACTGGTTGATTTAAACCTTATCAACCAAGCCCACCCTAGGAATTTGGCCAATCCTATGGTTAGCCATTCAGAAGTGTTGGTTCTCAGAATATACAGTGCTTCACTACTCACTCGGGTGTTAAGTCTAGTACATATCGGTTTCAGCCACTTATTACGTGGTTCACAATAAGCAGAACAGACAAATAAAAAGTGGCCAACTGTTTCCTTACAAACATTACAACAGGGACAGAAACTTGACTCTGACCTCTGCCAGCCGCTAGTAAAAACCCTCAGCGGCAGTGTACCTACACGGAACTGATGGTATAATTTCCTATCTAATGTTTTAAGGATAACATCCCAATATACTTCTTTATTAGGTACTACTTTATGGAGCAAGAACTGGCCTGTCAAATTCATTTTCTCAGAAAGTGCCACATGTTCCATTTTTACCTTGGACCAGAAGAGAAGTTTGAATTCATTCTTAGTAGGGAAGGTTTGAGAACCCGGCTCCGACCAAAGCAAGGGGAGACCCATTTCAGTGAGGGTGTTCTTGATTAGCTTTAGCCAAGGTATACCACCTGCCCCTTGCTGCGTTCTCACATCCTGTAATTCCCTGGCGAACATGGCCAACTCCGGGGTGGACCATATACGTCGCCATAACGCCACCATCCTATAGAGGGCCTGGTGTTTAATAGTGTGCATGCCCATATCCATCAGGAGTGGTAGAACTGGTGTTGAAGGAGGGAGGTTAACTAGGTTTCGGAGGAATTTATTCTGTATCCTATCCAAGGCAGACAGGTCCACTCCACCCCAAATATCGGCCCCATATAATATAGCTGAACTGATTTTAGCACTATAAATTTTAAGTGCGGGCAGTACTCTTTTAGTCAAGGAGCACCGCTGCTCTTTAACTAGACAACCAGTCAGGCGAGCAAATTTCAAACAGAGAGCCGATACTTGATCTTTCCATTGTAGCCTATAATCCAAGGTAACACCAAGATAAGTCATTACATCAACCTGCTCTAGTCTGGACCCATTCATTAAAACATGTCCTCTCAGTGGCTTTTTCTTAGTTAGGACCATGAACTTGGTTTTATTAATATTGATCTCAAGATCATTTATAGTACAAAAGTCCATGAATTTATTTATGGCTACCTGTAAACCCTTCTGCGTCTTGGCCAATATGAGGGTATCGTCTGCAAAAATTAAAAGAGGGAATTTGGACCCTCCCAATGAAGGAGCATCGGTGGGGGTATCTGAAAGGAACTTTACCACCTGGTTAATGAAGAGTACAAATAGGGTGGGGGCCAGGACACAACCCTGCCTTACACCGCGAGTTACGGGGAAGGATTCGGTAACCTGGCCCTGACGACCCCATCTGACTCTTGCAAAGTTACCCTCGTGCATCCTGATGGTAAGTTCTAATAGTGCACTAGGGACCCCCATCCTTCTCAGTGCTGCCCACATCTTCCCTCTGGGGACCAGATCAAACGCTGATTTGAGATCCACAAATGCAGCGAAGATCTTCCCATCTCTCAAAAGCACAGTTTTCCAATAAATCATGACGAATCTTAATATCTGATCAACTGTGCTAATGTGAGCCCTAAAACCCGCCTGCATTGGAGACAGAATATCTACTTCTGTCATCCACGAGTGGATTTTCCCTAACAGCATTCTTGCTATTACTTTCTGTAGGGCATCGATGAGGCTGATGGGCCGATAGTTTCCCGCATCAGACCTATCCCCTTTTTTGTGCACTGGCAGAATTTCGGCCCCTTTCCAAGAATTTGGGATCCTGGTCCCTCTAGCTATAGCATTTGCTAAAATTAGTATATACGGGACCCAGTGTTTTTGGTCATATTTAAAAAGGTCCGCAGGGATGCAGTCCATGCCAGGGGCTTTGCCATTCTGCACTTGTTTAAGAGCAGAAATAGCTTCAGTTTCAGTAAAAACAATGTGTTCAAGTGAGGCCACCTCAGACTGCACACTGGCATCTTCCCTAATGGTAGTAAGGGAGATCCGTTCCGTGTGGCTGAACTGTGCCCCGTAATGCTTGACCCATTGTTCTGCCGAAACATGATTTACTGGAATATGTAGTTCTCCCGCCCCACCCCATTTCACAACCTCCCAAAATTTCTGTTGGTTAGAAGAAGTACATGCCTGATATAAATCTAGCCAACGTTGGTCATCCCATTTGATTTTTGCCTCTTTTAGCGCTTTCCTATAAGTCACCCTAGCTATCCTTATATTCGGGCAAGATTTAGATTTAATGGCCTTTAATAGGGAGCTGTGGGCAATTCTACATGTCTTATCATACCATTTCGACCTGGATTCTGCTGGGACGTTTTTTCCTCCTTTCACAGGTTTGATAAAAAAAGATTTTAATTTATTAAAAAGAGACTCATGAATTGTCCCAATCTGATCAAGTGAAATTCCAGCCTCTAGTAAGGGTACCATCTGTCTTGTGGCCGCTAGGACCTCCGTGGCAATCCTGCTAATAATGGCAGTATTGTCTTGGAGCCCAGCCCATCTTACCCTTCTACAATCATTTGTGAGACCAGCATCTGCTGTCTCAATGTTAGTTACAGGGTTCATGTGAAGACCCTCATCCACAGAAAGTTTTATATTTACAAGTGAGATAACAGCGAGCTGATGAATACAAAACTGTTGAATCACACCATTTGATTGCTAATTAATCTCGTCATTAAGGAGCATCAATCAATGTGTGATACCATGGGCTTTGAACCTGAAAACAAACTGCAGTATCCATATTAATGAGATGGAGAATTTTTGCAGAAAACTCTTACATCTTTTCTGTATTGAAAACTTGAAGGACATCATTCGGGCATGGTAAGTGCTGGAAAAGCGATCTTTAAAACGTTGAGACTGACGTAACAAACGCCCCCGGGAGAGCCCTTTCGGGCAGTCTGAGAAAGTGAGCCACCAGTGCTTTTCTACAAGGGTCAGGGAGACCCCTCATCGCAAATCAATGAGTACATGTCAAAGCAGGGTCGGATTGGGATCACAATTCGGCCCGGGCACTGACGAAAAAAGTGGCCCACAATCAAGAGTCGTGGCCCATATTTAAGGGGCGTGGCCCAAATTCATGGGGCGTGCCCTTTCATGAAACACCATTTGCACAGACAAGGAATGAAAGTGGGAGGATACTGTTCTTGCACACGACACAGGGCCAAGGTGACAATGGCCTACATGCTGAGCAACTAAAAAAAATAGCAAGGCCCCTTTTTGTCACAAAATTATTCCAGCCCTCCAGCACAGGAGCACCTGAAAAGCAGCAAAGCCCCTGCTATTACTAACCTACTCAGCCCTCCCCAGACCTTCAGCTCAGGGGCACATGAACAGAGGTAAGGCCCCTGCAATTAGTAAATTAATCAACCCTCCAGGCCTTGGGAAAATGTCCTGGCAGGGGAGAACACAACACAGCTTTCTGGGTCATCCAAGGTAGCCAGGTAGCCAGGGGAAAGGCTGAGGTGAAGCTGGTGCATGGGAAGTGCCTTCCCAGTGTGTTCTGGCAGTTTGAATATTTACCATTTACTGTAGTATTACCCTTGTACCTGTGTATGGTACCCTTTTGTAACTAGCACAAGTCACTTTTCTCTTGTAACACACTGTTTGATACCTCTCACTTTTGTTTGCTTTAGATACTTGCACAAGTGCCACCATTGCCTACGTAACGTTTGTTCTTGTGCTGGAGTGTCTGCCATTAATTGCAGTATTATACCTCTACTTGTATTTTGTACGCTTTTGTAACCTGCACACATATCTATTTTTCCTTCTGTAATGTATCGTTTGCTCCTCTTGTATTTTGGTTGCTCACTATTGTCACATGTGATTCATGTAACTTAACGTTTGCTTTTGTAATTTGTCCACTTATAATTTTCTCCTCCTGTATTATTGCTGTTCCTAGTGTGAAGCACTCTGACACCTTCGGGTAAAGTCCGCGCTATATAAAATCGCATAAATAAAACAAAAAAATTCCAAACATCACCAGGCCCCCACAGCAAGACCCATTCTTCCTCGCCCACTATGCCCTGAATGTGAAGGGCTGTGGGCGAGGTGTTAAGACTAACACCGTTTCTGGGCTGCATGGGCGCCAGGGGGCCGAGGTGCAAATGGCTCAAAGGCCTGAGAAACACCTGGCCCCAGGGAGGCCGATTATTGCAAACAATCACCCCTCCCCAGCCCAGCCTCAGCTTGATTGCTTGGCAGGGTAGGGGTGAAGGAGAGCCCACAGCTGACAATCGCTGTCTGGCCGCACAGCGAGGCTGCTTTCATTTTCTCAGTCTCTGTCTCCGTGCACTCTGTGCCACTCTCTGTGGACTGGGACAGGGGAGAAAAAAACGGCCCACAGAGGGCACTGAGGCACCGGCCCTTCGGCCCATTCCCGAATGCCCGCCTTGCCAATCCGCCCCTGTGTCAAAGGCACTTAGGGGTAACTGTGTTCAAAAAATAAATCAGTATTTGTCAAACTGTCGAGGAGACCAGGCAACTTGGCAACTAGTATTTATTTAACATATCGGGGAAGTCCGGCGCCATGAATCAACACGTATTTGTGTTGGAGTGTTAAGGAAGTCAGACAATCCGAGGCAGGTGTATAAGTGGCAGGCAGTTGCAATTTAAGGTAACTCATCACCCACTCTGTCACTGAAAACACAGTGACACTTGCGCCCTTGACGCCATACCCTCACACCAACGCATCACTCTCACTTGCTTTGCTCACCAGTACTGAAAAGTACCCTAGCCCTCCCTGCCCAAGACATGCACGTGTTCTCTCATTCACCTGTTTCGATGGAAGTGGGCGGTTCCTTTCGTAAAGTCAGTATCAATGGCAAAGCTTGAAATCGACACAAGTACCCTGCGTGGAACTAAATTATTTCTTCATATTTAAACTGTCCCTGCTCCTTTTCGCACTCATCGGAACATTCTATTAACTTACCCCATGTATTTCCTGTATATAATATCTACCTATATCACATTGTACCACTCTTTCAAGCAGCATGCTGCCACCCTGCATCCATTGTTGCTGCATTTTGATTTTGTGTCCGTGTCATATTTTTCCTTTGCTTCTACTTTCTGCCCATTGATTGAAACTCTTTCCCCTACATGCATAATATCCTCTTCCTAACTCAATCTCATATCTTGATGCCTCTATTTTCAGATATGTCTCCCATTCCTGCATGTTTCATTGCTTCTTCGCTGCCCCGCTACCTCACGATGTCCATCTGTTGTTTAATTATCTTGTACTGTTATCTAGATGGTACCCTCTTGTTGCATCACATATGAACACATTAAAGCTGTTGATATGTAGAGGATTTCCCCCTCTTATTCATATGGGCACATTCACACATGCAGGCAAATAAAAACGCTCCCACACACATAGGGAAATGCAAACATTTCTTGCTACGACTGCCCACACCTCTTCTAAATGTACTGTCCTCTTTGCTTTTCTAATTCTGCTTACCCATTCAATTAGAACATTAAGGCCAATAGGTTCGCGCCTTTTTACCATAGAAGTCCATTGGAAAAAACAGAATATTCCTTAGGTAATCATAATGAAGTTCCCCCTCCATTATTTCTAGAAAACTGAATGATTCAAATTCAAAAACAAGCTTTATTCGATTTCAGAAGTCAAAACAATAAAAGCGCATAATATAAAAAACCCATTTTGCAATGTACATAATCGATAAAAGCTTAATCAATGATTCTTAATTTCAAAAATATCACAGTTAAAAATATGTTTCATATAGTTTGTAAAAAACCCATGTCACCTGCAAATCACTTAAAACATTTATACATTTAAGACAGTGTATATTGCTAAACATCACATAGTATTCCGAAATTTAATCACAAGTATCAAAAAACTAGCTACTGCATGGATAACGTAATCTTCTTCTAACTGTTGCAGCTTGGTGAAGGTTGATGCACATGTTCGGATCCCCCAAGCCCTAAGGATAGGTAACAAGAAAGCCCTTTGTGGTGTCTGATAAAATTTACAAAACAGCACGCAATGTATGTTCGATTGATAAGAAATATCATCACAGGGACACACAAGGTTGTCCATGGACCAGTTATTACAAAGGGGGAAAGTAATCAAACGGAAAAAAGTGCCCAACCTAAAGCGTGACAAAAGCATGCGAGCATATGGGCTTGACACAGAAATGAGATACCTTTGTAGCCCCTCATGCAGGGTGATTTGCTGCTGGTATCTAATAATAGTGTTTTTCCCTTTTTCAAGACTCCACCTGACACTCGTTAAGTGGTCAAGAGCCATTTTATTCAGCGAGCCTCTCGAAACCACCTCCATACTGGTTGGTCTGACAAAGAATTCCGGGTGTCCTATCTCATTCAAAAGGTTTCTTACGTGGGATAGCCATTTAACATTGGCTACTCCATCGAGAGAAAGACAGTCATTAATTACATCTCTGTTTAATGAGGTCTCACGTGTAACCCAAACTTTATGCCAGAGAAGTATGGGGGAAATCCTAATAATGTCAGAGATGTATGGGAGGCCAGCTTCTATGTGTAGCATATACGTGGAAGTGGATTTGGGGACACCCAATAGATAACAAATAAACTGATATTCGCAGCGTTATATCGATTGGGCATTTTCCGTCCCCCACAGGCCAGCGCCGTATGTAGGAGTTGAAGCACATTTGGCTTTGTAAATGTGTATTAGTTCTTTCGCTGGTTTCCCCCCTAAATTTGCATCAAAATTACTCAAGGCTCCGGTGGTGCGTGTTAAAAGTTAGTTGTCTAGCGGTCACTGCTGCTTCCCATCTTCCCCTCTTGTCAAAATTTACCCATAGGTAAGAAAACCTATCCGTGGTTTCAATTCTCTTATTCTCTTACCATCGAGGAAAATTGGACAGGGCGCCCTCTTTGTCCCTTGCCCACAGGACATGGTATAGGTTTTTGTTATATTGACTCTTAGTCCTCTGTCCTTCATGTAACTGGTAAATTAATCCACGGTCCTCTGTAGGCCTATTTTAGTTCGTGACATTAAGGCCGCATCGTCGGCCGTATCATCGGCGTATTGGCACCGGGGTCCCGCTGATAGTGGGGTAGTCGTGCTGTAAGACCCTTAAATGTTGTCCGATAGAGTTGACATATTGGGTGAGTAGTAGGGGTGCTGAAATGCACCCCTGTCTAACCCTCCTCTGTATAGGGAATTTCTCTGAGCACTCCCCCATGCGGCCGTGCCTCACCCTTGCTCCTGCACCCCTGTATAGTTCTTCAATAAACGACAGGATTTGGCTGTCAATGCGCATGTCACTGAGCGTTACCCATAAAAACTCATGATCAACACAGTCAAAAGCGGAACTTAAATCAATAAAGGTGATAAAAAATGTTCCGCCCTTTGCCTGGGTATACTTAGAAATAAGTAGGGCCAAGTTTAAACACTGTTCAACGGTCCTTTTGCCTGATCTAAAGCCATACTGGAGTCTGGAAATGACATGATTTTCCTCCCCCCAAGTTTGGATCCTGTTTAAAATAATCCGGCCCGCCACCTTCATCAAAGCGTCCAAGAGTGAGATTGGCCGGTCGTTCCTATCACCTTTTTTAAAGATGGGGACGACTATGGCGTCAGACCAAGAGGATATAAAGCCTTGTTGATTAGCCTTGTTTAACACATTTGTAATCATAGGGGCCCAGAGGTCTAAGTCTGCCTTATAAACGTCGATTGGAACACCATCCGGGCCCGGTGCCTTACCAGATGGACTATCTTTTATAGCTTTAGTCACCTCCTGACAACTAAAGATTATGTTAAGTGGAAATGAGCTAGATTGGTTACAGTTATAAAGGCTAGCCGTCCTGTCGCTGGGACCATTCGAGGTATCACCAAGAGTGGTTCTATCATGAAGATGTTTAAAATTAGTCACCTATGTATCCCCAGTTATCGCTATATATATATAATCAGCCTCTTGGGTTTGTAAGTAAGGGGCGTTTACTGCCTTCCAGAAGGCCGTGTTGTCTCTTCTGTGCGATGCCTCTTTAAAGGCCACCCAGGCCTCTCTCTTCAATGAAGCTTTCCTGGACTTAATTGTCATTTTGTGAGTCTTTCTGGCTTGCCGGATTAGTTCAGGGTTTCTTGGTGTTGCCGGCAGGATCTTTTTAAGGGCTGTTAATGACACTTACGGTCAAACCACCTGTGAGCTTTATTTGCCCCAACCTGATATTCTCTAGTCAGTAGGGTTTTTGCGGCTACTTGTTTTTTTAAAAAAGGAGGCCATGACTTTATCTGGGTCCTCATCCTGTGCCAGGCAGATGGATATATCTTGAAGGGATGTCGAGACTAATTTTCTCAGAAAAACTAATGGTTCAACCTTATCCCACTTGATTGTATAGCCGTTTTTAGATGCCACATTGATCTTTGGTGTATAAAGTGGATTATCCACTGTGGTTCGTGTGTTCCCTTTAACTTTTAATTTGAAGGATATAGGGTAGTGGTCACTAAACAGGGCCTGACCCGTTTCCCAGGCTGCTATTAACCCGGCATGAGCTGTGGATATTAGTGTGAAGTCAATAGTGGAGTTGGTCCCCCTCCCGTTAAAAGTTGGCTGGAACAAGATACTCGGAATGCATAACTCATTTACGAATGACAAGTTAAAATGAAAGAGGATATTATTTAAACTACTACCAAGTTTCGTAGTAGTGGGTGGACTATCTTCCCTATGTTCAGTTAGGCCGCAAATGCCCATAGAGCAGTGAGGGCAGATAGTACAATTAAAATCCCCAACCCAGATCGTGACCTTTTCTCCTGCCAACCGATCCTTTAGGGTAGGTAAGCTAAACAAAAGTTTGTTAGTTATGGCCTCTATCATGTGAGGAGGCACATTATTGTAAAAGTTTATCATAATCATATTATTTATGGGACCCCAGTTAATCATCAGGATTTGGTAGAAATCAGTGGTCAGAAACCTGAGTACTTTAATATCCCTTGTTGTGGAAACATATGTGGTCAAACCCCCTCTATTTCGACCCTGTGTGCTTGCTGTGGCTGGGGTATGAAAGGTTTGATACCCAAGTATGTGTATTTCTTCTATAGACCATGTTTCCTGTAAGCAAATTATGCTGTGTTCAGTGACTACCTCCAGCCATGGTTGCTGGGACACCTTACTTGCCAAACCAGCGACGTTCCACAAGAGGAGGCTGAGAGTAGGAGCCATCCGCTTAAGGCATATGTTCTCTAGGGTGGGTCTTTCTCTATCTCCCTTAGATGAAAAAGGGGCTATTGGGGCCTGTGCTTCTGGCAAAAGTTGTGGAGCCATGGGCATGGCTACCGCTGTAGCCGCCCTCTGTTATTGTCTAACTGATACTGCCTTCATCCCATCAACGTCGTTTAAGTGCCCTGGATCCCCTTCCCAGTCCAGGACTACATTACTCTTTGTCTGATTTGACACTGTGGACGGAGGAGTAACAGATTTTAATAAGTACTCCGCCAAGGTCATCCTAAGATGTCAATCTAGATCATCCAATCCCGAAAAAACATTGTATCGGTTGTCTAGGGGAATTGACCAGTGAGGGGTATGGGGGACTTGCTGGATACTGTCACCCCGGTAATTATTGGTCCTTTGTACGTGCCTAAATGCAGGGTAGGTAGATCTCTGTTGGTACATATTCATTGGGTGAGGTGCATGGTGGTATATTTAGATTTAGTTAGAAAAACACCGGGTCCATAAGGCGTCATCAGCGACTGGGGGTAGAAATAGCTCAAAACTCGAGTCGATATACCTCTACCTCCCCTCCCCACGTACCAGTCAGCAATGTGAGTTACCACCCTCCGGTCTCTAAAATTAATATTAATTACATCCCCATTGATGTCTTTAGGTCTTTGTCCCACCCTGGCTAATCTTCTCACGTGTGCTATTTCTCCATCCATGTTGGCCTATTTTGTCTGAGCCAGTGGACTACTGTATACTTTAATTCTAAGTATCTTCCCTCTTCCCTTCGGTGAGCTCTGGGACCCCCGTTAGCACTATAACATATGGGGCCCCTTCTGGGGGCAGGTCTATATGACATCCTATCCCTTTTGTGGCCGTATCTGAAGGGTGGGCCTTGTTGGAAGATGCGTCGTTATTAAGTGGTGATAGTTTAGAAGTATTGCTGGCTGGCCCTCTACCCCTAGTCTCCTTTGCCCCCATTACTTCTTTCTCAACCTTGTTGGAAGTTACGTCTTTATTAAGTGGTGATAGTTTAGAAGTATTGCTAGCTGGCCCTCTACCCCTAGTCTCCTTAGCCCCCATTACTTCTTTCTCGGCCATCTTGCTAAGTTTTTTAGAGCAGATGGGCTATCCCCTATGATAAGGTTGCGGTTGGGCTTCTGACCTCCACACATCTTGTTGGATCCATGGGCTGTTAAGTCCTTTAGGAGTTTAGTGTTTAATGTGGTTACTTCCTCTAAAGTATTCAGTTGATCACCCAGCTGTTTTACCCTCTCAAATAATGGGAGAAGTAAAGATCTAACTAGATGTTCTATATTCTCCACTGTACACTGCTTAGAGGCAGTTTCTGTGGGTAGGGGTTTGGGCAAATTCTTAGTTCCCCGAAGGTTTAATTCTGCTGGGGGCAGATTGTTCTGGGTTCCTAACGTAGTTTGTTTAGTGGGGGGACTTATATAAGTTCTAGGTGTTTTTGTTCGCCTACCCCAATGGGAATTCCGCCATCTCTTCCTCTTCAGAGGCGCTCCTTGTCCCAATAATTTTTGTGGGGCTTTGTTCTTTTTGTTCACGGGGTTGGGGTTAGGCAGCTGTAGCAATGAGGGCTCCTCCAAAGATTTGTCCAGGGAGGGATCCAAGTTAACTATGTCGAAATGTGCCCTCCTAGTTGACTCTTGAGATGGTGATTGTAAGTTGTCTTAAAGCAATAATGGAATACTAATATCAGTATTAAAGGTATTCTCATTACTCTGTATGCTTTGTTTATAGGGAGAAGATGCCAGGATTATTGAGCCCAGGGATGAGCGCTTGTTTTGTTGGAATGTTGGGATATAAAATCATATATATGATCTTGATTGGCCCACTATGTACCATATAACCGTATATGCATATGAATAACCACATAGTATTATACTATATTTCCTAGCTCTATGATAGATTCATGTAGGCCCATTTAGACCTATTGATATCACTAGGGCCACCTTGTTTCGTTTCCTTGCGTTTATGTACTGTTTCCCAGAAGTCACATGGGTTAGCTCTTGGTACGAAACCATGTTGAATTACTCAGTCTGCTTCTCTGATCTTTTTTGTGTAGCTCAGGGAAACCCAAGGTCTCACCTGCCCCTCTTGTGGGATGCGTGCATTCTAGCAGAGCCCGTTCCTGTATTCCTCGGGTTTCAGATAGACGAGAGGGCACCTCACTGACCTGCCCCCGGAATAGCTTGAGCTTAGCTACTAGCAATTAGTGGTACCTTATATGGGTCTTCCTGCTGGCTTACTGACAACTTGTGTTTTTCCTTGTAGGGTGTTAACCTGAATGTGTGAAAACGTATATATGCTTTGTATCACTTGTATTTCATCAGTCTCCTCTGTGCACCTCCATGAGTCGTGTAGACCGAGGCTCCCCTGACAGGGCTTGTATTTGATTGAATAAACGATTCGACCTTCTCCATTGCCAACTGCCTTATTATTCCTTTATGTTACATATGGGCTATTGGTAAGTATAGTCCGGCCTTGTAAAATTTTGATTCCTTCAGAAACTCCAATGACAAACGGCTCTCGGCAACTGAAATTTATTTATTTATTTTATTTTAGCGATTTCTAAAGCGCCTGGTGACCCAAGGGCATCCCCGCGCTATGTAACTTGAAATCCTAATGAGGGAGAGAGAGGGGGAGGGCAACCGAGGGGTGTTATTTAGGAAACAGCTGGGTCTTAAGTTTTTTGCGGAAAGCAAGGTAGTTGGGTTCTAGTCTGAGGGCGCGAGGGAGTGCGTTCCAGCCCTTAGCCGCTTGAACAGAGAATTGTCGACCTCCTGTGCGGGTTCTTTTGAATCTAGGGATGCTGACTAAATTCTCATTTTGAGATCGTAGGGATCTGGTTGCTATGTAAGGTGTGATCATTTTACTGAGGATCGCTGGACCGGATCCGTTGTAAAGCTTGTGTGTTGTACACATTGCTTTAAAGTGCACCCTTTGGCGCACGGGGAGCCAGTGCAGGGCCTTGAGGGCTGGCTTAGCGGACATTCTGGAGGGAGTGTTAGTAATCATGCGTGCTGCCGCGTTCTGTGTCCGCTGGAGTTTCGTGATTGTAGACTCGGGGGCCCCCAAGTAGACCAGGTTGCTGTAGTCCAGGCGGGACAGCACTAGTCCCTGGATGAGGAGCTTCCTGGACATAGGTGGGAGTAAGGGCAAGATTTTACGGGTCGTGCGCATGAGCCCAAAGCATGTGCCGGAGGTTTTGGTTGCTTGGGTTTTCATCGTGAGCTGTGGCTCAAGCCACACCTCGAGTGTCTTGATTTCGCGTTTAGGGGGGGGAATTTCTCCGAACACATCGGGCCATAGTGTAGGAGGGATAGTTGTCCATTGCTTGCCAAGTAGCATTACTTCTGTCTTTGTCCCATTCAATTTTAGTGATGAGTCGTTCATCCAGTTGTGGATGCCTATGAGGCAGTTAGTCAAATTTTCAGGATGGTCAATCAGCTGGGACAAGGAGACGACTAGTTGGGTGTCGTCAGCGTAACTCACCATTTTTATGTTGAATGGGGTTACCACGTCCTCAAGGGGGGCCATATAGACATTAAAAAGCGTCGGGCTCAGGGAGGAGCCCTGGGGGACGCCGCTGGTGAGTGGGAGGGTAGATGAATGATGCTTATCATCCCACACTTGAAAAGTGCGTCCTGTAAGAAAGGATTCGATCCATTTGATTGCTGTCCCGGTGAGTCCAGCATTCGCTAGTCTATGCAGAAGGACACGGTGGTTGACTGTGTCAAAGGCCGCACTTAGATCCAGGAGGATCACTGCCACTGATCCTCCTGAATCCAGTAGGCCCCTTGCCTCTTCAATGACTGCGAGAAGTGCGGTGTCCGTCCCATGGCCTGGGCGAAATCCGGTTTGGGATTGTCGGAGCAGGTCATTAGTTTCAAGGAACTGGGATAGTTGGATGTTTACCAGTTTCTCAGTGACCTTGCTGATGCCAGGGAGCAGGGATATTGGTCGATAGTTGGACAGGTCCGATGGATCTAGCTGAGGTTTTTTCAAGAGTGCTTTGACCACAGCACTCTTCCAGCTGTCGGGAACAGTACCGTGGACGAACGAGCAATTGATGAGATCCGTGATGGTAGGTACAATTACTGAGGCTACGGTCTTGAGGAACCTGATAGGGGCTGGGTCCAAGGGTGATCCACTTTTCATTTTTGTTAGGGTTCGCTCAACCTCTAGGGGGGTAACAGGTCGGAATGTCTGTAGCGTGGGGCAACGGATACTTTCAGTCTGTTCGAGGGGAGTGCAGTTTTCCGTGAGGCTGGGGAAGCTGGGGGGTGGGAGGGAGGCCAGGATGCGGGTGATTTTATCGTTGAAGAAGTTCGCTAGCTCATTACTTCTATCAACTTTGGGGGTGTTGGAGGGGGAGGTGGTGGGGACCTTGATCAGCTCTTTGACGATTAAAAAGGATTCCCGGGCTGAATTAGATGCTTCTTGTATTCGCGTATCATAGTAAGAAGCTTTGGCTGATTTAATGGCCTCTTTGTAGAGTTTGACCGTAGACTGGTAGGCTTCTTTGTTTGCATGTTGCCAATTTTTTCTCCAGAGTCGTTCGGCTTTTTTGCAGTTTTTGCGAAGTGTTCTTAGATCTGCGGAATACCATGGTGCTGAGCCATGTTTGCCGTTTTTGTCTTCTCTATTTCTGAGTGGGAGTACTAGGTCTAGGGAGGCGGTAATCCAGTCCCTGAATCTTCTGTCTGCCGTAGTTGGATCTTCAGCGTGAGCAGGGATGTTTTTTTCAAGGGTCTTAGCCCATTCATCCGTGGGGAGTCTGGACCAGGTCCTGTCCTTACTGAAGGTGGGGGGTATTCGGTTTTTCCTGAAGGTTCCAGGTAATTGGAAGGGGACAAGGAAGTGGTCTGTCCAGGGGAGGGGAAGGGCATCCTTCGCTAGCATCGAGGGCGAGCTGGTAAAAACAGGGTCTAATAGGTGGCCCTTAGTGTGGGTGGCTCCAGAATTTAAGAGGCGGATGTCAAAAGCCGCTAGATCTTGAATCAGATCATTGGCTGCCGAGTCGGCCGGATCTTCTAGGTGGATGTTCAGGTCCCCAACTATCATATAGTTTGATAGGGAGTGGGCCTGAGTTGTGACTAGGTCTAGAAGAGAGCAGGTGAAGGGGCCTGGGAGACCGGGGGGGCGGTAAACAAGGAGTCCTGTTAGAGAAGTGGTTGGGTTGAGAGTAACGGAAAAATGCAGACTTTCTGCATCGGTAATCTGTGCGTCGTGGGTTTTGCAGTGGAGGTGTTCTCGATGTATGATAGCTACACCGCCCCCTCTGCCTAGAGGGCGGGGTAGGGATTGAATACAGTAGCCCTGTGGTGTTGCTAATACCATGTCTGATTGCGAGTGAGGGCCGAGCCACGTTTCCGTGAGGAAGAGTATATCAATTTCAAGGTCTTCTATGATGTCGGTAATCTGTGTCGCATGTTTTGGAAGTGAACAACAGTTTAGAGAGGCAAGGTTAAGGGTGGCGGGTTTGATAGGTTTAGTGGGGAGCGTAAGCTGGACTGGCTTGCATAAGGAGCAGCGGGTGAAAGGTCCCTTGAGATCATGGGTATATTTACAGGAGGGTGGGGGGGGTCTGAGGCTCAGTAGTTCTCTGCGAGAGTACTTTATATTTGGGTAAGAAGAATCGGGCAGGAGTTCTGGCCCTAGGCCCGGTCGTGCGCGGACGGGCGCAGACGGGCTTGCCTTAGGCGCGCCTTCGGCGCGCAAACGGCGCTCCCGCTGCGCTCGACCGCTGCGCTGGTGGGGGCGGCACATTTGTAGTAAATGATAGAGGGCGTGGCCTCGCAGGGGGCGTGGCTACACCTTTGCCGCGCTGGCGGAGAGGGCGATTTCCAAGTTGCTCTGGGGGTCTGGCTGGCGCTAAGAGGCAGCGTTTCACCAGGTGAGCTTGTGAAGATTAAGTGGCTAAAATCAGAATAACAATTTTTAAAATATAGACAAACAGTGCGTGAGCAAGTAGCTAACCTCCGGCTTCCGC
The DNA here is from genome assembly GCF_964263255.1 of Lissotriton vulgaris. Classification (NCBI taxonomy): domain Eukaryota; kingdom Metazoa; phylum Chordata; class Amphibia; order Caudata; family Salamandridae; genus Lissotriton; species Lissotriton vulgaris. The sequence continues at coordinate 1,849,558,092 of NC_141685.1, forward strand.
CTCAGAGGGAGTTTCAGGTCATATGATTCGTTGCGCTTTCTAGCGTTTTTTATACTGGTTCCTAGGTGGGCGTGGCCTCGCAGGGGGCGTGGCTACACCTTTGCCGCGCTGGCGGAGAGGGCGATTTCCAAGTTGCTCTGGGGGTCTGGCTGGCGCTAAGAGGCAGCGTTTCACCAGGTGAGCTTGTGCTCACCAGAGTACTCCTAGCACTCCCCCTTCCCTGGGTTTTCCTACCCTTTCCTGGCGTAGTAATCATTTTCTGTGGGGTAGTCAAGTGTGCCACAGTAGTTGAATCGCAGTTTGGGCAAAGGATGTTTGTACTATGACCAGTATGGTAGTGTCACCCTCATAAAAAAAGCACCTTGTTCCGAATCCTGGATCAAATCAGATACCAAAAGCTTCTCCTACCCTCTAGATCCAAATGTTGAGGCCAAGAGGGGGGCCCTGCCCTGTCTTGTCCGGGCTTGGATGCGTAATGCGGGAAGAGGCATAACTAAATAGGAAGTGATGGGGGCGGGAAGAGGACTCAGGTGCGGCCGATGTTCTCACCCACAGACTGCTGGTCCTCGCAGTCCCACTCCTTTAGTGGAGTGGGAGTGCAGTGGAGAAGTGTGGCTCACTGGTTAGAGGAGGCAGACCCAGAAGCAGAGGTCGGCCCGGGACCAGGGTTCAATTCCCGACGCGGCAGGGTTTGGAGCCCAAATGTCCACGGACCTGATAATTCTCGCTTCGGTGCCTACTTGAATCAGGGGTTCACGCTCTGCAACTCTGGGCAATAGCTTGCTCAATCTCCACTACGGCCCCCGCGGCGGGATGCCTGGCTTTCACCTTGGGGGTGCCCAGCTGGGCTATCCCACAGGGAAAAACCAGGACGGGTTCCCAAAGCAAGCGCCGAGATACCCTTTGTGGTGATACGTGCGCTATATAAGAAACTACATTACCATTAGCAAGTTGGCAAGTCGGCAAGTCATCCGGTTTTTGGCCCAGAATCGGCAGTATTCCACGTAAGTTCAGAAAAAGAGCCCCACTGCTATTAGGCACAGAATTCCTATGACTGCAACAACACGGCTGCGAACGGCACCCCCTGAATGATTATAATCACCATGTTCTTTTGAAAATGTACTTTCGGAAGTAATGACACTGTTTCTAACGGGTAATCATTACTCCAAGTCTAGGTCCTCCTCGTCACAGTTCGCAATGGTGGAGTTCATTTCCCATTGCCATTGCCCAAATGTTGCAAGGTAGGAAAAAAATGAAAATAATGATTGCCTGCTATTTCCGGTTTCCGTGGGATAGCATTGCGTTGAGCCAACATGGCTTCCTGAAAACAACAAAGCATGATCAATAAAATGTTTGCTCTTTAAATCCAATTCCTATGGGAGGGAGGGGGCAAATCTCGGACTGTGACAAGGTAGACCTGGACTGAGAGTAATACCCATTGTGAAGTAGGAATTTATTACACAGGAAACTTGGAATAAATAAAAAAGATAGAACTTTATTGAATACCCCCAGTCGGCACCAACTGTCACTCTACCTGAGCTCCCTTAAATATTCCACTTACACCTTTAGCTCGTGAGCAGCTTGTGGCTGACAAGCAGCTCGAGAAATCCACAAGCTCAACCCTAGCTCAAGAGTATACATCACACTAATCGCACTGTGCACGTTAAATGTCAACATAAGAAAATTAAACATGTTGTCTTAAAATATTTGTCAACATATCAACTCTATAATCCAATTGTCAATGTAAAAAGCCAAATACATACATATATATATATATATATATATATATATATATATATATATATATATATATATATATTACCTACTGGCGTCTCGCCAGTAGGTATATATAGTTAGGATTTTTTGTCTATGGAACTTTTGAAAATTCTATGTCTAATAACTTTGGTGTTTGTGGACGGAATCGGCTGAAATTTTCAGGAAAATGGCACATTTTGTTTCTGAGCAGCTCTTGAAAATTTGGGGGGGGGTTCGTCAAGGGGGGGCCGAGAAAAAATGGGGGTCCCAAAACGCGTTTTCCCCATGTTAATTTCCATAGGGCGGTTGGCCTCACTTTTAGCTCGAACGGCTGAATGGATTTGCACGAAACTTGGCAAAATTGTAGGGACTGTTAGCCCGATGTGCCTTTGCTAGGTCTCAATATATGTGCTCCAGTGGATTTTGAGAAATTAACGTTCAAAACAAGATATATATCTGTAACAGCGCTCCGGGCTGCGCTCCGGTCCGCTAACTTTTCGCGAAACGGAACTTTGCGATGCGAAGCTGATTGGCTCTCAGGTGTCTGTCAACATTCTAAACAGTCCGGAGCGGCCGCCATCTTATCTCTCGGTAGGATCGAGAGAGAAGAAGAGGTGAAAAACGAAGGGGGAATTTAATGAAAGGGGGCAAGGTAGACCGCTCTTGACCCCCTAGGAATGATGTCGGGGTTATTAAAGGGTCCCGTGGGGAAAATAAAAAAAAATGATTTTTCACGGTAGAAGCGCTTCTCGGGCCGCGAACTGGGCCGCAAACTGGTAGCGAAACGGGAATTCGCCATTTTGTGTTTCGTTTTAATTAAATTACTAGGTATAAGGGGGTGCGGGAGACGTATCCTGATCCCTTATGTTTTCTGAGGGTGGCTGAGGAGGCTCATATATGTTGATACATGTCTTCCAGCGGCAGTGCGTGTTTTTTTTTTTTTTTTGCTGCGTGACGTCTGTTAACGTTCGATTCGATGGAAATCAGGAAGTGTTGACCGCCAATTTGTCACTGCGATAAAATATTTTGTTATAAATGAATCCTTATTGATAAACATTGTCTGCGCCATCTTGCCTTTTTTCCAATGCCACAATTTTGTCGTGCACGGCAGCCATTTTAGATGCCAGGCCGGTCCCAGGCTATCACCTAGCCCTGCAGATGTAGTTTATGGCCCCAGCTGTAGAGAATCCAGACATACCAACCCTCCCGATTCAGGCGTGAGACTACTGATTTCAGTGCTAGTCTCCCGCCTCCCGATTTCTGCAAGCAAAAACCCGGGGGCATATTACCAACAACTAGCGATCATTTTTGTCTCTAACTTGTTTAGAGACAAAAATTATCGCCGCACATCGGCGATTTTTATCGCAGATAAACCTTGCTATTAGCAAGGTTTATCGCAAATGCGATAAAAAACGGCCGCAATGCATGAATATCGCTGAAAAGTCAGCGATATTCATGCATTATCGAGCAAATGCTCTTAGCCATGTTATCCACCTCCCATTGGATAACATGGCTAAGAACTGCTCAGGGCAGGTGTTAGCTTTTGGAGATATTCGCGCTTAGCGCGAACATCTCCAAAAGTTGGTAATAGGAGATAGCGATGTTAGGGACTGTTTCCAGTCGCTAACATCTTGGCACGCCCACTTTGCATGTCATTAGTGATAAATATCACTGACATGCAAAGCGGGGCCCAAGATGGTCGCTATCTCCTTTTAGCTGTCACTAACTGGTGTTAGCGACAGCTTGGTAATAGGGAGATAATTTTATCTCCGCTTTCTTGGCTTTTTAAGCCAAAAAAGCGGAGATAAACCCCCTTGATAATATGCCCCACGATTCCTCGGGGGTTTCAGGTGACAGGGCTTGGTATTGTGTTACGTGGTAATTCTTCCAGGAAACGTCAGAGGGTCGATGCAGGGGTTCTAGAAGGGGTGATAAACCATTTAAGCCTCATGAACAAGCGCATGGTCTTTTAAAGATCTGTGAAGTACTCGGGGCGGCGGTGTGTGTGTGTCCTCTTTCAGGAGCGGGCGTGGGGGGGTGGGGGGGGCACTGCCAGCAACTTGCCAGGCCAGGCAGTGTTCAACACTTGCATCACCCTTTCTCTGCCTGCTATTGCGCTCCATGCTTCGGAAAGGTAAGAAAAAGAACGTGCATTTGAGTTTAAAATGTCCGATCCTGTAGCAGTACACTTGCAAAGCCCACACATGACAATAACCCGATTCAAGGCCCCATTCACCCGATTTTTTAAAAATATATAGCACTCCAACAAAGTAGGATTATAAAACTTTATTAACTTTTAAATATAACGAACGGAACAAAAACTGTAAATACATTTAAACATTTTTTGACAAAAAAAACAACAATGGTCAGAAGCTGTCTTTTGTGCGAATAGTCCCAAGGCAGCACAACGTGCTGAGTTCTGGACGGCACCCAGGTGATGTCACCTGGGTGTCGCACTGGTTTTTGGTTTCCTACAATGCAGCTCAGAAAAACAGCGTGGGGCGTCCCGGGTGGTGCGGGGGGAGGCCTCGTCAGTAGCGGTCTGAAGTGCGAATAGTCCCAAGGCAGCAGAACGCGCTGAGATGTGGATGGCACCCAGGTGATGTCCAGTAAACTGCCGCACTGGTTTTGGTATCCTACAATGCTGCTCCGAAAATTGGAGTGGGGCGGCCCGGGGGGGGGGGGCGTGGGGGAGGCGGCGTGAACGGGCCTCCCCAGGTGGCGGCCATCCAGCTGAGTTGCGCCCGCTCTTGCGGCTACAGCGTCTCGCTCACCATGTAGTTGACTTCTGCCCACTCTTGCAGTGCAGCGATAGGCGTCTGCCACAGGACTCTCAAAATGGCGGACGGCTCTTCGGTTTTGGGCCTGGTCCACTAAAATGGCCCTGGGACACCTTGGAACTCGGACGCTTGCCTGCTAGGGCTTGGGCTCCATTCTCGAAAGCGTCCCCTCAGCCGTGAAGATTCTACAAAAGTCTTGGGGGCCCTCGACTCCTGCAGGCTTCCGGTGGGGAGCGGCTGCCATGATTGCTCGCGGAATGACCACGACGGAGCCACGAGATGGTGGTGCTCTCATGCTGACGCCAGCTTCAGTCTGAAACATCCAGAAACAAGGTGGGGCTTTCATCGTTTGGGAAAAAAAAACGTTCTAAACCAATGAAAAGTGTTATTTTTAGGTCATATGACCAAGCCTTCCATCTTTAGGAAACCAAAAGTAAAATGAACCAATGAAAAGTTTTATAAACAAGTCACATGACCTGTTATGCGGCATAGGGCTACAAAAAGCGTAGAAAATCCATTGGCACATGAGGCGGCGTCAGTAGCGGACCGATGTGCGAATAGGCCGAAGGCAGCACAACGCGCCGAGATCCGGATGGCACCGAGTTAGTGTCCAGCAAGTTGCTGCACTGGTGTGGCTATCCTACAATGCCGCGCCGAAAATCGGCGTGGGGCGCCCCATTGGCCTGTGAGGTCGCGTCAGTCAGTGGGGGCTGTGCGTCTCCCCCAAGATGGAGGCTCCTCGGCTGCAGTGGGGCACCCCTTATCTTTTCACTCGCCATCCAACTGAGTTGCGTCCGCACTTGCGGCTACAGTAGGCCGAAGGCAGCACAACGCGCCGAGATCCGGATGGCACCGAGGTGGTGTCCAGCAAATTGCCGCACTGGTGTGGCCATCCTACAATGCTGCGCCGAAAGACGGCGTGTCCAGCTGAGTTGCGGTCACTCTTGCGGTACAGTGACTCGAACGCGCAGAGATCCGGATGGCACCGAGGTGGTGTCCAGCAAATTGCCGCACTGGTGTGGCCATCCTATAATGCTGCGCCGAAAGACGGCGTGTCCAGCTGAGTTTCTCCCGCTCTTGCGGTACAGTGACTCGAACGCGCCGAGATCCGGATGGCACTGAGGTGGTGTCCAGTAAGTTGCCGCACTGGTGTGGCCATCCTACAATGCTGCGCCGAAAGTCGGCGTGGGGTGCCCCGTTGGCTTATGAGGTGATGTCAGTAGTGGACCGATGTGTGAATAGGTCGGAACCAGCACAAGGCGCCAAGATCCGAATGGCAAGTCCTGGATGTTGAGTGCCATAGTTGAGAGTTCTGAGCAGTGCTTGTAAGACTGTCTGAAGCTTATTTGCACCTGCTGCAGCTTCACTATTGCCCTGGTGTGGCCAAAGGTCGCACATGACATAGGCGGCCGGCTCCCGAGGTCCGGCGGAACTTTTTTCCTTTTCCTTTTTGCTTCTTGTCTCACAATCCGTTTCAACTGAAGACACGACCAGGTCCCTGAATGTGTGCAGGGGGACGTTATTGATTGAATGAAAATGGCGGCTTGACACAAAGCTGACTCAAGCGTTGCTGTTGATGCTATACAGACAAAAATTGGTTTTCAGTTTGTACATTCTTCAGGATTTTTTTTTCCATCCAAGGCTAATTGAGAGTTTGTAGAAAAATGGCTTCAGATTTTCCACATACTACTCTTCAACATTCTTCCTAAATGTAACAATGTGAGACTCACTAGGAGAACGGCTGTTTATCTTTCCTTTCAAAATGCTGCCAACAATATTTTCTGAATGGAAGACACCATCTTGTAGCATAAAGGGCCGAAAGGGGTTCTGGTCTGGCCGATGGTTGGGGGGGACATTTTGACTATATCTTGGACCTGCCCGGCCTCGCCCAAAATGGCGCCGGTATAAATGGGACTCGTAACTCCTTGTTGTGTACTGGTTGAACAACTTTGATATCACGCGATATGAATGCAGTTTTGATGCTCATGGCGGGCGGGGACGAGAATTGATTGAATATTTTGACATCCCTATTGATATTAAGTTCTGATGTGTTATTGATTACTGTAGTATTGAAAGTTCGAATTAACGTCACCCATGGTACTTGCCCGCAAATGTATATCTAGATGATTTTTTTGTAAGTGGCCCTGTCGTATTTTAATTACAAAATGTACGTCCACCGATTCCGCAACTGTTAGACACCTTAGTTCTTGCAACCTAATGGCCCGCTCGTTACGTTCCTCTATAATGTAAATGTCTCCTCATCAGATACGATTTCAGTTTGCTCCGTGGCCGGCCCACGTGGTTATAGGCCCGTATTTGTATACTGACATTTTCACAATAAAGGTTTTTAAAACAAAACATAGTAGTAGTATTTACATTGGTAAAGTTTTTACTTTTAGTCACTGTTTTCGAATCAGTAAAAGGCAAGTGAAATAAAGCTGTCCAATTACATGACGGATAAAAGGTATAATATGTAGGAACGCAGTAAAGATAAATGGTCAAGGGCAGTTGTGTTTTCCACTCCTGCAACATAAAGTGATCAATAAGAATCTGATAATCAGGCGTATCGGCGACTAAGACAGCAGGCCGAGTCTCTTTTACTCAACGGCTCCGTCATGGAACGAAGAAACGCCCTTTTTCTCGAAAAAGGAATATATTTTACTTGCAGGACAGTTGTAAATTTTCCGGGAAAGTACATTAGCCTGGAATATTATAATATATATGTTTAAAAAAAAAAGTTCAAAATCAATAAAAAGCGTATTTTTTAGGTCATATGACCAAGCTTTTCATTATTAAAATAACAAAAGTAAAATGAACCAATAAAAAGTTTTATTAACAAGTCACATGACCTGTTATGCTTACGTTACGCGCTGCGCGCCGCGCCCCGGATCACTTCCGGGTGCGCTAACGCGGCGTGTCATATAACGCATTACGCGACAACGTAGGTCAAGAATATAGTCAAAATGTCTCCACCAACCAGCGTTCGGAACACAACCCCTTTCAGCAGTCCAAAAAGTTCTGTAAAATGACAACAGAGGGGACAGGCAACAATAACCATCAGTCAAAGAGGGGAGGGCAAGTTCTTCTCTACCGGGTCATGTTGGGGCTATACCGGAACTGATCGAATTGGTAGTCTACAGTGTTTCTGGATGTTTCAGACTAAAGCTGGCGTCAGCATGAGAGCACTACCATCTCGTAGGTCCGTCGTGGCCATTCCACGAGCAAACATGGCAGCCGCTCCCCACCAGAAGCCTGCGGGAGTCGGGGGCTCCCAAGACTTTTGTAGAATCTTCACGGCTGAGGGGACGCTTTCGAGAATGGGACCCAAGCCCTATCAGGGAAGCGTCCGAGTTCCAAGGTGTCCCAGGGCCATTTTAGTGGACCACGCCCAAATCTGAAGAGCCGGCCGCCATTTTGAGAGTCCTGTGGCAGTCGCTTATCGTTGCATCGCAAGAGCGGGAGCAACTCAACTACATGGTGAGCGAGACGCTGTAGTCGCAAGAGCGGGCGGTAAACAGCTGAATGGCGGAAGAGGCACAGTGTAGCAAAAGAGGGTGGAATGGCAACTAAAACGGGAAAGGGGCGCCCCACTACAGCGTGTCTTCAGGTCAAACGGATTGTGGGACAAGGTCCAGAATAGAAGAGTCATCAAAAGGCAAAAAGTTCCGCCGGACCCCGGGAGCCGGCCGCCTATGTCGGGGGCGATCTCAGGCTAAACCGGTGCTATAAGACTTGGGGAGGGGGTCGGAGCCAAGCGTCTTCTCCGAGTCCGTGCCATCACACCGCCCCTCGGGGGCCTCCGTCAAGTGGTTTAGGGAGGTACCATATCACATTGTTTTCAAATGCAGTCAGGTCCACAAACGACACTCACTTACTTTGAGAATAGTGAAGCTGCAGTAGGTGGAAATAAGCTTCAGACAGTGTTACAAGCGCTGCTCAGAACTCTGAACTATGGCACCCAACATCCAGAACTTATGCCATTTGAGAATGGCAGTGACATCGAAGCAACTCAGGGACCAAAACCATTAACGTACTTTCACGTATGAAAATCTTACTTGGGGAGGGGGCAGGAGCGAAGCGCCCCCTCCCAGTCTGCGCCACCACACCGTATGTTGAAAATCTGAAGCCATCGTTCTACAAACTCAACCAACCTTGGATGGAAAAATCTAGAAAAATGTACAAACTGAAAACCAGTTTTGGTCTGCATAGCATCAGTAGCAACGCTTGCTATCAGAGTGCATGAGTTTCATGCTCGATCGATTGAGCTAGCCGGATCGGGCAATAAAAAGTATAAAATAGTTATGTAAATAGTTATTTAATAAAATGTTTTACCCTGTTTCTTTGCTGGTGTGTTGTATATATTTTTAATATTTGCATAGGGTTTGTCGTTTTTTTTGGGCGGGGTGGGTGACGGAGCCGAGCTGTCTTGCAGCCCTCATGGTGTGGAGCTCAGTTCATCTCACTATTTTCGTATTTCTCATGAAGGGTTGTTCCTAATATTTCTATTTTAGCGAGGTCAAAAAGAGATCCAATTAGTGGCCTACTGATTTTGCTCGATGAATTTTATTTTTTTACACGATTTTTCACGATTTTTCACTATCTGCAAAGACTAAACAGAGTATTGCGACTTTGTGCTTGTTTGTAAATAGAGAATGAACCAAAGAGAATCAATTGTAAAACAGTAAATGCTTGGATAACAATCAATCAAATGGAGAGACAAGCAGGCACGACGGATTACAACGGGGGTAAAGGCCTGCGTTAACTACTCTTCACTATCTGCAAAGAGAGAGTACTACTAAGAGAAAAGGGGGGGGGCAGCGTTCAAAGCACATCAGCGTGCATAAACACGAAAAAGTTTTTACCTATCACGTACTTGACATTTGACAGCTTTTGATATTTGCTATTAAAAAACCATTGAAATTCACTGAAAACACCATAGGTTATAGGCCATATATAGTTAGGAATTTGCATTTACAAAACCTTGAAAATTCACTGAAAAAACCATTGGTTATAGACCATATATAGTTAGGGATTAGCCTTTTCAAAACCTTATTTTACTCACACAAAACCATTGAAATTTCATATATAGTTAGTTCCACTAACTATATATCGCGCACCCGCAATCCACTGCTGATGATGTCACATATTACATCATTCATGACATGGTTAGTGACATCACTGATGACATCACTGATGACATCTCAAATGACATCACTGATGACATCTCAAATTACATCACTGATGACATCTCAAATGACATCACTGATGACATCTCAAATGACATCACTGATAAAATCACTGATAACATCTCATTTGACATGACTGATCACATCACTGATGATATCATTCATGTGATAATACCATGAACCTCTTCAGACTCTAATATAACCTTAGATACAATCAGTGTAAACAGACAGTCACAGACTGTCACTCATCCATGGAGTTACTCACACACCTAGTCAGTTATGCAAAAAATCAATCACACCTTCATTTTCTCAACTATACAGTTATACACACCTTACTTATTCAAACATATACTAACACATATTTACTTTACTCTCTTATACAATCCCTGATACATGTTCACAATGATCCATACAGCCACTCACACATTCACTGGCTCTTATGCACAGTTATTTATATATGTCAACTCTCACATGTACTGTGTTTTACATATGTACTTACTTTGACATGTAGCACTGAGATATCCATTCACTCACTAATACACTCATGCACAGTCAACCGCCCATACAGCTGTTTCCACATGCACTTTTGAACCCATACATATAGTGAATCAACTACTCACACATCTATGTACAGAGTCACACACCTCCCAGCCACCCATACACACACACTCAGTTTCCCATACAAATACTTGGACAACCAATGAATAACCCATACAGTTACTCATATAGCTACTGATCAACATATGCAGCAGTTTGTAGAACAACAGATATAATGATGCACAAATTAAAACAGTTTAGTCACTAACCCATGCACTCAGTGAGACACATTTAATCACTCACTCATACAGTCAGTCATGCACCTACTAAATCCTTCATCCAGACACTTATACATCCACTCATTCTTCAATATGTAAGACATATTTTAACTTTACAGAAACATACAGTCACTGGATGTTGTCATCAGTGATGTCATCAGTGATGTCATTTGAGATGTCATCAGTGATGTCACTAACCATGTCATGAATGATGTAATATGTGACATCATCAGCAGTGGATTGCGGGTGCGCGATATATAGTTAGTGGAACTAACTATATATGAAATTTCAATGGTTTTGTGTGAGTAAAATAAGGTTTTGAAAAGGCTAATCCCTAACTATATATGGTCTATAACCAATGGTTTTTTCAGTGAATTTTCAAGGTTTTGTAAATGCAAATTCCTAACTATATATGGCCTATAACCTATGGTTTTTTCAGTGAATATATATATATATGTGTATATATATATATATGTGTATTACCTACTGGCGGTCGCCAGTAGGTATATATAGTTAGGATTTTTTCTCTATGGGATTTTTGAAAATTCTATGTCTAATAACTTTGGCGTTTGTGGACGGAATTGGCTGAAATTTTCAGGAAAATGGAACAGTTTGTTTCTGAGCAGCCCCTGACAATTTGGGGGGGTTTCATCAAGGGGGGGCCGAGAAAAAAGGGGGGTCCCAAAACACGTTTTTCCCATGTTAATTTCCATAGGGCGGTTGGCCTCACTTTTAGCTCGAACGGCTGAATGGATTTGCACGAAACTTGGCAAAATTGTAGGGACTGTTAGCCCGATGTGCCTTTGCTAGGTCTCAATATATGTGCTCCAGTGGATTTTGAGTAATTTAGGTTCAAAAAAAGATATATATCTGGGCGGAGCCTAACCACACATCTGATCTGATTGGCTGTCAGCACTTCATCCAAGAAGTGTTGGCAGCCATCTTGGGACCAATATACATGATAGCACCTCATTAAAAAGCATTGTAGTTAATAGAGGGTTTTAGGACTTTAGTTACATTATAAATCATTTGTTGATGGTACCATACTCGTTTTAGGAATTGTGGTGGGTTCTAAGGTGATTTTACCATGTGAAAAAACCTTCTGCTGTGATATCATGAATATTGTTTGAAAGAAAACTAATATCTCATGATTTTCCCACAGTGGTTTGGAAGGGGATCTATAAGCTAAACTGAAAGCATATTTTCTGTAAATTCACATTATCTTTCTCAGTCATGTGAAAATGAAGTCTGACATTCTCAGTAAAACATGTACATCCAACAAGGACAGAGACTGTCAGTTGATTCCTTTGTGTTCTACTGCAGCCTCCTAGAGTGTTCTAAAGAACAACTAGAGTGCTAACAGTCCTACTTATTACAAAGGTATGGCACACCTGAAGCCATCTTGATTGGAATAAAGTGGTAACTCTTAAAATATTTAATTTAAAAATAAACAACATGAGGGGGTATATTTTCCCATAGAAAGTATGATTAGTGCTGCAGAATGAAAAATTAGGGCACATTTTGAGTGACTTCTCAAATCCTTTTCTATTTCATTAAAACATTCTGACATGCAGTCTCCCAAAATGGCCACCAGAGACAAAAGAGCCCAAATGTAGCCCAAATATCACCCAGATGTAGCCCAAGTATAGCCCAATGACAGAATGTCCCAGAGTGTTCTAAAGAACAACTAGAGCGCTAACAGTCCTACTTATTACAAAGGTATAGCACACCTGGAGCCATCGTGATGGGAATAAAGTGGTAACTCTTAAAACATTTAATTTAAAAAGGAACAAAATGAGGGGGTATATTATGCAATAGAAGGTATTATTAGTGCTGCAGAAAGAAAAATTAGGGCACATTTTGAGTGACTTTTCAAATCCTCTTCTATTTCATTAAAAAATTCTGACATGCAGTCTCCCAAAATGGCCACCAGAGACAAAAGAGCCCAAATGTAGCCCAAATATCACCCAGATGTAGCCCAAGTATAGCCCAATGACAGAATGTCCCAGAGTGTTCTAAAGAACAACTAGAGCGCTAACAGTCCTACTTATTACAAAGGTATGGCACACCTGAAGCCATCTTGATTGGAATAAAGTGGTAACTCTTAAAACATTTAATTTAAAAAGGAACAAAATGAGGGGGTATATTTTACCATATGAATTATGATTAGTGCTGCAGAAAGAAAAATTAGGGCACATTTTGAGTGACTTCTCAAACCCTCTTCAATTTCATTAAAAAATTCTGACATACAGTCTCCCAAGATGGCCACCAGAGACAAAAGAGCCTAAATGTAGCCCAAATATCACCCAGATGTACCCCAAGTATAGCCCAATGACAGAATGTCCCAGAGTGTTCTAAAGAACAACTAGAGCGCTAACAGTCTTACTTATGACAAAAGTATGGCACACCAGAAGCCATCTTGATTGGAATGAAGTGGTAAGTCTGAAAACACTCAATTTAAAAAGGAACAACATGAGGGGGTTAATTTTGCCATAGAAAGTATGATTAGTGCTTCAGAAAGAAAAATTAGGGATCATTTTGAGTGACTTCTCAAATCCTCTTCTATTTCATTAAAAAAATTCTGACATGCAGACTGAAACATGCACTTTGAATACCAGCAGCAGACGTCCCTGGTGAGCAGTAGCTTTACTACAGTGATCTAATGTGCAACTAGAGTGCTAACATTCAGAATTTATGGCAAATGTGTGACACATCTGAATGCCTTCTTGATGGAACCAAAGTAAACAAGCATTGAAAATGCAATAGATCTCGCCCTCGTTTAAGTTAAAGCCATTCTGTTTGTAATGAGGTGGCTTTTTAGCTTTGCTTTTATTAGTGTTTTTTCAACTTTCATGTAAATAACATGCATCTGTATGCATATAAGTATATGTATGCATGCATTTATGTTTGTATTTATATAGATATACAGATGATATATGTTTATATATGTATGTATATATATATATTCACTGAAAAAAACACAGGCTATAGACCATATATAGTTAGGAATTAGCATTTACAAAACCTTGAAAATTCACTGAAAAAACCATAGGTTATAGACCATATATAGTTAGGAATTAGCATTTACAAAACCTTGAAAATTCACTGAAAAAACCATAGGTTATAGACCATATATAGTTAGGAATTCGCATTTACAAAACCTTATTTTACTCACACAAAACCATTGAAATTCCATATATAGTTAGTTGCACTAACTATATATCGCGCACCCGCAATCCACTGCTGATGATGTCACATATTACATCTTTCATGACATGGTCAGTGACATCACTGATGACATCACTGATGACATCTCAAATGACATCACTGATGACATCACTGATGACAACATCCAGTGACTGTATGTTTCTGTAAAGTTAAAATATGTCTTACATATTGAAGAATGAGTGGATGTATAAGTGTCTGGATGAAGGATTTAGTAGGTGCATGACTGACTGTATGAGTGAGTGATTAAATGTGTATCACTGAGTGCATGGGTTAGTGACTAAACTGTCTTAATTTGTGCATCATTATGTCTGTTGTTCTGTAAACTGTTGCATGTGTTGATAAGTAGCTTTATGAGTAACTATATGGGTTATTGATTGGTTGCCCAAGTATTTGTATGGGAGACTGAGTGTGTGTGTGGGTGGCTGGGAGGTGTATGACTCTGTGCATAGATGTGTGAGCAGTTGATTCACTAGATGTATGGGTTCAAAAGTGCATGTGGAAACAGCTGTATGGGCGGTTGACTGTGTGCATGAGTGTATTGGTGAGTGAATGGATATCTCAGTGCTACATGTCAAAGTAAGTACATATGTAAAACACAGTACATGTGAGAGTTGACATATATAAATAACTGTGCATAAGAGCCAGTGAATGTGTGAGTGGCTGTATGGATCATTGTGAACTTGTATCAGGGATTGTATAAGAGAGTAAATATGTGTTAGTATATGTTTGAATAAGTAAAGTTTGTATAACTGTATAGTTGAGGAAATGGAGGTGTGATTGATTCTTTGCATGACTGACTAGGTGTGTGAGTAACTCCATGGATGAGTGACAGTCTGTGAGTGTCTGTTTACACTGATTGTATCTAAGGTTATATTAGAGTCTGAAGAGGTTCATCGTATTATCACAAGAATGATATCATCAGTGATGTGATCAGTAATGTCAAATGAGATGTCATCAGTGATGTCATTTGAGATGTCATCAGTGATGTCATCAGTGATGTCACTGACCATGTCATGAATGATGTAATATGTGACATCATCAGCAGTGGATTGCGGGTGCGCGATATATAGTTAGTGCAACTAACTATATATGGAATTTCAATGGTTTTGTGTGAGTAAAATAAGGTTTTGTAAATGCGAATTCCTAACTATATATGGTCTATAACCTATGGTTTTTTCAGTGAATATATATATATATATATATATATATGTGTGTGTGTGTGTGTGTGTGTTAATTGTGAATTTACAAAATCAAAGATCAGTGTTTCTTCATACAACAGCATTTCTATTATTACTATACAAAATCATTCAGATAACCAATGTGTCCCCTTATCCTCACACTTCTCCTTTGAGCATTTTGTTCTCTTTGAATAACACTTCCATCACACTCTACATTATCAAATTGTCCATGAACTTTTAAATGTCCTCTTTTCCTCTCCCTTTCATTCTTATGTCCCATAGTTTTGACTGCCAGTACACAATTTAAATTCCACACTCTCCCATTGTAGGACTTGGCTTTTGTGGTTAAAGTTCACTAAACTTTTTGCTTTCCCCCTAGACCATTTCCTGACGTAGAGATGCCAATGTAGATGCTTTGAGTACTATGCCACTGCTGAACAGTGTCAAAGTACAGGAGTTTCCTATGTAAAATTTAATGCTGATCGGTTGGCCATGATTGGTATGTTGCCTTACTAGTAAATGTCCCTAGTGATGTGCACTGTGTGTGCAAGCGCTAGCAATGCAAGGGCGCGCAGAGAAGGGAACTCAGGCCTAAGCATGGGCTGAAAATTCGTTACGCTAGCGGAATTTGCAGATTTTTGGCAATTTCGCGGTCTGCGAATCACGCAAAATTGCCAAACAATCCGCAATTCACAAGTTGGCAAATTTGTTTTGCTTGTTCACTCTTCAAAAATAGAATCTCGCGCGCGCTGCGTTGACTTACCTTGATTCTGAGTTTGGCGAGTTGTTGTCCTCCCGCGAACAAGATTGCCGCGCCCAAATACGACAGCATGGGTAAGTTCGCGGTAGACGCGCTGAAAAAAACCCTGCGACTATGCAAAAATAAAAAAATCCGCAAGTTTGCACAAATTCGTGGATTTTGCGGACCGCAAATTCGCTTTCGCGTGAATTAGCGTATCACAAATTCCCAAATTTCGCCCATACTTGCTCAGGCCTTCAGTGTATGGCCTGCTCGTAGAATGCTAAGTTAACATGTAAGTCTTAACAAGTGCAACCACTTGTTAGGCCTGAATTTCCTTTTTACACACACATGGGGCCCACTCGTGCATTGGAGATAAGCCTAGCTACTTGTGCCAAGCTACTAAGGGGGTGAGCAAGGCTATCTCAGATGATGTCCTTACTTAGCCTAACGTTGAAGCGAAGGGTCGGGATGCATACCTGCAGCATTTGGTGGCGGCGGTAAGCAACAGGGACCTCCACATCCAACATTTGGTGGCAGAGAGGTGGAATTCGACCTTAATAGAAAGTAAACACGTATGTGCAAAATCACTCAAAGTAATTGGTGTTCCTCATAAATTGATTGCAGACCACAACGCAACAACATAATTTTTTTTGATTTGGTGGTTCTAGTGTTGTGTATGTTTTAATCCACACATCACATATCAGGGGAGGAGCCAAATAGCCGGTGAGGCTGAGATTGCAGAATTAGAGATTGACATTGAGGCACTGTTTACCTACAAGGTTGACCAGTTGAGGAAATTCTGCAGGGCATTGGAATGTCCCATGAAGAGTAGCACCAAGAAGGAGGAGCGGCAGGTGGCCTTGAGAGCCTGGTTGGAAGCCAAATAGGCTCAAAAGCCAGGTGAGGGTGAGGTGGATGAGGATGACCCAGGGAATGGATTTGGTCCACAGGATTTGCCAGTGGTAGGACCAGCTGGAGGGTCTAGTAGTAGCCATTCAGGAAGGAGTTTTTCACCAGAGTAGTTGGAGGAAAATCAAAGGGTCAGGCTGCAAGAGTTGGAGTTGTTAAAACTTAAAACTCAAGCAGAGGAGAGTAGGACCAGGGGTCAACGGACTCGATAATTCTCTCCTCAGTGCCTACCCTAACCAGGGAACACACTCGGTAACTCTGGGCATTAAGCTTGCCTCATCTCTACAACGGCCCCCCACAGACGCCGGGGATGCCTGGTTTCACCCTGGAGATACCCAGAAAGGGACCATCTCACAGGGAAAACCAGGACGGGTTCCCCAGCGGTCTACAGCGCCAGGACACTCGGGTAGAGTAACAGTGCGCTTTACAAAAATCCCACATTTAGGAACGCTCTCACGCTGGAAGAGAAACGGATTGTCTTCGCTCATGAGTTAAGCATGAGGGAATTGGAAATTAAGGGTAGACAAGCAGAGTCCAGTGTGATTGGTGGCAGCAAACAGCCAATGCCCAGTGTGGATGAGTACAAGTGTGCACTGGAGGATTGGACAGTGGTTAACATGGTAAATGATTTGGAAGGGTTATCAGATCTAGCCCCAGGAGAGCCTAGGCTCAGATTTAATTTTCCATGATTGCACCCCCCCTGGTCAGGGTGTGGGCTCTTTGATTCCGGGGAGCCTGCATGAGAACTGGATCCCTGGTCATGGGTCTAGGGGCCGGAAGGGGCCCCAAAGATGGAAGGAGGGCCAGGTAGCACAAAGAGATCCCAGAGTAGGGAGGAGGGGTGCTGGCTAGCCCCTTGTCTCCGAAGGGGGGGGAGGCATAGTGAGCAGCACCCCAGGGATCAGCAGCACCACCCAGGAAACTGGGGGGGCCGCGGAAAAGCCCCCGGGTACAGGCCTCCTGCCTGGTTGCCAACAGTGTGGGGAAGAACACCTCGCGTTAGGAGGGTATGGGGAGTCTGTAGCCAGAGCGCCTGCCCTTCTGAAGTTTGTGGGTGCCATTCCCAAGCAGCAGGCCCAGAAAACAAAATGGACGATTAAGAAAGGGTTGTGTTCTCCGGTGGGGACACCAAGGAGACATCGTCCAGCCAGTAAGGCTGGGTCCTTAGGAGTGACCAAGGTAGACCCACTCTTAATCTAGAGTACAGGATAATTGGAGGTAGTATCCTGACCAATCGGTCTCCCCAGGGTACCTCTCCAGGGAGGGGCTGGCATGGGTCCAGCACCTCTGGAGGGATGTACTTGACAGGGAGGGATCCATCGAACAGCATTGTTGGCTCAGGGGGTGGTGATCAAGAAGTCTTCCCTGGATTTTGGCTGGGAGGGGGTTGTGTAGGACTTGGCCTTTGTGGTTATAATTCCCTAAACTTTTTGCTTTCCCACTAGACTGTTTTCCTGACCTAGAGATACCAATTTAGATGCTTGAGTACTTTGCCACTGCTGAACAGTGTCAAAGTACAGGAGTTTCCTATGTAAAATGTAATGCTGATCGGTTGGCCATGATTGGTATGTTGCCTTACTAGTAGAAGTCCCTAGTGATGAGCACTGTGTGTGCAAGGGCTAGTGATGCAAGGGCGTGCCGAGAAGGGAACTCAGGCCTTCAGTGTAGGGCCTGCGAGTAGAATGCTAAGTTAGCATGTAAGTCCTGACAAGTACAACCACTTGTCAGTCCTGACTTTCCCTTTTACACACACACGGGGCATCCCTGTGGTGGGTACAGGGTCACCCTTGGGGATGGTGTAGTGTAGGTAAAAGGCAGAACATATAGTGTGTATGTGTTATGTTCTGACAGTGAAAAACTCCCCATTTCGTTTTTCCCTGCTGAAAGGCCATTCTGCCCATAGGACAGAATGGGCGAGGCTGGGTGTTGTGTTTGTTAGCCTAGTTTCCTGTCAGTTTATAATGGAGAGGAGAAGTTTGGTATGTATGAACTCACAGCATCAAAATGCATCTTTCTGTGAAGGTGGTTTTGTCTCCTTGTGTTTATAAGCCACTCTTTGAGAAAGTGGCGGAGTTTGTGCTCTGAGCATTTCTGTGAAATGTGGATTGCCTGGAACTGAAAGGTGAGAGGAGCTTGGAGAGGTCTTGACCCAGGTAAGGGTTGAGATGGCTCTAGGCAGCCCTGCATCTGGAGAGTAGGGGGAGTAGAAGCCCGGGAGATGAAAAGGCCTGGGCTGGCGCTATAAACCAATTGACCCATCTACTGCTGAGTGATTAAGGAGCCAGACCCCCATTAGGTAGAGAGATGACACTGGGAGGGAGACATCCAGAACTGATTAAGGGAGGGTTAAACCACTGAGCACATACAAACTTCAAAGACAGTAAAGGGTATAAGATGGGGCGGCTAATGCTGGGGTCAGGTGGCCAGAGTTGGTTTATTTTAGGATAGTGGTAACCTTAGCAAGTTTGAAGCAGTTAAGTGAGAGGCATTGATTATCCTAGTCTACAGTGGGATTAGGAGGTGAATGGACTCATTTAGGAGTTTGTAGGAGAGGGAATCAATGAAGTGGTTAGAATATTTCAAGGCGGGCAGAAGATTTAAAGTGCCAATTTCATCGAGGGTTATGAAGCTGGACCAGTTCGGACCGTTTTTTGGGAGAGATGAGGCGGTTATAGGGGCGAGCTCTATGGTCTACAGTGGAGGGGGAAGGGGAGAAGTTGAGGCGGAAGAAGATCGAGAGCAGTCTGATTGTCATTAGTGATTAACAATGTTCTCTCTGTAAAAAACACTGTTAGGGTTGCTTTGTTGTTTGTGGAAGCAATATTGCTTTTGCAGGTAGATTGCTTCCTGATAATTTCAACAATTTCTTAGGTCTATTGGTACCATTGTCTAGTTGATTTTGAAAGAAAGCTACTTTGGAATTCCTAATTATCCTACTGTAGGAGCTACTTCTTTGACGTAGGAGTTTGAGGTTGGCCAACGAGGAGGTGTGTCTCCATGCCCTTTCAGCAAGTCTAAAGAGTTGCCATTCTTTGTTTAGGACACTGTTGAACTAGGGATTGGAACTTTTAGACAGGATTCTTTTTAGCTCTTTAGGGGCTATGGTGTCCATGATTTTTGACATGGAATTGAAATAGTGATCAGTGAGGTCTTGGGCATCGGTCATAGTAGAAGGTGGGAGCAAGGTTTGGTACCTAACATTAGAAATAGAAAGTTAGTTAATGTTGCTGGTGTGGCAGATTCAGTGTTTGGCTTTCTTTGGTTGGCCCTTGGAGATGATTGATTTTATATTTAGGGGGAAAGTGATGCAGTGGTGGTCAGTTCAATCTTACGGGAGAATAGAGTCAACTGAGCGGTCTAATCTGATGATGCCATACCTGGGGGGACCAAAATGTCCCAGGATGGAGTGCAGGAATCATTTAACCAGGATTCATTGAGCATGAGGATTTCAAGGTCCTAGTCGAGAATAAGAGCAGCTACATCTGCTGTGTGTTTCACCACTGAATGTCAGTTTAACAATGCACATTTCACAGGTGTGTTGAGGTGAGGTAGTCGTATAGAGGGCATGTGGGAGATGGGAATTGGGGTGAGGTTCAGTTTAATAATAGACCTACTATTGGGGTGGGATGGTCTGGAGTGGTGATAAATAGTCTCCATTTTTGGTAACGGGTCAGGTGAGATCTGCAGGGGAATGGTAATAGGAGTCTAGAAGGTCAAGTAGATCATTGTTTGATAGTTATCTGTCTAGCCTGTTAGTTCAGGAGGAGTGGTTATGGAAGAGTGTGTTCTCCTAGGAAGGCTGAATGCTCCCAGTTTGGGCAGGGATACTGTCAGAATGGTGGTTGGAGATAGTACGGGTGTTGTTAGATAGGTGGTGAGGGAAGTGGGGGTCACTTGTGTTCGAGGTTTGATGTGATACGAAATAGGTTGAGAATGTCTGCTCGGATCATATGCAGTTTGAAATTTATAGTTTTGAGCATTAAGTCATAGGATAGGTTACTGAGAGGTTCTGGGTCGGGGATGCGTATGAGTGAGGGGTAGACTAAGAACAATTAGGGGGGCTAGTGTTGGTGAGGTTCACCATCGGAGCTTCTCTAGTGGTTGGGTGAAAGGCAGAAGTGAGTGGGTGGGACACATTGATGGGAGTGTGGCTGCAGGGGGCTCTGAGGTAGTGTGAACAAGTGATGTCACAATGGTGTAGATGCAGGGGTTGGTTGGAATTGTCAATGGTGATGCTGTACTGGTGCAGATGAAGGGGGGAGTTGGAGTTGTCAGTAGTGGGGGGTGCGATGGGAAAAAGTGGTGTCTGTGGGCAAATGGGTATCCACCTCAGAGAGTGGTGGAAGGGGGCATAGTGAACTGGTAGGGGAGAGGGGGTTATCTAAGGGGGGTGTCAGAGGGGCTAGGCAAGAGGAAATGCAGGGTAGTGGCTGTGTCAAGTTTGTGATTGAGGTAGGAGAAGAGATTGCTGAAGAGTTCCGTGTTATGATCTAAAGATTGAATGAGTACGGTGCCATTGTTCTGTATGGAGATTGTGGCAATGCTGTAGTACAGTGTAGAGGGTGCGATACTAAGTTTATTGCCATGAGGGATTTTCTTAGTTATGGTGGTGTTGGGTGAGGAAGAAACAACACTCCTTCATTTGGCACACCGGCAGGTTGAGTAGATGAAGGAGTTGAGTAAGGTACCCTTGCTGTAGCAGAAATAGAGGTTGGTGAAAAGGGTTTCCTTCCTAACATTGAGGATTTTATGTTTTGAGATTTCTCTTACCGTTTTTGGATACGTTGGGTGGGTAGTTTATAAGAAATGAGTCACTTCCTGTGGGGACTAGCAAGGCGTTCAGCAAGACGGTATTCTTTAGGTCAATGATGGAGTGGGGAGAGGATGGAGAGCCCTATGACAGAATGACAGATAACATATTGTATTCATTGCATACATAGACCAAGGGTAAGGCTAGGAATGAGCAAAAGGTGGTTCTCGTGATGAGGACAACCGCACAAGCTGGGAGACAGCAACAAGGGAGGTGGAGTAAAACAGGTTCATGCACCAACAAACAGTAAATTCATGCACTAACATACCTTGAAATCATAGCGGGGTAAATGACAAACCATCAGACAGAGAGGTAAAGGATACATTATAGTATAAGTGGGGTGTAGCAACATACTGTTCCAGCAAATAAAAAAAATAGAGTATTAGATTAAAATCAGCAGTTGAAAATCAGGAATGGTCTGTGGAGATTGATATCCCAAGGCTGCGAAACATGATCCTCCAGACAGGTACTCCTAGCAGGGACATCCACAAAAACAGGGGGGGAAGCATCAGCAAGGGTGTGGAGTGAAGTAGATAATGCATACTAAAAAATGTTAATATATTAACAAAAAATATATATTTTGAAAACTATAAAAATAATGAAACCAAATAAAATTAAAAACATCAAACATATAGGGGGTCATTAGGATTACGGGCGGACTTTGTCAGCCCGTCATCCTACCAGTGAAAGGGACCGCCTGCCATAAGGGTGGGTATCCCATGGCTAGCATTAGGATGCGCCCGCCACAGTAGCGGGCACATCCTGCATTTCTACCATTGTGATGGGCGGTGCACTCAGCACTGCCCACCACAATGGCAGGAAGGCATGCTGTGCACTTCCATGCACAGCATGGCAGGCACTGCATGGTGCCTGCCATGCTGTGCATGGAACTGCTGGGGGGTAACATAGATACCCCCCATGTACACCCCCACCCCCCGGAGTCCATGGGGGCCCGCATCAGGCCCCCAAAGCATACTCCGCATGCCTTTCCATGGCGGCATTGCCGCCAAGGAAAGGCATCTGAAAAATACCATTGTAATATGGCTGGCAGTGTCTGATAGACACCGCCACCATATAAACCCTTTTCGCGGGGCGATAAAGCGGCGGACGGTCTTTCCGTCTGCCGCGGACCCCCTAGCCATACTAATATGGCGGGGGTCATTACGGCTAGGATGGCAGGGGCGTTCCGCCCGCCATCCTAATGGGAGCCTTGATTTTCAATCATACATACTTTTACAAAATCAGATATGAATTAACTTACCCAAAAATGTCTTTTCAATTCAAAACCAACATAAAAAATGTTACTCAAAATATTTCCATTTATTAAAATACTACACTTTTTTACATTGTTCAACATATTAGATTTTTTTTTAAATATTGCCTTCATTTTTATCATTTGTTTAAAAAATAAATGTTATATTAATTTAAAAAAAATTAAATACACTTACACTTACACACCTATGAAACATATTTGAAAATTATTACTCATATCATAAATATGAATAACAAAAACATACACCAACTAAAAATCATATTTAAAAAATAAAAATATTACAATTTGATTCATATACTAAATATTAAAAAATATTAACAGACCACATTACATCAATTATCTACACTGAAAAACCATTTAAAATACAATTGCAACCAACAAAAAACAAAATGTTAAATAATCATTATAATGAACATTATTTAAAAAAATATTTATGTAATAATAAATAAATACAAATATTGCCCCACACTTATCACCTATAAACCCAACATTCCAAAATAAAATACATAAAAATCGAACTATATCATATACTAAAATATAAATGTTTCTGCAAATGTAATTATTAAAACAAATATATTTAAATTACTCTCCTTCCTTATCCCCTATAAACCCAACATCCCGCACCTAAAAAATATATAACTCAATATTTAAATAATATATATTATTTGAAAACAGAAAATACCCAAAAAACTACAAATAACATCAACAACATAAAGTAAAAAATGAAAACTTCAAAATAAAAATGACACATAAAATGCTATTATTAACAACTATATTTTTAACAACTTTATTTCCAAACTCGATATTTCATATTTACTCAATTTTCGATATGTTTGACATCAATATTACTTACCTCGATATTCTGCTATCATGAAATTCTTGACTCGATAACCATTTCATTTGATTTCTAACTAAATATTCTGTCTCTGCACCTTCTGATACACATGTTTCTGGTGAGAGAGGGATGTATGTGTAGATCTATGAATCAGTGAGTGGGTGTATGAGTACTGGTATGGGTCTGTGAATGGGTTTGTGATGCTTGTGTGGGAGTGGGTGTTTGAAAGGTTATATGGGGGTGTGAGTGGGTGCGTCAGTGATTCTGAAGATCTTTGCCCCTGGGACCCCATCCCCTGGAGCCTGGCCTGTAGTGTGGGTGCCCTGGTCCTACCCAGGGTATCCATTTACATTTGTTGGGGGCCATGGGGGTGGAGCCTGATGGCCCCTATATTCCCTGCCGGTGACTCACCTCCTGTGAAAGCCGGCATTGTTTGAGACCCAAGGAGATGATAAACACGCAGTTCCCTGGATCTCAAAGCAATCTGTTTCCTTGCCACTTGACAGTGGGCAGAGAAACAGACACATGCTCCAATTTCACAAACAAGATAATTTTCTGCTCTTGCTTGCTGAGAGCAGAGCAGCGTTTGCTATTGCTTGATGGGAGCGTGGTTCCCATTAAGCCATAGGAAACTGCAGGGTCCCAAGGGTGGAACAGAATCCCTGATCTTTGCTCAACAATTGTATTTCTACACTACTAAGGAGTAGATTCCGTAGTTGTTCAGGAAGCATTCCTACCAAATCGGTCTCTGAATGCCTTCGGGACGACTCGGATCGGGGGAGTCCGACCGAGGAATTTGAATGTTTCCAGATGCTTCAAGATACGATTCGGCCGGACTTCAATGGGAGCCTGTGTTCCGAACGAGAACACAGGCTTGCATTGAAAAAACAAGTGGCTGGGTAAAACCTTGCACCCTGTGGCTGACCCCCCCCCCCCTTGTGCCAGCCACACTGTGCATGGTTGAAAAGGGGGTCCCTTGGGTAACCCCACTGGCCCAATTCATAGGGGCCCTTGGTGAAAGGGGGGCCTGCTATGGGTCCCCAAAGACAGATTCTGGCAGCAGATTCAGAAACCGAGTCCATAGAGATGTACGATTCGGCTCTGAAAGATTCAACCTGTCTGAATGCCTTTTGGAACCAATTCGGACAGCCCTACCAGTTTAAAGGCATCATAATCAGTCATTGGGAACTGTGACCGATTCTGTCGGCAACAAGGGTTCTACATCGGATTCGGCAAACCCAAATCTGATTCAGAGCCCTTCTGAACGACATTGGAATCGACCCCTAAGTAAATGATCAGACACATTAATTATAGGTATTAACCCTGCCATTTTTGTAATCCTTTTTTTTTTTCTTTTGATTTTGTGCATCATTTTGTCCTTAATATATCATTTTTATCAGTCGCTTCGGGTAAGTTCAACTCCTTAATTATATTCTCAAGTACCTTTATCTCTGACAGTAGTTTACTTCTTTTCAATTCAGCATCCCTAATCAACATGTCCATCATGCCTATAGAGGGTGTAAAGAAGAGCTGTTCCCATTCTTTCAAATAATTTACATCTAAGTCTACAAAAGTGGGAAAAATAAGTATGTGTAAAGCCCTGGGACTCTTGTTTTCTTGATATACTTACGAAAAATGGTGTCCTCCACCACGTAGAAAAATCCTGCTTTTTGAGGTGTTCTAGTTTGATGAATTTGTATTTGAGCCCCTGTGGATTGTGTGTAACTGCTGTTGTAGATGCTGAGTTACACGTAAATAATTCCTCCATTAATGAGGCACGGTTGTTATCAAAAGTGGTCATTGTATAGCAAGCAACAACACTGTAAATCAAATACAAAGGCCCCAAGATGAAGTGCAACACAGCATACACAGGCAATGAATAACTAAACAAAATGTGGCTATGCTAAAAGCTTGCAAATCAAATTCAAAATATATCGGTAATGCTGATAATGCACACTCATATTGGGTAAGTTCCAAGTATCACGAGCAAGGAAAAAAAGAAGTCCTTCTAGTGGTGCTCACATGGTCACAGCACCCAGCACCCTAGGTTGTGGATTACCATACTGTATTACAGTCTTGGCTACTTTAAGGGGAAGTACCCTAGCAAGCACTCTCCTGCTTCCGTGAATTCCTTGATAAGTAAAATGCAACAAAAAGCACATTTTCTGAAGCAAAAGCTAGCTTTCTGCCCATTTTTGTTTCATTCCATCTGGCGTTTCGGGCTGCAGCCCTGTTAAAAATCCCCATTGGAATTCACATGAGAAACACACTTTTTTTTACCCCCTTTGTCTTGGCCCCCGCTTGATTGATCACCCCATGGAATGTTAAAATCACCAGAGCACTGTTTTGGGAAAATTTCGTGAGGATTCGTCATATTGCACCAAAGTTATATACAAGTCAAAAAACGCTTTTCCTATGCAAGCAACAGTCTCTGAAATGGGACCTCCCACCCTCACATTGCAGGTTCAGTGGTGCGGGCACGGAGCGTCCAGTAGGAAATGTAGAATACAGAAAGAAATACCGAAGCCCAATCGCGGATTACCGGTATCTTTAATAATAGCAGCAGGCAGCAAAAATGCTCACAGTTTCTTATTCTGACTTGCTTCAGCTATACCCACGCCTTGATCACAGAGAAGCAGTTAGTCTTGAAAGTAACATGATGTCAAACATTTTAAAGTGGCAAAATCACATGTGATTGGTTAAACCTCATGGTCCTACATCTTCCATAATGCAATACGAATATTCTCTCAAGTGGAAATATTCAAATGTTTTGGAGGACCACCATAAAGTAAAAAAATCATAATACATTGCTCCAAAGTAAAGAGTCATGTTAAATAGTCCATATTGCGACTATCTACATATCTATCTATATATATATTCACTGAAAAAACCATAGGTTATAGACCATATATAGTTAGGAATTCACATTTACAAAACCTTATTTTACTCACACAAAACCATTGAAATTCCATATATAGTTAGTTGCACTAACTATATATCGCGCACCCGCAATCCACTGCTGATGATGTCACATATTACATCATTCATGACATGGTCAGTGACATCACTGATGACATCTCAAATGACATCACTGATGACATCTCAAATGACATCACTGATGACATCACTGATGACATCTCATTTGACATTACTGATCACATCACTGATGATATCATTCATGTGATAATACGATGAACCTCTTCAGACTCTAATATAACCTTAGATACAATCAGTGTAAACAGACACTCACAGACTGTCACTCATCCATGGAGTTACTCACACACCTAGTCAGTCATGCAAAGAATCAATCACACCTCCATTTCCTCAACTATACAGTTATACAAACTTTACTTATTCAAACATATACTAACACATATTTACTCTCTTATACAATCCCTGATACAAGTTCACAATGATCCATACAGCCACTCACACATTCACTGGCTCTTATGCACAGTTATTTATATATGTCAACTCTCACATGTACTGTGTTTTACATATGTACTTACTTTGACATGTAGCACTGAGATATCCATTCACTCACCAATACACTCATGCACACAGTCAACCGCCCATACAGCTGTTTCCACATGCACTTTTGAAACCATACATCTAGTGAATCAACTGCTCACACATCTATGCACACAGTCCTACACCTCTCAGCCACCCACACACACACTCAGTCTCCCATACAAATACTTCGGCAACCAATCAATAACCCATATAGTTACTCATATAGCTACTTATCAACACATGCAACAGTTTACAGAACAACAGACATAATGATGCACAAATTAAGACAGTTTAGTCACTAACCCATGCACTCAGTGAGACACATTTAATCACTCACTCATACAGTCAGTCATGCACCTACTAAATACTTCATCCAGACACTTATACATCCACTCATTCTTCAATATGTAAGACATATTTTAACTTTACAGAAACATACAGTCACTGGATGTTGTCATCAGTGATGTCATCAGTGATGTCATTTGAGATGTCATCAGTGATGTCATCAGTGATGTCACTGACCATGTCATGAATGATGTAATATGTGACATCATCAGCAGGGGATTGCGGGTGCGCGATATATAGTTAGTGCAACTAACTATATATGGAATTTCAATGGTTTTGTGTGAGTAAAATAAGGTTTTGTAAATGTGAATTCCTAACTATATATGGTCTATAACCTATGGTTTTTTCAGTGAATTTTCAAGGTTTTGTAAATGCTAATTCCTAACTATATATGGTCTATAACCTATGGTTTTTTCAGTGAATTTTCAAGGTTTTGTAAATGCTAATTCCTAACTATATATGGTCTATAACCTATGGTTTTTTCAGTGAATATATATATATACATACATATATAAACATATATCATCTGTATATCTATATAAATACAAACATAAATGCATGCATACATATACTTATATGCATACAGATGCATGTTATTTACATGAAAGTTGAAAAAACACTAATAAAAGCAAAGCTAAAAAGCCACCTCATTACACACAGAATGGCTTTAACTTAAACGAGGGCGAGATCTATTGCATTTTCAATGCTTGTTTACTTTGGTTCCATCAAGAAGGCATTCAGATGTGTCACACATTTGCCATAAATTCTGAATGTTAGCACTCTAGTTGCACATTAGATCACTGTAGTAAAGCTACTGCTCACCAGGGACGTCTGCTGCTGGTATTCAAAGTGCATGTTTCAGTCTGCATGTCAGAATTTTTTTAATGAAATAGAAGAGGATTTGAGAAGTCACTCAAAATGATCCCTAATTTTTCTTTCTGAAGCACTAATCATACTTTCTATGGCAAAAGTAACCCCCTCATGTTGTTCCTTTTTAAATTGAGTGTTTTCAGACTTACCACTTCATTCCAATCAAGATGGCTTCTGGTGTGCCATACTTTTGTCATAAGTAAGACTGTTAGCGCTCTAGTTGTTCTTTAGAACACTCTGGGACATTCTGTCATTGGGCTATACTTGGGGTACATCTGGGTGATATTTGGGCTACATTTAGGCTCTTTTGTCTCTGGTGGCCATCTTGGGAGACTGTATGTCAGAATTTTTTAATGAAATTGAAGAGGGTTTGAGAAGTCACTCAAAATGTGCCCTAATTTTTCTTTCTGCAGCACTAATCATAATTCATATGGCAAAATATACCCCCTCATTTTGTTCCTTTTTAAATTAAATGTTTTAAGAGTTACCACTTTATTCCAATCAAGATGGCTTCAGGTGGGCCATACCTTTGTAATAAGTAGGACTGTTAGCGCTCTAGTTGTTCTTTAGAACACTCTGGGACATTCTGTCATTGGGCTATACTTGGGCTACATCTGGGTGATATTTGGGCTACATTTGGGCTCTTTTGTCTCTGGTGGCCATTTTGGGAGACTGCATGTCAGAATTTTTTAATGAAATAGACGAGGATTTGAAAAGTCACTCAAAATGTGCCCTAATTTTTCTTTCTGCAGCACTAATAATACCTTCTATTGCATAATATACCCCCTCATTGTGTTCCTTTTTAAATTAAATGTTTTAAGAATTACCACTTTATTCCCATCACAATGGCTCCAGGTGTGCTATACCTTTGTAATAAGTAGGACTGTTAGCGCTCTAGTTGTTCTTTAGAACACTCTGGGACATTCTGTCATTGGGCTATACTTGGGCTACATCTGGGTGATATTTGGGCTACATTTGGGCTCCTTTGTCTCTGGTGGCCATTTTGGGAGACTGCATGTCAGAATGTTTTAATGAAATAGAAAAGGATTTGAGAAGTCACTCAAAATGTGCCCTAATTTTTCATTCTGCAGCACTAATCATACTTTCTATGGCAAAATATACCCCCTCATGTTGTTTCTTTTTAAATTAAATGTTTTAAGAGTTACCACTTTATTCCAATCAAGATGGCTTCAGGTGTGCCATACCTTTGTAATAAGTAGGACTGTTAGCGCTCTAGTTGTTCTTTAGAACACTCTGGGACATTCTGTCATTGGGCTATACTTGGGCTACATCTGGGTGATATTTGGGCTACATTTGGGCTCTTTTGTCTCTGGTGGCCATTTTGGGAGACTGCATGTCAGAATGTTTTAATGAAATAGAAAAGGATTTGAGAAGTCACTCAAAATGTGCCCTAATTTTTCGTTCTGCAGCACTAATCATACTTTCTATGGCAAAATATACCCCCTCATGTTGTTTCTTTTTAAATTAAATGTTTTAAGAGTTACCACTTTATTCCAATCAAGATGGCTTCAGGTGTGCCATACCTTTGTATCAAGTAGGACTGTTAGCGCTCTAGTTGTTCTTTAGAACACTCTAGGAGGCTGCAGTAGAACACAAAGGAATCAACTGACAGTCTCTGTCCTTGTTGGATGTACATGTTTTACTGAGAATGTCAGACTTCATTTTCACATGACTGAGAAAGATAATGTGAATTTACAGAAAATATGCTTTCAGTTTAGCTTATAGATCCCCTTCCAAACCACTGTGGGAAAATCATGAGATATTAGTTTTCTTTCAAACAATATTCATGATATCACAGCAGAAGGTTTTTTCACATGGTAAAATCACCTTAGAACCCACCACAATTCCTAAAACGAGTATGGTACCATCAACAAATGATTTATAATGTAACTAAAGTCCTAAAACCCTCTATTAACTACAATGCTTTTTAATGAGGTGCTATCATGTATATTGGTCCCAAGATGGCTGCCAACACTTCTTGGATGAAGTGCTGACAGCCAATCAGATCAGATGTGTGGTTAAGCTCCGCCCAGATATATATCTTTTTTGAACCTAAATTACTCAGAATCCACTGGAGCACATATATTGAGACCTAGCAAAGGCACATCGGGCTAACAGTCCCTACAATTTTGCCAAGTTTCGTGCAAATCCATTCAGCCGTTCGAGCTAAAAGTGAGGCCAACCGCCCTATGGAAATTAACATGGGAAAAACGCGTTTTGGGACCCCCCTTTTTTCTCGGACCCACCTTGATGAAACCCCCCCAAATTGTCAGGGGCTGCTCAGAAACAAAATGTTCCATTTTCCTGAAAATTTCAGCCAATTCCGTCCACAAACGCCAAAGTTATTAGACATAGAATTTTCAAAAATCCCATAGAGAAGAAATCCTAACTATATATACCTACTGGCGACCGCCAGTAGGTAATATATATATATCTATATATCACACCAACTTATGCTGGTTGGAAATAACACAACAAATGGAGCAAATAACACCAAATACATGGGTGGCCCAACTGCGGATAGCACTGGATGAATTAGAGATCAACGGGCTTTGGAACAGCAAGATGGAAAAGTCCACATTTAAAAAAGCTTGCAATAACAAAGCAAAAGCATTATCCTTCGTGGAGGATAAAAGGGGATTACTAAAACGCATGGGTCATAATAAATTCTTACACACGGCTAAGACCACAACCCTATCTAGCAGCTTATTTCCGATTGTCTTTAAAAAGGAGATTCATGGCATACAGATTTGGAGATCTTTTTTCATTAGACTTGGCACCCACCTGGAAAAACAAGCATCAAACAAAGGCATGTTGTTCATGTGGCTATCACACTGAAACTCTGAGCCACTTTCTGTGTGTCTGTGAAACTGTGAAATCAGAAAGAAGGAAGCTGCTGAGAACAGTTTTTATTGATTTCATTATCCACACCTGCAGACAGGCGGCGACAAGTTGGCTGGGCGCCGCATCAAACATTTTAATATGCAGGGGGATAAAATTTATGATAGCGGTAGAAAGCTTACTTATAAATGTGGGCAAAGACTGAAGGCTTGGTGCCACAAAGGAACTTAGTGGAATTTTAAGAACTGAAAAAGTTTATTAAATGAAAGGTGTTTTATATGCTTTATGGTTTGTGAAAACCAAATAAAGTTATTTTTGACTGACTGACTATATATCACACCAAATTATTTCCTCCAAGAAACAATAGGGAAATCAGCGGGTCTGCAGGGATTTGTTTATTCTTTCACAGCATGACACATTTTGGCTAAGGTGCCTTCCTCAAATGCCAATGGTTCTAGTTCTCACCTGCAGTTTTTTTTATATGCATGTTGTCTCACTCCCTTTGGAGGAAACCTTATGGTTACTCCAACTACATATCCCAGCATTCCCCTCACTGTGGATGCTGTTGATTACTCTCCACCACCAGAGTCTATGCTGAAAAAATGCCAGTGTGCTGCAGAGCCTACGTACTCCGCTATTCCCAATGCTCTGCAAACCTGAAGGCGCAGAAATAAGTACATGGGGTCTCTCCATGAAGTCATGGCCGTATTTTTGGTTGGCAGGTTACATCCCCTCTCGGGTTTGCGGCGGTTCAGAGTCTTCTAATAAATTGAAAGCAACAAAAACACCTGGTGCCACTGCTGACTCTGAACAACTGAAAGAGGGTTTCCCCAGCGTGCTTGTGGCAGCACGCAAATATCACACCAAATTATTTCCTTCAAGAAACAACAGGGAACTCAGCGGGTCTGAAAGGATTTGTTTATTCTTTCACTGCATGACCCGTTTCGGCTAAGGTGCCTACTTTGAATGCCAATGGCTCTGGTTCTCACCTGTTGATTTTGTCTATGCATGTTGTCTTGCTCCCATTGGAGGAAACCATATGGTTGATCCAACTACATGGCCCAAAATTCCCCTCACTGTGGATGCTGTTGATTACTCTCCACCACCAGAGTCTATGCAGGAAAAGTGTCAATGTCCCTGCAGAGCCTATGTCCTCCGCAATTCTGATACCTATCTACTGGCGGTCGCCAGTAGGTAGTTAAAGTTAGGACCTATTTTCCATATTAAATTCACAACATTCTATTTGCAATAACGTTGGCGCCGGTTGATGAATCTTTGCAAAATTTTCAAAACATATGGCCTGCTCGGTTCTGCTCCTACCCAGAAAGTTTGGGGGTGATTCGTCAAGAGGGTCCTAAAACACGTTTTCCTCTATATTATTACCCATAGGAAAGTCTAGACACGGCTGCAGCCCGAACTGCTGAACGGAATTACACCAAATTTTGCAAAAAGGTAGCCCTTGGTTCGGAAAGGGCCCTTTTATTTTAAATGGTGTAAATCTGTTCAGTAGTTCCTGAGAAATTAAAAAAATAGTGGTGAAAAAATCATTTTTCCATAGGAAACGTTAGACACTGTTATAGCAAAAACTGCTGAACGGAATTACACCAAATTTGGCAAAAAGGTACTGCTTGGCTCAGAAAGCGACCTTTCTAAAAAAAATGGTATCAATCCGTTCAGTAGTTTTTGAAAAATTTAGGAATAAAGATAGTGATATCCATGGCCACGGAGGATCCACGCACCCTCCGCACACATTCCCGAGCACGAGCTTCAGGCTAATTGTCTGTCAACACTCCAAACCAGGAAGTATTTGCAGCCATCTTGTGCCTCGGTAGAACCGAGGCACAAGAAATCAGTGAAACTAAGGCGCAAAACGCAAAAAGTGGGCTGGCTAGAAACACCCAGATTCCCTAGGCCTGCATAGGGGGTCCAACAAGGACCCCAGGACTAAAAAAGAAGTATTTTAAAAAAAAATTGGCAAAATCCGCGCAGGGTGCGCGGATCCTGCCGTGAAAAAAAAGAAATGAATCGCAGGCTCCCGAACTTCGTTAAAAATGAGTCCATGGGGCAATAATATTGAATGTAATGGGGGCCCAGAGGGGCCCCCCTAGCCCCATGGACAGCCACCCCCGGGGCTTTTATCAAATATGTGGGGGGGCTCACAGCCCCACCCAGCCCCTGGGCACAGCCACTTCCCCGGCTACAGAAAAAATGGGAGGGGGGCTGTGAGCCCCGAGGACCGCCAACCCCTGGGGCTTTATAACAATATATGCAGGGGGGCTCACGGCCACACCGGTTTATTAAAAAAATAATAGTAAATAACCTGTGTTGGGAGGCTCGAGCACCCCGACACACGGGGACTGCCACCTCCCTGGGGCACTAAGTCTTTCAATTTGGGGGTTCTTTAAGGACCTCCAAGCCCCAGAGACCACCAGCCCCCGGGAATTTAAAAATATTGGGAGGGGGCCGGGCGGCCCCCCTCCTCGAACCCTTGATGGCCCTGGGGACCACCAACCTCCAGGGCCGGCTCCTGCAGTGTCCCAGGGTGCCCACCCCCTGGACACTGTAGTTTGCTATGGCAGGGCGGGAGCCTTGCGACTCCCGCCCTGTCATAGCAAACTTGATTTGGATTTTGAAAGAGAGAGCAGGGAAACCTGCTCTCTCTTTCAAAATGCAAACCAAATTGCTTTTCCACATGGGGAGCTGCCATCTGGAAAAGCAATGGCAGCTCCTGAGGGACGCAGGGAGCCAGCGGGACCGTGAGGGGATTGGGGACCCACCACGGTCCACAACGGAGAGGGCCAGCCCCGGAGGATGGGGTCCCCGGGGCTACAAGTGGCCCGGGAATTGGGCCACATGGCCCTCTCCCCAAAATGTAATTAAAACAAAATAAAAAAGCAAAGGCCGGCCCCGGGGCCTTAAGTGGCCTGAGGAGGGGGGGCTACGCAGCCCCCCTCCAAAATATATATATTTTTTAAAAGGCAATGCCCTGGGGAATGGGGTCTCCGGGCTATAGTAAGTCCTCGGGAGGGAAGACACATGGCCCCCTTCCTAATTATTTTTAAAAAAAGAATTAGGGGGCAGGCCCTGGGGTATGGGTTCCCCAGGGCCAATAAACTAGAAAAAGAAGGGGAGCCACACAGACACCCTTCTTAAAAAAAAAAAAAAAAAAAAAGACCAGCATTGCGCCGGAGGCCACGCCCCCTCCCTGCAGCACTCTGCAAATGCACCCCCTGGCACGTTTGCAGATAGGGAACGAACTCCCCTTGAATACTGGGGGTCCCTGGGGGCCAACTAGCTCATCAGGAATTTCCAGTATGCGCCAGGGGGCTGCGTTGCAGAGAGGTGTTCCGAGGCCATGCCCTTTTTACATAGTATATTTGAGAGGATCTATAACACATATATATATATATATATATATATATACATAAGACATGTCTGCCTGTAAACTTGCCAGCTTGCACTTCCCATTTCAATATAGAAACAGGTGCTAGAAGTACAGAAAGAAGCAAGAGAATGCAGAAAGAGGCAAGAGAGTTACAGAAACAGGCAGAGGAGTGCAGACAGAGGCAAGAGAGGTAGAGAAAGAGGAGAAAGGGGTGTAAAAAGAGGGAAGAGGGGTGTAGAAATTTGCTAGAGAGGTATGGAAAGAAGCAAGAGCAGTGCTGAAAGAACCAATAGATGTGCAGAAAGATCCAAGAGGGGTGCAGA
The DNA here is from genome assembly GCF_964263255.1 of Lissotriton vulgaris. NCBI lineage: Eukaryota > Metazoa > Chordata > Amphibia > Caudata > Salamandridae > Lissotriton > Lissotriton vulgaris. Next base: position 1,849,592,901 of record NC_141685.1, read on the forward strand.
AAGAGGAAAGAGAAGAATAGAAAGAAGCAAAAGAGGTACAGAAACAGGGAAGAGGGTGCAGAAAGAGGCAAGGGAGCTGTAGAAAGAGGCAACATGGGGAGGTGAAGCAAGAGGCAATACAGGTGTAGGAAAAGGGAAGAAGGGTGCAGAAAGATCCAAGAGAGGTACAGAAAGAGGCAAAAGAGGTTCAGAAAGAGGCAAGAGACGCACAGAAAGAGGCAAGAGAGATGAACAAAGAGAATAGAAGGGAGCAGAAAAAAGCAGGAGGGGAGCAGAAAGAAGCAATATAGGTTCAGAAAGAAGCAACAGAAGTGCAGAATGAAGCAACAGGGGTGTAGAAAGACGCAATGGGGTGCAGAAAGAGGCAAGGGGTAAAGAAAGAGGCAACAGCGGAGCAGAAGGAAGTAAGAGAACGACATAAAGAGGCAAGAGAGTTGCAGAACCAGGCAATATAGATGGGTTGTATGATGATCCTCGTCCGCAACATCATCGCGGGCATTCCCATCGCCGCAATTACATAGTAAAGGCAGTTACACCGGCCATTTTCACATTGCATGTAGTTGCGACACCAATGCAACCATGTAATAGGATCGCGTGTCACATCGGCGACTTTACATTGCACGACATGACAAGGCAATGTTTGAGCACACAGTTGAAAATCTTGTCAGCCAATGGGTTGGTGGGGGGACCCTTTGTTTCTGCAATGTGTTTCCCTTGTATTTCATGCCTTTTTGCCCTCTGTTTCCCCCATTTTCTGTGCTCTTCTGCCCTCTTTTTCCCTTGTTTTTTGTGCCGTTCTGCCCCCTGTTTGCCTCGTTTTTCGTGCCCTTCTGACCTCTATTTCCCCCATTTTCCGTGCCCTTCTGCCCTCTTTTTCCCTAATTTTTCGTTCCCTTCTGCCCTATGTTTCTCTCTTTTTTTGTGGCCTTCTGCCCTATGTTGCCCTCATTTTTGCGTGCCCTTCTGCCTTATGTTTCCCTCGTTTTTTGTGGCCTTCTGCCCTATGTTGCCCTCGTTTTTGCGTGCCCTTCTGCTTCTGTTTCCCTCGTTTTTCGTGCCCTTCTGCCCTCTGTTTGCCTCATTTTTCGTGCCCTTCTGCCCTATGTTTCCCTCATTTTTTGTGGCTTTCTGCCCTATGTTGCCCTCGTTTTTGCGTGCCCTTATGCCTTATGTTTCCCTTGTTTTTTGTGCCCTTCTGTCCTACGTTTCCCTATTTTTTGTGGCCTTGTGGCCTATGTTGCCCTCGTTTTTGCGTGCCTTTCTGCCTTATGTTTCCCTCGTTTTTCGTGCACCTCTGCCCTATGTTTCCCACGTTTTTGCGAGCCCTTCTGCCTTATGTTACCCTCATTTTTTGTGGCCTTCTGCCCTATGTTGCCCTCGTTTTTGCGTGCCCTTCTGCCTTATGTTTCCCTCATTTTTCGTGGCCTTCTGCCCTATGTTGCCCTCGTTTTTGCGTGCCCTTCTGCCTTATGTTTTCCTTGTTTTTCGTGCCCTTCTGTCCTATGTTGCCCTCGTTTTTGCGTGCCCTTCTTCCTTATGTTTCCCTAATTTTTCGTGGCCTTCTGCCCTATTTCGCCCTTGTTTTTGCATGCCCTTCTGCCTTATGTTTCCCTCGTTTTTCGTGACCTTCTGTCCTATGTTGCCCTCGTTTTTGCGTGCCATTCTCCCTTATGTTTCCCTCTTTTTTGTGCCCTTCTGTCCTATGTTGCCCTCGTTTTTTGTGGCCTTGTGGCCTATGTTGCCCTTGTTTTTGCGTGCACTTCTGCCCTATGTTTCCCTCATTTTTGCGTGCCCTTCTGTCCTATGTTTCCCTCATTTTTTGTGGCCTTCTGCCCTATGTTGCCCTTGTTTTTGTGTGCCCTTCTGCCTTGTTTCCCTCTTTTTTCGTGCCCCTCTGTCCTATGTTTCCCTCATTTTTTTTGGCCTTGTGGGCTATGTTGCCCTTGTTTTTGCGTGCCCTTCTGCCTTATGTTTCCCTCGTTTTTCGTGGCCTTCTGCCCTATGTTGCCCTCATTTTTGCGTGCCCTTTTGCCTTATGTTTCCCTCGTTTTTCGTGGCCTTCTGCCCTATGTTGCCCTTGTTTTTGCATGCCTTTTTACCTTATGTTTCCCTCGTTTTTCGTGGCCTTCTGCCCTATGTTGCCCTCGTTTTTGCGTTCCCTTCTGCCTTATGTTTCCCTCGTTTTTCGTGCCCTTCTGTCCTATGTTGCCCTCGTTTTTGCGTGCCCTTCTGCCTTATGTTTCCCTCATTTTTATATGACCTTCTGTCCTATGTTGCCCTCTTTTTTGCGTGCCCTTCTCCCTTATGTTTCCCTCGTTTTTCGTGCCCTTCTGTCCTATGTTGCCCTAGTTTTTTGTGGCCTTGTGGCCTATGTTGCCCTCATTTTTGCGTGCACTTCTGCCCTATGTTTCCCTCATTTTTGCGTGCCCTTCTGTCCTATGTTTCCCTCATTTTTTGTGGCCTTCTGTCCTATGTTTTCCTCGTTTTTTGTGGCCTTGTGGCCTACGTTGCTCTAGTTTTTGCGTGCCCTTCTGCCTTATGTTTCCCTCGTTTTTCGTGGCCTTCTGCCCTATGTTGCCCTCGTTTTTACGTGCCCTTCTGCCTTATGTTTCCCTCGTTGTTGCGTGCCCTTCTGCCTTATGTTTCGCTCGTTTTTCATGGCCTTCTACCCTATGTTGCCCTCGTTTTGTGTGCCCTTCTGTCCTATGTTGCCCTAGTTTTTTGTGGCCTTGTGGCCTATGTTGCCCTCATTTTTGCGTGCACTTCTGCCCTATGTTTCCCTCATTTTTGCGTGCCCTTCTGTCCTATGTTTCCCTCATTTTTTGTGGCCTTCTGTCCTATGTTTTCCTCGTTTTTTGTGGCCTTGTGGCCTACGTTGCTCTAGTTTTTGCGTGCCCTTCTGCCTTATGTTTCCCTCGTTTTTCGTGGCCTTCTGCCCTATGTTGCCCTCGTTTTTACGTGCCCTTCTGCCTTATGTTTCCCTCGTTTTTGCGTGCCCTTCTGCCTTATGTTTCCCTCGTTTTTCATGGCCTTCTGCCCTATAGTGCCCTCGTTTTTTGTGCCCTTCTGCCTTATGTTTCCCTCGTTTTTCATGCCCTTCTATTCTATGTTGCCCTCGTTTTTTGTGGCCTTGTGGCCTATGTTGCCCTCGTTTTTGCGTGCCCTTCTGCCTTATGTTTCCGCTGGTTCTTAAATCTTGCACCCATCAATGCATCCATCCACCTCCCACCCAGCAGTCATTCATACACCCATGAATCCATCCACCCATATACCCACCCACCCATCCATCCAGATAGCCATCCATTCATCCATCCATCCACCATCCATTCATCCATCCATCCACCCACCCACTCACCACACACACATCCATCCACCCAGCCACCCATAAATATTGACACCTGCTCCATTAGTGATAGGCTTTGAATACTGCACCATTAATGGAAAGCCCTTTTGGCATTTCTTATGTGACGTGCTTATTTGCAGTCTGCATTTTTTAGACGTGATTATTTGCAGCATTCTTTTATTACACAGCCATCCATTCATTCATCCATCCGCCATGCATTCATCCATCCACCCACCCACCCACCCACTCCACCCACCCAGCACCCATACATGTTCCCGTGCATCCATCCACCCATCATGCACCTATCCATTAATCATTCATGCATCCATCCATGCACCCATGCATACATTCACCCATACACCCATCCATCCATCCATCTATCCATCCATCCATCCATCCATCCCCCAGCACCCACCCATCCAGCCACCATACACCCATCCACCCATCATGCATCCATCCATTAATCATTCATGCATCCATCCACCCATGCACCCATCCATCCATCCATCCCCCACCCATCCATCCATCCATCCATCTCCCAGCAAGCACCCATCCATGCATCCATCCACCCATCCACCCATACACCCATCCATCCCCAAGCACCTACCCATCCATGCGTCCATCCACCCGCACCCAGCACCCATCCATGCATCCATCCACCAGCACCCATCCATGCATCCATAAATTCTCCAGCACCCATCCATGCATCCATGCACCCATACACCCATACACTCATCAATCCATCCCCAGCACCCATCCTTGCATCCATCCACCCATACTCCCATACACCCATCCATCCATCCCCCAGCACCCATTCATGCATCCATACACCCATACACCCATCCATCCTTCCTTCCATCCATCCATCCGCCAGCACCCATCCATGCACCCATCCACCCATTCACCCATCCATCCATCCACCCATACACCCATCCATCCATCCATCCATTCACCCATCCATCCATCAATCCACCCATACACCCATACATCCATCTGCCAGCAAGCACCCATCCCTGCATCCATCCACCCATGCACTCATACACCCATCCATCCCCCAGCACCCACCCATCCATGCATCCATCCACCCCCACCCAGCACCCATCCATGCATCCATCCATCCGCCAGCACCCATCCATGCACCCATGCACCCATACACCCATACACCCATATACCCATCCATCTATCTGCCAGCAAGCACCCATCCATGCATCCATCCACCCATACACCCATACACCCATTCATCTGCCAGCACCCACCCATCCATGCATCCATCCACCCCACCTAGCACCCATCCATGCATCCATGCATCCACCAGCACCCATCCATGAACCCATCCATCCATCCGCCAGCACCCATCCATGCATTCATCCAATCCAAGCCACTGAGTGCACACCCACTCATCCATGCATCCATCCAATCCAAGCCACTGAGTGGTGCATTTGGCCGCATCTCTGTTTAATTGAATATGTTCAGGAAAAAGTGTGCTGAAGCAGACGAAGAGAGCAGGTAGAACAGTAAATGAAGACGTAAATTAACGTCTATTCCCCACCATAAGGAGTGAATTGACAATTGGTGAGATAATCGCACCTGATAAATTCTGACTTAGCTACGTTGAAGTTTACGGGGTGGAATACATGCCACAATGCTTACTGCTCCAAAATCCACATGCACAGAAATGATGTGCACTTCTTCGGACGTAATAGTGATAGCCTCACTCACTTTCTTCGAATGCTTGTTTTGCAGGTTTCGCGTGCACATGATTTTATTTGTTTGCATGTGTTGTGAATGTATATGCACTGTACGCGGGTCGGTGCACGCCGATGTGTGTGTCATGTAGGTGGAGACACGTAGCTTTTCCCTTGGTGTCTGTTTTGAATCTGCATTTGTCTCAGGTTGTGCCTGGTGATCTTGAGTGTTTGTACTCATTCAAGCAGCGGAGTGAATCAGCCGCAGCCTGCTCCCAAGATCTACCGGTTGTTCCTCAAAATTCCATTCACCAAGAAAAAACCACTCATCAGACGGCCGTTTCTGTAGGCAGCATGCTTTCTTCATTGTAATTGCATGCGATGTTAACGGCATCGCGACGTTTTAGCTTCCGTAGTAAAAGCCTGCGATGTCAAGGGTCATGGGATGTAAAAGTCGCGGTGCAGAAGGAGGCAAGAGACTACAGAAACAGGCAAGAGTTGCAGAAACAGGAAAAAGGGATGCAGAAAGAGGGAAGAGGTGGGTAGACTGAGGCAAGAGAGGTGCATAAAAATGGAAGAGGGGTGTAGAAACAGGCAAGAGGGATGCATACATTTACAACAGAGGTGCAGAAAGAAGCAAGAGCAGTGCAGAAAGAACCAACAGAGGTGTAGAAAGAGGCAAGAGGGGTATAGAAAGAGGCTAGTGAAGTACAGAATGAAGCAAAAGAGGTACAGAAAGAGGCTGGAGAACTGCAGAAAAAGGCAACAGAGATGCAGAATGAGGCATGAGAGGTACATAAAGAGGCAAGAGGGTACAGAAAGAGGCAAGAGGGGAACAGCAAGAAGCCTGAGAAGTACAGAAAGAAGCAGCGGAGGTGTTGAAAGCGGCAAGAGAGGTACAGAAAGAAGGAACAGAGGTGCACAAAGAGGCAAGAGGGGTACAGAAAGAGGCAAGAGAGGTACAGAAAGTAGAGGAATTGAGCAGAAATAGGCAAATGAACAGAAAAAAGAAAGGTGCAGAAAGAAGCTACAGAAATGCAGAAAGAGCAAGAGAGGTGCAGAAAGAAGAAAGAGAAGTACAAAAAGTACCAACAGAAGTGGAGAAAGAGGGATGAGGGAAACATACATTTGAAAAAAGAGATGCAGAAAGAAGCAAGAGCAGTGCAAAAACAACCAACAGACGTGCAAAAAGAGGCAAGAGGGTGCAGAAAGGGGTAGGAGAGGTACATAAAGAGGCAAGAGGGATACAGAAAGAGGCAAAAGAGATACAGAAAGAGGCAGGAGGGGTGCAGAAAGAAGGAAGAAAAGTACAGAAAGAAGCAGCAGAGGTGCCGAAAGAGGCACAATGGGTACAAAAAGAGACAAGAGAAGTGCAGAAAGAAGCAACAGTGGTAGAGAAGGAGGCAAGATTGGTGCAGAAACAGGCAGGAAAGTGCAGAAATCAATCAATCAATGACATTTGTAGAGCGCGCTACATACCCGTAGGGTCTCAAGGCGCTGGGGGTGGGGGGGTGCCGCTACTGCTCGAACAGCCAGGTCTTCAGCTTCTTCCTGAAGGAGAGGTGGTCTTGGGTCAGGCGCAGGTCGGTCGGGAGGGAGTTCCAGGTCTTGGCGGCCAGGTAGGAGACGGACCTTCCTCCTGTAGTCGCTCTTCGGATGCGGGGGACGGCGGCGAGGGCGTGGTTGGCTGATCGGAGGTGGCGTTTGGGAGCGTAGAAGTTGACTCGGCTGTTGAGGTAGCTCGGGCCTTGGTCGTGTAGGGCTTTGTGTGCGTGGGTGAGGAGGCGGAAGGTGATTCTTTTGTTGACGGGGAGCCAGTGAAGGTCTCTCAGATGTCCGGAGATGTGGCTGGTTCGTGGGATGTCGAGGATGAGTCTGGCTGAGGCGTTCTGGATCCGCTGGAGTCTCTTCTGGAGCTTGGCGGTGGTACCGGCGTAGAGGGCGTTGTCGTAGTCCAGTCGGCTGGTGACGAGGGCCTGGGTGACGGTCTTCCTGGTCTCGGTGGGGATCCACCAGAAGATCTTCCGTAGCATGCGTAGGATGTTGAAGCACGCCGAGGAGACGTTGTTGACTTGCCTGGTCATGGAGAGGGAGGAGTCCAGGATGAAGCCCAGGTTGCGTGCATGGTCTGTCAGTTTGGGTGCGGTGCCCAGAGCGGGAGGTCACCAGGAGTCGTCCCAGGCGGAGGGTGAGGAGCCCAGGATGAGGACCTCCGTCTTGTCCGAGTTCAGTTTCAGGCGGCTGGTTGTCATCCACTCGGCTACCTCTTTCATCCCTTCGTGCAGGTTGGCTCTGGCGGCGGCGGGGTCGTTGGTCAGGGAGAGGATCAGCTGGGTGTCGTCGGCGTAGGAGATTATGTTGAGGTTGTGCTGGCGTGCGATGGCCCCGAGGGGGGCTCATGTAGACGTTGAAGAGGGTGGGGCTCAGAGAGGATCCTTGAGGGACGCCGCAGATGACTTCGGTGGCCTCTGACTTGTACGGTGGTAGGCGGACTCTCTGTGTTCTTCCGTCGAGGAAGGAGATGATCCATTCCAGCGCCTTGTCCTGGATTCCGACGTTGCTGAGGCGCTGTACTAGGGTGCGGTGGCAGACAGTGTTGAATGCCGCGGAGAGGTCTAGGAGGATGAGGGCCGCTGTTTCTCCGTTGTCCATGAGGGCTCGGATGTCATCGGTGGCGGCGATGAGGGCGGTCTCGGTGCTGTAATTGGCTCGGAAGCCGGACTGTGAGGGGTCGAGGGATCCATTCGTCTCGAGGAAGGCGGCCATCTGCTTGTTGACGGTCTTCTCAATGACTTTGGCTGGAAACGGGAGGAGCGAGATGGGGCGGTAATTCTTGAGTTCGGTGGGGTCCGCTGTGGGTTTCTTGAGAAGAGCACTGAGTTCGGCGTGCTTCCAGCTCTCAGGGAAGGTGGCGGTGTCGAAGGATGTGTTGATGATGTCTCGCAGGTGGGGTGCGATGACAGCGTCAGCCTTGTTGAAGACGTGGTGAGGGCAGTCGGTGATCCGGAGTGGATGGAGTTCATCGTGCGGATGGTGTCTTCGGTGCTGATCGGGGTCCAGGCGTGGAGGGTGGTGGTGGGGGGTGGTTGTTCGGTCTTGGTGTGCGTTGGTTGGTTGTTGAAGCTGTTGTGTATGTCCGCGATCTTGTTGTGGAAGTATGAAGCGAGGGAGTTGCAGAGGTCTTGCGATGGGGTGATGTCGTTGTTTCCTGCGCTGGGGTTGGATAGCTCTTTCACGATGTTGAAGAGTTCCTTGCAGTTGTGTGCATTGTTGTCCAGCCGGTCCTTGAAAGCAGTTTTCTTGGCGGCGCGGATCAGCTGGTGGTGTTTCCGGGTGGCCAGCTTGAAGGTGGTCCTGTTGTCCGGTGTAGGTTCCCTTCTCCAGACTTTCTCGAGGGCTCGGCAGTTCTTCTTGGAGCTCTTGAGCTCGTCGGTGAACCACGGGGCTTTCTTGCTGCCGGATCTGCTGGGCGGGGTCCTCAGCGGGGCGAGTTCGTCCGCGCAATTGCTGATCCACTTCGTGAGGTTGTCGGCGGCCTGGCTGGGGTTCGCTGAGCTGGCGGGAGGGTGCTGGCTCAGGGAAGCGGCGAGCTGGTCTGCTGTGATCTTGTTCCAGCTTCTACGGGCGGCCTGATGCTGGTGGTGGTGGGTCGTCGTTCCCTTGAAGGTGAAGTGGACGCAGCTGTGGTCCGTCCATTGAAGCTCTGTGGCGTGGCTGAAGTCGATGTCTGTGCTAGAGGAGAAGACTGCGTCGAGTGTGTGTCCGGCGAGGTGGGTGGGGGTGGACACCAGCTGCTTGAGTCCAAGATTGGCGAGGTTGTCGAGCAGGGTGCTGGTGTTGCGGTCGTTGTTGTTCTCCAGGTGGAAGTTGAGGTCCCCCAGGAGGATGTAGTCGGCGGAGGGGAGGGCATGCGGGCTGACGAAGTCGGCGATGTCCTCGCTGAATTGGGTGCGTGGACCCGGAGGTCGGTAGATCAGGGTGCCTCTGAGGGTGGTGTTCGGGTCGGTGTGAATCTGGAAATGCAGGTGTTCGGCGGTGGTCAGGGTGTTGTCGGTGCTGGTCGTGAGACGGATGGTGTTCCTGTGGATGATGGCGATGCCTCCTCCCATCTGGTTGGCGTTGCGGTCCCTCCGGACAATCTTGTAGCCCTCTGGGATAGCGATGGCGATGTCGGGAGCTGAAGAGGCGTTCATCCAGGTCTCTGTGAGGAAGGCAACGTCAGGGGCAGTGGTGTCTAGGAGGTTCCAGAGTTCGATGGCGTGTCTGTGGATGGAGCGGGTGTTGAGTAGGATGCACTTGAGGTGGGTGCTGCTGGTGTTCGACTTGGCGGGTGTTGGTGCGAGGCAGGTCCGGATGCAGGAGAACTTGCAGGCGTGGCAGCTGAAGGGTCCGTGGGTGCGTCGTGGTGTGGCTTGGTGGCACTCTGGGCGTCGGCCGGTGTTGAGTGCGCTGAGGGTGGCGGCTGAGTACGTCCGGCGGGTCGGTCGGGGTCTTTGAGGTCCAGGGGTCCTGGCACTGGGCGCGGTCCAGGCGTGGACGGGCGCAGACGGGCTTACCTTTGGCGCGCCTTCGGCGCACAATCGGCGCGCCCGCTGCGCGTGACCGCTGCGCGTTCGCACGGTCGCCATATAAGGCGAAGTGCGCGGGTGGGCGGGGCAGCTGGGAGGCGGGAGCGGGGAGGGAACAGAAGGGAAAAAGGGGCGTGGTCAGCGGTGGTGGCGGGAAGCGGGGAGCGGGGAGGGAAGGCGGAGGGCGGCGAGGTAGGCGGGCAGACAGGAAGGAGAACGCAAAAACGGGCAGTAACTGACAAGAAATAACAGGCACAAATGTAAAACAAAAACGCTAACACGGGAAAAAAAATACTGTTAAAACAAGCACAAATGATTAACAAAAACAAAACAAAACAGACGACAGCGGCGTCAGCCGGTAGCGAGGCAGGCAGCGAGGCAGAGGGCAAGGCGATGGGGCACACGCAGCAGCTGGTGGCCGTGCGGCGCGGGGGTGTCCCACAAGTGGGAAAGAGGGAACAGGGGTGCAAAATGAGGCAGGAGAGGTACAGAAAGAGGGAAGAGGGGTGCAGAAAGAGAAGAGTGGTTCAGAAAGAAGCAAGTGAGGTGCAGAAAGAGGCAAGCGAGGTGCAGCAAGAGACAACAGGGGTGCAAAAAGAAGCATGCAAAGTATAGAATGAAGCAAAAGGGGTGCAGAGAGAGGCAAGCAAAGTACAGAAAGAAACAATGGAGGTGCAGAAAGAGGCAAGAGAGTTGCAGAAAAAGGCAAATGAGGTACAGAAAGAAGAAACAGGGTGCAGACAGAGGCAAGAGAGGGTCAGAAATGTACACGAGGGGTGTAGAAATGTGCAAGATAGGTACAGAAAGAAGCAAGAGCAGGGCAAAAGAACCAACAGGTGCAGAAAGAGGCAAGAGGGGTGCAGAAAGAGGCAAGAGAAGTTCAGAAAGAAGGAACTTGCTTGAGAGGCTGAGGGAGGCAGGGGTTGATGGTACGGCCCTGCTATGGTTCCATTCCTATCTCAGAGATAGAAAACAGGCCGTATCCCGCCCTCCTTTCCAATCTGTCTTCTCCCCTGTCCCTCACGGTGTTCCCCAGGGCTCCTCTATCAGTCCGATCCTTTTCAATATTTATTTAAAACCACTGGTCACTTTAATTAAATCCCACAATATGACTACAGTAAACTATGCGGACGATACCCAGCTCCTTTTCTCTTGGGAGGGCGAAGATTCCATTTCTTTAGAAGCCTTCCATAACTGCCTAAGAGACACCGCAGGCTGGTTACACCGGAACTCCCTCCAATTCAACTCCTCGAAAAACCGAGGTTCTGTTCTGTCCGGCGAGCCGCATACCTCGCCTTCTGCCTGCTGAGTTCTGGCCCCCGGAAAACTCAAACAATCCACTACCTGTTACCAGCGTTCGCAATTTGGGCGTCATGCTAAATAACAAACTGAGCATGGAATCGCAGGTTTCAAGAACAGTCGCCACCTGCTCAGCCCTTATGCGCTCACTGCGCAAAATTCTGCCACTACTACCTCCTCCAGCCCGAGCATTGATAGTCAGGTGCACTATTCTTAGTCGCCTTGACTATTGTAACGCCCTCCTGCTTGAATCCCCTTCGACACTGCTGGACAGACTCCAACGAGTTCAGTCGGCAGCAGCAAAACTGGCACTTGGATGGACCAGGAGATCATCGGCCACTGCTGCCTTGGCCGAGTTGCACTGGCTTCCTTTGAAGCAACGTACTGCCTTCAAAGCCCTTTGCTTGGTCTTCAAGGCATTACACGGTGCAGGACCTAGACCTCTTCAACATCTGTTCTCGTGGTACATCCCTACCAGAACACTCAGATCCGCAACCGCCTGCCTTGTGAAAGTACCCTGATTCAAGAAGGCCAGGATTGGGGGAAGATCCTTCAGAGTAGCCGCTGCCAAGCTTTGGAACAATCTGCCTGCTGATATTCGCCAAATTCCTCACCTCCTACCCTTCAGGAAGCGAATCAAAACATGGCTCTTCCCCCAGCCTTCTACCCCCGCCCGCCCCTAATTAACTCCCCCGCCTAAAACCCAGGAGTAAGCTACCGGCGCCAGGATACCTGCCAGGTGACAGCCGCGCTCTATAAATGTTTTAAATAAATAAATTAAATAAATAAATAAACAGAGGTACACAAAAATACAAGAGGGGTACAGAAAGAGGGAAGAGAGGTGAAGAAAGAAGCAAGAGAGTTGCACAAAGAAGGAAGAAGGGCACAGAAAGAGGGGTGCAGAAAGAAGCAACAGAGGTACAGAAAGAGGCAAGTGAAGTATAGAAAGAGGCAAGAAAGGTACAGAAACAGGCAGGAGAGATGAGAAAGAGGGAACAGGGATGCAGAAAGAGGCAAGAGAGTTGCAGAAAGAGGGAAGAAGGGTACAGAAAGAGGGAATAGAGGTATGGAAAGAGGCAAGAGAGGTGCAGAAAGAAGCTAGAGAGGTGAAGACAGTGGAAGAGAGGTGGAAAAAAAAGAAAGGGGCAGAAAGAAGCTATAGAAATGCAGAAAGAAGCAAAAGAAGTGCAGAAAGAGGGAAGTAGGGTACAGAAAGAGGCAATAGAGGTATGGAAAGAGGCAAGAGAGGTGCCGAAAGAAGCTATAGAAATGCAGAAAGAGCAAGAGAGGCACAGAAAGAAGCAAGTGCAGAAAGTGCCAACAGTGGTGGAGAGAGAGGGAAGAGGGGTACAGAAAGAGGTAAGAGGGATACATACATTCGCAAAAGAGTTATAGAAAGAAGCAAGAGCAGTTGAAAAAGAACCAACAGAGTTGAAAAAGAAGCAAGAGGGGTGCAGAAAGGGGTAGGAGAGGTGCACAAAGAGGCAAGAGGGGTACAGAAAGAAGCAGGAGGATGCAGAAAGAAGGAAGAAAAGTTCAGAAAGAAACAGCAGAGGTGCTGAAATAGGCACAAAGTGTAGTGTAGTTCCTATATTCCCAATAGGCTCTGCGCATTGGAATTACATAAACGGTAGTTTAGACGTAGGACTGAGGTCGACTAGGTGTCTACTGAATATGTTAGACTTAATTATGAATGCCAGCTAGCTCAGAGGTCACTAGAAACTTTCTCGAGTGAACAGGAATGAGTTAACTTTACTGAATAGACAAAAAGGGATTCGCTTCTGACAACCGCATAAACATGACAACTTTGCTCCCTCCGGAATAGGGAGTATATCTCCAGAGTCGTATGAAAACAATAGATAGCTATTTCACTCAGTCAATCGTGCATGCTTAGTTTTACCAGAGTGCAGAAAATTAGAGAGACAGGTGTTTTCAATAAAAGGTGTTATTTATTGAGCAGGCTTCTTTCTCATGCAAAAGAAGTGAATTGCCACAATAGCAATATAGTAAGTGCGTACAGTTATAGGAGTATTATGAAATAATACTGGAAAAACATTTATATGGTTTCTGAGCCATATGATACTTAAAAAGGATGAAATATATATACAATACATACAATGATAAAAGTTGACTAAACGTACTCAACTGGTGCTTCTAAATACGCCTACCCCGGTGTACCTAACCTAAGCCTAGTACGTGGGTAGGAGTAAGTGAGCGGTAGTTTAAGTTAAGTTAGTTTTGCCAAGAATCTGAATCTAGAATTCTCTAAGGATCTAATCAGCTCTGTACCTTGATTTTAGAATGAAGGAGGTCTTGTATCTCTTTCTCAGGACTCTATCTCCCAGCAACCCGCAAGGGTGACTGGAAACACTGGAGCTGGATTTGTCAGCAGGAGAAAAGACAGCATCTCTCTCAGTGCGTCAAATGGAAGAGTCGGCTTCCTTCGGCACTCGCAAACGCTGGGCTTTGGGTAAGTAGATAGCCGCTCTGCTCCAAACCACTGTGTGTTGCTTAAGGCAAATGCTGGTATATTTATACCTGGAAGGTGCCCGTATTTGACGTAAGGTTGGACATAAGACGTCACTAAGAACTGTCATTAAGAACTGGCACTTCTTTCAGGACTCTCAACCGCCTGCCTTGTGAAAGTACCCAGATTCAAGAAGGCCAGGATTGGGGGAAGATCCTTCAGAGTAGCCGCTGCCAAGCTTTGGAACAATCTGCCTGCTGATATTCGCCAAATTCCTCACCTCCTACCCTTTCAGGACTCTCAGGAGTTCTAGGACATATCAAAACAGAAGCAGGGGGAATTCCAGGGCTGCTGGAGGCTTGGTTTGTTTAAAGAACGCGTTGTACTTTCTAGGAGTCTAGGGAAGCAGCCTTGCCGTATTTGGACTGCATTGGCTATGACTAAATATGGATATGATTCTTATGCCTTTATAAGGATATGATTTGTTATAACCACATAAGGGCATAAATCAGGATTATTTAATTAGGGTCCTAGATACGTTCACAACAAAAGGGTACAGAAAAAGGCAAGAGAAGTGCAGAAAGAAGCAACAGATGTACAGAAGGAGGCAAGAGTGGTGCTGAAACAGGCAGGAAATGTGCAAAAAGAAGAAACAGGGGTACAGAAAGGCAAGAGAGGTACAGAAAGATGGAAGAGGGGTGCAGAAAGAGAAGTATAGAAAGAGGCAAGGGAGGTACAGAAACAGGCAGGAGAGGTACATAAAGAGGGAACAGGGATGCAGAAAGTGGCAAGAAAGAGGAAAGAAGGGTACAGAAAGAGGAAATAGTGGTACAGAAAGAGGCAAGAGAGGTGCAGAAAAAAAGAAAAGTGCAGGAGAAGCAACAGTAATGCAGTTGGAGGCAAGAGAGGCACAGAAAGAAGCAAGAATGATTTGCACACCATTAGCTAATTTAATACCCACATTTAGCAATAAGTAACAGGTGACCATTCTAGGTTTGCGAAGGGCCTTCCACCATGCTGTTACACTTGTCTCTGCATTTTTGGTAGTGATTGAGCTAGAAACAAGGCTTTCTTTGTTCAAATCTGCAGATTATGCTGCAGATGATGAATTATGTGGTAAATGCAGAAAATGTATAATTGTACAAAAGTCAGGGCAGCCAAACAGTCATATTATTCCAGTGGTCTTGCAAACGTGCTCATCAGTGGTTCCTTCTTTTTTTTGTTTCATTGAGTTTATAGTTTGGCTTCTATGGAAACGAGGAAGACTAGACCTGAGGTTACCACTACACAACACAGATTACCATACCACATAATTACCCTCCATAAAACTTAAGCCCACTCTACATAATTTCTATACACTAAATATAGCATATTTTCTATCCACATCAAAGTCATAGTCAAAACCTATCCACATAACTTTACTGCACATCATACCACATGATTCCACTACACACAACCTACATCCACTGCACTCTAAGAAACATTAGTAAAACACTTTTACATTTACAACGCCAATAGTTCGAACTCTCGCAAATGTGAAAGCTATTACATTGCAAATGCTTCTTTAACTAATAGTCGCATTTGCAGAGAGGTGTGGAAAGGGGCCTGGGCCTCCGACCAGCGATCAGGAATTCTGCTGCATAGGACTTATCGGAGGTACCAGAAGGGCTTTTTGGCCCCAAAGTCCCTCAGGAGTAAAGTGGATGTCATCCCCCAACCAGTACTGTGCCAGGAGGCGCGTTTGCAGAGTGGTGGAGAAAGGTGAGCTTGGCCTTTGAAGACCCCTTAGAAATCCCACTGTGTGTGACTTAGTGGAGGTAACACGAGGGGTAGTTGGCCCCAATGACAACCTTCGGGTCAACAACCCCTCCTATTACCTTCAGTAAGTCCCACACAGCAGGATTCCTAAGTTCTCATAGCAGGCCATGCCCCCTTTCCCCACGACTCTGCAAACGCACTACCTGGCACACTCTTGGATGGGGATTAAAGTCTACTTCGCTGCTGGGGGTTCTTAGGGGCCAACTAGCCTACCTAATACCTCTAGTATGCCCCAGATAGTGGGATTGCTGACAGGTGGACACAGGCCACACTCCCTTTTCCCACCACTCTGAGAATGTACCCCCTGGTATGCTCTTGGTTGGGGGATGAAGTCCCCTTGCCTCATGAGGATCCCTGGAGCCCACCAGGTACCACGAGTAAGCCCCACACAGCTTGATAGTGAGAGTGGCTGAGGCCCCACCCCGATTTACACCACTGTGCAAACACGCCTTCTAGTGCACTGGTGCTTGGGGGATGAAGTCCACTTTAGTCCAGAGGCCCTCAGGACACAAGAGGACATCATCGCCTCATCAGCAGTGCACCAAGAGGGGCATTTGCAGAGTGGTGTAAAAAAGGGTGTAGCTTTAGACCACCTCTCACCAATCCCACTGTGTGGGGCTTACTGGAGGTCCCTGGTGGGCTACAGGGCCCCTAATGAGCCTTAAGATTCTGGGGGACTTAATCCCCCAACCCAGAACCCACCAGGAGGTACATTTGCAGAGTGGTGCAGGGAGGGGCGGGGCCGCCGGCAAGTTGCCAACTTCTCTTTTTAAAATTTTTTTGGAAGGGGGTGTGTGGTGTGTGGCTTCTCTTCTCTTAGTAATTTTGGGACCTGGGGACCTCATCCCCCAGGGCCTGAGCCTTTTTATATTTAATTTTCTTTTTAAACGGAAGGGGTCCTCGTGGCCCCCCTTCTGAGGCCTTTTTTGGCCTGTGGGACCCCATCCCCCGGGGCTTTGCCTCTTCTATTTTATTATTTTTATTACTTAATGGGAGGGGAGCCACATGGCCTCCCTTCCCTGAGCCACTCTGGCCTCAATGTTGGGGACTGTGGGGGGAGGCCCCAAGCCCCCCGGTCCCAGTGGGCTCCCCTCCTCCTGTGGGAGCCAGCATTGCTTTTAGACAAGGGGAGCTGCTGACATGCAGCTTCCCTTGTCTGAAACTAATTTTGCTTTGCTTCTTGAGAGTGAGAGCAGGGTTCCTGCTCTCGCTTCCATGAAGTGAATCAGAGTATGTAATGACAGGGTGGGAGCAGTGCTCCTGTCCTGTCATTGCAAACTGCAGTGTCCCGGGGGTGGGTACTCCGGGACATTGCTGGAGCAGGCCTTGGGGAGTGGCAGTCCCCAGGGCCATCTAGAGCTCATCGAGTTTAAAGCCCCGGGGAGGTGGTGGTGCCCGGGGCAGTGTGGGAAGCCTGAGTCCCCAACACACAGTTTTAAAAAGCAGCCCCAGGGAGTTGGTGGTTTCCGGGACTGCAGGGGGGCATGAGGCCCCCTGCATATAAACATTGAAGCCCTGGGGAGGTGGTGGTCCTGGGGACTTGGGGGGTCTGCGAGGCCCTCCACCCATTATTTTCAAATGCCAGTGAAGGTGGTGGTCCCCAGGGCTGCAGGGGGGCTGCATGCCCTCCACACAAAATGAATAAAACCCCGGGGAGGTGAGGTTCCCCTAGGCTGCAGGGGCCTGCATGGCCCCTGCATATATTTGGCATGTTGCCCCCGGGACCTCGTCGCCAGTAGGTAGGTATAGTTAGGACCTATTTTCCATAGGAAATCCGCAACATTCTATTTGGAATAACTTTTGCGCCGGTTGATGAATCTTCACGAAATTTTTCAAACTAATTTTTTAGCTCTGATCTGCTCCTAGCCGTAAAGTTTTGGGATGATTCGTGTACCGGGGGCCGAGAAAAAAGGGGGGTCCCAACATGTGTTTTTCTCCATGCAATTTTCCATAGGACGTTTTGACGTAGCTACAGTCCGAACTGCTGAACGGATTTACACCAAATTTGGCAAAGAGGTAGTCCTCAGTTCAGACTCATGCCTTTCGCTTAAATGATGGCAATCTTTTCAGTAGTTCCTGAGAAAATGACAGTCAAAATCATTTATATATCTATGGCCGCGTTGGATCTTTGCACCCTGTGCCCAGCATGAGCGCATCATAACAGCACCATAAGTGCACCCCTCCGATCACACGCTGAATGCTAATTGGCTGTCAGGTGGCTGTCAACATTCAAAACTAGGAACTGTTGGCAGCCATTTTGTGCCTCGGTAGAAGCGAGGCTGAAGAAGTCAGTGGAACAAGTGTGGAAAACATATAAAGTTGCAGGGTAGAAATATCCTGATCCTCTAGACCTGTTTAGGGGACCCCCAGGGCTCAAAATTTATTTTTATTTTTTTAAACCGGCAGTTGTGCGCAGGGTGCGCAGATCCTGCCGTAAAAAAAATACCCAGCGCAGCGTTCAGTGCGGCCCCCTGGTGTGCACGCAATGCATTGGATGCACAACTCATAATCTGTAGGGTGCATGACTCCAGCGCATTTGGTGCACAACTTTTAAATGTTTAGTGCACAACTCTGACGTTGGGTGCGCGACTCCAAGCAAAAAATCACAAACATTTTTTTAATATACATCAAGCTTTTGTGTTAAGTTCTTAGGTGGCTCTAAAAAGAGCCCTTGTGTTTATTGAGAGATTTTAGTACCTACAAGTAAGTACCGATGCAGAGTCTAAAGTTCAAGAGTAAGACTCTGTTCCCTTCATCAGTAAAATGTACACCATCTCTCCTATAGATGCCGTGCATATTGAAATGTAGATTGTTGTGGTAAATGGACCCCATTCTATAATCTCAGAGAAAAGCAGAAACAGATGTATTGACATGTGTCCTAGGTTTCTCAATCTGTGGACAAAATTGATTGCACCAGTTCCATTTCTGCCTTTGGCATATGTTAGAATAGACAAAGGCAGTTTGGTGGAAAAGTGACATCAATTCTCCAAAAGTGTCCATCATAAGCATTTGTGGACCTACCCCAGTCAAAGTGCCTAGGTCATAGCCACCACAGTGCACAATTATGAGATCAGGGTGTTGGAGATGAAAAAGGATTTAACCAATGGCATCAATTGGAGCCTTGAACGCTAATGACGAGCTCAGCACCGTGGTTCATGATGAGCTGATCTCGTCATGAGCACCGGGGCGCTGTGCGCGCTCCCCCTCCCCCCAGCACAGCGGGGGAATGAGTCCTGCATGCAAGGGGTTAACCCTCTCAGTCCAATCCATTTAATGTCTACATTTGGTAAACCTAGGTCTTTGTCCATGTTTCTGTTTTCTGCATAGCTTTGGCTCCAAAACATAAACC
Organism: Lissotriton vulgaris; assembly: GCF_964263255.1. Taxonomy (NCBI): domain Eukaryota; kingdom Metazoa; phylum Chordata; class Amphibia; order Caudata; family Salamandridae; genus Lissotriton; species Lissotriton vulgaris. The sequence goes on from NC_141685.1 coordinate 1,849,611,430, forward strand.
TGTGTCCCACAATCCACACTCTAAGCATCTTGAAAGGAGGTCTGTATGCACTCAGATGGTCTCTGTAAATGAAATGGCAGCTTGAAAAGTAAGATTGTTCAAAAATGGTGGATAAGATGCAGTTTTGGAAAAAGAAAAGAAATGATTGGTTGTTTGACAACATTCTACTCTGAAAACTAGGGTGCATGTTTCTGTTTTTTAAAAGCATGATTCTTGTTGGTTAACAAAAACGGATTGAAAGGAACATTACATAGGATAAGCTGATATGTTGAAAAATCAAGCAAACTTGCTGTTTTTAGTAGCAACATTGTGCGGTGAACTTGTGACCTGTGTACTCAGTTCAGTGTTCCATGAATTGTTTCTATGGTAACAGGCAGAAGGCAGATTGGGGGTAGGGTTCAAATTTATGTCACTTGAAAAGAGTTGAAATGTGTAACCAATAGAAATGTGTGTTTGCTTTTGAATTAAAGTGGGAAGCAATGTGATTTGATGTTTACATGTATATGTGTGGAAAATGAGAGGGAAACTTTGTCATTCTTTGGTTTTGCTGACAGCTGCACAGTACAGAGATTCTGTATAAGAAAATCTGGTGTGTGACTGACATACTTCTTAATCTACAAAACAGTTTGAAAGGTGAGTTATTAATTTGTGAGGGGTTGTATGTAGTGTGTTTGTTTTTAATAATATTAATGTGTTTCTTCTGCTAAAGCAGGGAGTACTTTGTCTAGAATTTTATTGTGAGCGTGTCTGCATTTAGAAACCATTCTGAGATAGACATCTGTATATTTCATGTGTTTGAAGACAGATAACAGTTTACAAATCTGTGCTGTTTTAATATTTTGGCACAATTAGAAAGCAGTTATTCTTCATGTATTTGCAAAATAAGTCAAGTTTCTACACTAAAATGCTGTACTCCTTCCAGACTATGAAATGTGTTTTGGTAAACTGCAAGGGATAGTGTTGTTTGTTTAGAATCATACAGTGAATCTGTGTGCATTTAGGAATCATTCTGAGAGAAGCATTCTATACTAGTATGTAGTAGAAAATGTTGTTGAATGTGTGCTTATGTCTTGTAGATTAGTAAATGTGTTTTGGTAAAATGAAGGGCTAGTGTTGCTTGTCTAGAATCACACTGTGAGTCTGTGTGCATTTAGGAATCAGTCTGAGAGAAGCATTTCGGTACTTCATGTGTTTGCAGACATATAATTGATTAAAACCTAATCTGTTCTCACATTTTGGTAGAATTAGAAAAAAAACATTTGTTATGTATTTGCAAAATGAGATAGGCTATAACAGTAAAATGCAGTAATGTAATATGTTGAATGGTTGCTTGATGTGTTTGCTGACACATAAGTACATGTACTCATGAGTGAGCCAGGCTTTAGGGCATGCAGTGTTTCAAACTCCTATGCACTATGCAAGTAGTAGTCTAATTATCATCAAACTCGTGTTTCAGGCGTACAATTCCCTAGTTAGTATCCAAACACCCCAGCAAACACCCTGTGAGTGTACTTCCAATCCCACAGTGACTATTTCAGTAGCATGTAGTAATCCTTTCAGTAAAGTGCAAGGGATATTGTTATTTGTCTAGAATCACACTGTGAGTCAGTGTGCATTTTGGAAAATTGAGAGAGAATCATTTTGTTGCTTTATGTGTTTGCAGACAAATAAGTACATGAACTCATGCAGTGAGCCATGCTTTAGGGTAAGCAGTGCTTGAAACTCCTATGCACTATGCATGTAGTAGTTTAACCACCTTCACACTTGTGTTTCAGGCCTACAATTCCCCAGTTAGTATCCATACACTCCAGCAAACACTCTGTGAGTGCTCTTCCAATCCCATAGTGACTATTTCAGTAGCATGTAGTAATCCTTTCAGTGAAGTGCAAGGGATACTGTTATTTGTCTAGAATCACACTGTGAGTCAGTGTGCATTTGAGAAAATTGAGAGAGAATCATTTTGTTGCTTGGTGTGTTTGCAGACAAATAAGTACATGTACTCATGCAGTGAGTCAGGCTTTAGGGCACGCAATGCTTGAAACTCCTAGGAACTATGCATGTAGTAGTCTAACTACCTTCAAATTTGTGTTTTAGGCCTACAATTCCCCGGTTAGTATACATACACTCCAGCAAACCCCCTGTGAGTGCTCTTGCAATCCCATAGTGACTCTTTCAGTAGAATGTAGTAATCCTTTCAGTGAAGTGCAAGGGATACTGGTTTTTGTCTAGAATCACACTGTGAGTCAGTGTGCATTTTGGAAAATTGAGAGAGAATCATTTTGTTGCTTGATGTGTTTGCAGACAAATAAGTTAATGTACTCATGCAGTGAGCCAGGTTTTAGAGGACGCAGTGCTTGAAACTCCTATGCACTTTTACCAAATGCACACTGACTTACAGTGTGATTCTAGACAAATAACAGTATCCCTTGCACTTTACTGAATAAAGTATATTCTGAGAATAGCAAAAAAGGCAAAGAAATTACTTTGTAAAATGGTTAAATTATGCAGTGTTGTTCAAAATATATATTTACATGTTATAACTATTTTTTCTTTTCTTTCACAGATCCTAATTCTAAAATAGGCAATTTCCCATAATTTACATGATAAAAACACCTGAACAAAATGTGTAGCGTTTTTTAGATGTATTACTGCTGAGGTAAGTTTAAGTAAGTCTTAAATGCAGAATGGCGTCTGTTTGCACACATTTGAAAAAGGGAACATGGATGGAGTAGATTTGTGCCAGAGAATTCTATTGCAAACAGGTATCAAATAGGGGACAGCTTCAGAGCACGTGTCTGCAAGATACATGGTATAGTACACAATAAAGACATATGGTGGTCTTGTAGGGCCTGGTAATTTCAGAATTATAAGAAATAATGCAATTCAACTTAAAGCACATCACTAAGGGGCCCGTTACGATGTCGGGCGGATTGCCCCCGCCAGGCTGGCGTTGGCTACCGCCCAACATCCACACTCATTTTCCCCCCCACCATATTAGTATGTCGGGGGGACCTCAGCGGACGGAAAGACCGTCTGCCGCTTTTCCGACCCGGTCGCCTTGCGATGTAGGTGTATACTTATATACCTACATCAACATTACACACCAGCATACATCCTATTCACGTATACAGTCATCCTACTTACTTATACAAACAATTGATCATACTTACATTTACTCAGCTACAAACTTATACAAACACCACTTCATGTATTCATATAGATAGTAACTCATACTAAGTGTGTTATAAGATCACTATTACAAGCATACAATTATCCATACAGTCACTCATACAATCACTGAGTCTTATGTATACTTATTTATATATAACAAATGTCACATCCTCTGCCTTTTATTTTTCTACTTTGTTGGATATGTATCATTGAGAAATATATTTACTCATCACTACACCCATAAAGACATTCACTCACCTAAACAACTGTTTCCACATGTAGTCTTAACCTCATATACCTTCTAAAACAACTATTTAGGAGAAAATGTCTTTATTGATTGATTGTTTTTGTGCAGGAAGGTGTGCCTTCCTGCACAAAAAGAATCTCTGCATGACACTGACATCCTTGCACCATAGTGCAAGTGGGCCTGTGTCATCACATGGCTGCAGTTTAAGCCGCTGTGCAGAGGGAAGCACAGACTTGCAACATATTTATGTACATATGTTGCTTTCCTGTGCTTCGGAAGTTCGAACAGCACGCTGTAGCTAAACACTTTACAGTGTCATGCTGCAGCACTTCCTTATAGTTCTGCACTTATGCATTGACCACACACCACAAATGCTTTCTTTCAGTCGATTATCTACTAGACATACATTCATGTAAACTTTCACACACTAGAATACAAGTTTGGCTCTTTCTTTAACCAGAGTAGTTAATTCTGAAAATAACTTTTTTTTTCTTTTTGTTGTTTTATATATTTTTGACTTGATTTTTTGAACAATTTTGTGTTTTTTGCTTTTTTTTATAAAAAGGGAAAAAATGTGAACAGGACAAACAGAACAAAAAAGTAGGAGGAGAAAAAAAAGGAAACTAACAATGGTGGTTGCCGATGACACGACAAACCAGGTCCACCGACTGCTTCCCTACGAAAAAAGACGGTTGCATTGAACACAATGCATCCTGACTTTCCCAAATTGGGAATGTATATCTGGAGGAGATGATGATGTTGATGGTGTTGCCCCAGATGTACTTGCAACAGCCGGTGGTTGAGGAGCATTTTCCCTGAGTCTTCTCATTTCCTCCCTTGCGAAGTTGACTGGGTGTCGAGTTTGCAGATATTTTCGCTTACTCGCTGTTCCACATGAGTACTTCTCTGTAGTGTCTTCCCTGGACAGGACCGCCTTACAGATTTTACAGGTGACTTTCATGGCATTAACTTTTTTCTGCCCTGGAGGAAAAGTGAAAAACTTCCACACAATTGAAGTACACCTCTCTGGAGGGGTTCAGGCACAAATTCTTCATTTCCAGAGTGTTATGAATCAGAAGATGGTTTATTAGTTGACATTTCTCCAACTTTGCTGAAAAACAGGTGTGCAAAATTGAAAAAGAGCAGATCTTGCCAGAAAATGTCTTCTCCTCAGGAAGTTCTAACAAGAGTGATTGAAATGGGTGGGGTCCTTCAATACTTACAGTAGGAAATGTAATGAACCAATCAAATCTCTTTTTTTCTGGTCACATGGGGGACGCGTAGTGTGAGCGTTCGCAGCTCGCACCCAGCTCGCGCCCAGTGCGACTTCACAAAATTGTATTTATAAGTATTGTAACTTTATTGAAAGTTAAAGTATATTATTTTTATGATTACTTCTGATAATGTCTTATGTTAATATTTATATTAAAAATATACATATATATATATATATTCATTGAAAAAACCATAGGTTTGACACCAGTTATAGTTAGCTGGAAATGTTACTGACATAAAACCATTGAAATTCCCACGTTATAGTTAGTTGGACTCACTATAACTTGCGCGCCTGCAATGCACTGTTGATGACGTCACATATTACATCACTCATGACATGGTCAGTGACATCACCCCACTCCATCGGGTCCTGAGACAAGTGAGATGGTCCCAAACATCCAAACCCAGTTTGGAGATTTCAAAATTGTTTGCAAATTTTGTGGAAGGACAATTTGCTATGGAGAGCAAAGTATTAAACTATTTACCCACGCCCCTTTTTACACCTCTCTGCAACGCAGCCCCCGTGCATGTTTGAAGAGGGGGAACTAATTCCCCTTGCATACTGGGGGCCCCTGGGGGCCAACTAGCCCACCAGGAGCCTCCAGTATGAGCCAGGGGGATGCATTGCAGAGAGGTGTAATGAGGCCACACCCTTTTTTACACCTCTCTGCAACGCAGCCCCCGTGCATGTTTGAAGAGGGGGAACTAATTCCCCTTGCATACTAGGGGTCCCTGGGGGCCAACTAGCCCACCTGGAACCTCCAGTATGCACCAGGGGGCTGCATTGCACAAAGGTGTAATGAGGCTATGCCCTTTTTACCCCTCTCTGCAACGCAGGCCACTGGCGCGTTTGCAGAGGGGGGACTAATTCCCCTTGCATACTGGGGGTCCCTGGGTCATATCTGCCCAAACACCGATATTCCAAACGATTGAAAATTACTTTTCTTGAGAAACATTCGGATTTGGATTATCAAGTCCTATACTTTGGAATTTTTGAAAGACTGACTTTGAGGATGCTATAAATTACTCAAGTCTGCCCGAATTGTGTAGGTAAAATTGATACTTAGTCACTATGAATAAGAATGTACTTACGTCTCGTCTAACATTTGGAAGAAATATCGAGTTATATGACAACAGGATACCGACATAACTTGAAGGAAATAAGAACGCCCTGAAGAAGTTCTGTTGTACAGAACGAAACGTTTCGGCTGGCTGTGGTACATAAACCTAAGGAAAATAAAAGCATTTGAATATACACCAAGATTCAGCGCTTCAATAAGGACTCTAAGTGATATGATTTGATTGGACTTATTGTGCAAGTGGTGCTGTGCCAAACTTTGGAATATTCTCCAATACTACTTACTCTCCCCTACTCCACTACTTTCAAATATTCACTCTCTACTACTCATTCTCTACTACTCTACTACTCTCTACTACTCTCTCTCTACTACTCACTCCCTACTACTCACTATCTACTACTCTCTACTACTCACTCTCTACTACTTTCTCTCTACTACTCACTCTTTACTACTCACTCTCTACTTCTCACTCTTTACTACTCTCTACTACTCTCTCTCTACTACTCACTCTCTACTACTCACTCTACTACTCACTCTCCACTACTCTCTACTACTCACTCTCTACTACTCTCTCTCTACTAGTCTCTACTACTCACTCTACTACTCACTCTCTACTACTCTCTACTATTCTCTCTCTCTGCTACTTACTCTCTACTACTCTCTACTACTCACGCTCTACTACTCACTCTCTACTACTCTCTACTACTCACTCTTTACTACTCTCTACTACTCACTCTACTACTTACTCTCTACTACTCTCTACTACTCACTCTCTACTACTCTCTACTACTCACTCTACGATTCACTCTACTACTCTCTACTACTCACTCTCTGCTACTCTCTCTACTGCTCTCTACTACTCTCTACTACTCACTCTCTACTCTCTATTACTCACTCTCTACTCTCTACCTCTCTACCTCTCTCTACTTCTCTCTCTACTAGTCTCCACCTCTCTACCGCTACCTCTCTACCTAAACCTCTCTACCTCTACCTCTCTACCTCTCTCTACACGCACACATATACACATATATATATGCATATATATGCATATGCATTTATATATATGTATGTGTATGTATATATATATATATATATATATACATACTTATATAAACATATATAATCTGTATATCTATATAAATACAAATAAAAATGCATGCATACATATACATATATGCATACAGATGCATGTTATTTACAAGAAAGTTTAAAAAACACTAATAAGAGCAAAGCTAAAAAGCCACCTCATTACAAACAGAATGGCTTTAACTTAAACAAGGGCGAGATCTATTGTATTTTCAATGCTTGTTTAGTTTGGTTCCATCAAGAAGGCATTCAGATGTGTCACACATTTGCCATAAATTCTGAATGTTAGCACTCTAGTTGCTCATTAGATCACTGTAGTAAAGCTACTGCTCACCAGGGAAGTCTGCTGCTGGTATTCAAAGTGCATGTTTCAGTCTGCATGTCAGAATGTTTTTATGAAATTGAAGAGGATTTGAGAAGTCACTCAAAATGTGCCCTAATTTTTCTTTCTGCAGCACTAATCATACTTTCTATGGCAAAATATACCCCCTCATTTTGTTCCTTTTTAAATTACATGTTTTAAGAGTTACCACTTTATTCCAATCAAGATGGCTTCAGGTGTGCCATACCTTTGTAATAAGTAGGACTGTTAGCGCTCTATTTGTTCTTTAGAACACTCTGGGACATTCTGTCATTGCGCTATACTTGGGCTACATCTGGGTGATATTTGGGCTACATTTGGGCTCTTTTGTCTCTGGTGGCCATCTTGGGAGACTGCATGTCAGAATTTTTTAATGAAATAGAAGAGGATTTGAGAAGTCACTCAAAATGTGCCCTAATTTTTCTTTCTGCAGCACTAATAATATTTTCTATGGCGTAATATACCCCCTCATGTTGTTCCTTTTCAAATTAAATGTTTTAAGAGTTACCACTTTATTCCCATCACAATGGCTTCAGGTGTGCTATACCTTTGTAATAAGTAAGACTGTTAGCGCTCTAGTCGTTCTTTAGAACACTCTAGGAGGCAGCAGTAGAACACAAAGGAATCGACTGACAGTCTCTGTCCTTGTTGGATGTACATGTTTTACTGAGAATGTCAGACTTCATTCTCACATGACTACTGTGGGAAAATCATGAGATATTAGTTTTCTTTCAAACATGATTCATGATATCACCGCAGAAGGCTTTTTCACATGGTAAAATCACCTTAGAACACACCACAATTCCTAAAATGAGTATGGTACCATCAACAAATGATTTATAATGTAACTAAAGTCCTAAAACCCTCTATTAACTACAATGCTTTTTAATGAGGTGTTATCATGTATATTGGTCCCAAGATGGCTGCCAACACTTCTTGGATGAAGTGTTGACAGCCAATCAGATCAGATGTGTGGTTAGGCTCCGCCCAGATATATATATTTTTTTAACCTAAATTACTCAAAATCCACTGGAGCACATATCTTGAGACATAGCAAAGGCACATCGGGCTACCAGTCCCTACAATTTTGCCAAGTTTTGTGGAAATCCATTCAGCCGTTCGGGCTAAAAGTGAGTCCAACCGCCCTATGAAAATTAACATGGGGAAAACACGTTTTGGGACCCCCCTTTTATCTCGGCCCCCGCTTGACAAATCCCCCCCAAACTTTCAGGGAAGGAGCGGAGCGCTGCGAGGCAAATTTAAGGAAAATTGCAGGCAGATTCCTCAACCGGCCCCAAAGTTATTCCCAATAGAATGTTGCGGATTTCCTATAGAAAACAATCCTAACTATAACTACCTACTGGCGACCGCCAGTAGGTAATATATATATATATATATGTTTCTTAACATTAAAAAAATTTCGCGGGGTCGCGCATCCACCGCGTCTGATGAGCATAGGAAGTCACGCGCAACTGCACGACTGTCTCGTTGCATAATCCGTACATCTCGAATATGTTCTACGAGTCGCGTACCAGTAGCATAGCGTCCGTGTTGGGAAAGTCGAACCCGTCGCACACCGTACGCGGATCCTACACACGAGTCCTAAAATGGTAGACATGTTCCGCTCAGTGAACGAGAAGGGTGCGCTTTGAATGTGCGACTCAAAAAAATATAGAAAAAATAAAAAATTGTATAAATATATTTAAAAGAACATAATAATATATATTAATTTTTTTATTCATTTGTCATAAATGTCTAATGTAATTTTAAAAATAAGATATCTAAAACAATTGTTTAAAAAAATATAGTAAAAGTATTTTGAGAAAAAATAAAACTAGAAATATATTTAAAAAACATAATTTAAAAAACCTTTTAAATTCACTGGAAAGCATAGGTTTCAAACATGTTATAGTTAGGAGTTAGCATTTAAAATACTTTTGAAATTCACTGAAAAAACCATAGGTTTCAAAGATGCTATAGTTAGGAATTAGCATTTATAAAATCTTTGAAATTCACTGAAAAAACCATAGGTTTCAGACATGTTATAGTTAGGAATTAGCATTTAAAAACCCATAGAAATTCACTGAAAAAACATAGGTTTTAGGGGTGTTATAGTTAGCTGGACATTTCATTTGTACAAAACCATTGAAAATCCTCAGTTATAGTTAGTTGTACTAACTATAATTCGCGCGCCCGCAATCCACTGCTGATGATGTCAAATTTTTTTAAAATAAGTTTTGCCCAAAAGCATGGGAAGCACTTGAACGGCATCTGTTCAACACAATCCTTTATTTGAAGAAACCAGCAATTAAAGTCCCGAAAGCTGTTTGACGCCTGACCGGTTTCTGAGTCCTCTACTTCTTAATCATAGGCTTTGCAGCTGGTTGCTGCAGGTAAGTTCGAACATCTCAAAGCCACATGCTGATTAAAATTTTTAAAACCTTTCTTTGAGTCGCTCAGGTGCGCTTTGTTCTACATTGCATGCTGAGCTTTGTAGTGTGCCCAAAATTCAATTCTTACCCTTTGGTGGGTCCTGCATTGACCAGTCTAATACTTTCCCTTTAATGCCCTCTGGTGGGCTCAAGGACGATAAAAACGTGTTTTGTTTTTACGCTGCTGTTCCACTCGTTGGGCTTTCTTCAGTGTAAGCCCCGTGATCCTTGGCATTAAAACCTTTGGTGGTCCATCCCCTACGGCTTGGACGGCCATATGAAGTATTCAACAAGTTTTGGCCAAAAGCATGGGAAGCACTCGAACGGCAGCTGTTCAACACAAACCTTTATTTGAGGAAACCTGCAATTTTAGTCCCAAAAGCTGCTCGACGCCTGACCGGTTTCGGAGTCCTCTACTCCTTAATCATAGACTTGGCAGCTGGTTGCTGCAGGTAAGTTTGAGCATCTCAAAGCTGCATGCTGATTGGCATTTTTAAAACCCTTCGTTGAGTCGCTCAGGTGCACTTTGTTCTACATTGATGCTGAGCTTTGTAGTTTGCCCGAAATTCAATTATTACCCTTCGGTGGGTCCTGCATTGACCAGTCTATTACTTTCAATTTAATGCCCTCTGGTGGGATCCAGGATGATAAAAACATGGTTTGTTTTTCACGCTGCGGTTGTTGCCTATTTTGTGTTTTGGCAATAAGGGACTAGGCATGCTGATGTCTCAGTTTCCGCAGCAAGGGTTGCCCGGTTTTGTCACCCCCTTCATAATATCTGAGCACGCAGCTGGCCATGTAGTATGGCCAGCTGTCCCTTGGAGTGCCGGGTGGGGACTGTCTTATCAAAGCGCTCTATCTGCTTGATCTCTGCAGTCAGTTTAGTTTCTACCAACTGTGCTACCAGCCCCTGGCTATATCTATTGTAGTGAATGTGCCATGGATAGCAGCTTTAAAGACGTCCCAGAACATGTGCAAGGAGGATTTGGGCAGGGCGTTAAAACAGAAGTATTCCTCAATACCCTTGCATATCTCTGCAACATCTACTGGGTCTCGCAGCAGGTGCATGGGTGGGCACCAGCGCAGAGCTTGTTCATGTCGGAGAACAACATCTCAGGTGAGGGCTAAGTGTGCGTGAACCAATATGGAGATATCAGAATGGAGAGTGAGTTGAAGGCATAGTCTATGCGGGAGTAGGAAATGTGGGTATGTGAGTAGAAGGAGTAGTCCCTCATGCTGGGATGTCTAAAGCACCATGCATCAGTCAACCTGTATCCCTCAAGATCCCTTTTAAGGCTATCTGACATCACACCCACGTTCTGATATTTCGCCGAGCTCCTGCCCAATGAGTGGTCCCAAACCAGGTTGGAGTCCCCGCACACAATGATGGTCCTTTCCACCCCGCACCCCCAGCTAGCTGCTTACAAAGGACGTGCCTAATATATGCATCTTGGGAGGTATTAGGAGCATAGATGTTCAGCAGAGTGAGTGGCCGCTGCCCCCGAAGTAGATAGATAGATAGACAAGAAACTGCCATTCTTGTCCCCGTTTCTGTCACCACCGAGGTATAGAAGGTTTGCATAGGATGCCACACCTACGGTTTTGGAAGAAGAATATGCCCAATGTCGCTTAGGGTATTTTGGGTTTGTCATGAGGCGGGATCAGCCTTTACCAAGTGGGTTTCTTGTAGCATTAAAACATCCAGGTCTTTATGCAACATGTAACGCCATATTTGTTTGCATTTGTTCGGGGAGTTCAAGCCACAGACATTTAAGGAAAGCTGCTTGAGGCCACCCAGGGCGATTGGGGGGTCAGCGGAAGTACCAGGTGAGGTGGGCTGCAGTGTCAGTAGTGGGGCTGGGGCGTTCAGGTCACTCCAGGTAAAACTAGCCATCCCTTGTTCCCCTCATTTCCATTTGGTCTAGGCCAAACCCCCATCCCAATGCTCCACACATATGTACCCCAACTACCAACCCCCGCCCAGCACAAGGGGTGCCCACCACATGGCATCCCTCCCTGCCATATATAGCTACATATGTCTCCTCGCTATTGACCTGCCTTGTGTAATTTCTGACCCACAAGGGAAAACAATATATAACAAAGAGCAACAATAGGCCAACCGGGTCTAACTGGGACTTCCTCAGCATGCGGAGACTGGCACCGAGGTGCTCCAATCCTGCTGCAGGAGTCACCCTCTGGAAGAGGAAGTCTGCCAGGGGTGTCCATCAGCAATCAAGAGGGAACAACAAAGTCCAGTCTCCAGGTCGGCGGGACATTAAAGGGAGGATCACCCCTGGGCCGGCATTCAGTTAAATAGTCAGTTGTCGAGTGATCGGTGAGGCACCTTTGTCAAGTGCTCGAAGGTGGTTAATTATGTCCTGTTTAGCATCCTGGGAACAGATATCGGCATGTCCCTTGCTGGTGCGATGCTGAGGGACCGTGGTCCACTCGGACTTGTGTTCAAATGCCACGGGCCCGTTTCGGATAGCCGGTCGCCACTCAAGGAGTTTTCCGGCAGACCCAGCAGTGATTTGGCCTCAGCCAGCAAACGCAGTGAGCGTGCCTACCCTCCCAATGGAACAGAAGAGCAAATGGGTGGCCCCATTGAAAACGAATGCCCTGGGCTACCAGTTTGTCTGTGACTGGCTTGAAGTCGCGGCATTTGCTGAGAGTGACCGGGGACAGATCCTGGAATAGTTGTATCTTGTGACCCTGGAAGGTAATTTCTTTCTTGCCCCTCGCCGTTGGCATGATCGGCTCCTTTTCAGTGAAAAAGTGGACTTGCATCGTAATATCTGGGCTGCTGCCGACTTTTCCCTTCCTCAATGCAACGCGATGGGCCCAGTCTATGGCCGGGGGACGCTGCCTCCTCCCAACTGACGCCTGCAGGAGTTCCACAGTAAATGTCATAATGTCTGTGCCCTCCGCTCCCAGTGGGACACCCCATATGCGGATATTTTTGCAGCTGCTCCAATTTTCCAGGTCCTCGTGTTAAGCTTGCATCTTGATTTGCTGATCTTCCAATACATTAAACAGCTGCCACAGCATTTCATGTCTTCGGTTCATGTGTCAACCATTCGTTCGAGGTCGTCCCCGATTTCCGAACCCTCCTTATGGATGCTCCGAAGGCCCGCTTGAAAGTCTTCCGTGAGCGAGGAGATGTGATCTCTTATCTCCTGCAAAAAGCAGTCCATGTATTTCTGAGACACCAGGGCCGAGGGTTCTACAGTCGCCACCATGCTTGGAGACGTTGGGTGCATTGTGTTGCCTCCTGGTGAGGTGCCTTGCTCAAGAAAAACATTATTGATGCGTCCTTGACCACCTTGGAGTGGGCCATCATGAGGAAGGCCGCTGGGGCTGCTGTGTATCCCGATTCTTCCACTCAGCCTGCCGGCTCACCAGACCACATTCACCGGCTCCAACAAGGCTCATACCAGGCCACCCAGGCAGAAAGGCGACACATGCTTCCCAGCCGAGAGGAGGGATCCCAAGACACCACACCGATGAGCAGGTCAGGCACCATCAACGCAAGGGCTGCAGCAGCATCAAGGGCAGCGGTCCAGCGGATGTCAACCGTAATGGTCACTGCTACTTGTCCCCCAGCTGCCAAGTGCATCCCAGGCATCTCGCACCTGATATGAAGGTCTAGTCCCAGACCCCCCAGCTCAGTGATGTCTGCTTACTAGGCACAGCAAGAGCTTGTATTGGAGAGGTCTCACTAGGAGGGTGCTGAGATGCCCTGGGCAACAAGCTCAAAGAGATGTCCCCTGTTGTTCAAGAACGCAGCCTCGAGGGCCATGCTTGAGTCTGCTGAGCAAGGGTTTGTTGTGCCTGGAGAGGGAGAAACTCCTCCACAGCTGCCCCAAAATGTGTCCACTCAGTGCAGGGAGTTCACAGATGAGGGCTTATCTGCCCCATAGCATTAGGGGAAGCAACCCCCCAACGGTGGCAGTTTCTGCTTACCAGCTGAGCTGCTCGGTGGGCAGCTGGGGGGCAGATAAAGAGTCACTCCACAGGCCTTCACATCTATGATGCTGGTCAAATCTCAGCAGGTCAAGGTGGCCAGGACACCCCTCCGGACCTCCAGTGCTGTCCCAGGCCAACTCATGATGGGGCACCACTGCACGTCAGGTCAGCTCGCCCAGTTGCAGATGAGTCCAGGATGTTGCCCGGAGCTGGACGCAGAGAGCAAAGGTGCCAGAGTCCGTAGCGGGCAGCGGATAACACAGGCTGGTCACCGCTTCTTGTCAATGGGAGGGACCCCTGCCAGTCCGGCAAAGCCACAGACACCCCCAGACACGGGGACTATCAGCGGGGCTTCGTGTCAAGCTTTAGACTGGGCATAGGTCCAGACTCCACGCCATGGGGAGTGGAAATCGCAAGACTTTCTCTGCCGACAAGATGGCGCTGCGGATCAGTGTCTCCAGGCTCGGCGCTCCACTGACACTCATACTGGGCTTTCAGGTCACCAGCTATGCGGACGCTCACCCACTCGGTTCAGATGCCACCCCGGAGCATCAAACCGCTGCCGTAAGTGTCTCGTCACAGTAGACAGCTGTTTGGCGGGCCTCGGGAGGATGGAGAGCAAGGGAGACACGTCTTACTCGATTACCTCCATGGCCACGCCCTGGATATATTTTTTAAGTTGTTGAATGTTTTGAATGATTTGTCCCAAAGTTTTGGGCATAAATTGCTTTTTTTAAAGTTGTTTTTGAACTCCAATGTGCAGCCAGCTGCTGAAATGTACCCCACACACAAACTTGTGAAGATGTGTTTTTTTAAATGTATTTGAAAAATATAAACTGAGAAGAAAAATCATAAAAAGATTAGGAAAATGTAATTACTTGATCTCATGAAAAAGTGTTGTTTGAATAATTTCAGCTAGGGAACATTGAAAGCTTTTTGACTTTTAGAAAGTTAGCATTTTCTTAACCATTTGGTGCCTGCAATCAGATCCTGATGATCCACAGGGACAAACTAGGTTTTTCCGATGTCAACGTAACTCCACGCCTCTCAACGCAGTGCGACACAGCTCCCCCCTAACACTGGCCCAGCACAACGTATTTTGTCCGCAGTGCCAACACAGCCCAGTGCAAGTCCCCCCAAGCTGGGGGACCACCGCAACAACATCACAACTCAACAATGACATAGGCCCAGCGTGACACATGTCATCCTCGGTGCCGGCCCATCACAGAGCAAGTCATCCCAAGCTCCTGTTGATGGCTTTCTTGACGATGACCAATGACCTCGCATTGCAGCTCCTCATTAATGACTCCTCGACGCCTGCCCACACAGCTAAACACAAGGACACCGCATCTCGACGTCCAAGACACAAGGTACTTTGTCAAACTGACTAAACTCAGTCCTATACTTGACCCGTGCTCCATCGCTGTCAGTCAGAACTTGCAACTTCGACCTGGTATACTGCATCAAATAATTGTGGTTAACGATTTCTGTTTCTTAGAGCTTGATTTGTTTCTAAATCTTTGAAATTGCATATGTTTAGCTCTACTATTTGGAATACTGTCATTTTATGTCAAATAATGTATTAAAATATACTTGATTTTTCTAAATTGGTGTGGGATTTTTATTGTGTTGTGTTTTCACTTTCTTACTGTTTGAGTGGTGCATACATACTTTACACATTGCTTTTAAGTTAAGCCTGGCTGCTTTTGTGCCATGCTACCTGAGGGTAAAGTACAGGTTAATTTATCAATTGTTTTGGGTCACCCTAACAAGGCTTGTGGTTGTTGTTTGAAAATGGCTGACATCCCCCTCAACTAACCCGATTTCTCAGAGCTTTGTACCAGAAAGAGTATTGAATGTGAACTATTCCCTCTTTGATATCTTGATACCAGAGCAATTGCTCCTCTGTCCAGTATGGCTTGTATCCCCTCTACCAAATCCTTCTGACGTACATAGTCCTAGAGCAGCAAGTTAGGGACCAAAGTGCAGGGTAAATGCATCAACAATGCCCTAAAAGAAGCCTCCACCTTCCTTTCAAGAATGTATCTATAAGTATCTTTGTCCCACGACTGCTTCCCCAGAAGAAAATGCAGCTGCTGCTAGCAAATCGAAAGAGAAATCACAACTGAAGTGCACCTGTTGCTCCTTGATGTGTGGGTGTTAAATCCATACCATTATGAATCTGCAAAGATTGATTGTCTTTCAATAAAGATTGGATGGTATAGTTTGCATAAGTGCTCTAAGAAATTAGAAGTGGCATTATACCTGTTAAATGCTGCTTCCACTTAGTTATCAATTGCTTCTGGAAGTACAGCCTCCTCCGATATTAATTACCCTTTGGGAGAAGAGACCAGTCATGAGGAAGCCCACCTTAGCTGTGGGTGGAAATTCCTCAGAAAAGTTCTGCAAGGGATACCTGCTCACTAAGATCCACAGGAAAGATTGACAATCCATGCCTTTCACTCAATCAAAAGAACTTTCCTTTTTGCTGCATGCAAAAGTAAGGACTCCGGTTTCCTTGCATTGATGGCTTCAGGCAATGCTAGATTGCCTCTCACGTTTTGAAGGAACGCAGATAGTTTTTGTCCCTGCACATAACGCTCCTTGACCCCCTCATTATTTTTGACATCACTCGCATCAGGGGGCACTCACACAGTTTTGAAGAAGGAGCCCCTAATATAGCCAGAAAAGGTGTTTCCTCTGCATTTTTAATCATTTTCTGTATAGCAGCAAAATAGATTGACTCCTGTTGAACAGGTGTATGATCTGCTTCCTCCTCTTCCTGAGAAGAGGGCTCTGTATGTCTCCTTTTTATTACTGCTTTCCTCTTCATAACTACAACACACCAGGAAAAGTCAGACCACCCTTTCTTGAATAATGTTTGCCGAGCAACCTACTGTTTGAAACCAGAGTTTCAAATTATACAAAACATCATAGATGAGATTACTTTCCATTTGCATGACTCATAACAAATGACTGCATCATTCCAAAGAGAATGCCTGACTGCTATATTGTGTTCTGCCTTCATTCTCACAAGGCTTCTCAAGCATGCCCATATGGACGCCCACATCCCCTTCATGCTTGCTTAGGTATAATGCATGCCTTGGGTAAAGTGGAAACTTTACCGATAAAAGTGATCTGCTATAGCAGCATTGAAAAGCATACCTTCTTGCCAATGTCCATCACGAAAAGAAAGTTTAGGAAGCAATGTTTACCAAACCCACTGTTATCCGACATGAATAGGAAATAGCGGGCAGCCATTTATTAGCTTTATATGTTTGCTTGCAGTATACTTGTAAAGGCAGATGACTTCCACCAGTGAGGATAGGGATGAGGAAGACGGATGAGGAGGTAAAGTTAATATTGCAGTTGGCAAAATTCTAAATCTCTTTCCACTTGGTATTAGAGTTGGTAATTAATTAACAGTGTCACAAAGCAGCATTTTCCTTAATAGAAGGCTGTGTTTTGTTGAGCATAAATGTTCCCTGTTTATTAATATATTTCTGTAAATTAATCCTATTCATTGATTATTTCTGTCACTCATTTATTTGTAGTACTCCATAAAAGTGCTAAGAGGATGTATGTCATTACATCACATAGTAATACCACCCGTGGCATTACAACGCGGGTATTACTACGCGATGTCAATGACATTGCATGCCATTACATTGCATACTTTTACCACGAGTATGCCTTTACCACGCATGCCATTACAAAGCAAAGGCATGTGCGGTAAAGCAATACTCGTAGTAAAAGTTTGCAAGGTAAGTGACATCCCTACCCCTACACCTACACAACACACTACTCCCACCCCTACACTATCCCTAACCCAAAAACAATACCACACCACAACACTGCCCACACTACTCACACCCCTACACTACCCTAACCCCTAAAATTCTACTACACTACCCACACTACTCCCACCCCTACACTACCCTAAACCCTAAAACAATACTACACTACAGCACCACCCACACTACTCCCACCCCTACACTTACCTAAACCCTAAAACACTACAACACTACAGTAAACACTAAAACACTACACTGCACAAACACCACTATACTACACTAAACCCTAAAACACTACACTACGCTAAACCCTAAAACATCACAATACACTACACAAACACTACTACACTACCCTAAACACTAAAACAGTAGACACACACTACTACACTACCCTAAAACACAACACAAACACTACTACACTACACTAAACTCTAAAACACTACACAACCCTAAACCCTAAAACATTACACTAAACAAACACTACTACACTACACTACATTCGAATGAGAAAGGGAGACTGTACATTATCTTGACAGAAGTTAAAGTTTAGTCACCACGGGATGGCCCACTTCAGGCCTCTTTCGTTCATTATTAATCAATATTTAGCCCCTTTACTCCATAAAATCACTCCCACTTTTGTATGAGGGTTCCGTTTTGTACAAACAAAGAGCACTGGCTTGGACGAGTCATCTACCCTTATCAGGTGATGCAAAATCACTGTTGAGGCCATCCGGACCAACATGCAAAGGTCAAGTTATTATTTGAGACCATCACTTTCTCTGAATAAAACAGCTACAAATAGATTTAATTGGGGTATATTCTCAAGGACTCATCGCGGATTTAGCTATACTTTTCTACCACGAAAATGGCAATAGATTTATCGCCCTATTCACAAGCCTGCGCTAACAGCGGACATTGTCAGTTTTCCTACAATATTTACAACAAGGGGTGGTGAGGGACAGAGTCTCTGAATTAAGCAGAAAGCTCTCACCCAGTCAAGAGATCAGGGCTAGATCCAACACCGTTTTTTAGCTCACTGCACCATCCCAGTTTCAGAACCTGGCTGTATGCAAATTAGTCTGTTCCTGTCCCAGTGCATGATGGGAACAGGGCAAACCAAACTACAAAAGCCAATTCTTACACTGGGAAGGAAACAAGCTCCCGGGGACCGGTTTCTGGCATTACAGCCGTCTTCGGCCCGGTTTGCTTGAATCCTGATGGTGCAATGAGCAAGGGTCTCACATCTGAGAATACCCTTCCACGCTTAGGGTGGACAAAAATATTTACAACAAGGGGTGGTGAGGGACAGAGTCTCTGAATTAAGCAGAAAGCTCTCACCCAGTCAAGAGATCAGGGCTAGATCCAACACCGTTTTTTAGCTCACTGCACCATCCCAGTTTCAGAACCTGGCTGTATGCAAATTAGTCTGTTCCTGTCCCAGTGCATGATGGGAACAGGGCAAACCAAACTACAAAAGCCAATTCTTACACTGGGAAGGAAACAAGCTCCCGGGGACCGGTTTCTGGCATTACAGCCGTCTTCGGCCCGGTTTGCTTGAATCCTGATGGTGCAATGAGCAAGGGTCTCACATCTGAGAATACCCTTCCAAGCTTAGGGTGGACAAAAATATTTACAACAAGGGGTGGTGAGGGACAGAGTCTCTGAATTAAGCAGAAAGCTCTCACCCAGTCAAGAGATCAGGGCTAGATCCAACACCGTTTTTTAGCTCACTGCACCATCCCAGTTTCAGAACCTGGCTGTATGCAAATTAGTCTGTTCCTGTCCCAGTGCATGATGGGAACAGGGCAAACCAAACTACAAAAGCCAATTCTTACACTGGGAAGGAAACAAGCTCCCGGGGACCGGTTTCTGGCATTACAGCCGTCTTCGGCCCGGTTTGCTTGAATCCTGATGGTGCAATGAGCAAGGGTCTCACATCTGAGAATACCCTTCCACGCTTAGGGTGGACAAAAATATTTACAACAAGGGGTGGTGAGGGACAGAGTCTCTGAATTAAGCAGAAAGCTCTCACCCAGTCAAGAGATCAGGGCTAGATCCAACACCGTTTTTAGCTCACTGCACCATCCCAGTTTCAGAACCTGGCTGTATGCAAATTAGTCTGTTCCTGTCCCAGTGCATGATGGGAACAGGGCAAACCAAACTACAAAAGCCAATTCTTACACTGGGAAGGAAACAAGCTCCCGGGGACCGGTTTCTGGCATTACAGCCGTCTTCGGCCCGGTTTGCTTGAATCCTGATGGTGCAATGAGCAAGGGTCTCACATCTGAGAATACCCTTCCACGCTTAGGGTGGACAAAAATATTTACAACAAGGGGTGGTGAGGGACAGAGTCTCTGAATTAAGCAGAAAGCTCTCACCCAGTCAAGAGATCAGGGCTAGATCCAACACCGTTTTTTAGCTCACTGCACCATCCCAGTTTCAGAACCTGGCTGTATGCAAATTAGTCTGTTCCTGTCCCAGTGCATGATGGGAACAGGGCAAACCAAACTACAAAAGCCAATTCTTACACTGGGAAGGAAACAAGCTCCCGGGGACCGGTTTCTGGCATTACAGCCGTCTTCGGCCCGGTTTGCTTGAATCCTGATGGTGCAATGAGCAAGGGTCTCACATCTGAGAATACCCTTCCACGCTTAGGGTGGACAAAAATATTTACAACAAGGGGTGGTGAGGGACAGAGTCTCTGAATTAAGCAGAAAGCTCTCACCCAGTCAAGAGATCAGGGCTAGATCCAACACCGTTTTTTAGCTCACTGCACCATCCCAGTTTCAGAACCTGGCTGTATGCAAATTAGTCTGTTCCTGTCCCAGTGCATGATGGGAACAGGGCAAACCAAACTACAAAAGCCAATTCTTACACTGGGAAGGAAACAAGCTCCCGGGGACCGGTTTCTGGCATTACAGCCGTCTTCGGCCCGGTTTGCTTGAATCCTGATGGTGCAATGAGCAAGGGTCTCACATCTGAGAATACCCTTCCACGCTTAGGGTGGACAAAAATATTTACAACAAGGGGGGGTGAGGGACAGAGTCTCTGAATTAAGCAGAAAGCTCTCACCCAGTCAAGAGATCAGGGCTAGATCCAACACCGTTTTTTAGCTCACTGCACCATCCCAGTTTCAGAACCTGGCTGTATGCAAATTAGTCTGTTCCTGTCCCAGTGCATGATGGGAACAGGGCAAACCAAACTACAAAAGCCAATTCTTACACTGGGAAGGAAACAAGCTCCCGGGGACCGGTTTCTGGCATTACAGCCGTCTTCGGCCCGGTTTGCTTGAATCCTGATGGTGCAATGAGCAAGGGTCTCACATCTGAGAATACCCTTCCACCCCCCTTTTCTGAATCATTTTTGGCCACTATAGGTGTGGCAGGGTATACTCAGACATGAGTCCCTTTCTCACTGCACCATTAGGATTCAAGCAAGCCGGGCCGACGACGGCTGAAATGCCAGAAACCGGTCCCCGGTAGCTTGTCTCCTTTCTGGTGAAGAATTGGCTTGGTAGTTTAGTCTGCCCTGTTCCCATGATGCACTGGGCCAGGGACAGACTGATTTGCATATAGCCAGGTTCTGAACTGGGATGGTGCAGTGAGATAAATAACGGTGATGGATCAAGCTCTGATCTTTGGACTGGGTAAGAGTGGTCTGCTTAATTCAGACACTCTGTTCATCACCAACCCCTTTTCTGAATAGTTTTCCTACAATAGCTGCTGCTAAAAACATCGCCAAGACTGACAGCGACAACTAACGCTAATCATATGCTGAGTAGGCATTCCCTTCCAAAAACTCACATAACACCACTTCCCGATATTCTCAATGACCAGCCAGATCGACGATGTGGTCCAAAAACCAGCAATAAGGCACATTAGTAGCAGGGACTTCAGACCTGTTTTTCTCCGGTTTTAAGTAGGACGAAAACCTGCAGTATAAAGGGAGCCTAGCCTGGAGCCACATCTGAAGAACATCAGATGCCGTGGAGCTACTAATCATGCAGCTCGAAGACCCAAGACGGCCACAACACCCACCGCCACCACCCCAGGACACACCCCACCCCCAGGTCCACCCCCCCAGACTACCACCAAGGCAGTGAGAACAAAACAGCATACCTACCGAAATGCACCAGCCTCAGAGACTTAACACCAGAGGATGTCATTGTCCACTACAGGCTCAAAAGGACGACCATCTTCCGCATTCTGACTCACGTTGCCCGAAGGTTGACGGTCCCAACACAGTGGACAACCCATATCCCTCCGCAAACAAAGCCACTGGCTGTCCTGCACTTATTGGCCTCTGGTACCTTCCAAACAACACTTGCCAGAGGCAAAGGAGTCTCACAGCCAGCCCTATCAAAATTCCTCACACCTGTTTTGGATGCCATCATCAGCTTGATACCCCAGCACCATCATTTCCCCCACACTGCGCAGGAACAGCTGGAGACCAAGCAAGGCTTCTACACCATAGCTGTCTTCCCGTATATGTTGGGGGCCAATTGACTGCACACATGTCCTACTTGTGTCCCCTGCCAACACTGCACACAATTACCGCAACAGAAAGGATACACATTCCATCAAAGTGCAGGCTATAGTGGGTCCATCATCAACTAGCGCTTTCAGGATGGAAATGCACTGCCAACCAACATGCCCACCTATCAGACACAACAACACTAGTAACTGTGGTAACATTGGCCAGACATGTATACAAACCATATACCAAGGCATAGCCCCTCAGCCACACAATTGCAGAATGTGTTGAGAGGTGGGCACCAAGAAAGTGCGAATGAGGCAATAGACCCATGAATAAGAATGTTCACTATGTCAAGTGTGGCGGTGATGTGCGGGACTGTCTTGAGTATGCAGAGCATAGATATGTCCATGTGGACATATGCTGCTGGTGTTTGTAGTGTTGTGGACAGTGGACGCAACCATGTTACCTCAGGCAGTGGTGAAGACCTTGGACATGTTGCAATATCACCCCCCATGAGCATAAGCTTAGTGGGCTGGTCTGGCGTACGCCAGTCCAGCATAGGAGTGTGAATAAATAGCCTGAGGCTCTGGGCGTGGTTAATTTCCAGGATGGCCAACAAAGAAACTACTGCATGTGTCTCTGTGTCCGCCATATACTGAGCATAGGCCTACACACACGTGGCCGACCATCATCAACGGCCAAATTCATACCAGCGAAAAGGTGGCTACGTCCCACTCCTCCTGGTGCACATCTCGTCATTGCCTGCACGGGCGTGTCTGGCAGGGCAGCGCCCCTCACCCTGCCACAAGGCCACCACCCTGACCAGTGGTGCCTCCACGATCCTGTGTGCCTGCTGCACCCCAGCCCGCTGGTCCCCAAACCTGTCCGGAGCCCAGTGATGATTGCCCGCCGCTGTGCATCCAGGCCTCACTGCTCACCTGCCGCCACTGGCCTGTCTCCAAGAGAAGGCCCACCACAAGCTTCAAGCCCGAGGCCCATGAGCTTGGCAGCCTCCTCAGCCGATCGCTGGCTTCCGGGCAACAGCCCCTCAGGCCTCAGCGCACCCAGCGGCACCGCTCCACGGAGTTCTGTGTGTGCTGACTGCTCCCTTCGACCTACACTGCGGTCCAGCCGGTCTCAGACAAATGAATTCCAGTCCGGCCCAACAGGCCTACTGCATAATCGCAGGCTGCACACCCGCTCAGCTCTTCAGGTGGGTTTACCTCAGTGCACCGCAAGTCATTGTCCCTTGGGTTACCCTACAAGCCAGCCTCCAGCAGCCAACAGCATGTCCTCTGTAATGCCACAGGAGCCCTTCTCAGTCACGGGGCCACCCCTGTCCCAGGCAGGCCGCTGGAAAGCCTGGGTGGAACGTAGGTGTGAGAGGATTGTGAAGAAAGGGCCCGGGACTCTGGGCATGGTTCAGTTGTATTGTATTGTATTGTATTGGCATTTATATAGCGCACTACTTACCCGTAGGGTCCCAAGGCGCTTCGAACGCTGCGAAACCCTTCCTGGCTTCCCTGAGAGATGGTCCCTTAATGGGTATCTCCAGGGTGAGACCAGGCATCCCCGGCGGTCTGGTGGGGCCGTTAGTGAAGATGAGGCAAGCTAATGCCCAGAGTTGCCGAGTGTGATCGCTGATCAGAGTGGGCACCGAGGCGAGAGAATTATCGAGTCCGCAGAAACCTGCCGCGCCGGGAATCGAACCCTGGTCCCAGGCCGTCCTCTGCTCTCGGGTCTGCCGCCTCTAACCAGTGAGCCACACTACTTCTGGGCTCAGGGCATGGTTCAGTACTGGACTGGCCACAAAAGTAACTATGGCTTGTGTTTCTGTTGTAGTGTCGGCACCACCCGGCCCTTAATCGAAAATATTTCAATGTAGCATGCACTCGGAGTCTTGGCTGATACATGCCAAAGGCCTAGCCTCAATTGCAGCTCTAGGTCAAGCAGGCCTGAACTCTACATCTGTGTCCGCCCTATCCTTTCCATAAGCCTACACACACGTGGCTGTCCACCTTCAACGGCCCACATTACAGTGTTGTTATCAGGCTTGTGGACATGCGCAGACAGGCATGACAATGGTGTGCCGTTAGAGTGCTAGTAAATAGTCTTGGGTGGAAGGAGCAGCTGTGAGGCTACATAATACACTTTGATCCCTCACATTTGCCAGAAGCAATACATGGAAAATTTGAATCCCAAAGTAGCACAAATCACACGCCACAAAACCTGTAAGTCAGCCAACACAGCATACAGAACCACCAATTTACACTAATCTCACTTACCTCTCACAGGTGATCAAGGGTATGCACTCTGCTTGTGGATGATGACACCCCTCCTAGCCCTGAACACCCCGGCCCAGAGGCAGTACAATGTGGCCCACAAATGCACCAGGGGCATTGTTGAGCGCACATTTGGTGTGTTAAAGTCATGTTTCAGGTGTCTGGACATCACAGGTGGAAGACTCCTGTCCAGCCAGTGTGCAAGATGATCATTGCATGTTGTGTATTGCACAACATGTGTACGCACCAATGCCTCATGGATCCAGGTGTCAGATGCACTGAACGCTGAAGAGGAAGATGAGGCAGGTGGACCACACCCCATTGCAGCTGCAACTGGAATAGCCTGAAAGGAACACAATCATTAACAATTTCTTTGTATGAGCACGTCACTTTGTGATTGTCCTTAACAATCATGAAACAGTACAAAATGACCACATGAACAGCATGTGCAAATAGATTCATTGCAACACACATTCCCTGTGTGTATGTCAGTCCTCTGCATTAACACATCACTCTGACAAGTGTAAGTGCAACATTAAGTGCTAACACGAATAGCAAAAAGACGGTGGTTATGTCACCTCTCTATAGAGAGGCTGTTTAGGGTGTCACATATTCGAAATGCCATTTCAGGGTGTCAAATCTAGTACATAATCCCACTCATCAGCGTATCACATGTGTACAAAAACATGACATGAATGATGTCATTGGTGTCCAAAAAAAACAACAGGGTGTCAGTTGGGGTCAAATATGCCATGTTGGGTATCATTTGAGGTCAGATGAACCCTGTGACTCAAGTCTCACAACATGAGCAACATAGAATTAAGGGGGATGACGTCAGGGATTGTTTGTGCATGTGGATGTGTAAGATTGTGACTACTCCTTTACGGATGTGGTCTACACTCAGTCGCCTCAGTGTTGTGGCATGCACCATGTCATGATAATTGGACTGCAGCTATGCTAATCGTCATGTAGTGTTACTTGCATTGTCAGTGTGGCTCATGGACCCGCAGCTTCGCTGGGTTTCCACACATGTGCATGGGTTTGTTGTGAGATTGGTGATGTGTGAGGAGGGCCCCCTCTGGACACATTGTTGACAGGGGCCTACTTGCTGTTTCTATGTATGATGCAGTATGCCAAGGACATCGGGGATATGATCCAGAGTCATTGTGGTTGTGCACTGTGCAATACTTAATTGTGCATGTGTGCCATTGTGCCCATCTCCCCGTCCCCCCACTCCCTGGTCATTATTCACCTTGTTGCTGTTGGGTCAGATCATGTTGAGCAGTTTCCAGTCCCCCAAGTCTTGTCACCGTCTCCCCACTGATGACTGCGGACCCCATTTCCTCCATCTCATCCAGTTCCTGCTGTGGCGCCGGACTCCCACCTCCAGTCTGCATTGCTGATTTCCAGTTATTAGCGAGTTTCAGCTTCGTTTTGTACTTCACATCATTCCAGCGCTTCTTGGCACTTCACTCCGGCTGCATTCACCTTGGCCAAGATGGACTGCCATATTGCATTTTTAGTTTCCAATGACACAGTGGAGGTGATAAACAGTTGTTGGTGGTGTCCTATCACCTCCGTAATCAGGATCTTGTTTTCCTGCGGACTGTATTGTGGGTTTCTCTTCTTCTTCTCCTTGCCCTTCTCCTTTCCCGCGGTCCCTGGCTGGTCCACTGGGAGGTTTTTGGGGTTCTGGTTGGCCTCTGTAGTTGATACAGCTTCCTCCATGGTGCTTCTCAATACGTTTTTTTTTTTCAGCTTTAATGGTGATTTTCACGCCTAACGTGGGACTTGCAAGCCTGGAGCTGCTTATTGCTGATGTTTTTGTCACTGTTTGGCCCATCGTAACTTTTTTCATGTTCGGATTTCCTATTTAATCAGTGTCCCAGTAATTTTAACATGAACATTTGACACGTTATCGAGAGACTATCGCCTGTTGCCGGAGTGTTGAGAATACGCCGTTAACAGGGCGTTTGTTTCCTGCAATAGAAAGCGTTATGTAAAATTGCCTTAACTTAGTTGGCAATGATTATTGCCCATTTTTGTGAATATCCCCCATTGAGTCTTGAATCCCTGTTTTGATGATCCGTTTGATTATTTGTTTTCATAATTTCTTTCCATGTACTTTGGAGACTTTTTAAGACCCAATGTATTTTTCAAGTTTCATAAATGCATTGAGTTATATGCTTATATTCTTTTCTGGTTTATGTTTTTTTATATGAGAGAATTTAAATTGTAGGTGTGCTTTTTGCAAGGTTAATAGAGCAATGTTGCCCATTGATTGAGATCTGGGTTTTTAAAGTATCTGTCTCTCATATTAGTTCAGAATCTTGATATTTATAAATAAATCATGACGTTATTGGAGTTTATAGAACACTAAAAAAAAAACAATTGTTGAAGGAACCTGTAATTACTGAGTATACTCCATTAGCTGAATTCCTTCTCCCATAGGGATACTTTTTTAACTTTAATATTTTGTATAAGATAAGAAAAAAAAACAGTATACAAAACTTTGACAAGCAATTCACCAGTTATATATTATAAACCTAAGAAGAATAATGCCAATTTTTCAACAGCAAAGAGAGGGGAAATCATGCTTGTACAATAGAACATGCTAACCCACAAAGATCAAATGAAGGTTTATTGAAAAGAGAAAGGAAGTGGGAAGAAAAAGAGGAGAGGACAGAAAAATCGGAAGACCAGAGAGAGAAGGAGGATAAAGAAAATATATATTAATAAACGTATCTGATTATTTTGGATTCAAATCAATAATATGAGCATGAACAAAAAATAACAAGGTAAATATACAACCCTAATAGAAACAAGAATAGAATATAAACTTACAGTTAACTAGAGCTGTTACATGCATGTATGGACAGATATCTTGTAAAAGGTTCCCGCAATGCTTCTCCATTAACAAACATAAAGGTAGACTGTAAATTATGTTTGTCCAAACGATGGTTGCAGCACACCAGGTTTCACCATTGTTGGAGAGTAATAGTGTACATAGAGTCCCAGTTAGAGGTGATTACCTGTAAACCAACTGTGATCAAAAGATCTACTAACTTGCCATGCATTCTGTTATGAGACCAAAGATCAGACAAACTTCCTAGAAATGAAACAGTTATCGAAAATGGAGACCTAATAACCATGATAGCAGTTATACGAGACCACATGTGATCCCAAAATTGACAGAGCTTAGGACATGAAAAAAAATCATATGAAAGTAGGTACCAGAACTTGTGTTACAGTGCTAACAGATATCTTGCTGAAACTATTTAAGTTTATGTTCATGTACCGGGATATAGTACATCCTGTTATAAAAATAATATAAGGATTAACTATGGTTGGCAGGATGTGCAGTATTGTCAATCTTGCCCTGTATTGTCTTCCAGAAAGCTGTGGACCAATTACTTTGTAAGTCAGATTCCCAGGTGAGTTCAATTTTAAATTTGGGTCTAATTGGCGGAAGGTTTTTCGGTGTTTTATAAATAAGAGCAACCTTAGAGGTAGTGGTTATATATCTAGGAGACATCTGCATACCATGATACTGAGTTGGGGAGGAAAAAAGAAGCTAAGGGCCTTATTACGAGTTTGGTGGTCATCCGGTCGGCCCATCAACGCGCCAACAGGAGGACTGCCAAGCCCATAGTGCCCCCGCCCACCAGATTAAGAGTATAATCTATGGCTGACGGGCAGTGCTGTGGCAGTTTCACAGTGAGGGGCATGTTAGGGTCATAGGCGAGCCTATCATGCAGATCTCTGCTGTGAGAAATGTTGTGCATGCAACACAGCACAGGAACAGGCGTGCAATTCCAGGGCGGCACAATATGTGACCTACTGCAGACACGCCCAGGATCAGCAGTGGGCCCTGTTGCGTCCCCTTAGATGCCTTTCTGCCACATAAATTAGGCAGTGGACAGGCAACTCCTAATATGCTTGGCGGTGCCGCAGCGGTACACCAGCATATTACTGCTCCAGACCTCTACGCCACAGTTGCGGGATCCAGGATCCCGGCATACACGGTGGTCCTGTGGTGGTCTGACTGCCACACTCATAATGCTATGGGCGGAGCTGCAATGATGGAGGTGGTTGGACTGCCACCCTGAGTACTGTGGTCCAGTGGACCCCCATACTCGTCATAAGTCCCTAAGTGTATTTGTGAGCAAAGGTTGCAGATACTAGTATTGGTTGATCCACTTGGGTGGTAAGTGAAAGAATGAGGAGAGGTTCTTGAAAGAAAAAACTGCATTTGTACAGAGAAGCAATTGAGAAATTGTAAACACACCCCTACGAGACCAATCACACCAAAACAGTGATTTAGCCTTCTTTAAAAACAAATTATTATACCAAATGGGATTCTAAACAAAGTGCACAGTGATTATAAGAGGATGGGCGGGCAGCCAAATATGGTGAGAAATAAGTGAAGGTGTCCAGAACTAAGTTAAAAAATTATAATAGGAAGTGACATCATTTTAATTGTATCAAGGTGACCCCACCATGACAAAAATAATGGAGACCAGCTTGGGTCAATTTAATAATTTTAGAAATAAAAAGTTCCATATTAGATTTTAAGGTGGCTCTAAGATTATTACAATACCAGAACCCCAGGCATTTAATTTTTTGAGGATTCAAGAATAAGTCCATTCCAGGGAAGGGGGCTTTAAAACAGAACTTATTTAATGGCATCACTTCAGACTTTTTTACATTAGGCTTATAACCAGTTACCTCTGAATAAGCTTTTAACTCTTACGGAAGGCAAGATTCTGGTATGGAAACCTAAAGAAGGAGGTAACCCATGTATGCACTAAATGTAACATGTACACTGTTAATATGAAATCCAGATATATCATTAGAGTGCTTTAATTGATATAAAAAGGGTTCAAGAGCTAGAATGAATAAAAGGGGTGATAAAGGGAAACCTTGCCGCACACTTCGAAATAGAGGGAAGTATGAAGATTAAACTCCATAATCACGCATCTATTATATTTGCCATATAGTTTGGAAAATGTTTAGATTTCACAAACATATACTCAATTACATAAAGCATTTACAAAATATACCAATTTATTTAACAAATAAAACATGTAAAGATGATAATTTACAAAAAAATATATTACATAGTAAAAACATTATTAATTACAAATAATTTAATTTTACCTACACAAAAGCATAATAATGTACATTTAATTAATAATAAACTCAGGAAAAGTATACATTACGTTTCCCTCTACAATAAATGCAACAGTAGGGAAAGCGCTGAATTGCACAGGTGTAAAATGTACTACTCCCGATTCACTCAGTGCAAAGTAGGGAAAGTGTTGGATTACAGAGGGTTAAAATGTACTATTCGAACTCCAATAAGTGCAACAGTCACCATAGTTTTGGATTACGGAGGGGTAAAATGTAATATTTCCACTCCAGTCAGCGCAGCAGTATGGGAAGTGTCAGATGGCAGAGAGGTTAAATTTACTATTCCCAATCCATACATTACAACAGTAAGGAAAGTGTTGGATTGCGGATGGGTAAAAGGTACTATTCCCACTCTAGTCAGTGCAACAATAGGGAAAGTGTTGGATTACAAAGGGGTTAGATGCACTATTACCACTTCAGTTAGTGCAACAATAGGAATAATGTTGAATAGCAGGGAGTAAAATTTACAATTCCTATGCCAGTCAGTGCAACAGTAGGGAAAGGGTTGGATTGCAGAGAGGTAACATTTACTATTCTCACTCCAGTCATTGCAACAGTAGGGAAAGTGTTGGATTGCGTAGGTGTAAAATTTACTATTTCCACTCCAGTCAGTGCACCAGTAGAGAAAATGGAATAGTAGGGAAAGTGATGGATTGCGGGGGGGGAGGGGTGGTAACATTTACTATTCTCACTACAAAAAGTGCAACAATAGGGAAAGTGTTTGATTGCTTAAGAGTGAAATGTACTATCACCACTACGTTCTATGCAACATTACACACACAGTTGTTACCTTTTAAAAAAGATTAACTTTTTAAATAAACATTATTAAATAAAAATGTTTTAATAATTAAATAGAAAAATGATATATTTGTAATGTTATTAAAACAATAGACAAAGTACATATGTATTACAATATTTAATACATATTATAGATTAATATAAATATTATAATTATAAATAAAATACCAAACTGTATTCTCAAAATAATAATGACAAATACATAGAATATTTTTTTAAATAAAAAGCAGAACTGAATTAATACATACCATAATAAAAAACACAATTTTTCAGAATAATTAAATATGTTTACATATTTTATTACTTTAGTAAATTCCTTCCCTATAACTAGGCAAACTACAAACACACACCTAAACTATATACTATAAAAGATAATATTTACACATTTTAATTAATAAACAATTAAAATAATAACTACCTAATAGTAAACTAATTTATTTAATTACCTTCCCTCTCTTTATCCTTAATATATGTATTTAAAAATGTTAATGTAATAATGTACATAATTAATTATCAATTAAATGATTATTAATAATTAATTAATAACACATTAATAATTATATTTCATTACTTCCCCACTATTTACTCCTACAAAGACAACAGACGACTAATATATGACACAAACAATATCTTAATTACACAATTCACATTATTAATTATCAATTAAATATTTTTTGATAAATTATTATTACTTAAATACAATAATTGATTTCCTGCACACCCTAGACCATACAAAAACAACAAACTACACAAAATAAAAAAAATATTTAGCACACAATTTACACAATTATCTTTTAAATAATGAATTATAATAACATATAATTATTAGCTAATTATAATTAATTTACTTCCCACCCCATACCCCTACACAACCATTTAAAATGTGTTGTAAAATACATGCAATAATTAAAAATCGATATTATAAACAACAATATTTTTAACATCGATAATAACAACATTGGGCCTGATTGCAATGTCGTGCGGATAGCCATCCTACAGCTAGTTGGAGGCTTTCTGCCAGACATCAATGAGTTCCTCTTGACTGCCCTGTCGGGGTGGCAAGCGCAGTGATAATCCCATAATGATTGCGGCCCCAACTTCGGCTCCGCTGTCGGGATTATGATGTGCCTTTCCACTTCCACTTGAATTAAGGTCTACCCGCCATGTAAAGGCACTTTGGGGGCCCCTAGCATGACCTATGGTGCTCCCATAAACATCCCTCCACCATGTGGCCGGCACCGAATGGTGCCTGCCACATGGTGCAGGGATGTTTACAAACATCCATTTTACAGTTGTAGCTTGTGCTGCAATTATAAAATGGAGGTTTCTGACTGTCCATAGAGCGGTCACATCCAATTACAGCGGGTGGCACTGTCGGCCTATGGTCAAGTGGTACCATTCTGCTATGTCAGTCAAACCTACGTCATAATTAGGCCCATAGATATTTTTGCAATCAATATGAAAACTTTCTATATTTCTAACATGGTTATTACTTACCTTAAAATCGAAATTCCTGTCAACGATATTCTTGCTGACTATATTTCCAATTCGATATTTTTGTAGGTCAATATTAAAATTTGATATTTTGTCTGAATACCAAAAATAGGGCTAGTGCTCCCTCCCCACAAGTAACCACTGGCATTAATTAAGCACTGGGCTATAAGTTATTCTTACTAAAAGGCCCAGTCTCCCATTAAAGTCTTTATGACATCGTTTGCGGCACTCCAATAAGGTAACAATTGTACCTATCACTTACGGTACACGTGTACGGGTGAGGATATAGAAGATGGGTGAATACTTGTAAATGCCTGTCTGCTGTTTTCAATTGGGACATAACATTTTACAAACCTGCTCTTCAAGGGACTCCTTTCAAAGTTAGGCCCGGAGGCAGAAAAATGAGTAATAATTGTGCTCTCTTTCAAATTTTAACTATAATGGTTGTTAAAGAAGATTTTACCTGTACCACAGGTGAAGAGGGAGGGTGAGTCACCTGTTTCATCAACTGAAGCCTCAATTTATCCTTTTATGATGCATGTACTATGTAACAATACCATAATGAAACTGTAGATTCAAGGTCATTGTGACTTTCTCTCCTAGGAAGTAGCTTCAGACACTTTCAGACAATTAAATTCTGTCAAATAGTGAACTGGTTTGTTGAAAATCATCCTTTGCAGTCCCTTTATCACATCATTCAATGGAAATATTTCGGAGAGCTTTTTTGCAGCTTAATGCCAGAGATGCTTCCCTACACATCCTCACCTATCAATGGAATAAAATGTTACAGATGTTAAATTATACGAATCTTCCATTTTAGTTTGTAGTACAGGCTTCAGCCATTCCTTTTTACTTTTCATCAGTCCAAAATACCTCTGGGTCCAGATTACGGAAAGCGCAATGAGTTGGTGTTTTTTTACCACTTTAGCAGAATAGGTTGTAGATCTTTGTACGGACCTTTCTGAAATGGTGATTGCAAGTGTATAAAATTATGACCGACATATATTGCTGGAGCACATGCACTGTGAAAGAGGACCTGAAGAACCTTGCTTAATGTTATGTTATGTTATGTTAATTTTTATTTATAAGCGCATTATCACCTGCAGGTCTCTAAGCGCTATCAGAAACAGAGATCTAGCCTTCACAAGAGGGGACTCAGATTGCGCCCCATGCCTCTACAAAAATACTGTTTTTAATTTCTTCCTTAATGGTAGGAGGGCATGTTCCTTGCGTATGTTCTCCGGCTGGTTGTTCCAAATGTGGGGAATAGATGAGGAAAAGGCTCTTCCTCCTTTCGATGGCTTGTTAAATCGTGGGCACGTCAAAAAGTTGGCCTCGGAGGAACGTAACACCCTAATAGGAGTGTAGTTGGCTAGACGGCCCTTGATGTAGCTAGGGGCTTGGCCATAGATGGCTTTGTGCGCGACACAGAGGCCTTTAAATTGTGCTCTCTGTCCAACAGGGAGCCAATGCAGTTGTTTAAGAAGGGGAATGATGCATATGTCCGTCTGGGCACTCTAAAGATAAGCCTAGCAGCAGCATCATTCATAATCACCTGTAACCTCTTCAGGAGGTTGCCTGGGAGGCCGATATACAGGGCATTTCCGTAATCCAGTCTTGATAGTATCACAGCAGATACTGCCATTCTAGGAGTGTTAAAACTGAGTAATGGAGCGAGCTTACGCAGCTGTCTCAGCATGCCTGTGCATGTTCCCACCACTGTTGATACCTGTTGGATCATGGCGAGCTTGGAATCGATTTTGATGCCCAGACTTTTTACCGCCACCCCCGACTCTTGGTAGGCGCTGAGCTCTTTTGGCCAGAAGACCTCTTTCCATGGGTTGGAGTCTGAGGTGACGGCCAGTACTTCCGTTTTATCCGGGTTGATTTTAAGAGAGTTGGCCGTCATCCAGTTGACCGTGAATTTCAGAATATTTTGGAATCTTATGTGAGCTGTCATGGAATTGTCTATCTGAATGACCAATTGGGTGCCATCAGCGTAGTTATAAATTTGACACTCCATACCGTTCAGTGCCGCTATCAGGGGCTGGAGGTAGGCATTAAAGAGCAATGGTGAAAGTGCCGATCCCTGAGGTACCCCGCATTAAAGGAGTCCCAAATCGGACACCTGGTCATTCAGTTGTATTCTCTGCGAGCGGCCTTTAAGAAAGGAGCCCAGCCATGTAAGGGCTGTGCCCTGGATCCCAACTCCGAAATCCGTGACATTAGTTGGTTGTGATTGACCATGTCAAATGCAGCGGATATTTCCAGAAGTACCTGGGCACATGGTTTATTTTTGTCATCCCTCAGTCTACGTTCGTCTAGAACAGACACCATCACCATGGAAGTGATGCAGATGTACCTGGGCATCCTTTGGGATGAACATGGAGGGAATTGGGTGCAGTCTTTTATTTCACCCTGAAGAGTCTGAAAGCCAGCTTCAAATGGACACAGAAGCTTTGCAGGACCGTTTTGTGTTTGTGGGTTTTTTCTGCTTCTCACACATGCACGCTATGCACATTCAGGTATTATTCATACATATAAGAATGCATGAATATAGTTTGGTATTAGGCGACCGTATCTTATTTTATTACACCAGCCTTCAAAGTAAAGGGTGAAACAATTGATTGGTTAATTGGGTCCCAATACCTTGGGTACACAGTTCTAAATGTGAGGAATAAGACATGATAGACATTAGGACTACATGAAAGTGGTAGCACATTTTAAAAGCTTGGATTATCATCTTTTTTCAAACATTGTTATCAGAATACAAGCATATGCATCACTTCTTTACAATGTGGCATATCAGGAATTCACCAGACTGTTGCCAAATAACCAGGGAGAGCCACCCGTTATAAAGCCACATCACAGGCCTCCCAGCAAATTAAGACACCATGAAGACACCATGATGTGAGCATCCCCAGGTAGAGCTAGAAAGCAAAGGCTACGAGTAGGCCGTTCTTCACCTCAAGCCAACCCATAACCCATATCAGAGGCAGTTTAAACCAATTTTAATTCGACTACAGGTGCCATAAATGTGTCCATAATCTTTTTTTTAATTGCATTTTGGCAAAACAAAACATGCTCTGCTACAAGGAATTTTAGAGGTCGGTGGGTGGGGAATTGCAGCTTTATGGAGGAGCAGATGAGAGAGGATACAAAAAAGGCTTAAGGTGGGTCGTCTGCGCTTATAAACCTATACTTTCCTGCCAAAGACCATCCATGTACTCAGGAGATCCCAATCACTCCTCCCTCCTTCCGAAGAACACCCTTATCACAGAAAATAAACATTAATCTGAGGTTCACAGCAGCCCCAGGGGTGGGACAAGAGAACACTGCATGGGAACACTTATTACCGAGTCTCCCCTTGAATGCAATGGAAAATATGGGCCAGTGTGATCAAATTCTTGGTGCAACTAAGACCCTCACTTTTCTAATTGCGGGTACAAGGTATATAGTGTGCACACTTAGGCATTTTTTATACACATAAGACATGACCACAGTTTGGTGTTAGGTGACAGAAGCTTATTATTAGCCTTAAACCTCTGGAGTAATGGGTGGAACAACTGAAAATTTTAATTTGTTTTCAATACCTTGGGTGCACACTTTGAAATGTGAGGAATAAGGCATGATATACATTTGGACCTTATGAAAGTGATAGCACATCATGAGCAGTTTAGTGTGACTTCATTTTCTAACATCGCTGTCAAAATACAATAATCATGTGTAATATATTATTTCTTTGCAATGTGGCATATCAAGAATTCACCAGACCATTGCCAAATAACAAGGGAGATCCATCCAATATATAGCCAAAACACAGGCCTCACAGCAAATGAGGAAACAATGAGGTCACAACCACAGGTGGAGCTAGAAGGCAAAGGCTACCTGCAGGCCCCCCTTCTGCTCAAGTCAGTCTGGTTTGCCACAGTGGAGACAGTTTAGATCAATTCTAATTTGACAGTAGGTGCCATAAACGTGTCTATAA
The DNA here is from genome assembly GCF_964263255.1 of Lissotriton vulgaris. Lineage (NCBI taxonomy): Eukaryota > Metazoa > Chordata > Amphibia > Caudata > Salamandridae > Lissotriton > Lissotriton vulgaris. The sequence continues at coordinate 1,849,647,072 of NC_141685.1, forward strand.
TCTTTGTTTTTACCATCTTGTGGCCACAGTGCACGTAGGTTACTGGCATGCACACACTCCCCCCAACCTAAATATGGATATTTCACCCAGAGTGCACACCAATTACAACAAAAACAATGTATTTCCAGCAGAAGCCAGACAACTGGACTCTCTCCCAAGGGACAATACCACTGTACGTTTCGCAACTCCACACTGGTTTCTAAAGAACAACACCACTAAGTAAGATCAGAGCATTCTCCCATACTAGGGATATTTACCTTGTCCCACCACTCTGGTCTGCACCAGAACATTTTCTGGGTAGACACAATCATGGCAAAACCCAGGCATATGTCCAGCCTCCCTATATAGACGGAAAGACACAGGCATGCACCAAGCACACCCAACCCAACTACTTGTAAATAAAGTGAAAAATATTGGTAGACACAGCACACTAAATCAGAATGCCGTTGGTCCTATCGACTGCCCAAGCAGCAGCTCTGAGCAGCACCAGACCATACAATGGAACAATGTGCATATTGCACCACAAACCGGTTCCTACAGTACACCACTGTGAATAAGCACAGTGTATACTCTCTTACTAGAGATATATGCTTTGCCACACCGGTGCCCTTTTCAGCAGCTCTAGGCGGCTAAAGAACATTTGCAGGACACACACTCTCATTGCAAAAGCCAAATAGAGGTCCACCTCCCTATACACAGGAAAAGCCACCAGTGTGCATCCCCCACATGCAACCCAGCCACTTGTCAAAATAATCGAAACTCATTGGCAGACACCGCATGCCCAATCGCAGTAGCCTTGATCATACTTAAATGTCCAAGCAGCAGCAGAAATTTTAGTGAACAAACACTTCTGGCAAAAACCAAAAAGATGCCCAGCCTTCCTGAGAACGGGGAACTCCCCCAGTATCCACATAGCACATCCAGCCAAACTCTCTCAATTATACTTGGGTCATTATTTCCTCACAGTCCAATAGCCATAATTGACTGTGGGGAACTTTGTTGTGAGCCCTATGTGCCGGGGACCCATTACCAGGATTCATCAGTGATCTATAGCAGCCTGGAACATAAGCACTGGCCTTAGCAAACATGCCTTAGGCATGAGAACCAAGAACCAAACGAACCTCCCTGAAATGCATGGCCCACAGGACTGCCCGCCTGCAGATGATATACCACCTAACCCCAGGATGTAAGTGTGGTTAATATGGCTTGAACTTATATGATAACTCTACTTATCACCCTTCAACCTTTTGGCATATTTGCCTGTGCCTTGCCAACTTTTCCTCTTGCTCACCTTTAGTGATGCTCCATTTGACATTGACTTGGAAACTCAAGTCCATCTGAAGGAGATTTCTTCTCACTGACCAAAAATGTCCCTTCTACTGCATCCAGAGTTCAAGTGGACTTTCACAAGGATCAGAATCACAAGATGAGAGCAGCGGCTGCCGCTCTATTAGGGCGTTGGAGCGCCGCCTCACTGCTTTCAAACAGCGCGAGAAGCAGAAAATAAAATGGTATTTTAAATATAATTTTATTTTCTGCTTCTCACAGTGCGAGAAAGCAGACGGCAGGGGTATGCCTGGTTGGAGGCGGGCATGAGCATATGCCTGGTTAGGGCAGGAGCAGGGCGGGTCATGGAGGAGTAGCTTGCACCACTCTGAGTGGGTCGACCAAAGCAGTCAGGTACACTCTACATTTTTTCTATCAAGGCTGCATGCAGCCTACATGGAAAAAATGGCCTCCCTACTAGTGCCTGGCTGGGCGCTGCCTGGGACTCCACACCAATCTCAACGCTGCCATTGCAGTGTTGTGATTGGCTTACAGGAGGGGAAGGAGCTGTAGTATGCCTGCAGCATGTTCCTGTTCAGACTTTGAAGGGACTCGAGCCCAGGACCAGAAGTGGTGCAGACCTGGTCACGTAAGTTTGCTCTTATTCTCATTTTAACCCCCACCCCCTGCACCCCCCGCAAGGATTGCGAGCTAAGACTGATAGCTGGGCATTGGCACTTCATTCACACCACTGCAGTCAGGGTTGTTACACATCACAGTCTGCTTTATTTGGCACCAACACACATTTAATCGCGGCTGAGTGTTGATTTACAACACGCATCATCGATGTCTGTAGAGCAGGATCCGCGAGTGAGCACGTGACAGTGCATTCTCACCTTACTGGGCATTCTCCTCGGCGAAGAGTAGTCAAACCGCTAATTGTAGAATACGCTGCTTTTATAAGTTTAGTTAATTGGGTTTTAAAAGGAACAATCAGCATTGGAATAAACATATTTACAGCATGTCTTTAATAAGACAGTCTTTTTTTTCAGATTTTTACATTTACTCCCCAACACCAATATATGTGCATATGACTTCTGTTGGACTTGGGCCTTTTTGGTAGGTTCACCCCTAAACTTTTTGCCTTTAGCCTCCGGCATGGTGGGAGTGATTTTAGGCCTCTGTGCACTTTACCACTGTGGCCCAGTGTAAAATGTGTGCGCACTCTGAGTGTGTCTGCTGAGTTGGCCTGCCCTCCCCTAGGAATGCTGGGGAATATGTATGTCCATGGTAGTTCCTGATGTGTGGGGAGTACAGGGTCGAGTTTGGTATGTGCGAACTTGTGAGATTAAATGCTGCACGGTGATGTGTGCAGATTTAATGTGTCTAGTGTAGAAGTGTCATTTCTAGAAGTTTTCATGTCTGTGCAGTGAATGTGAATTGACTGTCGAGCTTGTGATTGGCTGGAGCTGGCTGGTGTGCCTGGCTCCAGGAGTCAGGATGGGTCTTCCCCAGTGGTGAATGGAGAGATCATGTTGATGGCAGGGAGGAGTGCACCTAGGACCTGAATAGGGCTGGGCTTTCCCTCCACAATGCTGGCTCCACCCCCTGTGGTGCATCTGATTTCCCTGGCCTGTCTTGTGAATAGAGAGAGGGGCTGAGCAAAACAAAGTGCTCAAGAACCAGTTGCATCTGGTTCTCCCCTTGCCTACACTGCTACAACAAAGGATTTGTGTGTATAAAAGAGGGGCTGTGACCCCAAATAAATGTTCTTGTTCTTTGACTGAATCTGCCAGGGGCGTGCTGCTGTTGGTGCTCAGGGGAAGGCTTGCCTACATGGTCTCTGCCCAGCCCCTGTATGCTTGGAGGACTTCTTTCTAGGGCCCTTATGCCTTATTCCTTTGCCTTTCTCCCCAGCTCCCAGGACCTTTTGCAAGATGGGAACGCTGTATTTTACTTTAACAAGGCTAGCCTGGTGAGCGCTATACTTTCCCCTAGGGAGCATTTTTCCTTCTCCTGGTAGCACTGGGCTGTGCACTGTTGCTGCATTATGTCTGCTTATTTTGAGTTTAATTAAGCAGGTGCCCACCCTGCATCCTCGTTTTTATCACATAATTAATGCGGGTGCCCACCCCGCTTATTTGAATGTTTAATCTTGCAGGTGCTCACCCTGCATTATGCCTGCGTCTTTTTTTATTACCCCGTGCGCAGATGCCCACCCTGCGTCTTCATTTTATTACATAATGAATGCGGGTGCCCACCCCGCGTATTTGTGTTCCGTAGTGGGTGCCAACCCTGCATGCCAGCTTATTTTTAAAATCGAGTGGCTCCACAGTGGGTGGCATTTGTTTTCGGGCCCCAGGCGTGTCCAAAGCCTGTGCGTGGCCCCATCATTGGGGACATATTTACTTTAAGGCCCCTGTCCTCTCCCACATTTCTGCCACATTATTGTTAGAGCCTGATGGCTCCCCGGGGTACCAGAGTTATTTACTGAGCCTAGAAGGCTCCAAAAGTTTACTGATTGATATGTAGAGCCCTGTGTGGCTCCAACATTGGGCACAATGTATTCTGAGGGCCAGTGAGGGCCCATGTCGCAGTTTTGACTTCACAACTGTACAGCAAGTAGTGGGCAGCTGCACCATTTAGGTTCTTTCTTTCAGGGGACATGTCCTTGTGAATCCAGGAGTGAGGCACACTCCTTTGCACTAAATTTGGCCTTCCCCAGTTGCGCAGCACTTAGTGCCAGCTGCAACATTTAGGCCCTTCATTTCAGTCTTCCAGATGCCCAGCTAGTAGTGGGCAGTTGCCACGTTTAGGTTTTTCGCAGTGGTGCACCCATGACCTTCGCTGCTTAGGCAGCAACCCTGACTTTGTGGATAGAGGGCATTTGAGCCCCTTAGAGATGGCAAGTTGGCCCAGGGGACTATTAGGTTTAAAGGGCGCAAGGCCCTAATGTCATTTTTATATAGGTGCTAGGAAATGTAATGTTTTTAGTGTGATCTATGCACCTTGCTTTATGTTCATGGATGTGCTTTTATGATTACTAGGTTTTACCTACTGTTTTAATTCTCTACTGTGGTCTAGGTTTGGTTTATTCCCTACTGCAGGTTACATTATTAAGTGTATTTCCTGATGTTTAGGAATTCTGGTGTATCCTATTTTAGCTTATGAGGTGGGCGCAGAATAGAGTTCTTGCCTTATGTGATACTGTGCCTGTTCTGATTTATATTACAGGTTGACGCTGAGGATAGTGTCTGCCAATGATTACAGGCTGTGTTCTAAAGTTCATATATATTCTTACTTTTACTATTTCTTTACCAAGTGCTAATTCTGACAGTGGCCCATGTGGCCCTGTCATGTGTAAATAATCCCTTGTAAATATTGCCCGTGCCAGTTGGCAGAGTGTATATTATGTGATTACTATCTGATGTGTTTTTATCATAATACAAAGGCTATTTTTATATAACCTTGTGTGGAGTTCCTTTTGTGGTGTGCCTAGTGTGTGGTTACTGTGTGTGTTGTGCTAATGCTTTACACATCAACACTGAGATAAACCTAGCTGCTCGTGCCAAGCTACCAAGGGGGTGAGCAGGGGTTATCTTTAGTGTGTAACTCCCGTTCCCTGACTAGAGTGGTGGTCACTGCCTGGCTTTGGCGCAAGCCTTAGTCAACCAGAGATCCCCATTTCTAACAACTTCCCATAAAGAGAATGTATGATCCACTTTGAAGTAGTTAGAATACTTGTTTTTGGTCACCGAAAGGGCCCCCACTTCCGAATACCATAACTCGCTTTTTTATGGTCATGCAGAAGAAACTTGATAGATGTCTCTATGTATTCACAATCTACTGTACACACATATTATTATCACGCTTCAGTGCCGCTTCACAACAGCACACTGTAACACATCTGAACAGAACTCACACAATACTGCGTCCGACAAAGGGCTCACTAACAGTTATCACACTGTTTGTGCGATAATATCTTAAAAACACAGCATTTAACCCTTCAGGCAGACAATGGCATTAGATTAACAGTTTCATCCCAGATTTAAATTGCCTTTATTTTAATCAGTATCAGACACTGCCTACTATCCAGTCAGATAAAGGACAGTACAGAGGGACATGATGTATATAGCTCACTGCTCGATCCTTCATTTTGGGACTCCTGTGTTAGGAGGCAGCTCACTAGTTTTCTCAGAAAAAGTCAGCAATGTACATTTTTATAGTGACCAGCTCCCCACAAGACAGTGTAAACCAAGGCCTTGGCTATTCACACCCTGCCTTTTGCATGAATTAACATAACCCTTATACGTTTTTAGCATGACAAAACCCCAAAAATATAATGCATTCAGAAACGTAAACCATGTCAATATATATTTTGACCAAAACAATGGCATATAAATGAAAAACAATCTAGGTAATCATTTATCACTTGGGAGGGGGGCGGTTATTCCCCACTGTTTCAAGCCCAGTTTTCATCCTGAATTGCTTGCTATGTCCTATTTGTGTTGAAGAGATCCTTTCAAATGTAATGGTGTGTCCCAGTTTTCATTGTTTACAGCGTTAAACCTCAGACCCTACTAGAATAATTTGTAGTGTTTGAATCCATGACTCATTCCCCTATGTAAACATGTGCACACACTCTCTTTTAAGATATAAGGGGAACTCATGTCCTTTAGATACTGGAGCCAGTACGATTTTCAGATGAACTCTCTTTAATCAGAGGTTTGCCAATTTAATAATTATAACTTTGCGTTTTATAAAGCGTTTGTTCGCTACAAGACTTAATCTTTCGGTACATTTGCAAAATGTATGTATGAAGTTCAAAAGGTCCAGTGTGTTTTTTTGTCTTTGCCTATGCACAGTTTGTCATTATTAAATAGTCAGAGCCATTTTACTCTTTAAATTTAACTGGAATTAGGATAACTTTTAGTGTTGGAAAAGCTTATACAAAGTGTACGTCACTGAGGCCCACAACCCCAGCCTATTCTATGCAGCTGCTGTAAGTCGGTTATAACACTGCCCAGGAGCAGCTGCATAAGTGCCCTGCGGCCCTACTCACTAAGGTGCAGAAGCAAAGGGGGTTGTAAAGTGGACTGTGCAGGAACACATGCTTGACTTAAAAATTGCATCTTCAGAGGGAAGGGGAGGGGGGCTGCTGCTGCAGATTTCAAAGCACGCCCTGGATGGACCCTCACTCCCAGGCTTAATTTGGACGTGAGGTTTGCACTTTGACTTCTGAAATCATAAATCGCAGCGCAGGCTTGAGTAACAGGGCACTGCAGATTTGTTTACTTGCCCCTGGGCAAGGATTTGAGATCAAAAGACAGACCTGGGTGTGAGTTGGGAATGCTTTAGTACCGGCCTTTCCCATGTTCCGAAATAGGTTTAGCCTGCGCATGCATTTTTCCCTAAAACATAAATGGGACACTCAGAATTGTAAATTGAAGGATTGAAATGCATATCCTTTCTACGCACATGTGTATAGTGTGGCACATGGGGAGACGGTGGGTGAAGGGATCTAGAAGTCTCAGGTGCCTTGTGTGGGTTGTCTGCTGGATGTAGTATAGTTCATTGGTGACATATGTGGCTGTTGGGTTATGAGTTTCACATTAGAAAATGAGCAAGTTATCTAGCCTAATGATGTGTGCCTGCTAGCTAGAGGGGCACATGGAATGTAAAAGACATGTAATGTCTGTAAGGTGCATCTCGAGGTAGTGGGTAATACGTGAAGACTTATGAGGTATGTGAGTGGCACACACATTCTACGACGGAGAGTTAAGTGACCTATAGTACTTATTTGGGAAATACCATGGAAACATGTGTGCTGTGTGCTCTTGATATGGGGTGCGTGTCAGAGAGACCTATATTGTGTGAAAGATATAGAATGCGTGGAAGTAAGTAAGGTCTGTGTGAAAGGTCCATGGTCCAAGGGTCTGTTTGTATGGGTCCATGAAACATGGCCTGCCTCTTGCGAAAATGAGACGTGCCATAGTCAACATATTGGGAAAGTGTATAGGTGTTATATGGGTAACAGCTGGGTGTTTAATATGAGGCTGTGTATACATGCGTGGATTTGGACAGCATGTGTGCGCCCACTTGGGGGGCTATCGAGTGTCACATATGTGTGTAGCAGATGTAACGGAAAGTATAATATTTCAATCAGGCAAATGCAACAGGGAAGGTTTGGTAACGACATGCGATCCCTTGAGGCTATGCATCGTAGACCTTATGCTCTTGGTCAACCTTTGTTTGATTGACATCTATTACTGCCCCTCTTTACAATTCATAAAAGACCATCTGTGTTTACAGTGCCTAAATATTGAATCTAGTTTATTGTGGGCAATACACTTTGGGTCATCTGATGTCCCTTCACGCATACTTGATTACAGCAATCTATTTGTACATGAACCTACGTTCACAGGTCACTGTTCATATCTTTTTACATGAATATTGGGCTACATGCTTCAGATGCCCTGCGAGATCAACATCGATTTGTAGGTTAATATGGATGACCCATACAGGAGAGACCATTGGTAAACATGTTGCCTTTGATTACACTGTTTGATTTTACTTAGATAAGCACAACCCTACATCATGCTTCTGCTGCTTCATGCGATATTGAGCATTGGGTTACTGCGAGTACACCACTTCTAGTGAACACCCTGCTCATGGTCTTCCTGCTTCCTCAAGTTTACATGAAAATGCACAATTTGCCCACTCTATTTTTCAAAATTTTCAAGGGGGGAGAAGCCCCCCGACCCCGTCTTAAGTTGTTCAGGTTCACTTGCTACGCTTGCTCGCCATAGTGCAGTACAACAAGAATTTTATGCCTCACCACTTTCAAATGCCCCCAGCCGCTACTGAATGTGTGGCATGCTGTAGGTTACATTAGGCCTGTAACATAGCAGCAGTATATATTGTTTATGGAGTCTAAAAATATCACGTGGTTCTGGTTGTTTATACATGATAAGCAAGAATTACACCATCCACATTGAAGGTCCCCCTAAGTCCTGTTCGGCTTAAACAGCAACCAGTAACTATTATTTTTTTTTTTATGTGCTCAAATTATGTGTAATAACTACAAAAGGGGGTTTGGGATTAACAAAAAGTTAACAAAAAGTAATTTCTGTAAAATAATAAATATTCATTTGTGTATAACTATTGCAACTCTAACAACTTCCATAATGAAACAAGTTGCACACACTATTTTTTCAACAAGTAGAGTTCAAATTATTTGAAATAGAATAGGAGGACCTCTAGCTGATGGCATTTTTCCTCCTCCACCAAACCCTAAATTTAGTAATTTTTAAACCATGCCAAAAACAGTTCCTTATGGGCAATTCCAAAGTGGTCTCCAAGGGATATAATTAAGGTGCTAAGTAGAGAAGGCACTCTGTTATTAGGAACATGCAGAGGCCTGCATGAAAGAGTAGAGAAATTAGATAGCTAAGTAGCCTTTTTCTACCTCCGTGTAACCTGGATGTCAAATGTTTTATACTCAGCCAGGGCTCTCGAAGGCAGACATGAAGGGTACTACAGAATTAACTGCATGTTGTTAATTCAGTTTATGGTGTGCTTTACACGAATGTTAAAACTTTGTGTCCAGCCTTTTTAATCTGATTTACATTAAACTGATTCCATTGTTTTTGCAATAAAATACTAACTGCTTTTTGGCATGTTTATTTTCGCTACCCAGCTTTTATTCTTCAAGACTAAAAACCTATTATCTTTTTCAGATCAAGGAGTAAGACACCAAGGAATTAATCTTTTTGTGACAAGAGTGATTTTGTGAACCATGCATGATAGGGAATAAAATGCCCTCTATTGTAAATAAATAAAAAAATGTACAAATGTTTATTCTACAGTAAATGGATATTGCAATTCCCCGTTGAGTTCAGACTCGGTCCTCAAGGCTCACGAATGCCAAAGGCTCACCTCAAATGGCACGAGCCAGCATTTATGGGTGTCCACAGCAGGACCGGGTGCCATTCTAAGACGCTGGCCCAATTAGAAGCCTCACCTCTGTAGGGGGTGTGGCCCACCGCATTGCAGGGCCCTAGTCCCGTGGTGTCATGGTCTTGTGATTGCGGTGCGATGAGGGGCAGGGACGCAAGGAGCCCCATCACAGGGAGGGTGAGATAGAGGCTCAAGCTTTTGCTTTGCCATCTCATCTCAACCATAGATCACCCATTGCCACGTTGCAACCTGGTTTTATCTGCGGCGGGGGACGCTTGCTTTGAGGCTTCTCAAGCTTCTTGCCCCAGTAGAGTGGCTTCCTTTGTCATGCAGTCAGTGGCATCTTTCACTGTGAGCTTGCCCAGCCATTTTCCGCTTCCCTTTGGTAGAGCAGGCATGTGTGGGCTAAAACCATTAATTGAGCGGCCACACAGCCACCTACTTTTGTTTCTGGGGTAATCTGGGCAACTTTCCTTTGGTCCCAGTGCTTGGCTCACCTTTATATAACTGCTCTAATGGGGGTCCTGGGTGCCCTCTTTTTACCACTTCACACCCACTGCCCACCTTTGAATGGTCCTTAGTTGGATACAGATACATTGCAGGGGAAATTTCCTTCCAATAGACCCCTTTAAGAGCACCGCCCCTACAATTTTTAATCCATATGAAAACGGACATTGAACCAGTTTACTGAATGGTACGTATGAAAAGAAGTATGTCGCTAAGACATTACAAGATTATATTTTTAAAAGGCTCAAGAAATTAACGCAGAGCTGAGAAACATCCACTTGAGTCAGTGATTAAAAAACAGAAATCACATGTATAGTACATGTGAGCCCACCCGAGTAGGGCACTCAAGAAGTGGGCTGTCAGCTCATGTGATGCCACTATAGTCATGGTCCCCAAGGAGGCAGTGCATCTTTTCCTATGATAGGAACAGCAGGTGCTCTGTTCATCATTTCTTTTTTAACTATATCCTCTAGTCTGAAATCCAACACAATTGTAGACTATACGTTTTCTAATCAGTTTCGCATGAGTCATTACTTTCATGAAAGAGCACAGTAGGAATTACAGATCATGTCACAACTTGGAGATTCACATTATCTGGAAAAGCCAGGGATTGTTGAGGCGGGCTCTCATCCAGTGGCGGCATTTGAAAGTGGTGAGGCTTACAATTCTTGTCATACTGCACTATGGCAAGCAAGTGTAGCGAGCGAGCCTTAGCAACTGAAGGACGTTTGGGGGGCTTCTCCCCCCCTTGAAAATTTTGAAAAAATGCGTGGACAAATGGTGCATTTTCAAGCAAACTTGAGGAAGTAGGAAGACCATGAGCAGGATGTTCACTAGAAGTGGTGTACTCACAGTAACCCAATGCCCAATATCATATGAAGTAGCAGAAGCGTGATGTAGGGTTGTGTTCATCTAAAAAAAAATCAAATACTGTAATCCAAGGCAACATGTTGACCAATGGGCTCTACTGTATGAGTCATCCATATTAACCTACAAATCCATGCTGATCTCACAGGGCATCTCAAGCATGTAGCTCACATGCAAAAAGATGCGCACAGTGACCTGTGAACATGGGTTCATGTAAAATTAGATAGCTATAATCAAGTAAGCGTGAAGGGACATCAGATGACCCATGGTCCATTGCCCAACAGAAACTAGACGCAATATTTAGGCACTGTAAACATTGAAGTTCACGAAACAAGGCTCGCAAGTAATCACAGATGGTCTTGTATGAATTGTAAAGAGGGGCAGTAAGAGATGTCAATCAAACATGGGTTGACCGAGAGCATGAGGCCTGAACATTTTGCAAATTTACCGAAAAGTGCTGAGATAGAGCTGAGCACGTGCTTGGTATAGTCTCGTTGGTATGATGAATAGTACTTTTTCCTGCACTATGGAGCATTAAAGTGTTGTAGCGAACTAACGCTTTATACTTTATAAAACGTAAAGTTATAATTATTAAATTGGCGAAACTCAGATTAAAAACAGTTCATCTGAAAATCGCCCTGGCTTCAGTAACAAAAGGACATCAGTGCCCCTTATATCTGAAAAGAGAGCATGTGTGCGTGTTTACATAGGGGGATGAGTAATGGATTCAATAATTATAAATGTTTCTAGTAGGGTCTAAGGTTAACGCTGTAAACAATGAAAACTGGGACACGGCATTACATTTGAAAAGATCTCTTCAATACAAATAGGACATAGCAAGCAATTCAGGATGAAAACCTGGGCTTAAAACAGTGGGGAATAACCAATCCCCCCAGTGATAAATGATTACTCAGATTGTTTCTAATATATATGCCATTGTTTTCCTTGAAATATGTATTGACATGGTTTACGTTTCTGAATGTATTATATTTTTGGGGTTTTGTCATGCTAAAAACGTATCAGGGTTGTGTTAATTCATGCAAAAGGCAGGGTGTGAATAGCTAAGGCTTTGGTTTACACTGTCCTGTGGGGAGCTGGTCACTATAAAAATTTACATTGCTGCATTTAATTCTGCTGAAACTAGTGAGCTGCCTGCTAACACAGGAATCCCAAAATAAAGGATCGAGCAGTGAGCTATACAAGTCATGTCCCCCTGAACTGTCCTTTGTCTGACTGGATAGTAGGCAGTGTCTGATACTGAATAAAATAAAGGCAATTTAAATCCAGGATGAAACGGTTGTTCTAATGCCATTGTCTGCCTGAAGGGTTAAATGCTGTGTTTTTTAAGATATTAAAATTCTCGTACTTTGTTGCAAACCGCACAAGCAGTGTGATAACTGTTAGTGAGCCTTTTGCCAGACACGGCATAGTGTGAGTCCTTTTCAGATGTGTTATAGTGTGCTGTTGTGAAGCGCCAATGAAGAGTGATAATAATATGTGTGTACAGTAGATTACAAACGCATAGAGAGATCTAACAAGTTGCATTTCGTCTGCATGACCATAAAAACGCGACTTATGGAATTGGCAAGTGGGGGCCCTTTCGGTGACCAAAAACAAGTATTTGAACTACTTTAAAGTGGATCACTCATTCGCTTTCTGGGAAGTCATCTGCATATATATTGGTGTTTGGGAGTAAATGTAAAAATCCCCCAAAAAGTCCTCGTATATTTGAAACTAATTATAGAAATGTGGACGCAAATATGATTTTTTTTAGACTGTCTTATTAAAGACATGCTGTAAATATTTTTATGCCAATGCTGATTGTTCTTTTTAAAACCCAATTAACTAAATGTATAAAAGCAGTGTATTCTATAATTAGCCGTTTGACTACTCTTCGCCGAGAAGACTACCCAGTCACGTGGGCACACGCGGATCCTGCTCTGTAGACATCAATGATACGTGTTGCAAATCAACACACAGCCGCAATTAAATGTGTGTCAGCGCCAAATATAGCGGAATGTGATGTGTTACAACCCCGTCTGCAGTTTTGCAAATGAAGCGCCAATGCCCAGCTATCAGTTGTAGCTCGCAATACTCGCAGGAGGGTGTGGCGGGGGGTGGGTGGGGTTGAAAATTAAATTAAAAGCAAATTTACATGGGCCGCAGTACCTTCAACTTCTGAACAGGGTACAGGCATACTACAGCTCCCTTCCCTCCTGTAAGCTAATCACAATGCTGCAATGATAGCGATGTGATTGGTGGATTGGTGTGGAATCCTGGGCAGTGCCCAGCCGGGCACTAATAGGGAGGCCATTTTCTCTATGAAGGCTGCATGTACCCTACATAGATAAAATGTAGAGTGTGCATGCCTGCTTTGGTCGGCACCAGGGCCAAGTAAGCAGTCAGGACACTCAGAGTGGTGCAAGCCACTCCTCCCTGACCCGCCCCCTTCCCGCTCCCACCAGGCATATGCTCATGTCTGCCCCCAACTAGGCATACCCCTGCCGTCTGGTTTCTAGCAGCACGAGAAGCAGAAAATAAAACGGTATTTAAAATACCTTTTTATTTTCTGGTTCTCTCGCTTTGAGAAAGCAGTGAGGCGGTGCTCCAACGCCCTAATGGAGCGGTCGCTGCTGCACATATTATATTTTCACTGCGATCATGCAGAAGCGAACTTCACGTTGTACACATATTTCGTACACACAGAAAACAGGAAAAAATGCAGTTTGCTCACACTTGTATAGTCATGCCTGGCAACCTCATCAGGGTTCTTGTGAAGCTGACTTAACTCAAATTTGAAGTCTCAGTACCCACCTAAAGTAGAGCCTTACATGGGGGCACATTATGATGGCGGACGGACCTGAGTCCATCCACCACCATAGAGTAGGAGGAAACCTCCGCATGGGCTGCGGAGTTCCCTCCTGTGCAATTAGGATGTGACCGCCATCCTGGCGGTCACATCCTCTATTTTTAACATTGTGACGGGTGCGGCTTCAAGCTGCACCCGCAGCAATGTTAAAAATGCACACATTGCATTTGTATTTAGAAAGTGGCAGGCACCGCGCGGTGCCTGCCGCTTTCTGCATACAAATGCAGGGGGGTACCATAGGTACCCCCATGTGCACCCCCCACCCCCCCTTCACCTAGGGGGCCCGCAACGGGCCCCCACAGTGAAGTTACACATGCTTTTCCATGGCAGAAAAGCCGCAGCGGAAAAGCATGTTTCAGAGCCCATCCTAATCTGGCTGACGGTGTCTGAGAGACACCGTCACCATATTAGAGCTTTTCCGCCGCGGTTGTAAGCCAACCAAGGCGGGAAAGCTGCGGATGGAAACCAGGACCCACTAGCCATCCTAATGAGGCGGTGGGTCTTTGGTGGGTCCGCTGAGGATTTTCTGCATCCTCCGGGCCGGCGGATGCGGAAAATCCTCCATCCTAATGAGCCCATCAGTGTGGAGAAAGGCGACCTCCAGAAAATCACTTTTTTCCTCATGGGTCTGTTTGTTCTTACAGAATATCAGCCAAATGATATCAAGTATTTAACATCTTTACTTATGGCAAACAAAAATGCAGAGGATAATATTGAAATAAAGAAACTATTTCATCACTCAGATCCCGCCTATCCAGGGTTGGACTGGCCGTAGCGGGCACCAGGCATTTCCCTGGTGGGCCGCCAGGGTGTGGGCCGGCTTTGGGCCCCTTGGGAGCCGTTTATGTTACCGGGGGCGGCAATATCGTCCCCCTGAAACGAAATCAGCCAAAACTGCCCCTAGCAAGCTGCTCGGCTGCACCACCCCCCCCCCCCCTCGTCCCCAGGGGGGCCTGGCAGAGCAGTTTACCAGGGCTGGATTCGATTCCTAGTCTGGCCCAAGTCTAAGCTTGCACAAGATATGCATGAGAAGCAGCAATATATATAGCAGAAATATATACATTGTGACGCTGACCTACCTGGTCGCTATCTACCATATAAAAATATAATTCATTTTAAGATGGCAGTTATGTTTTAAGTTTATGACCTCAAAGACTGTAGCAATACCATCAACGTAATTGCTGCCATTAAGGAAGCAAAACGACAGGTTTTCGTTTACAAATATGCCCGATTAGGCCTGACTCTTACTATTAGAAGATATTATATATTACTTTGTATTAAAAATGACACAGTAATTGTGTTTGGCTGACAATTTCATTTTGTTTCTTGTCACAATGTCCTTAATTGGAGAATTGTAAACCACTCAGATTGTGCCTCTGCACAGAGTGAATACAATATTTCACCGAATTAATGTGACAGATTTTTCACAGTACCAGGTCTTTGGAAAAGGTTTTCAGTCTGTATGATTTTATTGCATCTGCGAAGTTGCTTGATTTAGGGCCCGATTACGGTGCAGTAAGAAATGGCTCCTACTGTTGGTTGGAGCCATTCTTACTGCATCGTATCTCTTATTTGGAATAATTTCCGACTGACCAATTTTGATAGTCAGTCGGAAATTATTCCAAACAGGAGTTCTGAATGGCTTATGACGGACTTGGAGAGCCTGTCTGCCATTCAGAAGGCCTTAAGCAATACCTCAGCAGGCTCTTTCCGGCCAAGGGATTACGATGGCAGTTTCCCACTGCCTTTCTGGGCCTGCCTTTCCAACACATAAAGGCATTGGGAAACTGTCTTTAGGGGCCCCCAGCAGGGCCTCCATGGGTCCAAGGCCACCAATTAGCAGCCTAGGGGGCACGATGATCCCTGCACCCTGTCGCAGTCACCTTGAGGTGACTGCCACTGGGTGCAGGGATGAACTGCACCTCTGCTCTTTGCTTTGCTCTTTGCATGGCGAAGTATGGGATTGCGACCAATCCCATCCTTAAATCTGGGCTGGAACCGACAACAGGAAGTTGTTTGGTTCAATTTCCAGAGCAATGTCCGTCAGACTCTGGTCCGTCTGACATCGCAATCGGGCCCTTAATATTTTTTACATTTCCAATTCCAAGTTGAAGGAAATGTACACAAACATCATTTTGCGTAGAACATCACAAATCCTGAAAAATCCTACTTAGCACTTTATGAGCAGCTAAGCAAATATTCAACATGGCCTTATTTTGTCACTACATTTGTGTGACAGAAGCCGACCCCTTTGCTATCCAGAATTTACTTTGTGATTGCCTCATATAATTGTAAAATAGGAAGCAGGCTGAGATGAATATTTCAGCTGAAACCTAGAAAGCTGGTTGTAATTGTAGCCGACAATAGAGTATACAATCTGTTGATAAATTACCAACCATAAAGCCATTGACTACACAAAACACAGCTGTGAGACTTTCAACCAAAAAGCAAAATATTCCACATTTATCAAGAAATAGCAAGCAATAGAAGCATGACATAAAAAATGTAGCAAAACAAAATAACCAACATGTGTGACTCAATCTTTGACAAGGGCTTGACATATTGAGGAAATGTATATCTTTAACAGAGTTTCTTAGTAACATGTGCCACCTTCTTGAAGGCATGATATCTGCCCTCGGGGTACCACAACATAGAGACATGACGCCCTATAGAAAGCAGTGCCAAGAAACACTATAAACTATCCAAAATGTTGTGTCCCATTTGCAAGAGCATTATCACAATGCTGAGGCTTTCGAATCAAAGAAGACCAGACTGGAGCTGGCATGCTGCTAAAGGGCTGAAGCTTTCAGAACTGGAGAAAAATTACAGCAGGCAGGACTGGCACACAGTTGGAGTGAGTGTGAACTGAGAAGTCTTGGTGCTGACCTGGAATTAGAGCAGAATTGGAGGTGGTGGGACTAGAGCAGAACTAAAGGTGGCAGTACTGGAGCAGAACAGGACCCACCTGATTGGAAAGGGATGTTTACAACCCAAAGTACCTGACAAGTAAGGAATGGGCTCTTGAAGATCAGATGACAGGATGAGTTTGGCCTCAGAACTGGGCATACAGAGTGTCCATATTTGGAAGCCATCTTTGAAAGTTGTTTGCATTTGGTGTCCTTCCTGGAATAGTTTGTGTTTGCTGGTCTTCATGGAATAGTGTCTCATTTGGGACAGTGCTTCACTAAAGGGGCGTTGAAAACCCATTTGCAGCCTTGCATGTTATTGGTCCATAACCATAATGGAATTTAACTGCTACATGCAGTTCACAGCAGTGCCTGTTGCTGTTCCAGACCCATACCACCTCAGCAACTATATCTTACTTACCATTCAATCCACCTTTGGAATTTGCCACTTTTTAACCTATAGTAAAAGATGAGCTGCTGTAAAGAACAAGCATTGGAGAAGTCAATACGTCTCAGCATTCAGCGAACTATTGATGTTGCGAGTGTCAATATTTTTTAGCCACGTACATGAAAAGAAGGCATAAAACATTGGGAACATGCCTTTTACATGCCTACTCAGAACCAGTACATATGCTGCTGGATTATAATCGACATAATCGACGCTGGGTGTAAACTGGGCTTGGTAAGGCAGAGAAGTGCTTCATACAAAGATAAGTGTAATAAAAGGTAGGCAGATGGATTGGGAAAAGTCAAGGGCAGCGGTGTGGGGAGGGAAGATAAGAAACAGATGGGGCCAGAGGGATGAAAAAGAAATGCAACACGGATAAGCGAGGTGGTAAACTGGCATTACAGCTGCGACTGGCATGAAAACGAGGCATAAAGCTGACTCTGCACACTTTGCATTGTTTCTCTTTAATGCCTAATAATAAGTGTAAGATAAATCTGAGTGTCTTTCCTTTATATGCATTTGGTTATGCATAACATTATGGAGATCCATCGACTCATGCCAACACAGTAATTAAGGCTAAACATATTGTGTGCTGCTAAAGTGCTAGAGGGAGCTAGAGGTCCTGCTTGGGAACTTGAAGTAGAAGTCAACTGAACCATTGGCCATAGAGGGATGTGCCCACTAGCCCTTCACTACATGTTTGAGGCTCCTGACACTGTAGGCTTTACAATCTGTTTGTATTAAACCACCTTGAACAAGCACGCACACAAGCTGCAAATTGTGAAAGAAAAAAAGCAGACACAATTCAGGCACTCAGAGTTGCAGATTGTGAAAACAGCACTGCTGAAGTGATATCACTTTTCTTCCTTTGTTGAGAAAGACAGGTGTGAAAGGGAAATGCAATGACTTGGGGCTGAGGGTGACTGATTGGAGTGGGTTCATGCTCAGAAAATTATGATGTACAGTTCATCAGCAGCACTGAATAACTATATGCAAAAATAGGCAGTGAGATGGGCAAGCAATGATGGACAAAGAGGGCAAGCAAGGAGGGGCAAGCAGCAGTGATGAGGGAGGGGTTGGGGATGAGTCAAGCAGCCAAGTGGCAGGGGGTAGGGGGATGGGCAAGCACACATATTGAATATATTGAATATATTGAATATTGAATACAACAGGGACTGCGAGACAGCAGATGCACTGTCAAGCCGAGACCTAAAAAGAAGCCCACTATCTTGTGGCACCTTGCTCACCATTGTGCATGTAAGCACCCCCCCTGCATTACGGAAAAGCATTGCCTCTATACTACATGCCAACCACAGTCACAGTGATCCTCTGAAACATGCTGTCAAGTTTTTCCTTTGGACTGATCAGATCAGTTGCAGAGACTACAAGCACAAAATGTTAATACTAACTTAGAAATACGTAAATATACTTCAGTTTAAATGGGAATTTAAATATTACAAAGTACAGAATACGCAGAACTCAGCAAAAGGTAATGTAACATGAACTGATGGTAGAACAGGTCTTTGGCTATACACACTATATATTATACATGATCGTTAAAAAAATCACAAATACCGCTTCAATAAAGGTTAGTGATGTAGGTCTCCCTGAAAGCAAATATTGTGTTACAAATTAATGCAAAAACAGGTGTGCACTTTGTCACTTACTTTAGATTATTTACCGTCTGCCTTTCGACGAGTAGCACCCACATGAACAAGGTCATTAATGGAGAAACACGATCAAGACACTTGCGAGACTATGGGAAGAACAGACTTTTTGAAATGGATTCACAGACTATGATTTGAGACTGTTACATCACACACTTCGATGTTATCTGAAGCAATGTTCTTGTATACATCTTATTTACGCTTGGGAGAATGATCATGTTATTCTGTGAATAATTAGTACACCAGCACTGAACACGCTACACATGATATCTTTTAATCAACATATTTCAATTAATAGGGTGTGCGGGGAATTCGACATAGATGTTTAGGATCGCGGGTATAATGTATGATGGGAATTGTAGTGCAAGATTATGTGGACAATCATTAGTTTCATGTATATCACAGGATTAATTTCATCTTTACACTGTCTATGTGAACAGCGCATTTAAATGAACACATCAAAGAGGATGGTTATTTGGAGAAAGTGGGGCCAAGGGATTGACTAAAGAGCATAGTGGTTAATACAAGTTTCATATGAGTCATCGAGGGGCGGAGTTTGAACGTGAAGGGTAAAAACAGTGAAACATGGGAGAAACACAGTTAGTGAACCAGCTGGGAGGGAATGAGAAGGACGTTTTGAAGGTAAGGGACCCGATGGAAGAGTTTTTCGCTTTAAAGACTTATTGAAAGTTGGTGCATGCGGATGGATGGTCACATTAAGTTCAGCTTCGACACATAGGCAGTTTGATGTACCTTGCATATTCAGGATGAGCACATGGGAATGATTAAATTCATTGATGTTTGACATATTGGAGGGAGGGTTACCTAGACATTTATTAAGAAGGTAGTGGCAGCATACCGTCACAATTAGCGGGTAAACCTTGAAAGCGAGACAAAACAAGTGCTTAGAAATGTATTTTACATAATTCAAATATATACTATTTTGGCTTTGAAATGTTGTTTTTTAATTGTAGAAATACCCCTGACGAAGGGCCTGAAAGGGCCCAAAATGCGTTGGGTTAACGTGATGAAATCTATGAAGACTACCGGCATATACTACTAGCTACCGATTGAGGCTTCCGCATGTTTGTAGCGTATGAGGTTACAGTTATGCTAGTAAAATGCCTTGCATGTGACTTTGGAGGAATCCTGCATACCGTGAATACTTTGGATGAACTTTTTGAATAAACTTTGGAACTAACTTGGTTCAAAATGTTGCATAATTGATATGCTTTCATTACCGCGGTGCGCCAGTAATGGGGTAAAAGTAATTATTTTGCTAGGCCCAAACCTGCCTTTTTAATGCATATGTCATCCTTTCCTGGTAGGCCCTGGACAGCCCAGAGAGCACCGTTGAATGTATTTAAAAATCAGGAAATTAACTTTTAAGTTTTACATGTCCTGGTAGTGAATACATCTTAATTTGTGTGCACTACTGCAAGGCCTAGCTCTCCCACAGGATAACATTGTAGTTGCCTTAATATATTTTATAAGTATAATTTCCAAATTGAATGAGATGATCTCTTCAGGTTTGGAATCACAATTTAAAATCCTAACTTATGGTAAAGTCGAATTTTAAATAGGAATGGGCAAATCTTACAAACTTGCACTGCATGGAATTTTGCTGAGCTGCAATACAACTCTGTGGAATTCCATGGAGATCCACAAGCTGGCAGAGTTGCTCCACTTGCCCACCACTAGTCTGACTGTCTAATCTTGTATGTCCACATCTCAGTAGCTGAACATCCGACCATTTGTAATTTAATGTTTGCATACATTAATGTATCTCGTAATTTCTCTTGTTCCGTTAGTGTGTCACCCTCACAGTCTGTATTATTATATGTCTCTTTTCTCATCTCCCAAGCACCTAAAATTCAGCACTGCATTCCTCCTTTCTGACACCGGCTCCTTACCACAGCCAGACCTGCAGGCATACTGTACATCATTTACATTTGTCCAGGGAAAGACGTGAGTTTGCACACACTTGAGCACTGTGCTTCTGAATGAGCATTACTGTGCTGCTGATCAAAAAGACCCTTTAATAGTGCTTCTTGTTCAATCTTTGATACCGAGAGCCCTTATTCGCTACGCTGATTCATGCCGCCATTATGCTGAGCAAACCTGCGCTACACAGTAACCCTTTTACTTTCAGTCCTCAGTCCCAAAAAATCATCAAGACGAACACATTTCACGTGGTAATTTAGGAGGCATGACAATAATAACTCTCTAACCGTGAGCGGAGGACATGCGTGCTGTTATCGATTCCTGATGGTGGATGAAGCTGAGCTCTGTGGGCGTGAGGGCCACTGCAGCGCATGGCATCATTTCCCCTGGTGAGCACTGGGTGCCACTGTTGAGGGTCACCCACACAGGTCACTGACAGCATGCAGACAGCTGCGCAACTTATGTTGCTGGTTCCACAACGCTAATCATTTATATAGCCTAAGTGCCCATCCAAATTATCACAAATGCAATAGGGAACTCAGATGTTCGTATCCATGTTGTCCATTTGGGCAGAGAGGGGTAACATGCACAACACAGCTAGGGCACTTACCGGCCTCACTCTGCTCTCTGCTGCCGGGATGAGTTAGCTCCACCTTCCAAGCTGAGATTTGAAAAATGTGAATGGCTAACACGCAGGTGGGAGGGACAGGCTGGGCAGCCATAGAGGGTTGAAAAAGGACACTAGTGATGCAAGTCGGCATGCTGGAATGAGCTACAGTAGTGTGGTGGGTGGATGCCTGCCAGTTAACTCCGCTGTGTAGCATAGGCAGAGTTTTTTCCAAACTCTGCCCTCAAAGCAGAGTGAAAAGTGACAAACAGTACATGAACTTCACTGACAGAGTGAAGTTTACTAGCGGTGGGTGGAATTAGCGTAATTGTGTTACGCAAATCTCAGCGAAACAGTAACAAATCTCCGCGAACACACCGAAATTCTGTGAACACGCAAAATTGCTCGTTCGCGATGCTTTTTTCCTGTTCGCAATTGCTGTTTGTGTGCTCGGGAGGATATATCTTGTGAACACGCATTTTGAGAACGCAAACACAGGATTTTGGGCAATTGCGCGTTCTCCGCGGAATGAGAAATTACCTAAATTTTGCAAATTCTGTGAGCGGTATGGAATTTACCGCCCAGGCCTAAAGTTTACCACCCATCACTGAAATTTCAATTCTGAAAAATGTCACTTTTAGTAACTTATCATTGTCTTGCCTTAGCATTTGGGGTCTGCAGTCTTTCTCTGGTCAAATGACTGGGTGCAGTTGACATTTGCACTTTGTGTGCTCCTCCTAGACAGCCGCACACAATAGGAACTTAGGAGTGACTGAGTGGGCCATCACTGGCAAGATGGGAGGGATCAGCTTGGCCCATCCTCACTTACACCCGAATAGGTGGTGTCCTGTCCCCATACAAGGACTGCATATCTCCTGTAGTTAGTTTGAGCCAGGCAGGGAAAGCTGGTCACCTGTGCACTTCAAAGGCATACCTCTAGAATATTCTTCCCACTTCATAGGTACCATTTTGAAAGAAGGACCTCGGGCACCACCACTTCAGTAAACTTTCCGGACCTTGGATACTCAGCCAAGAAGATGGACTGCTGTGCTGCTGAAGGACTGTCACTCTGCTGCACTGCACTATGCTGGACTCTTGCTTTGATGTGCTGACTTCCCCCTTCTGCCCTCTTGACAGGATGAGTAGGACTAGATCTGCATCTCTTAAACCCAAAGCCGAGAATGACTCCAAGCGATAGTTGGCTGGCCTCTTGATCTGAAGCTTCAGGGACATACCAGGCTTTCAACAAATTTGCACATGCGCCTGGCCATCCATGATTCCAGCCTGCTAAGTGGTCTCACCCCAGTCCTGGATCCTTGGAAGTTGACCCAAGGTACTTGCCAGTGGAACCAACTCTTATCTGCTGAGCGGCGCATCCCAAGTAGAACTGATGCATCATATGGCTGCGAAGATTGGACCCTTCGCAAAGACCCACATCGCCTCAGCAGTTCTCAGAACTAATGTATTGTCCAGAAAGACAGGTGCATTCACCATCCAGACCCTCACATCTCTTGATGATGGAAGACTCAATGACAATGCTGGACCCTATATCAATGCTTTGCAGCTCTTCAGAACTGCTTCATTGCCAGTTGCACACCGCATCACCAATGCCAGACTTACCATTGTGAGCCCTACCAATGAGTTCCTCAATGACAACACAACATGACCTTGTACCACAGCCTCACCGTATCTCAGAATCAAAGCATCACTTTGGATGCGCTGCACATCTTCGACTCCGATCCATACAATGCTCCAAAACCAGGATTTAACATACATTCTTCCTGGATCCCTGTAGCTGGCTCACACTCTATCGCATTCAGACAAAACTTTTGACTTTATCCCATCCAGTGTATCCAGATATCTCCAGTTGGGGCTTTTTGGCACTATTTTCAGTACAATCTTTAAAATTCAATATCTCTGAGTCTATTATTTGGATATTTGCCATTTTGATCTTGATTTATTTATTAAATACAACCCTATTTCTCTATTTCTATTGTGGTCTTTCTTTGTGGTGTGTTGTCACTGTTTTACTGTTTAAAGTGTTGCACAAATGCTTTATATATCTGATGTTAAGACTGACTGCTCTGTGCCAAGCTAACAAGCAAGTGAGCACAGTTTATTTGGAGTTTGCTTGTGCCTTACTCTGAAAGGGACTGTGGTTGTTGCTTGATCAGGACGTAGACCCCAGTCACCAAACAACTCAATTTCTTACACCATCCAAGTCCAATCTGTTTGCACTGTTCCCCTCTTATGGTCTGATCACAGTACACAGATGTGCCCTACACAGTAACTCCACTCCTCAGACCCCTTAATCCAACCCTAAGTGTTTGTGGTACAATTTTGTACATTTAAAGAAGCCACCCATTCAAGGAATCTCCCATCTCTCTGTATGTTACCGTCAGAGGTAGTCATAAGGTTAGTTGGTTAATTCCGGGCTCACCAACACCCATGATTGCATATTTTCTTTGAAAAACACTAAACCTTTTCAGCACTTCCAACCAGACCCATGGTTTATTCCAGAAGTCAAAACCTCTAAACGCTGGTGTAAGAAGATGGTAACAGCATGGACCAAAGCGGATCACAAGATTCCATTCAGGAAACATCTTAAAATGAGCTATGCAAAGTAAGCTTTTACTAAACTCCTCAAACCTTTGGGAGTATAGCTAAAAGTTTCCATGACACCCACCAATAGCATTTTGCATCCTAACTTTATACTCCCCCATCTCGACCATACAAACTCTGCAGCATCTTGTGCTTTTAAGTGACTGGAAGAGGCTGTGCAGTGCTTTATGAAGCTCAAAAGTAAATAAATAAACACATCAAGAAAGAAACAAAAAGCTGACAGTAGCATAATATTAGCATGGAAACCCATCCTTTTTTGGAGTTTTCACTTTCAGAGGTGGGCATTTCATCCTAATGAATGAATGACATAATATGGATGATAATATTGAGTCCCAAAAAATGAATTTGGCTCCCAAAAATATCCCCTTCTTATACTGAGCTAATAAAAATATAAATATCGATAACCAAAATATTGCTGTTAAAAATATCTATTTTTATTTCTATCAATAGCACAAACATCAGAAGCAAATATATTGTTACCTTTGAATGCACATATAAATTGTCAGAAATATCATATCACCAAATATCGACTATATGATTATCAAAAAAATAAAGGCATTTGATTATGAAACAATACAATAACAAATGAAATCTAAAACCATATATTAAATATGCTAACAACATAATAACAGTTTGATATAACTAACATAAACTTAAAACACCCAAACAAATTATGCACTTCAATACTTCAAATCATGATTAAAATAAAATATTTACAACTAAGAAAATACAAACATTAAACAGAAATACATTAATATTTATTCAAAAAATACATACAAAAAACAAAAAAAACATATATATATAACATTATAAAATAAACACTAAGGGGCTGATTCTGATCTGGGTCGGAAAGCTTGCGACCAAGCCGGATCCAGAGTGTTTTCTGATGGAGCCAAACTCCTGCCGTCCAACCGAGTGAGTTCGATGCGGCCGCATGCTGCCGACTCTGTGTGGTCGGACTCCCATAGCAGTCAATGGGAGCCAGTCGTACGACGCGTACATGGGCTCCCATTGACAGAATGGGCATATCTCGCACAAGGGTGCCCCCTACAGTGGGTATGCATCTGTTCCATTCGCACTGTACATGCCTGTGTTGGGGAGACCCATGGGTCTCCCCCTGTGTCCGAGTTGTAAGGCTGTGGGTGAAGGGAAGTCCGACACGGACCCCCAAAGGCAGCTTCCTGGATGCTTTGCGAACCGGAAACTTTGGCTCGATCTGGCTGTCCGACACGTCCATCGTACTGGCTCGGTCGGAAACTGCCTCCATTGCACGGCACGGTATGCTTATGGATGAGGCATACGGAGAGGTTTGGACCCGGAAACGATTCAGCCAGCGATTTTGCTTTTCTCGTATCGCACTTGCCTGCTCGTACAGCTGTACGACTTTGATGGAGAACACGCATACGGCTCATACTTTATTCGTCCCGGATTACGTTTGGAGACCTTCCGAGCGAGATCGGAATCGGCCCCTAAATAGTGTCTACCATAATAGGCAATACTAAAACAAAATTTCAAACTACATTAACAAATAAAAACAATCATGAAGCAAGATAACTAATAAAACTATGTATTCAATTAAACTAACAACATACATGTAATACAAAATGGGATCACTTACTACACCAAAAGCTACAAAATCTGGAAGAAGAAAATACTCTGCTGGATTTGCTACAGAAAATCAGAAAACAGAAATGGAAAAATACATAAAACGAGCTTCTAAAGTAAGTAAAAATGTAATTATCCAAACTTAAAATTAGGTAAAATATATATTTTTTAATTATAAATAACTAACCAAACACTTTCTTTTTTAAATTCATAAACTTTAGAAACTACAGCATAATGACTACACCATTGATGAATTACAAACCCACCAAGAACCTCCAGCAATCAAATACCTGGAAAAAGGTACATAAAAAGTAAGTAAATTAAAATCAGTTCTAAATATCATTTCAATCTTAAATACTAAAAATGAAATCCTCCAGCCACCACTAACTACCAAGAAAAAACAATAAAAATTTCACTAAAACTTTTTAACAAAATAGAAGCCACCTGATCCACACTATAGCACCCCTAATGAAAAACTACAATTGCCATCAAAAACACATATGTAGGTATAAAATAGAAAAAAATTGTAAATGTCTCCAGCAATCTGCACTTGTGCAGAATATGTAACAAATAGCCAATTTGTCTACAAAATAAATAACATTATTGCACTAGCCTAGGTCACCTGTATCAGAGGTAGCTAACAGTTATACCATAATTTTAGAAAGTCCATTCTAAAAACAAATGAGCACAAACTAAGTCCACAATGGATTCCTGGGAAGACACTTGGGTTGGCACACTGCTCCCCTCTCAACGCAGACGCCAACCCAAATTCCATATACCATGGTGGAGTGTCTGTAACAGTACCATGGCTGAAGTAGCCAATACCAACAATGCAGTAGAAGAATGGCATAATGCTTTCAATTTACACTTTTGAGAACCCAGCATGTGTGCTATAAAAATTCATAATACCCCTATAAAAAGAACAAAGCTACCAACAACTAAGAAGGGAATAATCAGTAACCCAAATGAACCTTAAAATTAATGCATTATACACCATTTTATAATGTGGAGTAAAACTCTTCATTAACAACAAAGGAGTACACTACTTAAACTGAACAGCAAAACGACTATTATTAAAAAGCTAAACACGAACCAATAAACCTTAACAAAGGTGCACACTAGCAAAACTAAAATATCTTTAACTGAATATTAAATGTCGGAAATGGCCATTTCAGCAGGATCACCCTCGGACACTTTACCTTCCTCCTACCTTTTTTGCTGAAATCTTTTTCGCTGGCATTAGGAATCTCGGCAGTTTAGCACTGCTAACCAGTGCTAAAATGCATATGCTCTATGTCTAAAATATTTTAAAATTGCTCTTTCACAATTGGCATATTTAATTTACTTATGATTCACTAGTAAAATGTACTACATGTTCCCAGGGCTTGTTAATTAAATAATACTAATGGGCCTGCAGTACTGATTGGCCGACCCACCTAAGTAGCCCATTAAACATGTCTCAGGCCTGTCATTGCAAAGCCTGTGTGTGCAGCTCTAAACTGTTACGTTTACCTGGAAAGTTAATCCCTCTTGCCAGATCCAAACCTCCATTTTTAGTACATGTAAGTCACCTCAAAATTAGGTCCTTGACAGACCAAGGCCAGGTGCAGTGTACTTAAAACGTAAGACATGTACTTTTAGGTTTTACATATCCTGGTGGTGAAAAACTGTTATATTTGTATTTCACTATTGCAAGGTCTATTTTCTCTACAGGTTAACATTAGAATTACCTTATTACAACTTAACAGAGTGCAAGCACCGGCACCATAATTTTGCTGCTGTCCCTGGACCCCCAAGCACGCCTGCACTTTCCTCCTGGCACCTGGAGGGGCAGTGACGCCATTAAAAACCAGAATGCGGGCCTCCAGTGCGGGAGTCCGCGAGCACTGGCTTAATAATTTTGCTGCTGTCCCTTGACCCCCAAGCATGCCTGTAATTTCCTCCTGGCCGTTGGAGGGGCGGTGGCGCCGTTAAAAGCAGAACGCTGTCCTGCAGCGTGGGAGATGGCGAGCACTGGCAGCTTAATTTTGCTGCTGTCCCTGGACCCCCAGGCATGCCTGCACTTTCCTCCGGGGCCCTGGAGGGGCGGTGATGCCTATAAAAGCAGTATGCGATCCTGCAGCTCAGGAGACCTTGAGCATTGTCACCTTCATTTTGCTGCTTTCCCTGGACCCTCATGCATACTTGCACTTTCCTCCCGGCCTGTGGAGGGCCGGTGACGCCATTAAAAGGAGAACGCGGTCCCGCGTCACAGGACGTGCGCGGGGCGTGCCCTGTCTCGGCCAGGACTAAGACCGGGCCAAGACGGGCCTGTCTAAGCCTGTCATAGTCTGACAGAGGCTGGGCTGGGCCACGTTATTAACATCTGGCCCTAACATCACTCAAGAAGGTACTATGACATCCTATTGTGGTACTGTGGCACTGACTCTGACACTGTTTATACTGATCATATTGATATACTGATATAGTAGGGCTAAGGTCATATATGATGAATAGACCTAAATCTGGACATGGGCAAGGGGTATTTGGGACACTGGGCGCCTTTCTGTTGAGAGCCGAGTTGGCCCTCATCCATGAAACCGAGTTGACAGAACACAGATTGTCCTTGAACTCACAACATTTTCAACAACGAATTGCCTCTGTTACTCCTGTTGCCCTTGTCACTTCTGCGACACAATCTAACCTGGTAATGGGTCCCTCACAAATTGTTCCTATTCAGTCACCGGGTTCTGAAAATATTGACTATTCGGCTGAAATTGAAAAAACTGACATTCCATTGAGACCATGCATTGTTACAGGAGGTAAAAAAGCTAAAATTAACCATGGAACCACTAATGCACATCCCCCCCCAAAAAAGAAAGGGGCATGCTCCGAACAAACCGAAAAAATACAGCAAACAGAGTTTTTCCTTCTGTAAGCCTTCAGGATCCAGGAGTAAATCTCTTGAGTTGGGAGCTCCTCCTATTCAAGAGATGGAAGACTCTTTTATGAAAAATTTGGATCTTGTAATCTCAGCCCTCTTAGATCCTATATTAAAAAAAGTTAATTGATATTGAGGGTAGGATAAATCGTTTGGTAAAACCTGTATTTAGTACCTCTGTAGCATCTGTAGCCGGAGGACAAAATGTGGCCGGGGGTATTGTTGAGAATGATAACACACAGCACCCTGAACGGGCCCCTAGATCAGCGAGCCAGGCTAGCCCCTCTCACTCAAGGCTCATACATCACCCAATAAATGGCACTGACACGTCACGTTGGACAGAAGGGCTGACCCATAAGCAAGGCCAGACTGCAACTATATCAAGAAATATCCCAAAAGCTAAGTCTGACATTAACCTAACAGACAGATCCCAAAATGTAGTAGCAATAGAGGGGCAGTTCTTTGGTCAAAGACCTTCTAGCCCCCATTACCCCAATTTACATTTACCATCTAGAGGCAACACCTTATACTGTGGTGTTGGCCAATGTTTCAACACTATCGTCTGGAGTCATTGAGCATTGGTCAACACTGAGGAATAAATTGCTTCATTTTTTGAGTATTACGACGGGTATTGATAATAGGCATTTATTTTCCAAATTCAAAATGGCCCGCCACTTAGGATGGGTGGAGAAATCTAACAAATCATTTCAGGGAGATTGTATTGTGTTGACTTTTAGATCTACAGGGTTAATAGGACCATACTAAATAGGATGGAAAACTAATTTGAGGGTGTGAGGGGGATGTCTATCCTGCCCTTAGTTTTTTTTTACCAGCCACCAGGAGCTGGATGGTTTGCTGTAGGAGAAGGTAAATCTGTTGGGGCAACATAGCATCTCCCTCCTCCTCCCTGGCTCCATCCCAACCGTTTTCAAGTATTGAGCGATCTCTCAGAAATAGATTGACTGACCTCAGCCGGCAACAATATTGGGGAAATTGCTATACCGGTTAGTACCTCAGAGACTGTTACTGGGAAATTAGGCTGTACAGTGGTTATTCCATCTATAAACTGCTATGATAACAGCCCACAGCACCCCAGTACTCAAACTATTTTGGAACTACGGGGTTGGACCCAAAAATTTATATGATGATACAATTGTCAATAATAACACCAAAGTGGCACCCAGGTCCTTGACCCCTAATGATATTGATAGTATTTTTGAGGTTTGTAGAGCTCAGAATTCTAATACACAGCCTTTTAGGTTTACATCATGGAATATTGCGGGTATTTTTTCAAAACTAACAGACAAGGCTTAGTTGCAATATGTGAAGACGTCTGCCATTATCTGTCTTCAGGAAACTTGGAGCCGGGTTGATGTCACTATCGGTGGATATTGCTCATCAAATACTCATGCAATTCCATCAGCTGCAGGGAGAGCTAAGGGAGGTTTGGTGATTTCTATTTAGCTTAAGTATGACTCGGTAAAAGATAGAGAATATAATGCATTTCCATTGGTAACAGCTTATTTTAATTTTTAACTTAACTGATACTATAATTTTTATTAATTAATTGGTACTATAATATTTTTGATCCAAATATTACTGAGGTCATTAATACACTTAAAGAGGAGATTGATAAGGTGGCTGGGAAATTCCAACCCCTGTGTATTATCTGGGCAGGGGGATTTTAATTGTACCGCTTGCCAATATAGCTCACACAAAGTATGTGGTGTAGTTGACATGGAAAACGAATCTGTATCCCATTTTAAGCATACACACAGGGAAATGCATTGAACACTATTATTCTGGTAAGCAATCTTTGTATGTTGAACTCTTTGGATTGCAATCCTT
This sequence comes from Lissotriton vulgaris, assembly GCF_964263255.1. Taxonomy (NCBI): domain Eukaryota; kingdom Metazoa; phylum Chordata; class Amphibia; order Caudata; family Salamandridae; genus Lissotriton; species Lissotriton vulgaris. Next base: position 1,849,677,107 of record NC_141685.1, read on the forward strand.
TTGTCCAGCTTCCATCCTACCAGGGGGGTGGTAGTGTGAGTACAATTGACTTTATGTTAATTACTAGCAAATACACTTGGCTTGTGGATATTTTTGCGGTTGAACCACATACCGTCAGTGACCATAATCCCCTTAATTTTTCTATGTATGTCACAGAACAGAAAGCTAGGGGGGATGAGAGCCTGCTAAAGTATAACCACAACCAAGGGGTAAGGCTCAAATGGAATTTAATAGACTCAAAGCAATTTCAGGAGGCCATTCTTAAAGAAAACCAAAGTAAATGTATGACTTGCCTAACCTTTGATTCCCTCCCAGGCATAGTCATTCACTCTATTGAATCAATCTGTGTAGATGTGGCCAAAAAATAAATAAGCCAATTAGAAAACGGGACTCACCTGAAATTAGGTGGTTTAATGCAGAGTGCTCAAGGGCACAAAGAGATTTTTAGAAAGCCCTGTAAATTGCTCCTCGGAATATTGCTCTGATAAAGATAGTGAGACAGACTTTTAAAAAAGCTATTAATTGCAGGAAAAATTATTTAGGAAGAACAGCCTGTGAGGTTCTCGAGAGAGCCACCGCACTCAAGAACTCGAAGAGTTTCTGGGAGATTAGAAAACGCCCGCTCTTCTCTAATGATGCCAGGAGCATTTCTGGACCATAACAGGTGAAGCTTGGGAAGCTCATTTTTAAAAAATATTTAATCCACGGGACACATCAATAGAAGAGCAAAGGGATGAGACAGGTATTAATCCACAAACTGCATATGAACTAAGTTTAACACTATCCTTGTGTGAGGTTGAAGATGCGATAGTTAAGGGCATATATCTAAAAGCGTCAGGTCCAGGTGGGGTTCCCTTAGATTTGCCTAAAAGCAATCTCCAATTATGGGCGCCCCTGTTTCTTAATGTTTTTTACGGTGGTAATAGTTGGCTATATCTCATCTTAATGGAAGGAAGCAGTGGTGGTACCAATTTTTAAAATAGGTAATAGGATGGACCCCCCCTGTTTCAAGCCCATTTCCCTGATAGACCCCATGTGTAAGGTCATGGAGGGGGTGATCTTAGCCAGATTGGAATCATGGGCCAATGCATCAGGTCTAATGGCTTATACCCAATATGGTTGTAGAAAGGGGATGGGAATAAACGAGCAGTGTCTTAACCTGTCCCTGATTATGGGCAAGTACATGAAGGCCAGGGGGGTTTTGATTCATCTGGCATTCATGGACTTGTCCAGTGCTTTTGACACTGTGAGAAGGGGAAAGCTATGGATGATGATGGGGGAAATGGATTTTGAAGAACCCCCATCACCCTGCTACGCAGGTTGCATGAATCCACCACCATAGCTGTTCACTTTGGCCCAGGACGGGAGAAGACTCAGCCCATTGCCTCTACAGAGGGGATCCGTCAGGGTTGCATCCTGCCCCCTTTTTTATTTCTTGTATATTCTAATGACCTTGAATCATTTCTGATTAAACAGCAACTAGATTTTCCAAGAATAGATGGTAAGTTGGTCCCCCTGTTATCATATGCTGATGATATGGTTTTAATAACTCTAACTGCTAACAGCCTACAAAAAAAGCACTGACCGCCTTCACTGATTTCATGCCAGCATTGGATCTTAAAGTAAATTTTAGTGAATCCTTTGTCATGGTCTGCGGCCCCAAAAAAAACAAAATTAGGAAATTCACTGTGAAAGAAAGACTATTGGGAAGGTGCCCAATTTTATTTACTTATTTAGGTAATGTTTTTAATAATAAACTGAAGTGGGATGACCTGGTCTTGACAAGGGCCCAACAAACCAGTAGAATTATGGAGAGGCTGTTTTCTTTCATTTATAAATTAGGACACCAGCCGGTAGCTGAAATAATAACTCTATACAAGTCAAAATATTGATCAGTGGCTACCTATGGGGCTGGAGTATGGGGTTACCATAAGAGTTACCAGAGTTAGGTTTTAGAGAATACATTTCTAATAAGATTATTAATAATACCTAGTAGCTCGTCAACATATTTTGTCATTACAGTGTGGGCCATGAATATGTGAAAGATAGTATAAATATTGCACCACTGCTCTTATAGGTGAAAATCTGGTCCTCAGAAAATCTGACTTTCTCTAGGAGTATTCTCAAGGACAGTATGAACTTGGATAACGCAATGTCACTCCCTTGGCTACGTTATGTTAAGGATACCTTCTATAAAATTGGCCTAGACGAATATTACACCAATCCAGATACCATCCAATTTAACATGAAAACGATTATTAAAAATGCATACCGTATTAAATTAAGTATGTCTAATCAGGACCGGGGAATGTTAGATGGTGGAGTGTTGAGATTAGCAATTTTATCTGTCTTTTACCATACCTGTACAATCAGTTATTTTTTTTACTAGATTTCGGTTGGGCACTTTGCACTTTTTAGTGGCCTATCCTAAACAGGTAGGCTGGTGTGAGAGACTAGCCCCTTGTCCTTATGATAATCTGGCCAAACAGAGCCCAATGCACTTTATGCTGTTTAGCTCACTCTATGCAGACCCAAGAGCACACTTTATTAAGCCTATACTGAAAGCTATTCGGCCCTATTCCTATCAGGAGGGCTTTGACTATTTGACGTCATTGTCTACAGCTGCAATCTCAAGTGCAGTGCTTAGTTATATTAGAATTGCACTCTCAATCAGAAAACGTTATGAATTGTGAAAAGGAATCTAAATCTTTGTAGGTATCATTTAGAACTAGTCAATTGTATAAATTATGTTGGGGAGGGGTATGATGACTTCAAAAGTTGATTACATTTTTACTGGTACACCAAGATGTATGGAAGGGAACATGTGGAAACTTTTTAAATGTTTTAAACTGTTATTATTATGTATATATGTAAACTTTTATGAATCTAAAGAATCGAATAAAGTTATTTGAACTGAACTACAACTCAAAAATTTAATTTCTAATTTAAAATAGTTGGAAACCCAAAATTTGGTGTCTTTGGAATCACAATTTAAAAACACAACTTACAGTAAAATTGGATTGGATTTGATCAACGACATGTGTATAATAATTCAGTGTTTTGACAATGTAATGATCTTGACTTGCTGTTTGGATCTTGTTTTACTTATACAAATAAATGCTATATTTCCAAACAAGTTGGAGTATTTTTCACTGTGTTCCTGTTTGAAGTGTTGCACAAATACTTTACACATTGCCTCTTAGGTTAAGACTGACTGCTCTTCATTTCTCTACTATGAATTGTTACATGTTGTATGCTATTATCATTATTGTTCCTGTGATGAATTTAAAAAAAAATGCTAATACAAAATTACAAAAAAAAAAGATTGACTGCTATATGCCATGGTGAGCACATTTTAATGTAGGATTTTCATTTGACTTACCCTGACTAGGACTGTGGTTCAAGCATGCACAGGGTGTATACCTCTGCCATCCAGAAACCCAATTTCTGACAATAAACTAATTATTTATATACATCAGTCAAAACAACATGCAAGTAAAATTGGAACAAAATGCTGATAGATAAAAATAATATGCTTATTAATTAGTTAAAAATGAACACATCACCAACCATAAAGGTCAAAAGAAAAACAAATCAAATGGAACCAAATACATGCAAATGATACATAATATAACACCTTACAATCATATCAAGTACACACATAATGAAATGTAGCATTTCCCACCAAAACATAATTACATACATAAAACGTACTATTTTGTAGCTGTAGATATTCGCCCATATCTATGTAGTAAAAATATAATCCACCAAAAACTGCAAAAATAAATCAAAAAATCCCAAAAGAAATTGAAAAACTAGAACTGGCCCATTTGAAACTCAACAAAGCAATCACATTTTACAAGGAAGCATAAAGAGGCAAAACATTGTAGAAAAAAAAGAAATGTTCCAGGAAACTGGAAAAATGAAAGAAAAACTCAATTTTAAGAATAATTTACTAGAAACAACAATAATTTCCTTTGAAAAAAAAAGCAAAATCCAAATGAAAACTTTGGATCCATTAACCTATATCAAAATATACAATACACATCCACTGAAAAAACTATCTTCAAACATTATATAAGCATTACATTAAAACTATGCAAAATACATAACAGAACATTATATAAAATAATGCTACAGCACTACCAAACTCTATCTAGGCCTAACACAGAACACTACCAAACAACGTAACACTAAGGGGATCATTAGTGTGGCGAGCGGATCGCCACCGACCGTAAGGCGGTGGCGATCTGCCCGCCATTTTCCACTGCCCGCCTACCATTTCCCCCCACCATATTACAATGGCGGAAGGTACCCTGGCGAGCGGAAAGACCAACTGACAGTTTTCCGGCGGTCGGATCTGCGAAGGGCTACAATATGGTGGCACTGCATGGTGCCTGCCCCGTTGTGCATGCAAATGCACAACATGCATATTGCATATTTTGCATTGCGGCGGGTACTGCTGACAGCACCGCCCACCACAATTTATTATATGCAGGATGCGACCACTAGGGTGGCGGTCGCATCCTAATTTGCACGGCGGGACCGCCGCACCCCTGGCAGGAGGTCCCGTATACAGTTACGGTGGCGGGAGGACTTTGTTCGCCAACCATCATAATGATCCCCAAAGTGCAAGTAAAAAATACTAGACCCCTAACTCTATGACTAGCATTAACTAGTTATACGTACATCCCATAATCCCAAAACCCTGTAGAAAACCTTTAAAAAAAGATATTACCTTATCCAACGAGCAGCAGCACTTTAACAGGACTCACTTCCAGGAAAACTATTGAAAAATGACACAAATAGACTATAAAAGTAAAGTTTGCAGTAAATAAAAAATGCCCTCTATATGAAAACAAACAACATATAAAAAATGAGGATTTAAATAATATGTTTTAAAATGTTATAAAAATGTAAAACATGTCAATTAATGTTAACTGAAAATATGAGTTATCTAAATCATAAAATAAATAATACTCTAAAAGCAAAAAATAAATACTATATTATTACTTATATTTTACTTAAAAACTGTATACATGATGTTAAAAATATGTTGGAGAAAAGTATTTTAAAAAACATAATTGGTACTTTAAAAAATAAAGCAAATATAAAAATGTCATATTGTGTTCTGAAGTAATATACAACATATGTTTTAAAAATATATTAAAATGTTGTAAAAAATACCATAAATATTTCTTTCTTGGGTATAAATATAAAATATATATATATATCACCTTGGCTGCTAGGTGTTTTCCCCTCCTATGCTACCTTTTCAATATTTCTATTGATTCATGACGAGCTCAGCTCGTCACCAGCACAGCTCAACCGTGCATCATGACGAGCTGAGCTCGTCATGAGCATGGAAAGGGATATATATGTACGTGGGTAGTACCAGACCGCAGGTGTATAAAAGAATTCTACAGCATTTAAGGGCCATCACGAATGCTGACCCTGCGTATCCGGTCGCTAGACATTTCAACAAGGTACACGCAAAAAATGCTTCTCTTTTAACTTATTTTGTCATAGATTGCGTACCCCCGCAAAGGAGAGGTGGCGATAGGGAGGCTTTACTAAGAAAACTGGAGACTAGACATATAATTTTACTTGACACCAAGATTCCAAATGGGCTCAACACCAGCGATGATTGTTATACGTATTTATAGGTTTCCAGTCTCAAAAGATTAACACCGCTACTGTATGAGATGGATACAAACCTAGTTCACTATTGAACAGCACTTTTTTAATGTAACTTTATGTTTTATTCCCTCTGTAGAAGTCCTCCACACATCTTACATGAATTTTAACATCTATTACATGTTTTTAAAATTCACTGGTAGCACTTTAAAGATTTACATAATGGAGTTATGCTATTTTAACATTTATAATTGCGTATTTTGCACTATAGGGTCTTGCCCACTTGGGCGGTATTATCTGTTGTCTTACAAACAGTATTATTTGCACAATAGACCCTACTCAGACTCAGTACTGTATGCCCACTTGGACTCCATTGTTGCCAATTTTGGAATCACTCCTATGGTGTTTTTTTTAATAATGGCATTGCAATATGATCTATTTATTTTTATTGTTGCAGCTATTTTTGCACACGGTAGAAATATGTACTTTCAGTAGCGTTGGGTGGTAAATGTGATTATTTATTGTTTTAAAGGCACATTATGAAATATAATTGTTTTTATCTACGTTAATAATTACCCCCATCTACTTTTACTTGTATTTTGGATTTTACGCAATCTAAAATATTTGATATTTTGCTACTGTTCGCACAAACAGATTTTACAGTATGTGTTTGTGTAAATTGAGATCATTGCGTCTGGTTTGCATTACGCATTTATAATTGCATTGTGATACAATATGTTGAAGTATTTCTTCACATTTCATTATGCAAATGAGCACTGGGCACTTTAAATAAGGGTCATCAGCCCCCATGTCTGTGTCATGTGATCAAGGCTTGGAGAAGCCGAAACGCGTCATGTCGGACGGTGTTGGGTCTCACAATAAATTGAAAATTTGCACTATCTATGGGTCCTGCCTCGTCATTGAAGATTCAGATCTGTTTCTGACGTCTGTGCTTACCGAATATATATATATATTTTCATTGCTTTTTTATGACATTGTGTGTTATTTATTTAGCACTTTAAAATTATAGTCTGCTTTCTATTTCTATACCAAATTGGGGGAGTGTGTGCATTGTAGCCACTAGGTATTTAAGGGTGTGGGCTTTTCAAGCATGTCATGTGATCAAGACTGGGGTGACCTAGTCGAAACGCGTCATGTTGATGGAAAATAAAACAGCACTTTAAAAGAACTACCTTTCGTTGTGGTCCGTTCCTGTTAAGAAGCGCTGGGGGAGACTTTTGCCTGGTATGCTGTTTCTTAAGGACTTGCTTGTCATATATATATATATATATATATATATATATATATATATATATATATATATATATATATATATATATATATATATATATATATATATATATATATTACCTACTGGAGGTAGTTATAGTTAGGATTTTTTTCAATGCTAAATCTCAAAATTCTATTTGGAATAACTTTGGCGCCGGTTGACGAATCTGCCTGAAAATTACCTCAAATTTGCCTCCTCGAGCTCCGGTCCTTCCCTGAAAGTTTGGGGGGGATTCGTCAAGCGGGGCCGAGATAAAAGGGGGGTCCCAAAACGTGTTTTCCCCATGTTAATTCCCATAGGGCGGTCGAACTCACTTTTAGCCCGAACGGCTGAATGGATTTGCACCAAACTTGGCAAAATTGTAGGGACTGGTAACCCGATGTGCCTTTGCTATGTCTCAAGATATGTGCTCCAGTGGTTTTTGAGTAATTTAGGTTCTAAAAAATATATATATCTATGGCAGCGCCCCGGTACGCGCTCCGGGGAGCGCACCGGGCGCGCCACGCGACTTGCGCACGGAAACGTGATTGGCTCTCGGGTGTCTGTAAACATTCGAAACAGTCCGGAGCGGCCGCCATCTTGTGTCTCGGTAAAATCGAGACACAAGAGGTGGCAAAAACAAAGGGGGGAATGACCATAAGGGGGCAGAGTAGACCCCCTCTTACCCCCTAGGTTTGATGTGGGGGCCATAAAAGGGCCCCGCGGGGCACAACTTCGATGTGCGCGTGATGTTACTGACCATGTCATGAGTGATGTAATATGTGACGTCATCAGCAGTGCATTGCGCGCGCAAGTTATAGTGAGTTCAACTAATTATAACAGGGAATTTTAATGGTTTTATGACAGTAAAATTTCCAGTTAACTATAACTGGTGTGAAACCTATGGTTTTTTCAGTGAATTTAATAGGTTTTTTAAATGCTAATTTCTAACTATAACTAGTGTGAAACCTATGGTTTCTTCAGTGAATATATATATATATATATATATATATATATATATATATATATATATATATATATATATATATATATATATATATATTACCTACTGGCGGTCGCCAGTAGGTATATATAGTTAGGATTTTTTCCCTATGGGATTTCTGAAAATTCTATGTCTAATAACTTTGGCGTTTGTGGACGGAATTGGCTGAAATTTTCAGGAAAATGGCACATTTTGTTTCTGAGCAGCCCTTGAAAATTTGGGGGGGTTTCATCAAGGGGGGGCCGAGAAAAAAGGGGGGTCTCAAAACGCGTTTTTCCCATGTTAATTTCCATAGGGCGGTTGGACTCACTTTTAGCCCGAACGGCTGAATGGATTTGCACGAAACTTGGCAAAATTGTAGGGACTGTTAGGCCGATGTGCCTTTGCTAGGTCTCAATATATGTGCTTCAGTGGATTTTGAGAAATTAACGTTTAAATCAAGATATATATCTGTAACAGCGGTCCGGGCAGCGATCCGGTTCGCGTACTTTTCGCTTATCGGAACTTTGCGCACGGAAAGCTGATTGGCTCTTCGGTGTTTGTCAACATTCTAAACAGTCCGGTGCAGCCGCCATCTTCTCTCTCGGTAGGATCGAGAGACAAGAGGAGGCCAAAACAAAGAGGGAAATTTCCATAAGGGGGCATAGTAGATCCTCCCTGACCCCCTAGGTTTTATGTGGTGTTTTTAAAAGGGCCCAGCAGGGTCCAAAAAAATATATATTTTTTTTTTTTTCGCGATGAGCGTCTAGTACGCGAACCGGAAAGCGTTCTGGGCAGCGTACTATAAGGATAATAGAATGATACACTTTTCAAAGACTGTATGTTAATTGTTTGGTTTTTTTTCTTTTTTTTTTTTGTTGTCTTTATTTTTAAAGTTATTTTTGTTATTTTCATTGTTTTTCATACTTTATTAAATTTTCTAACATTTCATTGTCAGAAATGTCATAATTTATTATAGGGTGTAATTGTTTTTCATTTTCAAGCAAGTTGTCTACTGCTTCAACACATTGTAGAAGTTCGTGGTCTCTACTGTCATCCATAAAGTCATCAAGTTTGTCTTGGCTGCTCTCCTTCAGTTCAATCGAAAATGAAATTTGTTGTTCGCCTTCCATTTTGCCTGAAATTTTGAATAAGAAAATATATATTAGTAGAGATAGGGCACTGTTGGGATTAATTTTAGATAGTCATTTTTTATCAGTGAATTTATCTTTTGGCAGTGTATAGTATCAGAGTGGAAATAGGACTATAAAAAAGTGTATGTGATTTAACCAAGACAAGCCTAACTCCATTCATAACTATAACAGAGAAGTCTATCTAAATACATTACTACTACAGAGGGATAGTGTATACGTAGCAGAAAAATTCTATTATATTAAGTTATAGTGCACAATATATTTTGTTTTTAAAAATTATATCTTACCTTCACAAAGAAGTTGAAGTTTTTGGAAGCTATTAAAAGGTGTTGTACAACAAGAAGTAGTAGTCAAAATGGCTGTGTTTTCTTCTCTTCCTTTATATATATTCAAGTATATAACCAATCAAATGTCAGGTAATAAAAGTAGAAAATGAAAGTAACATTTTCATTGGTTGTCAATTCCAACAGTTCAGATGTGTTTTGTGAAGTAATTTACCTCACGGTATTTGGAGAGGTCTAAAGGCTAAATGGCTAAATGAAATTTCAATCAAATTTGTGAGAATGAAAGGGATTGTTATGTAGTATGAGCTAATTTATATTTGGTGAGAGTGTCTCTAGTCGTTTTTCTGTAAATTATTTTCCCGCCTTTTTTTTGGATCGCTTCCCGGATAGCGGTCCGGTCCGCGTACTTGGAGCGTAACGGGAGTCCACCATTTTGTGTTACGGTCGAATCAAGGAATAAAATGGAGGGTAAATAATGTTCTGAATGGGTAGAAGGGGGCATGGTACAAGTATTTTGCCCCCCTACGTTTTCTGAGGGTGGCTGAGGAGGACTATATTTGCGAAGAAAAAACTTTTTTTTGAAATTTTGCGCGGTTAGCTTCCAGTTCGCGTACCGGATAGCGCTCTTTAAGCGTAGTTTGTTGAAAATTACAGAAAAAAGTTAGAAAAAAAATAATAAAAGTGTGTGATCAGATGAAGGGTAGCTCTGAGAAGAGCTTTTGGGTTTATGGTACATTTAGGTACTTATAAGTAGGTACCAATGCACAGTCTTAAATTCAGAATGAAAATTCTGTTGCCCTCATCTGAGAAGTGAACTCCATCTCCTCTGTAGATATCTTGCATGTAGTAACGCAAGTTATTGTTGTACAGAGAGCCCATTCCATGGTCTCTCATGAAAGCTGACACAGATTTGTTTACATGCTTCCTCGCTTTCTCAATTTGTGGACAAAATTGGTTGGACCACCTCCATTTCTGTCTTTGGCATATATTGGAATATACCAAGGCAGTTTGAGGAAAAAGTGCCATTAATTGCTCAAAGGTGTCCTTTAAAAGCATTTCCAGACCTACCCCTGTCAAAGTGCCCAAATCATTACCTCCACAGTGCACTATTAACAGGTCAGGTTTTGGCAAATGCATAAAGGTTTTCACCAATGGTATCAATTGGTGACATTTTAATCCTCTTTGGCCCAACCACTTAATTTCCACATCTTGTAAATTGAGGTTAGGTAAATTTCTGCTCTCAGCATACCTTTGAGCCCAGTGGATGTAACTATGTCCAACAATCCAGACGTTAAACATGGTGGCTGAAGGTTGTTCTGCAGTCAGATGAAGTGTGGTAATGAAAGGGCAGTTGAAACAGTAGGAGTTTCTAAAGAAAAAAAACTGTGGATTTACAATGCTAATGGTCATTAGCAGTGATTGGTGCATTTACATTTCTGAAAACAGAAAGTTAGGGTGCATGGATGTGTTCTTTGAAAGATGTAATTTGAATGGTCAAGGAAGAAACATTTAATGAAAGATTGCACTGGATACGCAGGTGCACTGAGAGTTCAGAGTTCAATTGAAACATTGTTGTGTGAATTTGCAAACATGAGAGGTCTTCCAGGAGGTGGTTGCTATGGATACAAGGCAGACAGGGCAGAGGGGGGAAGGATTTTGATTTGAAAAAAGTGAGGGAAGAGGTATGATTGGCTAATATGAGAGATATGTGAAAAGAATATCTGTATTTCTGTGCTTTCAATAGCTGCAGCCTTTGGAGTGCATCCTTTTTCTTCTGCTGAAGACAATTTGGTGTATTTCTGAGACTGTTTTCAAAACTCAAAAAATATTTGCTAAGGTGAGAAAAGATTTATTTAATTTAGATAGAGAATAGTATGATTTAAGGAGAAAATGATGAAGAAAGCTGTGTTTTTAAAATGTGGTTTTGTCTCTAGTGATATACTAATAGAATTAGTTTCAAAGAGAAATTATAATTGCATATTTGGTGTAACATTCTGGCATGCAGTTACACAAGATATTGTAATACATGGAGGCCATTTCATGGTCTGTTATGTAAGCTGAAACAGATATGTTGCTTTTAAAAACGATTTAAGAAATCAATTACATTTCTAGATATGTACTGCTAGAGCTTCATAGGTTGTTTTGGGCCATATTTATAAGGTATTTGAGTGTCTAAGATGTTGTGTTCGCCTTTTAAAATGTAAAGTGTTCCTCATGGGACAAGTGTCTTGTAAATACGCTCCCACTTGTGCTTGGCAAATTTAGATTTTGATTATGGGAGTTACCTAGCCATGTTAATAGTGTCCCAAAAATGGTGCTAGGGCATTCCAGAAAACACTTTCATGTGTCTCAAGGACATTTTTAGTCATTTCTTCATGAATGCAGGTATACAATTGATTTATATGCTGTGTTTAAAAACGAATTTTGAAATGAATTAAATTTCAGGATATGTACTGTTAGAGCTTCATAGGTTGTTTGGGGTCATATTTAGAAGGCATTTTAGTGTCTTTGAAGTTATTTTTCCCTTTTTAAATGGAAAGCGTTCCTCATGGGGCCCTGAGCAGTTCTTAGCCATGTTATTTAATAGGAAGTGGATAACATGGCTAAGAGCATTTGCTGGGAAATGCATGAATATCGTTGATTTTTCTGCTATATTCATGCATTGTGGCCGTTTTTTTTCACATTGCTTCATAGGTTGTTTGGGTTCATATTTAGAAGGCATTTTAGTGTCTTTGATGTTATTTTTCCCTTTTTAAATGGAAAGCGTTCATCATGGGGCCCTGAGCAGTTCTTAGCCATGTTATTTAATAGGAAGTGGATAACATGGCTAAGAGCATTTGCTGGGAAATGCATGAATATCGCTGATTTTTTTGCTATATTCATGCATTGTGGCCGTTTTTTTTCACATTGCTTCATAGGTTGTTTGGGTTCATATTTAGAAGGCATTTTAGTGTCTTTGATGTTATTTTTCCCTTTTTAAATGGAAAGCGTTCCTCATGGGGCCCTGAGCAGTTCTTAGCCATGTTATTTAATAGGAAGTGGATCACATGGCTAAGAGCATTTGCTGGAAAATGCATGAATATCGCTGATTTTTCTGCTATATTCATGCATTGTGGCCGTTTTTTTCACATTGCTTCATAGGTTGTTTGGGTTCATATTTAGAAGGCATTTTAGTGTCTTTGATGTTATTTTTCCCTTTTTAAATGGAAAGCGTTCCTCATGGGGCCCTGAGCAGTTCTTAGCCATGTTATTTAATTGGAAGTGGATAACATGGCTAAGAGCATTTGCTGGGAAATGCATGAATATCGCTGATTTTTCTGCTATATTCATGCATTGCGGCAGTTTTTTTTCACATTGCTTCATAGGTTGTTTGGGTTCATATTTAGAAGGCATTTTAGTGTCTTTGATGTTATTTTTCCCTTTTTAAATGGAAAGCGTTCCTCATGGTGCCCTGAGCAGTTCTTAGCCATGTTATTTAATAGGAAGTGGATAACATGGCTAAGAGCATTTGTTGGAAAATGCATGAATATCGCTGATTTTTCTGCGTTATTCATGCATTGCAGGCCTTTTTTTATCACATTTGCAAGCACTTCTTAGCCATGTTATCCAATGGGAGGTGGATAACATGGCTAAGAGCATTTGCTTCAAAGGTTGTTTGGGGTTATATACCATTTTTGGGAAATTATTAACATGCCTATCTAACTCCCATAATCAAAATCTAAATTTGCCAACCGCAGGTGGGAGCGTATTTACAATAAATTTGCACCATGAAGAATGTAAAATAGCATACTAGATACTCAAATAACTTATAAATATGATCCAAAACATCTTATGAAGCACTAGTAGTGCATATTTCTAGAAATGTATTGGTTTTCATTTAATGATTTACTTCATTGGTAGGCCTTCACATGTTTTTTTACCTTGGTTTTTTTTCAGTGAAAATCTTATCTGCAACCATGTGTTGGCCTCACCTCAAATAAACAAAACAGGTGATGGACTGAATGTGGATCAATGACACACATTCACCCCAGTCCAAAGATCTGGGCCTAAACAAACCTTTAGATAGGCTACATCTTATCGTCATCCTGAATTAATGATTTAAAATATTAGGGAGTGATTTATGAGTGTTGTATGCCTGTTTTGTACCATTGAGTGTCATTTTTGTGATGCAGTGCTGGTGGAAAATATTTGCTATGTTAAATAATTAGTACGGCATTAAGTTTTAGATGACTGTTATTTATTTACTGTTTGGTAATAGTGGTTAATAACATTTTATATTATATTTTTTCACAGATTCAACTGCAGATTCTTTCATAGTTTGGAAAATGCCTTCCAGAAGTCGAATACGAAAGGCTAAAAAACGTCAAAGACAGCAGGATGATGTTTTATTGCAGCAGTCCTCTTCCCCAAATACTTGTCAAAACACCAAGAAAGGTCCGGGTAAGAGCATGAAATCATTCTTAAGAAATATTTGTAGTAAAAAAAATTTTGCTCAAAAAAATGTGTCTCTTAACAAAAAGAGAAGTAATTTAAATGGAAAGGAGAGACCCATCACAAATGTTACTGGTAGAGGAAGAGATAACTCTGTGCATGATAGTAGAAGGAAACAACAGTTTAGGGACATTCGACAACGAATGTTCCGTAATAGGATATTAGTTAATTTATTGAAAAATATTAAAAAGAAAGGCCAACAGAAAGCGGCATTTTATAGGAGGAAGAAAAATGTAGAGAAAATTATTGATCATGCTTTTGAAATCAAGCGAAAGTTGTTTATTTTGGTAATCAATAGAATTAGGAAACTAAGCAAGGTAATTTCTGATTTCAAAACAAAAAGTAGATGGAAGAGAGTAGTAAATCGTACTAACTTTTGTGAAGTTTTTTCTGGAGAATGGATGCATAGTTCAAGTTCTGAGGCATTTTTTAATGAGGAGAGTTATTTTCAGGATAATGATTTGGTGCATGCAGTTGACATCAGTGGTCGAGCTTATGAAGTGAAGGATGGTTGTCCAGTTGAAAAAGAACAACTTGTGACAACAGAGACAGAAGAGGCGCTAAGTGATGAGGTTTTAGGAAGACGTCCTAAGGGTCCTGTGTACATTTGGAAGTGTAGTTCTATTTGCAGTGTGCGACAGGTTTCCATCAATTTGCTATGTGATTTTATACGGACATTTAATAAGAAAAGTTTGAAGCAGAAAATGAAGTTGTTGCAAGATTTAGATCCTTGCAGAGTGAGACAAATGACAGGTTTGCGTGGTCATTCACTGGCTTGTCTTTCCAGGAGAGTATGCCAGAGTGTTTTTCATCATTTCAGGATGCTAGCAGTGCATCATAATAAAGTGAGAAAATTAGTGAGAATGTTGTATTATGCTAAGAGTCCAGCAATTATGCTTAAACAGTTATGTGCTGCTCTTTTGCATGGTTCTGAAATAGATGTGAAGAATCTTTGTGAAGAAATTGAGTTTTGTTACTTTGGTAGTAAAGATGAGAATGTTCAAATTGACCCTGAAGTAGAGGGTAATGTGGAAGATAATGTACAGGTTTCCAGTACAGATAATTTTCAGAAGGAAATTGCCACGTTTCAGATGAAATCAAGTGAGAGGCCTAATTTCACTTGTGTATGTTGTCGACGCACTTATTATAAGAATCAGACTAAGGTAGTGGATTTATATGCAAAAAGTGAAAGGGAAAATAATAGTGAATGGAAGGATTTAGCCACATACTTGATGGTAGAAAATTATTTTGATTTGGGATCGGATCAACGTGTGTGTACTTATTGTTGTAATAAATTAAACCAAAACCAGATGCCTGCTAGGGCAGTTCATAATAATCTGGAATTGGTTGAGATTCCTTCTGAATTGAAGGATTTAAATACTTATGAATCTATTTTGATTCAAAGTATCCATCCCTTTCAGGCTATTGTAAGAATGGAGCCAAAGACAGGGAAATTGCCTCCAGCAGATTTACAGAGAGGATTAAAGGGAAGAGTTGTTTATTTGCCTCTAGATTTGAACAAAAACATTAACACAATTGGAATAGAAAAAGTGGAAGAGGAACCTCTGGTTATCTTGGTTAATGGGGTTCCGACAAAGAATAAGAAAATATGGCAAGATTTAGTGGATGTTAGGAAAGTCAAAAAGGCAACAGTGTATTTGAAGAAAAATAATAAGTACTATAAGAATGTATATGTTGCAGAAGAGGAAGTAAGTGATGAAGAGGATAGCGATTTGTGTGCTGGCCAAATTGAGAAAGTAGAGGCCTCTAAAAGTGAAGAAATATATGAACATTATAGTGTTCATCCTTTGCATTCGAAGGAAGTGATGGGGGATGCTATTGAGTTGTTTCAAATGAAACAAGCCAAAGGGAGTCCCATTAGTGTTTGGGAGGAAAGTTTGGAAGCTCGGTGTTTCCCACAGCTATTTCCCACAGGTCAAGGAGGAAGATATGATGAGCGACCTCGTGAAATTCCTGCGTCTGAATACCGGACTTTACGATTGTATGCAGAAGATCCTAGGTTTCGGCAATGCATTCCCTATTTGTTTCATCTCCTGTTTGAAAGCGATCTGTCTGGACTGTCATATGCAGTGAACCACATCTTAAAAAGTGGTATACAGATGCGAAACATCTCGGCAAGTGACTTTATGCATAAAGTCAATGTCCAAGACAGTATTTTGGATTCTCACTTAATTAATCTCATGGCGTGTCAGCGTGGTACTAATGAGTACTGGTACCGTCGTCATGGTGACTTAAAATGTATGCTGAGGAACTTAGGAACTCCGACATGGTTCCTCACTCTGAGCTGTGCCGAGTATGGCTGGGATGACTTACTTGAATTTCTACGAGAGGCAAATGGAAATATTGAAAACATTGAATTCAAGACACCTGGAGAACTGTGTTCTTTGGATCCTGTGAATGTATGCAGGTACTTCAATCATAGATTTGAAGCTATGATGTCTTTCATCACAAATAAAAAGAATCCACCTCTTGGAGAGGTGTTGGATTTCTTCTGGAGAAAGGAGTACCAAGCAAGAGGTGCCCCTCATATACATATGTTGCTGTGGATCAAGGATGCACCTAAATTTGGAACAGATCCGGATGACTTAGTGATGAATTTCATCGAACAGTATTCTACGTGTGCTGTTCCAAACGCAACGGAGAAGAAAAGTCTAAGAGAACAAGTTCTACGTTTCCAAAGCCATCGTTGTGGAAAGTACTGTCGTCGTAAATTCAGAAACAA
The DNA here is from genome assembly GCF_964263255.1 of Lissotriton vulgaris. Lineage (NCBI taxonomy): Eukaryota > Metazoa > Chordata > Amphibia > Caudata > Salamandridae > Lissotriton > Lissotriton vulgaris. The sequence goes on from NC_141685.1 coordinate 1,849,693,668, forward strand.
GGACAAGTTCTACACCAAATGTCGTTTCAACTTTCCACGACCGGTGATTTCTAAAGGAAGAGTGAACAGTTTGATGTCTTCGCTGCGACATAATGTGACGAGGAAATCACCCAAGAATACATACAATTTGAAAAGGAACGAAGAGTCCAAGTACATCAATGACTACAACCCAGTGATTTTGTCCATGTGGAATGCCAACATGGATATACAGTTTGTGGCTGACAACTGTATGGCTGTGGCTCGGTATGTGACATCTTACATCACCAAAAAAGAAAAGACCGAACTGAAGGATATGTGGGAGGACATTTCCCATGAAAAGAGCCTCAGCAAGAAGTTGTACAGTTTCAGTCTGAAGATGTTGTTGCATCGAGAAATCGGAGCTTACGAATGTTCTGATCGATTGTCTTCAGCAAGTCTCTATGCCAAATCCAGGAGTCTTGTTTGGGCGAGTCTTGGTCTTGCTGCAACGCGAAATCGAGTTCTAAAACCTGTTCGGGAAATTGAGTATTTGGCAGAAAAGGAACCAAACAGTACCGACATTTTGAAGACCAACATGTTGGATACATATTATCCAAATCGAAGCAGTCACCTTGAGAATGTTTGTCTATATGAGGTTCTCCAAAATTATATATTCAAGAGGAACATCAAAGAAGATATTGAGAAAGGAGTGTATGCTGTAATTGGAAGTGAGGGATGCCTGGTCAAGCAAAGAAAATGCCAATTAGTAAACCATCGAAAATTAAGTGGCGAATCTCCAGAAAAAAAGGAGTTTTTCTATTTAGCACTTTTGCAACTTTTCAAGCCTTGGCGTGCAGAAGAGGAACTGCTTGGAGATTTCCTCTGTTACGAAGACTCTTTCAATGCAGCCAAGGAGTCCATAGAATGTCCTGCTTTTTCTAAATATCAAGAAATGCTAACTTTGGAAATTGAGCAGGAAGCAACGATTGCAGCCGAGATTGCCAGAGACAGTTCTCAGGACAGTCAGAGTTCTGTTTCATTGAGTCAAGATCCACTTGGAGGACCTATTATCGAAAATGAAGCTGCCACTGCTATGAATGAAGTAGAAAGAGCCATGGCACATGCTCAGGAGGATTCAGTTAACTTACAAGACTTGGAAAAACAACTCAACGTTGAGCAGAGGAAAATATATGATGAAGTTACCAAGGAAATTGAGCACGGATTAAGTCATGAGAAGAAAGAGTGCTCGTGTACGTCGTTGAAGCCTGTCCGACTGTACGTGAGTGGAGAAGCGGGAACTGGAAAAAGTTTCCTCATTAAAGCAATCTCTTGTTATTTGCAGGAAAGGACTGAGTCATCGCTGTCTTGTGTTGTCACCGCTCCTACTGGACTGGCAGCACATAATATTAAAGGTATTACTTTGCATCGTCTATTGATGCTGCCGGTGGAGCATGACAACAAATTACAATACAACAAGTTATCTGGAGATGCTTGCTGTGAAGTTTCAAGAGTCTTGAGGAAAATGAAACTACTTATCATTGACGAAGTAAGCATGGTTTCCAATGTCATGCTTGCCTTTGTGCATTTGAGAATGCAAGAAGTACTTAAAACTGAATATGATGTGTTATTTGGTGGGAAACACATCATTGTTTTCGGAGATCTTCTGCAGCTGACACCAGTAAAAGGTCAACCTGTGTTCAAAATACTCACGCATGAAGATACCAGGAAGTGCCTAGGGAGCATTGGCAACGTCAATATATGGTTAAACTTCAATTATGCAGAACTGCATCAAAATATGCGTCAGGCAAAGGATGAAGATTACAAGAATATTCTACAAGATATTAGAATTGGAAAAGTGACCGAGCATGGGAAAGAAGCTTTAAATGCACGATTACTGTCAAAATTATATCCCAAACAAGAGATTGTGCCTGAGAATATTTTTCGGAAAATTACTGAGAAGAAATCCGGGATATGTCTCATGCCAACTCTTGCAGAATGTGCCATCTTTAACAACAAAATGTTGAATTTAGAAAAGCAAGAGATTGTGAAACTTGAAGCTATCGACAAATTAGAGCATATGGGATCAACAATTATTTTGTCAGACAATTTGAAATCAAAATTGGATTCATTAGAGAAGACTATATCTAAAACAGCGGGTTTTGAAAAGACTTTGAATGTGTGTTTAAATTGCCGAATTATTTTGAGAAGGAATTTACATGTAGAAAGAGGTCTGGTAAATGGATCAATGGGTAATGTTGTTGATTTTGAGAAATACAGAAATAGAGATGGAATAGAATTTTTAAAAATTAAATTTGATGGCATTGAGGAAGTACAGCAAATTGGTCGTTGTTCTGCTAGGTTTTTGCTTGTTAAAGATTTATATGTTCGCCGTAAACAGTTTCCTGTTTGCTTGGCATATGCGGTGACAATCCATAAATCGCAAGGTTTAAGTGTAGACTGTGCATTGGTGAATATTGGCAGTTCTGTGTTCAAGGAGGGTATGGCATATGTGGCATTGTCACGAGTTAGAACTTTATCGGGATTGTACTTGATTGACTGTGATGTCACAAACATTTGTGCGGATCTAGATTGTGTTAAGGAATACAATAGGTTAAGAAGAGAGTATGCGCCACATTTGCCTCAATATCCTTTGTTTGAGAAACGTGTGGTAGGCCGCAAACGTAGAAATAGCAGTAATAGTAGGGAGGTTGTTGCAAAAAGACTAAAAGTCAATGAACCGAAAATTGTTAGCAGAAAGAAAGTGGATTCTGTTGAAGATGTTGTCGGTTTTCAATTTGAAAACAGTTCTGGTGTCAACTGCTATGCAAATGTAGTGGTTAATGTTCTCTTTTCACTAGAGAGTTTAAAAGAACAGATTCTGTTGAATTCTGAACAAATTTTATGCTGTTTGTTGAATTCTGTTTTCGAGAAATGTAGCACTGATCGAACAAAAGTAGAAAGTGTGTCTGAAGTTCGTTATCTGTTAGATGAATGTTCAGGTCAAACAGACTTCTCTGAAAATAATCAGCAAGATTGTCAGGAGTTTTTAATGTATATGCTTGATATATTGCAAGTTGAGGGTGTAGATGTAGATCACCTGTTTGGGCTTTCTTATCAATGGCAGCATGACTGCGAGAACTGTATGGTATCAAGTACTACTAGTGTAGACTCAGAAAGATTTATATATTTAACTTTGCCAGACAGTAAATCAGTCTCCTTTAATAAGCTAGTAAATGCAGCGGATCACAACATGGAGTGTAGCCAATGTAAATGTGATATGATGTCAACATTATTTATACGTAGATATGGCCAGTATGTCATTTTAATGATCCAACGTTGTAGGCCTGATGGATCAAAATTGTCAACTTTAATAAAAAATTTTGTGGCTTCTCAGCTGTCAATATCAGGGAGGACTTTTGTTACTGTAGCAATTATCTATCACGATGGTCCATCAACAACATCAGGACATTATACAGCTTACTTAAAGTCTGGAAACGGCTGGTCATTCTGTAATGATTCCGTTGTAACGTTCAAAAAAAAATTGCCGTTTGACCTTAAAAATTCTTACCTGGTGTTTTTAAAACCAAAATTTTAAGTAGAGGGAATGTAAGTCTGCAATGCTGTCTAGATTAAAAATCCAACTATATAAACCTAATGCAAGTAAGTCTGCTTCATAGTAAGCAGTATCAGTGTCATAGGAAAAGGAGAACATGAGTGACAAAGAAGAGTAAGTTATTAGTAGTCCAGGATTGTGAAAATAATCTCAAATATTTTATTTTTGAAAGTTGCGAAAATAGAAAATGTCGGGATTTGATTGGAAGAATAACAAGACTTGCGAATCGCGGCAACATGATTTGGCCTAGTGGAAACATGTGATATAATGAGAGAAGTCTTTTTTTCTATGTAACATATTTCACGTATCGATGGAGGTTTTCTTTCAGAAAGTGGCGGGCTGAAAATATTTGTAGCACAACAGAGTGGATGCTGTTCATAGGAGATCGTTCGACGTCATTGAAAGTAAGTTAATTTTAAGGAGTTTTGAAATCAGATTTCGAAGGTTGTATGGGTTTTTTAAACACAATCATTTTGATTGTGTTTTTTTTTTCCCGCTGTTACATGATGAATACCTTCAAGTCACTGATTTAAGTGAAATTTGATACATTCTGAGAACAGCAAAAATAAACCATTTAACATGTATAATTAATGTTATGCTTTTTGAAATTATGATATATATTTAGAAATGTGAGGTAGATATGGAGAAGCAGAGTCTTCTGTAAGTGTCAATTTTAATGCTTACAGTGCTGTACTTCTAGGTATTGTTTTTTTTTAAAAAAAAGAAATAGGCCTCACCTCAAAGAAAGCTCTTGAAAGCACACATCTTATTTGCATCCTAAAACAATCATTTAAAATGTTTGACACAATTTTATGATGGCTTTACATCTTTTTTGCGCTGTTATTGCATCACTATTGTGAGACATAAGCAATGCAAAAGAAGCATCATGTTTCAAAATAGGCCTCATTTCATCAGCATGAAGATACTGTTTTTTTAAAATAAATATCTTTAGGATTGTGTAGGGGTCGTAGGGAAGTAGAGGTTTCTGTAAATGTCAAAGTTGTTTAAAAACTGTTTCTTCTTGAACCTTTTCCCTTCTTTTTTCTAATTTATAAATACATGTTTTAATATTTTTGGAAATGTTTGTTCTCTCTTTTACAGATTGAATGTATGAAAAATTTGCTTGAAAAGTTAACATGAATTATAAGGTAAATGTTTTCTACTTTTTTAACCTACATTCCACTACTGATGATGTTACTGACTATGTTATGATTGATGTAATAAATGGGCATGTTTTACTGCAATGGTAGGTCTTCACATCTATTATCTCGTCTGTATTCTTCAACAAGCATAAATTTGATATGCAACCCAGAGTACGGTTCACCTTAAACAAACTTTTAGAGAGGACACACCTTATCGTCACCCTCACTCAATCATTTAATCTATCACATTTAACATCTATTAGTTCTACTGCTTCATTTCTTTAATCTTTACTTTCCTGTGTTTGCTACTTCTCTCCTTCCTTTCTCTATTACTTAATTTTTCTATTCCTTCCAGTATTTTTCTCAGTCCCTCTCTTCTCATACTTCTTCATTATTATTCACTAATTCTGTCTCTATTAATGTTACTGTTTCTGAATGATCTCCAAAAATTTTAAAAACAAGAACAGTAAGTATAAGGATAGGAAAAGACATTTATGTTACAAGAAAGACAACTATAGGAAGTAAACAGAAAAAACTGTTACTCGCAATCCACTGCTGATGATCTCACTGACCATGTAAAAAATTATGTAATATATGACATGATCAGAAGTGAATTGCGGATAACAGTATCTTTTCTTTACTCCCTATAGCTGTCTTTTTTTGTAACATAACTGTCTGTTTCCTTTCCTTATACTTACTGTTCCTTTTTTTAAAAAAATTTTTTTGGTACGCTCAAAGTACGCGTACCGGAGTGCGAACTGGTAGCGAACTAATAGAAATAGAGCTTGGCAGAGTTCAAAGAATTCTACCAATTTTTTTAATAATGGGGAGGTAGTTCTGAAAAGAACTGTTTTTTTTTGTTTTTGTTGTTTTAAATTTTTTTTATTAGTTTTCTGAACATTTTTTATATTTTTTTGTTTTTTTCTGAACATTTTGTATTTTTTTTTATTTTTGGGGGGGAGGGGGGAAACAAAAATGATTCATCGAAGACGGCTCAACAGGAGCAACAAAAAAAAAAAGAATTTACTTTTTGGGGCGTTTTGGGCACACATGATTGGTGATGGCTCTCATTATCAGGGTAATGCTACTTTCGCGGTAGCAAAGTGTCTGGTTGCACCACACACAGACTTGCTTCACTTCTCCCATGTTGATTTGGATGTTCGGGATCACCTCCCTCGCCTCCGGTCCCGATACCTCCTGAACAACAGATCTTCTTGCCATTTCTGGCGGATTTTGTTGTTGGTCGCGAAGTTGTGCATTGCTGTAATTGTTAGGGTGCCATCGACTCATGTGCCTGTGCATTGTATGATTGCCAAAACTGTACTTTTTGTCTGTGCCCCTTGAAAGACGATCGCCGCAAATGCGACAAAAGACGTATCTGGCATTTACTTTCTTTTGGTCAGCAGGAAATTTAAAAAATTGCCAGATATAATTTTCTTTTCTATTATATCTTCTGGGCTCCTCTGGCAAAAACTCGTCATTTTCTTGCTGTTCTTCCTCTTCTTGATTTTCCTCCTCTTCTATAATTAGTGAAGCAGGTAGTCTTTTCTTCCCATGAGGAGGTGGAGGAGGTGGTGGGGGCACACTGGCAGAAGCAACCATTGAAGCCATTGCTGATGAATCAAAAAAGGTCTTTCTCTCACCAAGATGAAAGTCAGAGTGAGGAAAGAAGGAGGGGTTTTCATCATTTGGGAGAAGGAAAAATTCTAAACCAATGAAAAGTGTTAATTTTATATCACATGACCAAGTATTACATCATTAGGAAACCAAAAGTGAAATGAACCAATGAAAAGTGTTATTTTCGAGTCACATGACCTGCTGTGTTTACGTTTCGCGCTTTGCTCCGCTTTCCGGTCCACTTCCGGGTCCGCTAACTTGGCGCGTCCAACGACGTATTACGCGATAACGCAAAACGTCATGCAAACGTAACAGTTACGCTAAAGGAACGTTGACCGGTTCGCGTACTAAGCCGCGGCTTTAAATTGAGCTAACGGGAAGCAGACCGGTTCGCGGACTGGGAGCGGAACAAAAAAAAATGTTTTAAAAAAATTGTCTAAAGAACATGAAAAATATATTTCAAAATTTAAAGAACAATACATTGTACAGCTACAGATATTAGCTTTTAAAAAACCATTGAAATTCAATGAAAAAACCATAGGTTATACTCCATATATAGTTAGGAATTAGCATTTACAAAACCTTATTTTACTCGCATAAAACCATTGAAATTCCATATATAGTTAGATGCGCTAACTATATATCGCGCACCCGCAATCCACTGCTGATGATGTCACATATTACATCATTCATGACATGGTCAGTGACATCACTGATGACATCACTGATGACAACATCCAGTGACTGTATGTTTCTGTAAAGTTAAAATATGTCTTACATATTGAAGAATGAGTGGATGTATAAGTGTCTGGATGAAGGATTTAGTAGGTGCATGAGTGACTGTATGAGTGAGTGATTAAATGTGTCTCACTGAGTGCATGGGTTAGTGACTAAACTGTCTTAATTTGTGCATCATTATGTCTGTTGTTCTGTAAACTGTTGCATGTGTGGATAAGTAGCTATATGAGTAACTATATGGGTTATTGATTGGTTGCCCAAGTATTTGTATGGGAGACTGAGTGTGTGTGTGGGTGGCTGGGAGGTGTATGACTCTGTGCATAGATGTGTGAGCAGTTGATTCACTAGATGTATGGTTTCAAAAGTGCATGTGGAAACAGCTGTATGGGCGGTTGACTGTGTGCATGAGTGTATTGGTGAGTGAATGGATATCTCAGTGCTACATGTCAAAGTAAGTACATATGTAAAACACAGTACATGTGAGAGTTGACATATATAAATAACTGTGCATAAGAGCCAGTGAATGTGTGAGTGGCTGTATGGATCATTGTGAACTTGTATCAGGGATTGTATAAGAGAGTAAATATGTGTTAGTATATGTTTGAATAAGTAAAGTTTGTATAACTGTATAGTTGAGGAAATGGAGGTGTGATTGATTCTTTGCATGACTGACTAGGTGTGTGAGTAACTCCATGGATGAGTGACAGTCTGTGAGTGTCTGTTTACACTGATTGTATCTAAGGTTATATTAGAGTCTGAAGAGGTTCATCGTATTATCACATGAATGATATCATCAGTGATGTGATCAGTAATGTCAAATGAGATGTCATCAGTGATGTCATCAGTGATGTCATTTGAGATGTCATCAGTAATGTCAAATGAGATGTCATCAGTGATGTCATCAGTGATGTCACTGACCATGTCATGAATGATGTAATATGTGACATCATCAGCAGTGGATTGCGGGTGCGCGATATATAGTTAGCGCATCTAACTATATATGGAATTTCAATGGTTTTATGCGAGTAAAATAAGGTTTTGTAAATGCTAATTCCTAACTATATATGGAGTATAACCTATGGTTTTTTCATTGAATATATATATATATATATATATATAAAAACATTTAGAGACTGATTAAGATGTTGGTCAGAAAGTCGAAGCTTTCTGCCGCAGTGGGAGGCTTTCCGACCGACACACTCGGTTTGTCATCCGATCACTGATTTACGATTTCGGAGGTAGGAGCATAAACTGGCCGGTCATTCTGAAGTGGCTCCCACTGGCTCATGAAGCCTTCCGGCTGCTAAGACCTACACCGTAATCCCCTATGAACGGTGGTACTGTGGGCTGGATTAAGATGACGGTTTCCGACAGCCTATCTGTGCTGGCCATTCCGACACAGAGAGGCTGTTGGAAAGCGACTTTGGGGGCTTCAAGCAGTGCACCCTTGTCAAGGGGGTACCTAGAGTGCCCCCCCTGTAAAGCTTTGCACGAAGTGGCAGGCACCATGGGGTGTATTTCACAGGGTGCAGAGTTTTACATGCTCCCCATTTCTTTATGGGAGTCTGCATAACTGTTGATTTACGGATGTAACACAAGCTCCCATGGAGAAATGGGAGTATGTGACTAAACAGTGTTCGGTCGCCTCATAATCAGGTGGTTGGAACTGCCGTCCAGAGGTCAGTCGGTCACAAAAGGCAACGGTGTTGGTTGAAGGCAACTCTGACCCACATCATAATAAGCCCCTTAGACAAATACATTGAATTAATGCTGAAACCATAACAAAAACATAATTTTTATGTAATATTAATAATGTATGTGAAAAATGCAATACCCACACCATTCTAAACCATGTATGGGAAGGCGTTGGAGACCAAAGGGTGACTTTTGTTATTTCCACTGCAATTTAAGCCATTTAGGTGAAGATCTTCAACATTAAGGAGTAAGATTTACTATTCCACCTTCAATCTAAGCCATTTTGGGGAAGGTGTTGGACACCAAAAGGGGTAAGATTTACTTTTACACTCCAATCCGAACAACTATGGAGAAGGTGTTGTATACTAGTGAGGCAACATTTACTACTCATCGGGAAAAGCGTTGGACACCAAAAGTGTAATATTTACTGTTCCCAAACCAATCAAAAAATCAAAATTACTTAGTGGAAGGTGTTGGACCCTAAAGTTGTAAGATTTACCCTGATCTAAAGCCCTGACCTCTGGGTAGGTCACCCCCATCCGCACAGCGCCACCTGTGCGTCCAGCTCCCTGCTGCTGCTGAATCTGAGGCCCTCCTCCACCCGCAGGCTACCACGGGCGCCTGATCCCTGGTGGCCAGTGGTAGGCTGTAGGTAGGTTCTTGTCTTTGTGAGCATCACTGTTACTGTCTTGCCCCTCTGTATTTGTGCCCCCACTGTTCTCCACTGTTTTTGCCATTCCTTTCTGTGCCCCCACTGCTGTTTACTGTTTAAGCCTTATGCTCTGTGCCCCCACTGCTGCTTACTGTTTTCGTTCTGTGCCCCCACTGTTTTCCACTGTTTTTGCCCTTCCATTCGGTGCCACCACTGCAGCCTTACTGTTTTTGTTCTGTGCCCCCACTGTTTTCCAATGTTTTTGCCCTTCTGTTCTGTGCCCCCACTGCTGTGCACTGTTTTCATTCTGTGCCCCCACTGTTTCCCCACAGTTTTTTCCCTTCAATTCTGTGCCCCCACTGCTGTGCACTGTTTTTCGTTCTGTGCCCCCTGTGCCCCTTCTGATTTCTGTACCCCTTCGCCCTCCCGTTTCCCACCGCTGTGTCCCCTGTTGCCCCGCCCCCCCTTGCTGACCATTCGCTGCCCCTGCCTCCCGCCTCCCAGCTGCTCCTCCCTCCCACCTCCCCATATATGGCAGCCGCTGCGTGGCCACGCGCAGCTGCCGCACCGAAGGCGGGCCGAAGATGCGCCTAAGGCAAGCCCGTCTGCGCCCATCCGTGCCTGGACCGTGCCCAGCGCCAGAACCCCTGGCCTCCGCATCCGCCACGAAGACTGCCTCCGTTATTACACCAGCACCCTCACCACTCTCAACCCAGGATGGACCTCCACCTGCTTCAAAGCCACCCCGAAACGCACCCATGGTCCCTTCACCTGCCTGGACTGCAGCATCAGCTGCCTCGGAGACCCCGAGACACCCGCTAAGAAGGACCTTAACCATCTCCGGCGCATCCTACTAAATTATCCGCTCCGCACGCAAACACGCCGTCGAGCTCTGGGACCTACTCGAGACCTCATCACCGGATGTCGCCTTCCTGACAGACATCTGGATGAATTAATCCTCCGCACCTAACATCGCCAAAGCCATCCCGGACGGCTACAAGATCACCCGCAGAGACTGCACCAAAGGAATCAGTGGAGGAATCGCCATCGTTCACAAAGACACCATCAGGGTCTCAACCATCACCGACAACATTCTCAGCACTACCAAACACATGCACTTCCAGATCCACATGGATCCCAACACCACCGTAAGAAGCACCCTAATCTACAGACCCCCGGGACCCCGACCCCAGTTCAGCAACTCCATTGCCAACTTCTTCAGCACGCACGCCCTGACCTCCACTGACTACATCCTCCTCGGAGAACTGACCTTTCACTTGGAGAACAACAACAACAGCAACTCCTCCACCCTGAATGACAACCTTGCCAACCTCGGACTGAAACAGCTCGTCATGACGCTGACCCACATCGCCGGACACACACTCAACGCCATCTTCTCCTCAAGCTCCCATGTCTGCGCCAACACCTTAGCCCTGCTGAAAAAATCAACCTCCAAAAACACCAGCAAGAGAGCCAGCTGGCTCACCCCAGACCTACTAGCATCCAAGCGCACCTGCCGGAAACTGGAGAACAAATGGCACAGTGAAAAGACACCTGACAGCTGCACAGCCCACAAAGACGCCATCCGCAACCACCATCTCTTCATCAGGTCCGCCAAGAGGACCTCCTTCAAAGACCACCTCGACAACAACGCACACAACAGCAAGGAGCTCTTCAGCATTGTGAAGGAACTCTCCAACCTCAGCTCCAACGCCAACGACATCCTGCCGATGCAAGCCCTATGTGATTCCCTCGCCACCTTCTTCCACCGCAAGATCGCCAACATCCACAACCGCTTCGACTCCCGGACAATCCCAACAGGCCCGACAGATCAGACCCACCGCATCCCATCGACCATGACCCCCTGACAGCCTGGGTCAATGTGAACACCAAGGACACATTCAAGACCATGGGCACAATCCACTCCAGCTCCCCATCAGACCCTTTTCCACACCACATCTTCAAAATAGCCGGCAGCTCCATTGCACCCTACCTGCGTAACGTCATCAACCTCTCCTTCCAGACCGCGACCATCCCAGAGAGCTGGAAACACGCCAAGATCAACGTCCTACTAAAAAAAACCAAGGCAGACCCAAGCAACCTCAAGAACTTCCGGCCCATCTCCCTGCTTCAATTCCCACCTAAGGTCATCGAGAAGATAGTCAACAGACAGCTCAGCCGCTACCTCGAAGATAAAAGCATCCTGGACCCCTCCCAGTCAGGATTCCACAGCAACCACAGCACCGAGACCGCCCTCATCCCTGCCACAGACAACATCAGGATCCTGCTGGACAACAGCGAGATGGCGGCTGTCTGCCATGTCACACTACGCACATGCCTCCAGAATGCAGGGATCCGTGACAAGGCCCTCGATTGGACCACCTCCATCCTGTCCGGCAGAATCCAGAGCGTCCGCCTCCCCCCATTCCAATCCGAAGCCTCCACGATCATCTGCGGCATACCCCAGGGATCTTCCCTCAGCCCGACAATGTTCAACATATACATGGCTCCATTCGCACGCATCGCCCGACAGCACGACCTCAACATATTCTATGCCGAAGACACTCAACTGATCCTCTCCCTCACCAAGGACCCCCTCACTGCCAAATCCAACCTCCATGAAGGCATGAAAGCCATCGACGACTGGATGAAGTGCAGCTGACTTAAGCTGAACACAGACAAGACGAAGATCCTCATTATCGGCTCCAACTCATCAGCCTGGGGCGACTCCTGGTGGCCCTCGTCACTAGGGGCACCCCAGACACCAATCGCACGCAACCTGGGTGTCATCCTTGACTCAACGCTCACCATGACCAAGCAAGTCAACGCAGTCTCCTCCTCCCGCTTCAACACTCCCTGCATGCTCCTCAAGATCTACAGGTGGATCCCAACAGACACGAGGAGAACAGTCACCCAGGCCCTCGTCAGCAGCAGACTCGACTACAGAGACCCCCTCTATGCAGGAGCCCCGACCAAGCTCATCAAATGACTGCAAAGAATCAAAAAAGCCTCTGCATGCCTGATCCTCAACATTCCATACCACAGCCACATCACCCCCACCTGAAAAATCTGCACTGGCTACCCGTCGACAAGAGAATCTCCTTCAAATTCCTGATCCACGCACACAAGGTATTCCACAAGACCGGCCCAGCCTACCTCAACAGTCGACTCTCCTTCTATTTTCCCAACCGTCACCTCCTCTCTGGCGACCTCTCCCTGGCCACCGTATAGAGAACCACCACCGGAGGCAGATCCTTCTCCCACAGCGCCACCAAGATCTGGAACACCCTTCCCCTCAACCTATGACAGACCCAAGACCCTGCTGACCTTCGGGAGGCGACTCAAGACCTGGCAATTCGACCAGTAGCGGCAATCCCCCCTCCTGTCCCTCAGCGACTTGAGACCCTCTTGGGTAAGTAGTGCGCTTTACAAATCTTGTGATTGATTGATTGATTGACTTAGGGCAAGATTTTGGACTCAAAAGTGGTAAGATTTACTATTTTCACTTCAATCTAAGCCATATAAGTGAAGGTGATGGACTCTAAAGGGGTAGGATTTACCATTCCCAATCAAATTTAAACCTCTGAGGGGAATATGTTGAAGACTAAAGGGATCAGGATTTACTATTCTCACTCCAATCTAAACCACTAAGGGGGAGGCGTTTGACATTAGAGGGGTAAGGGTTACTGTTCCAACTCCATTCTAAACATCTTAGGGGAGGGTGTTGGACACTAAAGTGGTAATATTTATCATTTCCACATCAATCTAAACCATTTTGGGAAAGGTGCTGGATAATAAAAGAGTAAGAATTATTATTCCTACTCCAATTTAAACTACTTAGGGCAATGCATTGTACACTAAATAACTACGATCTACTATTCCAACTCCAATCTAAATCACTTAGAGCAAGGTGTTGGACACTAAATAAGGGACATTTACTATTTTCATTCCAATCTAAACCATTTAGAAGAAAATGTTTGACACTAAACGGATAGCATCTACTATTCACAGTCCAATCTAAGATATTTAGGGAAAGTTGTTGGACACTAAAGAGGTAAGATTTACTATATCCATTCCAATTTAAATCACTGAAGGTAATATGTTACACACTAATGGGGTAAGTGTTACTATTCACACTCTATTCTAAACCACTTAGGGGAAGACGATGGACACTAAAGGGGTAACATTTACTATTTCCTCTTTAGAAGATGTTAGACACTAACAGGATAACATTTACATTCACACACCAATCAATGATTTTAGGGAAAGGTGTTGGACACTAAAAGGGTAGGATTTACTATTCCCAATCCAATTTAAACCACTTAGTAGAAGGTGCTGGACACTAAGGGGGCAAGATTAGCAAATCCCATGCCACAATCTAAACTAGTAAGAAGAAGATGTTGGACACTGTATCATAGCACATTAACATTATTAATATTTATAGATTTAAAACAAAAATTAATAATTATAAAACATATATATTATATATTAATTGTAAATTACAAACCGATATTCTTTTATTTAGTAAAACAATTAAATAAGCATAACACAAACACATTATTATGTGAAAATATATTTAAATGTTTACAAAATAATTAAATATTATACCAAAAACTATTATACTATACATTATTTACATAAATTATACATGAATTTTATTGTATACAACATACTAACAAAGTCAATAAGGTATTAATATAAAAATTGCGCAAATAACCACAATACATAATTAACGAAACATTAAATTATTATTTATTGCTACAACCTATGCCTACATTTGTTTATATTATTTTATTTCACAATTAAAATTGTATATACATCTTAAAACCATACAAAAAATCATAAACTAGCAAATAAATACACTAAATTTAAAAATGTATTTGTAAAACGTAAAAAATGTAATTCATAGTAAATTGTTTTAAAAAATAAGATTATGTAGAGCAATACATTTAAAAAATAAAAAATTACCAAAAACATATTACATTCATTATATATACATAGGCATAATCGATAAACATTATAAACACAATTTATTGAATATAATAAATTTAGAGGCCTATTAAGATGACGGGCGGACAAAATCCTTGCAGAGCTGTGACCATCCACCATAGGTGCGCCGGTCCCGCCCGCCCTATTAGGATGCGCCCACCACACTTTCGGGTCATCCTGGTTCATTAACATAGTGTCAGCACCGTCCGCATTGTTAAAATCCTAAATTGAGCATTACCATGCCCAACGTGGCAGGCACTGAGCAGTGCCTGCCACCCTCTGCATGGCAATGTCGGGGGGTACCATAGGTACCACCACAGTGCAGACCCCAACCACCCAGGGAACTGTAACCGGTGGAAGAGTGGCGGATGGACTTTGCGTCCCCGCATTACCCCTGCCATAGTAATATGGCAGAGGGTAAATTATGTTGTGATGGCGGGTGGATCTCCACCGCCGGCCGGGCAGTGGTGATCCGCCCGCCATCATAATGACCCCCTTAGTGCAGATTCATAATAAAACATAGAAACAAATATACATTTTTTTTTACTATTTTGCAATTAATTTTGCTTTTTTCCAATAACAAAAATAAATATTTTGATACATATGGATTTATTAAAAAATAGTACAAAACTAAACTTAATAAATAGCCCAAAATCAATATTATATAGAACATTCTGCAAAATTATATTTTTACAACAATATTAAAATCAACACTTTTGGCATCATTATGATGTTGGACGGTTGGACGGCTTCCCGCCATCATGGCGGTTAGGGGACCATCCGACATGCAGACAGTGGTCTAACTTCCAAAATTTGAATGCGACTGCCCTATTGGTGGTCAAAAACTGCTTTTTTCTACTGGGGCCGGTGTTGTGGCCCATAACAAGGATGGCAGCACAAGCTCCAGCATAAACCGACACTCTGTGCATTGTCATGCACCGTACACAGCTGTGTGGGGGGCACTACAAGTGCCCCTAGGGCTGTTTTGTAGTGGCTAATGGAGGGGGCACCGAAGTATCTTTTTCGCTGCCTTTTCATGGCGGTTGGCAGTTGGAAAGGTACATCGTAATCCCTACAGTAGACCCTGTGCAAGCAACGCCCCCATGGCAGGGATATGATTCCACCTGCAACCCGACGGGATCATAGATCCTGTCAGAGGCGGGGGTCTGTCCCCCCAAACTCAGCGGCCCAATTACCTGAATTGAAATGCAGCGGTCAGACTCAAGCCCTGTATGGAAGCCGGACTGCCGCTGATGGCCTGTCTGTGGTGGTCCGCCTGACATCATAATCGGGCCCTATATTACTACTAACGATATTCCTATCCATGATATTTTTAACATCCCATCCATATTGACAATATATTCATATATCACAATATTTGGTAATTTGATATTTTGTCTAAACACCCATCATAAAGCTGTCATAAATCAAAATGAACTGAGTTTCATCTGTTAAAAATTGTCTGCACATATTGAAATGGCTATTTATTGAGATGCCAGCCGAATAGTATAGAACTTCTGCTTTTGCTGGTGATCTTTACAGATTAGGCAATCCATACTTCTAATTGTGTGGCAACCTTTTCTTGACACTATGTGAAACATTTAATCCTGCAATAGCTTTTAATATCACAACTTGTGATTTATATGTTGCCTCTTATGACTTTATTTTCTAGAATTAGCATATATCTGGATGCTATCCAACTAGTACATAATCTCTCTATTTACTCAGGAGCTTGCAAAATAGTATCATTTCTGCTATTTAACCTGCGGCCTGATAAATATCTAAAACTTCACTGTTTATTTGACTAAAGTCACACGAATGGAGGTTAACAAACTGTGCCTGTTTATTCACAGTGTCTTATTCCATACAATATTTGTAATATAGTCAATTAATAAACTATTGCTCTCAGTTTCTTTTGTTCTGTGTCTTTGATGCCATATGTCTTTCTCTGATTTACTGAGAATATTTCTTCATATGCCAATAACATTCATCTCAATTATATTCGCTAGTAAGGACGACATTAGCCATAAGTTGACCATATAGTAGGGATTAGCTGACACCTTTACATGCTTCCCTACTTAACTTTTCCTAGGACAATCTTTCCTGTCCTAAAAGAAAGAAGAGGGCTTAGTCACCTTTTGTAAGTAGCCGGAGTCCTTCTACTCTTGCCCCATTTAAGAATAATGTATTTTATTCTGTTGACGATTCCTATCTGAGAGAAAGAAGAGGCAGCAGTCATCCCTGGCATGTCGTCTGAATGTTCCCCAATCTACTATCTCTTTCTTTGTCCTTTGGATATGATGATAAAGTTCAATGAGGATCAGGACAGGCCCATGGTTTCCAATCCCCTACTAGTAGAGTTCCTGCTTCAGCAAATGGCTCTAACATCCCCAGAATTGTGATTCAGCAAGAAAAGCTGCTCTTAACCTTGCCCTCTTTTAAGCCTGTCTTCATATTCTGCAGCTCTACTCTCCCTGATGAAGAGCTGCAGGAAGGAAGATGTACTCGTACACTACTGTGTTCTACTATGTTGTCTGTGGTGTAGTATGGACTGGAATCAGGTATGAACCCTTCTCCAACCTTCATACTCTGCCATCCAACCTGTGGATGTCAACCTTAACAACCTCCTTCTTGGATGTCTCACCAAACCAGTCGGAGTGGACTTCTCCTGTGTTTCACAGCAACACTGCTATCCTCGTTGTACATAGCCCCGGCGTTGCCACACTGTTGCCTTTACCGGGTGATATCCTTGTCAAGCAGAACCTGCTATGACAGTTCTGATAGAGACCCACACCACCCCACTGTGTTCAAGATCTTCATTGATGCATTACAACCAGTCTCCCAGAAATGACATCTGCTTTTCTTGTTCTAGGCACTGACAGTCCTCATAGTATCCAGAAGGCTGCATGCCTGCACTCCAGAGAGGGAAAGTGAGTGCCTGGCCTTCAGGTGGAATCTTATCCAGGAGAAGAAGCCCAACATGCTTCTGGCGTAAAAAATGCCCAGAAGAAACTGAATGCCAGGGAGAGCGAAAACAGGAATTCACCCATGTCATGAGGAGTCTCTGAATATTCATTAGTGGATCCTGTAGTGAAATGTGCCAGGAGAGCCAACTAAATAGCAACATCCATACCATATGTTTAGAGGCGTGTGCGCTGTTGCCTGACGTTGGGGCTGCCACTCGAGAGAAGCTGTTGTCACTAAGATGTGGGAGCCCTCACTCACAACTGCTGATGATGAACACCCACTGGATACCTGGTCAGCGGGTTGCAATTGCTGAGGTGAAGCATGTGCATGCGTTCAGTTTGGAAGGCCACACCTGCCAAAGACGAGTGCCTGACAAAGCAGGCTTGCCATACCAATCCCTGGACAGCGGTCCTTGTGCTGTGTTTACCTGCCTCCATGGTCCTACATCATCAAAGATGCTACTGAGGAGCAGAGTAGCAGAATGTACCCACCAAGGATATAAAAGCGACACCTTCACTGAGCATGTACGGTAGGGCCTGGTCATGGGAAGACTAAGAGACAGAATACATGAGGCAAAATTGCTACTAACCACCATAGATTTTGCCTGTGTGAACTTGTACTGGCACAAACTTTCAAACTGATCTGAGCATTAGCCAGTCATTTAATCGATCAATAAGCTTTATTCGGTTTTACAAAGAAAATACCATAAAAGTACATAGTTAAAACATTTAAAATATGAAACATGACAGCAAATTACTCTTTAAATAATTACATAAAATCAGCATTAAAAATAAAAACTTTCGTTCTGCATTAAAATACACCAAATTCATCCAATTTTACGATCATTCAGTGTGCCTGTCTACCTAATGTCTTGTGTATCAATATGGCAGACCATAAAAACTATATGGAAGACCATCAGTGGTCTGAAATATCTTTTCGTTGCACAGGTATTAGCAGTTCTTTTAGGGGTCCCACATATACTTTACAAAAAAGAATAAAGTCAAATGGGCCTCTGTGAAGTGAAGGGGACCAGTCATTCACATTGGGTAAGGTCATAAGAAAGTGATGCATTTTACATCTGAAGTAAGTTAATACAAATCTATATTGTGTATTGTGCGTATGCTCAAGATAGAATTGTATACCTCAAAGGGTTAGCAGAATCGTGTGCAATGACACACTTGCCTCTCAAAATTCAATATAGAATATCTCCCTTTCTACCAAGTTCATAGACATAAGTTTAATTTCTGCCGGGCCTACTCCTTGCATGGATATAGGATCTTCAAAAAAAATAAAGTCATCCCAGTCTAATACAAAAAGTCATAATGTATTTAAGGCAATGATTTTATCAGCATACTCAAGTGCTAACAGTCTAAAACTATGTTTCCGTTTAAGCCAGTCTCCAATTGTGGCCATATTCTATGCCAAACCAAGCTAGGGCGAATTTTAATGAAGTCTTCGAAGAAGGTAAGAACCAAGGGGCAGTTTTACAAGCCCCTTGCGCCGCTTTTACACCGCCATTGTGTCACTTTTGTGATGCAGCAGCGGCGCAAAAGATGCGCCATAAGTGGCGTACCATCGCAGGGGGAGGTGTTCCGGTGCAGGAACTCCTCCCAAAAGTGCCTGAGTGAAATCTACAAGATTTCACTTAGTCACTTTTGGGCCCATGCTGCGTCAAAACCCTGCGCCTCCTTGAAGCAGGCATAAGGATTGACACAGCATTGTGCACATAGGGCCCCCCTGATCATTGCTGGTGCTACGTCATGCTTGCGACGCAACTCCAGCAATGCGCCGCTTGTACGGCACAGATGCATCACGCATCTGTGCCGTTTTTGCCCCATGGTGCGCTGCATTGTAAATGCGGCGCACCAAGGGTGGCAGGGCTGTGGGGCACAATTACTGGTGCATCCCTGCCATGTGCCAGTAATTGCAAATCTGCCCCCAATTCCTTACGACAAACACACCTAGTAATAGACTGTGGTCCTAAAAAAACTCCTTCAAGCAGGCATTTTCAGTTAACGGAGTTTTCTAATTTTGTGAGGCTCCAGACGCCCGTTCCACACTTGGTCAGAGAAACACAGGCGCTTCTTTATGAGCCCTTGCGTCACTTTTGCACTGCTGGTGCATCACTTTTTGTGACGCACCCGCAGTTTAAACAATGCACCATGTTGCGTCATATTTACAAAGTGTCCCATCTAGGTACATGCGTCACTTTGTAAATCCCTGCAGGGTATGCAGGGTGGGCGTTCTGACGCGAGTCAGCCTCGTAGAAGTGACGCAGTGAAATCTATGAGATTTCCCTGAGTCACTTCTAGGATGCAAATTCGTCAATATCTTACCCCTGCCTCCCATAAGGCGCAAGAATGACGCAGGAACACATGAAATGGGACTTATCCATGTAAAAATGACCCTTTGATGGAGTTGTGTCACTTTTGGGACACACTCCAGCAAAAGGTCATTTTTGCGCCCACAGATACGTCAGAAATACTGACGTATCTGTAACACCTTGCGACATGATGCATCATACTGTAAATATGACGCATCCAGCATGTGGCAAGGAGGGCGCAATGAAAAGTGACGCATCGCTGTTTTCACGCATCTATGCATCACTTTTCATAAATGAGGCCCACAGTTTCCTCTGTATCTATTGCATCTCTGTTTCGGTGGTGTCTTCCCCTAATTTGCTGCAACGATGTTAATCTCAGCAATTGCCCTATGCAATTGGAGTGTACTGGTTGTAACCAACTATGTGCAAGTACCCAGGACATCAACAAGATGCTCCAAATAAGAAAATGATGGCGTCCCCTACTTTAAACTGGAAGGCTTTACCTGCTTTTGGGCCACACTTCATAATAAAGGTTTTCGACAAGCTAGCCCTTAAATCGAAGGAGAACCGCATCATCTGCACAGAGAAACACAGGCCATAACAGTGACCAGTCTGGAGCATCCTTGCTTTGCTCTTCCTGTATTCAGCTTAGTTTGTTGATGTACAACATAAGAAGAAAAGGCACCAGGGCACACCCCTGACACACTCTTGACACACTCCTCTGCCGATACCAAAATCCTCTATGCACGCTTCATGTATGCCAAAATGTACTATAGCATTCGCTCCTGTGTAAAAATCAACCACATTTGTGCAAGTCAGAATTGTCCTTACCAGTTTAGTAGTCCTAAAATCTGCAACAATACAATCTCCGGGATCATCCTTGAGACTCTTGCCCACCCAATTTAGCCCTGTTTTTTGACCTATCAAATTAATGGATTTGTTTTTATGAGTTTCCCATTTCTGTATCTGGCCCGCTACTAAGGGAGCAACATTCTTACGAGCACATAAGGTGTGGCCTGTGGAAAGAGATGCAAATTGTGCTGAGGACCCGTGGGTTTTGTGCATTGCCACTTATCCTGAAGTAAAACAGTAGGGAGATTAGACTTAGATATATTGGTCCTTCTTACTCCAAAATGCCTATTGGATTCTGTATTAGGACTACCAAGTGTAAGAGAATTTCTCCTCATATCCTTAAAAATGTCTGTAGATGTTAACAATAAGTTTCAAGATAAATCCTTATCTTTTAAAATATAAGTTTTTTCCGCTCGATGGCCCACTGATGTAACTAATTTGAAACAGTATGTCACAATATTTTTGACCTCCTGAAATTAACTAGATTAATATAGGATCTAGTAAATTTTTACATAACGCCTTTATTCCATTTAAAATATGGGTACCAGGCCTCCCAATTGATCTAGTTAACGACTGGATTAGTGGCGTATGGGATAATCCAGCGTACCGAGGGAAACTTCCTTTTCAAGATTTGACTGCATTCTGGACGTCCTGTGTGACCTCCACTGCCCAGCTGCCTGCCTGATATCACTCTTGTGATTTTCCTTTGCCGGCGTTGTAATTCATGAGTCGAAATGTATGGGGTTGACTGCCCTGTGGAGGGGATGCTGGCTCTGCCATTCTACTGGTCTAGAGGGCTTTCATAAGTGAGACCTGATCGGCATTACGGTCCTCAGATATGTATGAGGTTTGAGACTTACTAGATTGTTACGAGCTTAATCTTACACAATTTCATAAATGTCTACATCTTCGCAGTGTACTCTTTCCAACAATCCCAAAGACATAGAGATACCAGAATATAAACCCCTGGAGGCCAAGGTGCTGATGGATCGTATATGTTGAGGATTCGACAAACTCTGACTCTGCTGGGAGGGTTGGGTGGGTAAGTTTGATGAGGTAGATTGGAGGGTGGCTATTTCCACACTCCTTCAGCTGATTCAATTGAACTATTTGCATTTGACCTACTTCACCCTGGTACATTTGTGCCAGGCTGGCAGGATTCCCCAACTCTGCTCCCAACTGGGCAGGAGCAGCATTTTTCTCTGTTCCCACCTTGGCAGGCGCAAAGTTGTCTTTCCTGCCTAATATAGCATAGGCAGGAAATGCCCATACTCTCCTAGGCAGCAAACACAGTTTCCTGGAATAAGGGGTCCCCAGGACATTGCTCACATCTGGCCCCGGGATATGGGGGTCCCCAGTGCCAATTACCAGCTCACACATACTCCTCTAATTATCATTACCAGCCTCAGGGAAAGAAGGGTCCCTTGTGCCTCTTTAGGGCTCAAGGAGGGAGACTGCACACCCCTTCCCCTAATTATGATGGGTGGGCTCCCTGGGTCTCAATAAGGCTTGGGGAGAGGAGATACATACCACTCTCTCTAATCAACAACACTCCAGGACCTGAAACAACCTGGGGAGCTCAGATTAAAAAGGGCAGGAGCCCGTGTTTTTTTTTTGCAGGTCCACAGTTTCTCTGTGGATCCGCAGCACCAATAAATATGTACTGATGTCATTTGGGATGTCTTCAGTGATTTCATGAATGATGTCATGGAACATGTCACAAGTGATGTCATGTGTGAGGTCATAGTCAGTGCATGGCGGGGGTATACATTATAGTTAGTACTGCTAACTATAGTTGCTGAATGTGTGTGTGTGTTATTTAAGTTTAACCCCATCACTGCTAGGCCTTTTTCCCCCTGTGCTAAGTCTTTTCTGGGCTATTTGGGGGAGTTCACTCTTAGAACCCTCTAACTTTTGTCCACATAAGGTATACATGCAAAATATGATTCCTTCTTTTCCAACATCCTGCGGATTCTAAAGGTACTCTGGGTTTCTAGATTCCTTGGAGGAGACTGAGAAATTAGCCCAAATACAAGTCAATTTGGGGATTTTTGGGAAAAATTCTGAAAAAAGTGCTGTTGAAGAAAGCTTCTGTTTTTTCCCTGCTAATCGTATCATCAAAGAGTTTGCTAAAAGCATCATATTCCCAGCTTTCAGGAACAGGCAGACTTTTGCATAAAAACCAAAGTTTTCTGCCCAGTTTTGGCATTTTACTGGCACATAGCCGATTTTTCCTATTTTTTGTGCTTTCAACTTCCTTCCAGTTAGTGGTATATATGGATGTGAAAACAGTAATGGATCTCAGACAGCTATACATTTCTTGGAAGTAGACAATATGCTATATTCAGCAAGGGGTCATTTGTGTAGGTCCTTGAAGGTTTTCCTATATAAAGTAAAATTTGAATATGCCTGAGACGTGAACGCCTGAGACGGGAACGAGCCCGGTGAACAAGCCGGGCTGCTGTAAAGACGTTGATCTCCGCAGGTGCTGACGCTGGTGGAAAGCCTCAGTCGCACATCGAGAGACCGGGCGCTTTTTCAGGCTGAGCCCGGACAGGAATCTAGACCGGGCGATGCCCAGAGGAAGCTGCCGATTGGCCCGCCCCCCCCCCCTGGTCTGAGGTGGGACCGTGCAGAGAGCGCACGTTTAAGGCAGACAAAGTACCCCTCTCCCCGTTATGAAGAATGACAACGGAGAGCCGAGACATAGCATTGCAAGCACAGCACCCTGGTCTATGAAGGGAAGGATCCCTGGGAAGCCCGCATTCTAATGACATCTGGTAAGCAGGGCTGAGGGGGCAATACAGTAGAAACAGTGAGTACACTTTCATCGCGCCCATTTTACATGTGTAGTTTTCTGATCACCTATCTTATTACCTTGCTGCAATACCACATTAAAATGGCTGCCTGAGACAAAGAGGAGAAAAATGGTTGATTGCCACAACAACAAGAGTGAGAAGCACACCCCACCACCATGGGTCAACCTTATCTCATATCGACACCATCCCAGGTCTAGCAAACACCAACCATAACAACTGAAGTAGGACTAGTGCATAGAAAGAAAAATAAGACTACAATCATCAGCACTCGAACAATGGAAAAAGAAACAGGACTGTACTGCTGATTAGGAGGTTTTGTACAAATGAGGCAGCCGCATTGGAAAAGCGCCACCACAAGGATATAACACACACCCTACGTCAGCCGATCTTACTACCCAACTAAAACAGGTCAGAATGTCTACATAACTCTCTTAACTTAACATTTCGCCAACAGACCTTTTCATCCATTACTCTATCTCTCTGTCCACTACTACTATACCTCACTATCTTTCGGCCCACTGCTCCGCTTTGCTTACACTAGTTTCGTCCTGCAGGTCTGTTAACGCTCATTTTAACAACAAACCTTATATTTCATTACTTTATAATCCATTATTTTACATATATACCCACTACCACTATACCGCGCCATCTTTTGTACCGCTGGCCCTCTTTACGTACATTCTTTCACCCGGCTGGTTTGTTAATTTTCATTTTACCTACGGACCTTATACCTGTATACCCACTACTACTATACCGCTTCATCTTTCGGCCTGCTGGCCCATCACCGTACATCACACGCGATGCCAACAGCACACTATTTTTCGTATTCATAAACGCTTCTCTCCTCTACACCCAGAGTAGTACCTAGCCACTTCTACAGTTAACACCCTCCCTCATACCTACCCACCTCCTTTAGCCTGACCCCACATATCCTGTCCCCAGCCCCAGATCAGTACCTAGCAACTAATACAGTCCACACCATCCCTCCTACCGACCCACCACCTTAAACCTGACCCCACCTTCCTAAACCCGGCCATACACAGCATATCATGGACCTCTAACAGAAGCACACACATAACATTTCACCAACTATTTTGTGCTTATTATGGAGCGCTCAGGTATACACACCTACACCCCATCACTTACCCCCCAAACTCTCTAAAAACGCAGCCAAACGCTTCAAACACAATCTTATAAAACAACACCCTGAAACACCCATAGCCGATCCCTATTTCTCAATACACAATGAACACACAACTAATGATATCATTTTCCATACGAAACGAAGAGCGCAATGGAGAAAGGCATTTCTCACACTATTTACACTCTCCGTGACCAGGAAAATCCCCCATGGTCTAGATATTTATATCGGCCCCTCCTAACTTTTCCAAGCGACTGCAACCATCACCATGTACAATAATGAAACCATCCTCATGCAATCTACAGATCGCAATCTAAGCCTCTTAGACGACATCTTCCCAATTATCAAAGAGCAAGTGTCCAAACCCCAAATGGCCACTCAGGCCACCCCCTCCGCTAATACTCAACATACCCCACGTCTTTACCTACATATGACATGTTAGATACTCCCTGGACTCCCCCCTATATTAACACACAACAATCCACCAGACAGAACTCCCAACCCAACACGATCAAAGATACCTACGCACCCCCAATAACCACCGAACTCCCCTAATCTCTACAACAGTTGCCCCTTTGGATAACACTCTCTCACCCCTCACTAACTTTCACACTGGAGCAACCTTGCCAAACACTGTCACTCATAGTAACCACCCCTCCCACACTAGACCACCTCCCTTACTTCAGTTGTTAGACCACATTAAGCTACCCCACTTAGAGGACATTGAGGACACGTGGCCCTCCGTTATCACCCTGGCCCCAAGTATACTTCCTAAACCCACATCTCAGCCATCAACTCGCACAGCCCACCCACCATCATCTACAACTCTACCCACACCCTCATCCCAGCCATCCTCCCCCACAGCCCACCTAACACACACACACATTCACACCTTCAACACCACTTACTTCCCCACACACAGTGGCCCCAAACCACACACCAGGCCAGTCCTCAGCGCCTACATCCTCCCCCAGAGCCCACCTAACACACTTGTTCACACCTTCAACACCTCTACCTTCCCCACACACAGGGGCCCCAAAGCACACACCAGGCCAGTCCTCAGCGCCTATATCTACACCTATAACACAGACCCATTCCCCACTCGTAGCCACCCCAACAGCCCACCCAACACACGCACTACCACCCACAGCACCCCTCCCGACCACACTCACACATACAACTTACTGTACACCAGGCCAAACCTCCCTGCATGCATCCAAATCCACACCCACAACACAATCACATACCACACGCCCACCTGCGCAAAACTCCAGTCTTGGCAAGATCATTATTTCTTTGAATCAAATCAAAGAAAACTCCAAACATTCAACAAGCGTTTCTCGAGACAACCTTGGAGTATTAGAGCAACAAGACACCCCAAAACCAGATGGCCCAAGAACTAACTTACAACTAACATGAACCTCTATTGTCCCAACTGGTCCTAAGTCCCGTCCTACAAAAACTCATCCAGATCAATTAGAAGCACTAATCTGTTCTCAGAGAGCGATTTCCTCTCCCTGGTGAGCTCATATGACCCCACTCCCATGAAGCCACACACACCCCCATCATCGCTGATTCCTTCTATCCCCCCAATCCCCATAGGACCATTAAACCAAACACTAGAGGCGTCATAAACATCAACCTTAGAAAAATTCCTATCACTCAGGAACCCTCCTCAACCATCAGCACGCCCAAACTCAAATGTATACTCCTAAACTTCAGATCGGCCGCTAGACGTGCAGCGGACATAGCTGACCTCATCCTCACAATTGAACCAGACCTGATAATTCTAAGTGAAACCTGGCAAAAGGAATCCTCCACACCAATCATTGACATTTTAGTTCCACCCCATTTCAACATCATCAGACTAGACAAAGACAGAGCCGATAAGTCGGGGATGGGATCGCCTGCATACATCGTAGTAATATCTCAGTTAACAGAGTCATCTCCCCATCATTCCAGTTATGCGAATACATGTGCCTTGACATCACTAGCAAGGGCAAACCTGTCTGTTCTCTGCACTTCATCTATCACCCACCAGGCAAGAACCTCACCTTCACCGAACATTTCATAGACATCGTATCTTTAAACACGGGGCGACAAAACCCCAAAACATTCCTCGGAGACTTCAATCTCCACTGGGAGGATCTTAATGATACAGCAGTGAACAGTCTCAAGAATTTCCTAGTTGATCTAGACCTAACGCAATTCTGCAACAGCCCAACACACGACAAAGGTTCAATTCTGGACCTATTAATCTCTAAAACAGACTACATTCAGCTAGAGTCGATCCAACACTGTGACTGGTCGGACCTTCACATCATCACCTTCACCATTAGGGAAACGGTGAAACTGAAGTCAGCTCAATCCACAAGGCCAAAAGTGTGGAAAAGAGACCTGAAAAAACTCAACCCCAACACCTTGCCTTCATCCTGTTACAACCTACTGTTGCCCCCTGCAGGATCTTCCAAAGTACAGGATCTCCTCAACCACTACCTCTCGACCATGACATCAATATTAAACGAGGTAGCACCTCTGCAACTTAAAAGAGTCTCCCTGAAAGATTCTAAACCTTGGTACAACGGTATACTCAACAAGGACAGGCGTTCGCTCAGAACTTCGGAACTGGCCTGGAGATCTATGCCATCCGCCAACCACCTCAAGATTCTCAGGCCAAAGAGAAACGCATATTTCTGTAAGATCAAGCGCACCAAAGCTGACTTTTTCAGCCTTCAACTTGACCAGGCAAGAAATTGTCCCAAAAAACTTTTTGAACTGATCAAAACCCAATCCAACAAGGCACCTCACCGGCCACAAGTCACAGAATGCTCACAGCCAAACTGTGAAGAATTCTCCACCTTCTTCACCTTGAAGACCAATACCATCAAGAAAGACCTCTTAACCACATCAATGCTAAGGGAATTTTCCCCTGCTGCTCATTATTTTGAAATCCCATTGTTCATGACGAGCTTAGCTCGTCATGAGCACACGACCAGTGTACTGCATGACGAGCTGAGCTCGTCATGAGCAGCGAAGGGGTTAAATGATCTAACCTTATACGCAAGACCAAATACACAAACCCATCCAGCTCCCCCAACTGCGCCATGTCAACTCACATCAAAGCCTAACCTAAAAAATGATGCAGACTGGTCATTATTTACCTCCTACTCCGAAGATGACATAGGCAAAATACTCAGTGCATTGAACCCAGCCAACCACTTCTCTGACCCTCTTCCAGCAAACTCAGTCAAAGACCTTACTCCACTGCTTCTACCTCTCTGTTCCAAGATCATCAACAGTTCACTTCAACAATGATGCATCCCAGATACTCTCAAAGTAGGCCAGGTATCACCCATTCTAAAGAAGCCCATGGCAGACCCCACGGACCTAAACAACTATTGCCCTATCTCCAATATCCCTACCTTAGCCAAGCTGCTGGAAAAATGTGTGCATCTACAGCTAACAAAGCATATCGATCACTTTGACCTTCTTAACAAACACCAATCAGGTTTCCATGCAGACATAGCACAGAATCAACCATGACACCTATTATTGATGATGCACTGCAAATACTCGATCAAAATGGATCCTGTTTACTCATCCTACTTGACCTTTCCTTGGCCTTTGATACGGTCAAGCATGAGAACCTGTTAGATCTCCTGAAACACAGAATGGGTTTTTCTGGGCAGTGCTAAGCTGGTTCACATAATTTCTCCAAAATCAGACACAACAATTCAAAGTCAATAACACCCTGTCCAAGCTCATCCCAGTATCTTTGGGAGTCCTTCAAGGATCCACACTATCCCCAACACTGTTTAATCTCTTCCTGCAACCTCTAACCGAAATTTTACAAACCTTTAATGTGCAAAACACACTGAGGAAACTGAAACCCTTCCTACCTCACAGTGACTTCTAACAAGCAGTACAGGCACTGGTTATACCTAGAATGGAATATGGATGTGTCTTGCTCTGTGGCCTACCCAAAGCGTCAACTACATCACTAAGAGCTTCAATCAATGCCACAGCAAGACTCATACCTGGGTCTAAACGTGGCTCCCACATCTCCCTGGACCTTCAATCCCTGAACTGGCTACCCCTGGAGGCGAGAATTCAGCTGGAAATTGCATGCTTGACGAACAGAGCCATGCATTAAAAGACACTCAGCTACCTGTCACAGACATTGACAATTTTGGGTGGGTCCAGATCCACAAGAAATGCAGAAAAATTACTACTGCAACCACAAAAATTCCATAAGAAAAAAACGTATAACAGATCCTTCTCTGGGATGGCGCCTAGAATTTGGAATGCCTTACCCCCAGAAATCAGACTTAACCCGTCTACTACCTCTTTTAAAAAGGAAGTAAAATACATCCTCATGGTCAAATTCACATGAGCATAGGCTACTTAAACCCTGTTAGGAGATGCATATGCGCTCCCAACCACAAGACATTTTTTTGATGTTACACCTTACTATGCTGTTTCTCTTTTTTATAATTAGCTTTGTACATATGTTTGGATTTGCTCTTGTTTACTTTAAAAGTAACATTTATTGTTTGTATAGCGCTCTGATATCCGCCAGGATCTTGCTTGCGCACTATAAAACTTTCAAAATAAATAAGCCAATATTGAAATTGAGTTGAAATAAAATAGCCATTTGTGCCCATGTTTTCACCTGAAACTTCTTCTATGGCAATTTTTTTTAAAGCAATATACCCCGACGTCCACTTGCCTCTTCTGGTTGCAGAGATATATAGGGCTTGTAGATCCACCAAAAATGTGAGGTACCAAGATCCAATAACTGAGCTGTACCATGTAATGGTTTTTCATTCTGTATCTGGTAAACAGCAATTCATTTTATAAAATATAAAGAGTGAAAAATAGGTATTGAGGAGACCTATGTATTTCTCAAATGAGAACAAGATATGGAGTTTAGAAGCAGTGGCAATTTTGCACATCTCTGAATTTGTGGGTACCCATATTAGTATGTGAATTAGAGAGCATGTGTCAAAATGACTTCTTTTAACACACTATCTTACATTTGGATGGAAGAAATGCATAGAAAGACAGTTGATAATAAAACTTGTTCTACTATTCTGTGTACCCCTATAAAAATGGTACCTCACTTATGTGGGTAGGCCTAGAGGGCAGAATGGTTCCATCCTCAGCACACGATCGCCGTGGCTGAGGATGGAGCCGTTCCGTACGAGGGATGGCACCGTTTAAAATAATAACGTTGTCACTGAGAAATTCAAGTTACTATAACATTACTTTAACTTTTGATTTTTTCAGTGAATGTCTACGTTTTTTTTAAACAAAATAAAAGATCCTTTTATCATATGTAACTATAACATTACTTCAACCTTTGGTTTTTCCAGTGAATTTCCGTTTTTATAAAAAGTTAGTGAAATATTTTTGTGAGTGTGTGTATGGTAAAATGACTGATTGTAAAAATAAACAGGATATGGCTCACTGTGTGCAAAATTCTTGTAAAGTATTTGTAAGTATTAAACATATACATATAAAATAGAATATGATGACAGATGTAGATGTAAGATGTAGGGATCAACTTTTCTCTATGCTGAGAAGTCTGTCTTGCATGTAAAAATAGGGACTATGATGAGGAAATATACTTCCTTGTCAGTTGAGACATCTCTCCAGAGTAATATATGTGCCAACTAGGCTGTGGGTAGTAGGGCATATAATAGGAGGATTCTCTCTGCTCAGAACTGTGTCTTGGTTCATGTATATGGATAATTAAATGTGGGAAAACACTCTCAGCAATCCAGCTGGGTGGGACTTACTGGAGGTGCCGGGTGGGTTAGTTGGCTTCCTTGGACCCTCAGCGTTCAAGGGGACTTAATCCCCCAACTAAGAACGCACCAGGAGGCACGTTTGCTGAGTGGTGGAGGAAGAGGGCGTAGCCTGTGTGCACCTGTCAGCAATCGCACTATCTTGAACATACTGGAGGTATCAGGTAGGCTAGTTGGCTACTAAGGACCCCCAGCAGCTAAGGGGACTTTAAACCCCATCAAAGAGCATGCCAGGAAGTGTGTTTGCAGAGTGGTGGGGAAAGGTTGTGTGGCCTGCTATGAAAATTTAGCAATCCTGCTATTTGGGACTTACTGGAGGTAATAGGAGGGGTAGTTGGCCCCCAAGGTTGACCTTGGGGGCCAACTACCCCTCCTGTTACCTCCAGTAAGTCCCATACTGTGAGATTGCTAAGAGGTCTTCGGAGGCCACGATCACCTTTCTCCAACAATTCGCAACGCGCCTCCTGGCAAGGTACTGGTTGGGGGATGAAGTCCACTTCACTCCTGAGGGACTCTGGCGGCCAAGTAGCCCTCCTGGTACCTCATGTAAGTCCTATGCAGCAGAATTCATGAGCGCTGGACAGAGGCCCAGACCCCTTTCTGCACCACTCTGAAAACCGCACTATTACCTTACAGTTAGAAATTAGAATTTAAAAAACCTTAGAAATTCACTTAAAAAAACATAGGTTTTAGGGACTTTATAGTTAGAAATTAGCATTTAAAAAAGCTTAGAAATTCAGAGAAAAAAACCATAGGTTTCAGGGACATTATATTTAGAAATTAGCATGTAAAAAACCTTAGAAAATACCTTACAAATGCACTGAAAAAAACATAGGTTTCAGGGACGTTATAGTTAGAAATTAGCATTTAAAAAACCTTGGAAATTCACTGAAAAAACACTAAATAGTCTTACGGAATAACCTATTCTGGTTTAAAAAAGAAAAGCTATATGTTGAATGAATACATGAGTCAATAGATAGTGTCAGTGTGATTGCATGAGTGCATATGCATTGTCTGAGTGATTGGAAGAGTAAATGAGTAGAGTTTGAGTGAATGGTTGAGTGCAAGTGTGATTGCATAAGTGCATGTGTAGTGCCTGAATGATTGTATACGTGCAGGAGTACTGCCTGGGTGATTCGATGAGTTCATGGGTAGTGCCTGAATGATTGCATAAATACATAGGTAGTGCCTGGGGGATTGTATGCGTTCAGGGGTAGTGCCTGGGTCATTTTATCGGTGCATGGAACTACCTGACTGAAAGTATGAGCACAGGTCTATTGCCTAACTCATTGGTTGGGTGCATGAGTAGTCCTTGAGGGAATGGCTAAGTGTGTGGTTAATGCCTGAGTGAATGGTTAAGTGTAAGAGAGTAGTACCCGAGTGGTTGTATGACTGCATGGTCAGTACCTGGGTGATTGCATGAGTGCATGGGTAGTGCCTGGGAGATTAAATGAGTGCAGGGGTAGTGTCTGGGTGATTGCATAAGTGCAGGGATACTCCCTGGGTTATTGGATGAGTGCAATAGCAGTACCTGAATGATTGCATACTTACATAGGTTGTGCCTGGGTGATTGTATAAGTACAGGGGTCGCGCCTCAGTGATTGTTTGAGTTCACGGGAAGTACCTGAGTGAAAGCATGAGTGCAAGGCTAATGCCTGGGTCATTGGATGAGTGCATGGGTAGTCCTTGAGGGAATGGCTGAGTACACAGGTTGTGCCTGAGAGATTGGTTAAGTGCAAGAGTAGTATCTGAGTGATTGCATGACTGTATGGGTACTGCCTAGGTGATTGCATGAGTGCATGGGTAGGTTCTGGGTGACTGCATGAGTGCAGGACTAGTGCCTAGATGATTGGATAACTGCATAGGTAGTACCTAAGTGATTGCATGAGTGCATGGGTAGTGCCTTGATGATTGCATGAGTGCAGGAGTAGTGCCTAGGTGGTTGGATGAGTATATGGGTAGTGCCTGAGTAGAAGGATGGGTACAAGGGTCATGCCTGTGTCATTGGATGAGTGCATATGTAGTCCCTGAGTAAATGGATGAGTGCATGGGTAGTGCCTGAGAGAATGGTTGAGTGCACGAGTAGTGCCTGAGTGATTGCATGTGTACAAAGGTAGTGCCTGGGTCATTGCATAAGTGCAGGGGTCCGGCCTGGGTGGTTGGATGAGTGCATGGTTATTGCCTGAGTGACATTATGAGTGCAAGGGTAATGACTGGGTACTTAGATCAGTGTGTGGGTAGTGAAGAAGTGAAAAAATCACTGTAAGAGTAATCCCTGAGTCATTGGATGACTGTGTGGGTAGTGTCTGAGTGAATGCATGAGTGCATGGGTAGTGCCTGTGTGAATTGTTGAGTGCAAAAATAGTGTCTGAGTGATAGCTTGACTGCATGGGTAGTGCCTAAGTGATTGCAAGAGTGCATGGGGAGTGCCTGGGTGATTGCATGAGTGCAGGAGCAGTGCCTGGGTGATTGGATGAGTGTATTGGTAGTGCCTGAGTAAAAGGATGGGTGCAAGGGTAATGCCTGGGTCATTGGGAAAGTGTATAGGTAGTGCCTGGGTAAATGGACTAGTGCATGGGTAGTGCCTGAGTGAATGGCTGAGTGCAAGAACTGTGCCTGAGTGATTGCATGAGTGCATGGACAGTGCCTGGGTCATTGCAAAAGTGGGGTGGTCCTGCCTAGGTGATTGGATGAGTGCATGTGTATTGCCTGGGTGACATTATGCGTGCAATGGTAATGACTGGGTACTTAGATAATTGTGTGTGTAGTGCCTGAGTGCAAGAATGATGCAAGAGAAATCCCCGAACCATTGGATGACTGTGTGGGTATTGTCTGAGTAAATGTATGAGTGCACGGGTAGTGCCTGTGTGAATGGTTGAGTGCAAGAGTAGTGTCTGAGTGATAGCATGACTGCATGGGTAGTGCATACGTTATTGCATGAGTGCAAGGTAGCGCCAGAGTAACTTTCTGAGTGCAAGGGTAATGACTGGGTGCTTATGTCAGTGTGGGGTTGTGCCTGAATAAAATAATCTAATACATCGATAGGGCAGCCCAATATTCCCCAAGGAACTGGGTATTATCAATAACAAGACATATATGATACTTGAGGAATCATTTACCTTGAATTACTACTTCAATTGTCACTTAAGTGAACACAATTTGACAGTACTCAAAAGGTTTTCATCATAAAGTAATTCTTTATGTAATAGAATTAATCTATTATCATCATCAATACTTGTTTTCAATGGAACAGAGCGTGGAGAGCGAATTACTGTCAGCAACATAAGGGAGTATATATGACGGCTCGCAGAGAGCATCTAAAAAGTATCGTAAAAAATAAAACTGAATACTTTTCTGGGAAGATACTAAACTCCCAAAATCAAGCCAAGGACATCTTCAAAATAGTGAACAACCTCTGCAACAGTGACAGAACCCCCCCCCCCCCCCCAGGTACCTACTCAGAAGCTCTGTAATTCACTCAACTCGTTTTTTATAGATAAAATGACTTCCATATAAAGGAGTATTTCTAACTCACTTAACAGAGAAGCGTTGGACGACATCTGCATCAACCCTCACACACTGGACGCCTTACCCCTTATCGACCTAAATACGCTATTGGAACTCCTAGTTAGGGTCAAATCCGGATCTCCAGACAATAGCTGTCCCCCTCATATTCTGAAAGAGGTATGCTTAGCTTTTCCTACCAGCATCCTTCCACTTTTGAATGAATCCCTATCACAGGGAAAGGTGCCTGGTAAGTTTAAAGCAGCCATGCTAGTCCCGCTCCTAAAGAAGCCGGGGGACAATTCTTTGGACTTGGCAAACTACAGGCCTATTTCACTCCACCCGTTTCTATCTAAACTTCTTGAGGCCCATGTGTCCAGATGTTTATCGAACTTTATAGAGCAATCAGACTTTCTGGAACCTAACCAAGCAGGGTTCCGCCCAGCTCATTACACTGAAACGGTAATCCTTTCAGTTCAGGATACAATCAGAGCCAACTCAGACAAAGATATCCACCAGGCGCTGGTGCTACTTGATTTGCCGGCCGCGTTCAACACGGTCGACTATAACATCTTGTTAAACCCTGTTGAGCAGGCCGGCCTCAGGGGCTCAGCGCTTGGTTGGATAGAGTCCTTTATCTATGACCGGATGCAGTCTGTGAGACTCGGCACCTTCACAGCAAAAACTATCCTCATCTTGTGGAGTGCCACAGGGCTCGTCACTCTCACCACTCTTATTCAACCTCTACCTGAGACCTTTATTATATTTAATAAAAACTCAGAAAGTCACCATTTTTAACTATGCTGACGATTTACAGCTAATATTGCCCCTGAACACATCTGACGCTGTCAGAGAGTTTCAGGTAACGATGTCACTCATACAAAAATGGATGGACTCAAACCGTCTCAAGCTCAACCCTGGCAAAACAGAACTAGTTCTGCCTGGGAATAGCGAGCTCAGTTGGGGTCCACACTTTTGGCCTTCACATATCGGCTCCCCGCCTATGGCCTCACAGAAAGTTAAAAGTCTGGGGGTTATAGTAAACGCCGACCTCTCATTGAAAGGCCAAGTGGGAGCCATTGTTTCATCTAGTTTTTTCCAATTATGGAAAATCAGAAAAATTGCGCATTTACTCACCCACTCAGCACTAGTGCAGGTAATAATTGCCCTAGTACTCTCTCGCCTTGATTTCTCCAATGCCATTTATCTCGGGCTCCTAGTCAGCGCCCTGAAACAGTTGCAGATGGTTCAAAATCAGGCGTCGAGGCTGTTATGCAAACAGCCCAAATGGCAGTCAGCCCAACCAAGTTTGATAAAACTCCATTGGTTACCAATAGCCCAAAGGATCACCTTCAAAATAGGGTGCACTGTTTTCAAAGCTCTACACGAAAAAGGCCCAAAATGTATCAGACCGTTGCTAACTGCACACAAACCACAACGCAATCTACGTTTAGCACACCTAAACTTGTTGACCATCCCCTCCTTTAACACCTTGGCTGCTTGTGGTTTTCCCCTCCTGTGCTGGAAAGTAAGATCTATACTTGTTCATGACAAGGTCAGCTCGTCATAAGCACAGCTCCGCTGAGCTCGTCATGAGCAGGGAAGGGGTTAAAAGGAAGAAGCAAGGAGGAAATTGCTCCTCTCACTTAGCAGCCGTTCTGTGGAATTCCCTCCCTACCTCAGTCAGGAAATGTGACAATCTTCTGGTCTTCAGAAAATCCCTAAAAACGTGGTTATTCAAACAGGCTTAGGATTAGGGACTATCTCAGGACCTCAGATACTAACGCCATGAAACCTATGGGTGTACGTGCGCTCTTCAAATAATTAATAACATAACATAACATAACATGAAACAATATTTATAAATCTTCTCAAACATGGCAACAGAATGACCACTGTTCAGTTTCCACTCATATATACAGTAGACTAAGACAGCTTTTGTACAAAAATATGGACCACATCTGAATCAGCCATATATTACATTTAATTTGTTTCTTTAACAGATTTGAAAACCATCTATTGGCAATCATATAGACAAAAGCCGTGTGTTGGCATCAACGTTTCGGTGTCTTATACAGTTAATCGAATCCACAAGATCATCCTCAGGACAAGTGTTGCACCGTGGATCTAACAATCAAAAATACAACATTTTCAAATAGCATATTTCTTAAAAAACTAGAGTTCCAATATGTATCGTCTGCTTATAACTCCAATTCAAAACAAGTGCCACCTATATATACAATCACCAAATAAGAACACATTATGTGTATTTTGCAATCCTGGGTTATTGGATGAGTGCATGGGTAGTGCCTGAATTAATGGTTGAGTGAATGATTAGTGCCTGAGGGAATGGTTGAGTGTATGAGTAGTGCCTGAATGATTGCATAAGTACATGGGGAGTGCTCCGGTGATTGAATGACTGTAGGGGTAGTGCTTGGGTGATTGTATGAGTGGGAAGTACCTGAGTAAAAAGTATGGGTGCAAGGCTAATGCCATTGGATGAGTACATGGGTAGTCCTTGAGGGAAAGGATGAGTGCATGTGTAGTGCATGTGTGAATGTTTGAGTGCAAGAGTTGTAATTGTAATTGTAATTGGATATTTATAGAGCGCACGGCTACTCCATAGAGTGTCCGCATCGAAGACCTCAGAATCCATTTCGGCGCACAATGCCTATCCTTTTCCGATGTAAAGGGACCCTGAGTTATAAAAGTCCTTGAAGGCCAGGATGAGGGCCTTAAACTGGACTCTTTTACGCACCGGAGCCAATGAAGCGATTTTAGGTGGGGAGTCATATGGTCCCTGGGTGCGGTCACAAGAATAGCACTGGCCACCGAATTCTGGATAACCTGAAGGCGGCTTAGAAGGTATTCTGGTAGGCCAAAATAAAGGACATTGGCATAGTCCAGCCTAGATGAAATAAGGGCGTGAACAACCGTCTTTCTGAGGAAGATCGGCAGAAGGGGGAGTAAAATTCTCAACATTTTTAAAGCCCAAAGCAAGTGCAGGCCACAGTCTAAATTTGGGTCTTCGTGGACATGTCCGGATCCATCATTACTCTGAGATTTTTTACAGAAGTGACTGAGCACTTGGGAGGAGACATGTCCTGTGGCCACCAAAGGGGCCACTCTATACTCCTGTCGGATCCGAAAAAAATTATCTCTGACTTTTCGGGATTACACTTTCGTTGACTCTCCCGAAAAGCTCTGTTAAACACGCTGCCCTTCTCACTGGTAACTAGAAGTTGCGTGTCGTCGGCATAAGAGGCAATTTTAGCGCCATATTGCTCCTCTAAAATTTGCAAGTGTGGTCATATACACATTAAAGAAGGCTGGGCTAAGCACTGAGCCTTGTGGAACACCCACTTACATTGGGGTGATACGGGCTGAAAACTGAGGGGACCATACAGTTTGCTGGCGGCCATTTAAGAAGGAAGTGTACCATTTGAAAACTGTGCCACCAATCCCACACTCCTGGAGTCTTTCCAGGAGTTGGTCATGGGGCACGGTATCAAAGGCCGCCGACAGATCCAGTAGTACAAGTACAGCGTTCCCCCCACTATCCAAGGTGGTTTTGATAGTTTCTGAAACTTCTAGTATGACTGTCTCTGTACTAAAATTAGATCTGAACCCAGACTGACTCGGATGTAATATGTTGTTGGCCTCCATAAATTCTGTGGTAACACTGTTTACATATTTCTCCAAGACTTTGGGAAAAAAAGGCAACAATGTAATGGGCCTGTAATTACTCGCCATCAGTGGGTCAGCTGTAGGTTTTTTTAGCAGTGGGAGAATTCTGGCATGTTTCCAGCACTCCAGAATTCTTCCCTCTGCCAGTGAAGAGTTCAGCACTCGATTCACCACTGGATTAATTACTTCTGCAATAGACACCAGTACTCATGCTGGACACGGGTCCATAGGGGAGCCAGATTTTAAAGCCTTCATTATCTCAAGAGATTTATCGAGATAAATAGATGGGAATTGTAAAAGACACACTTCACGCATAGAGGTCCTCCTGCTGGGGATCACTATACTTGATCCCACTACCCGGGACGAATCCCTGAAGGACTCTTGGATATTTTTAATCTTCTCAAAAAAAATACTGAGCTAGGCTATTTGTCCAGTCACTAGTTGGAATAAAAGGGCTGATAATACCGTAGGGAGAAGTAAAATCTTTAACGATTTTAAATAATTTCTTACATTTATTCCCAGCCTGTTCCATTTTGGTGGCAAGAAAGCGTTTCTTTTCTTCCCGAACCTTCGAGTAGTAAGCTTTCAGAGCCTGTTTGTAGATGGCTTTATCAGAGGGATTAAAATTCCTCCGCCATAATCTCTCCAGGTTTTTATATGCACTTTTACTTTTTCTGAGAACCTCCGTGGACCATGGAGCAGAAACCCTACTATCCCTAGCCACCCGGGTTGTTGGGCCAGTTTGCTGAACGGAGTTGAAGCCAACTCTCCAAGGAGAGAACATCTCTCTCCAATAATCCATTAAAAGGAATGGGGTACGACCTTAGTGCATTGTCCACTGCCGTAACAGTGACATTTTTAAAAGTCCTAACAGTATTCGGGCCGGGTCTGCAGTGTGATAGAGGACAACTGAATTCTTTAGAGATTTTGAACCTAAGCAGATAGTGATCTGACCATATCATAGGAAGAGGTTCGTCCATTTCTATACTAATCGATGAAAAGACCTGGTCCAAGATGTGGCCCTTTTCATGAGTGGGCCAAAGACATAGGGGGCCAAATTGAAAATACCCATTGATTCATACAGTCTAGATGGCACTAATTCTTCTACTTGATCCATATGGATATTAAAATCACTGAGTACCAGGCAATGCTTATATTTGGTCGCAATTGGGGCTATAGCATGCCCAATTGATTCTAGGAATGTTCCGGCTGTGCCCAGTGGACGGTAAATTTCCACTCCCGCAATAGATTGGTGTGCTGACACAGGTAGAAAGAAGCCGAGCCCCTCCGCTCCCTCTATCTCTGCTATGGGGAGAAGCGAACAGGAATACAGATTTTTTATAAATAATGGCTACTCCCCCTCCCCTAACCCCTAGTCTATCCTTTCTAAGAATCTGATATCTTTGGGGGATCGCATTAGTAATCATGGGTTTGGAGGCATCATTTTGCCAGGTTTCTAACATAAACATAATGTCCGGTTTTAAGTCGGTTAAGAGGTGAAAAAGCTGAAATCTGTGTTTCCTTAAAGAAATGACGTTAAGCAATATGGCCTTGAGGGAGTTCGCTTCCTCTAAATTCTTCTCTTGGTATGCACTATGTTTTGTTATTAGTTGAGCATCCCTACCCTTCGCACTGGTAGAAGTTATCCATACACAGGACTTACAGACAAGGCCACACACAACTGTTGATGGGGGTAGGTGGGGTTGGTAATTCATACACTTACCAATAGCTAGTAATTCGGATCTGAGGTACATAATACCACGCTCGGGTACCAGCAAATCTCGGGCAGCCTTTCCGGCGCCGGACGGCTCCAGGACGCTGACGGGCGCAGACGGGCCAGCCTTTGGCGCGCTTGAGCAGCGCCGCGTTTTATTTCCCCCAGTGTTAGACACTAGACCGCTAAAGGGCAAAATGGCGGTCCGGAGTGTCTAATTCACACTCTGGTAAAGTGTCCCTCTCAGGGTTCGAATCCCACCACCCTCCCCAATTCCCAATTCCCTCATACACTTTTTTAAAAAGAAATTCAGAGCACTTTAAAACACATTCAGGTTGCCTAAGACCCTTTGCAATAAAACGATATTTTAAAACTGTGCAAATTCACAGTTAAACAGCTAGGAGCAGCGTGAGAACAGCTGACTGCTCTGTAACAGGGTCGATCGCGCTCGAGCAGCGTCGCGTTTTATTTCCCCCCGTGTTAGACACTAGACCGCAGAAGGGCAAAATGGCTTCAGTAGTGTCCAATTCACACTCTGGTTAAGTGTCCCACTCAGGGTTCGATTCCCACCACCCTCCACAATTCCCAATTCCCTCAAACACTTTTTTAAAAAGAAATTCAGAGCAATTCAAAGAAATTCAGAGCCCTTTCAAAACACATTCAGGATGCCTAAGACCCTTTGCAATAAAACGATATTTTAAACTGTGCAAATTCGCAGGTAAACAGTTAGGAGCAGCGTGAGAACAGCTGACTGCTCTGTAACAGGGTCCTGTTGTGCCTGAATGATCGCATAAGTACATGGGTAGTGCCTGGGTGATTGAATGAGTGCAGGGGTAGTGCATAGGGATTGTTTGAGTGCATGGAAAGTACCTGAGTGAAAGTATGAGTAAAAGGCTAATACCTTAGCCATTAGATGGGTACAAATGTAGTGCCTGAGAGAATGGATGAGTGCATGGGAAGTGCC
This sequence comes from Lissotriton vulgaris, assembly GCF_964263255.1. NCBI lineage: Eukaryota > Metazoa > Chordata > Amphibia > Caudata > Salamandridae > Lissotriton > Lissotriton vulgaris. The sequence goes on from NC_141685.1 coordinate 1,849,733,853, forward strand.
AGTGTGAATGGTTGAGTGCAAGAGTAGTGCCTTTATTTTTATTTATTTATTTTTTACACTTGTATGGCGCACAGCTACCCAAAAAGGGTTTCCCAGCGCCGAGACATATCACCGAACGGAGGTATGAGATGAGCTGATCATTCAAGTTATTACTCGAAAAGCCAGGTCTTGATGCTTTTCCTGAACCTGGCATAGTTGTCTTCCTTGCGAATGTGAGGGAGGGAGTGCATTCCAGAGAGTGGGCCCTAGGAATGAGAAAGAACTCCCTCCCATTCTCACCAGTTTGAACCTAGGTACCCCAAAATTTGCTGCAGTTTGAGAGCGCAAATTCCGTCCAGGAATGTAAGGACGGGCCAGTGCTTGCAGGTATTTCGGTGCCGTACCGGATTTGATCCTGAACATGTAGCTCAGGGCTTTGAACTTGATACGGTTTTCAACCCTGAGCCAATGCAGGCCCTTCAGGTGTTTTGATACACTGGCGGTTTTGGGAATTTTGCATAGAAGTCTTGCGGCTGAATTTTGAACAAGTTGCAGCCGCCTGATTACAGCCTGATTCGAACCCAGATAAAGAATGTTGCCGTAGTCAAGACGAGAAGTAATAGGTGCGTTGACTATGGTCTTTTGGGTCGCAGAGGGCAGCATCCAGAGGATTTTCCTCAGCCACTTCATGATGGTGAAACAGAGGCCTACGACTTTGTTGGCTTGTTGTTTCATGGAGGGGGCATTGTCGATTGTGACCCCCAGGTTTCTTACTTGGGTGGCTGGTATGGGGAGGTTTCCTTACTCAGAGGGCCAGTGGGAGGAGTTCCATAGGTCTTTGTTTTTCCCCAGAAGGAGGATCTCCGTTTTCTCACCATTTAACTTCAGCTGGTTGGTAGACATCCAGCTGAAGATGTTGTGGAGCCCCTGTCTGAGAAGGGATGGGGCTAGGGGATTAGTTTCAGACAGTGAGAAGATGATCTGTGAGTCATCCGCATAAGTCATGAGGGTGAGTCCTGATCCGTCTGCTAAGTCAGCCAGGGGTCGAAGGTAGAGTTTAAAAAACAGTGGGCTCAAGATAGATCCCTGGGGTACTCCATGCAGGGCGCTGAACGTTTCTGAGCAAGCAAGGGAAGATGTGATCTGAAACGTCCTTTGTGTCAGGAAAGACCTTATCCACTTAAGTACGGTACCACAGATACCATTTCTGCTAAGCGTGGCAAGTAGTTTATTGTGTGAGATAGTATCGAAGGCCGCACTCAGGTCTAACAGAATGAGTGCGACTGTTTGACCCTCATCTAGGAGTTTCCTGATGATTTTGGTTACTCCTAGTAGAGCAGTTTCGGTGGAGAAACCTGCTCTAAAACCGGACCGGGTGAAGGAGGAATTTTCTTCAGTGAAAAGGGTGAGGGCGGAGTGGATGTGTCTTTCTAGAAGTTTCAAGAAAGCTGGGAGAAGAGATATGGGTCGATAATTGGCTAGCAATTCGGGGTTGGCTGTGGGTTTTTTCAGAAGTGGATTGACCATGGAGTGTTTCCAGAGTGTAGGGACTGTGGAGAGTTGGAGGGAAGAGTTTAGAGTGTCGGCGATGATGTTCAGGGATGGAGCGTCCAGTTGTTTCAAGACACTAACGGGTATCGGATCACGGGGGGAGTCTGACTTGATGGTCTTGAGGGTGGACCTTAGTGACTCAAGGGTAATAGGAGGCCAGTGTTCTAAGGTGTTCATTTTAGCCGGCATGGGAACCATGTCATCTTATGGGTAATTTGCAGTGGTGTTCGTATTTATGTCAATAATGATCTTGTCGATTATTTTCAGTGAAGAAAATAGCGAGATCTTGACATTGTTGCTTGTTAAGAGGGCAGGCAGTTGTGGTAGTTTGCGCACCCGCTAGTTCCTTTACAGTATTGAAGAGCGTTTTTGCCCTATTTGGTGCTGTATTGATGGTATTTGATACATAAAGGGCTCGAGCTTTAATGCATGCAGTGTGGTATTTATTCCTGGCTTTATGGTATGTCTCTTTTTTTTTGTGTGCGTAATCTTTATGATTGCATAAGTACATGGGTCGTGCCTGGGTGATTGAATGAGTACAGGGGTAGTGCATGAGTGATTGTATTAGTACATGGGAAGTATATGAGTTAAAGTATGAGTGCAAGGCTTATGCCTGGACCACTGGATCAGTACACAGGTAGTCCTTGACAGAATGGATGAGTGCATGGGCAGTGCCTGAGTGAATGGTTGAGCGCAAGAGTAGCGGTAGAAGTGGTAGGACTGCTGTGACACTGATTTTAAACTAAAAATTTTAGTCTGCTTTGATCTTCATGTTTATTAATTGATTGCTGCTGCCATTGAATTTGCAAATGTTATTTTATGTGCCCACATGTTATGCAATCTACTACTAAGAACGTATTGCACTTGCACTTTGGAATGTGGAGCCTTAGAGTTGACGGGTTCCTCCCTCGGGGTCTGACTGGCAAGTGCCAATTGACTCTTTCCCGCTGCATTCCCTACATAGCCAGATGCCAGAGTAGACACACAGAGGGAGCACCACAGGCGTGCCAAATGCGTTCCAAAGGCAGGCCTGTCTGCGCCTCTCCACCCCTGGATCTCGCCTAGTGCCAAAATGTCTGCACATTTTGGGCGAACGAAAAAGTAATGATCTTTTTAGACTTAACACAAATACCTGTTGCCCTTTAGTGGATCTTCAGAAAGAGCCAAAGCAGTGCGAGCACTGAAAGCTGCTGCATAGTTTTATGATTATTAAGGCGTTGACACCATACCAAAAACCTATACACAAGAATACTACAAAGACCTTCTGGGCGATGTTAATTAATTCACGCTCATTATTAAAACATAATATTGAGGTTGCCAAAATGATCGATTCACATAAGCTTGATATGGCATTCATCACGGAAACCTGGGCTGATGGTGCCTCAGACCATGGGATTGCACTGGCCCTACCAGCAGGTTATACCATCATTATAGAAGATAGAACACTCAAGCGTGGGGGCTAGCGATTATTTCCAGAGAAGATTTGCAAGTGACAGATTCCGCAGTTGGAAGCGCTTGCGATTGTAAAACATTATCCTTTCAGATTTCACTTAGCAATAACTACATGCTAAAAGGCTTTCTTCTCTACAGGCCTCTAAGGGCACAGACCCCGTTGCTGACTATCATAAGTCCTTTCCTTGATTCTGGCCTAGATGTATACGACAACACAATACTAGGATATTTTAATTATCATTTAGAAAAATACACCGACCACAATACTGCCTTACTAGTCAATGCGATTGCCAGTCTTTCACTGGAACAGATCGTTAAGCACTATACACATGTTGCCGGGCACACCCAGATGGGATTTTTCCTTCGAACTCCTCTCTCAAAGTTGCTGAAATAATTCTTGTCCCCTGGTCAGACCATAAATCAATTATGTTTACTGTAAGTGTGGACCAGTACCATTTCAGTCACTGAAATGCCCCCATTTTATTGCCCACCAAGATTGGACCAATATCAATTTTCCTTCCCTACAAGGTTTATTATTCAGAACTAAACCAAACCTCGCAGCCGGCACCAACTTAACTGTTCATAGGATATCTACATAGATTAAATCAGCAGTAGATATCGCAGCCCCTATAAAAAAGTTTTCTCCTCCAGGAGGAAAAATCCATCTGAACCATGGTTCACGGAGAAACTTAGAGTCCCAAAACAAGTGTGCAGGAGGGCAGAAAGAAAGTGGATAGTAAACTACAATCAGGTTGGGAAGACTGAATATGTACAAACTTTGGCTGTTTACAAGAAATTGGTGTTGGAGGAAAATTGTAGTTACTTTACAACAAAAATTCTTGAGGCGAAAAACTCCAGTAGGGAGCTCTTCTCGACAGTAAAGAAACTAGCCAATCTCCCAGTTACAACTCGGATGGATAGCAGTGTTGAATTCTAAAGCTCTTTTCTCCTAAATTTTTTGAAATGGCACACGTAACATACTGTTTGATGAAAGACAAAACAGTTTCATCAGTATCAGTTCCATATTGTGGTACATTCTTTATCCATAATACCATGTGTATATGAGGAGCACCTCTGGCTTGGTACTCCTTTCTCCCCAAAAAATCTGTTACTTCTCCAAGAGGTGGATTATTTTTATTGCAGATAAATGACATCATAGCTTGAAACCTATGATTAAAATATCTGCACAGATTTACAGGATCCAAGCAACAGTTCTCCAGTTGTCTTCAATTCAATGATTGTAACATTTGAATTTGCTTCTTGTAGAAATTCAAGTAAATCATCCCACGTATATTCAGCACAGCTAAGTGTTACAAACCATGAAGGAGTACCTACATTTCTTAACATGCATTTGAGTTCTCCAGGACGACGATACCAATACTCATTAGTACCACATTGAGATGCCATCAAATCAATTAACTGGGATTCTAAATTTCCATCTCTTTGTTGAACTTTGTCCATGAATTCCTTTGCAGAAACATGTGGAAGATGAACTCCTGTTTTTAATAAGTGGTTCACTGCATATGAAAGTGTAGACAAATTACTTTCAATCAGAAGATTAAATATATATGGAATGTACTGTCAAAATCTTGGATCTTCAGAGTACATTCTGCGGCATTCTGAAGCTGGAATCCGTACATCTCACTCATCAAATCGCCCACCTTCTCCAATGGGGAATAGTCGTGGAAAAAACATCAAGCGTCTAAACTTTTTTCCCATATACTCACGGGAGTTCCTTTTGCTTCCTTCATTTGAAATAATCGAATACTGTTTCCAATCATTTCCTTTGAATGTAGAGGATGTATAGTTTAATGTTCATAAATCGCTTCACTTTTGGACATGTCCCATTTTACTATTTGGCCAATTTCTGATTCACCTTCAAACAAGACTAACTGTTTATCAACATTTATATTCTTATAATAAATAGTATTTTGTACCAAATATATTGCAGCCTTTTGAAGATTATTAACATCTACAAACTCTAGCAATATTTTTAGACTTGTTGTTGGTACACCATTGACTAGAATAACTACTGGTTCATTTTCCTCCCTGTCTACAACAACAGTTTCAATATTTTAAAAAAATCTAAAGATAAGTATACAACTCTTCCTTTTAGACCTCTTGGTAAATCTGTTGGTGGCAGCTTATGTGATTTTTGGCTCCATACGAACTATAGCCTGAAATGGGTGCACAGATTGAATAAGAATGGACTCACATGCATTCAAATCTGTCAGTCCCTGAGGTATAGCTACCAACTCTAAGTTGTTATGTACTGCTCTAGCAAGCATTTTGTTCTCTTCTAATTTGTAGTAACATTATTTACAAATAAGTTGATCAGTAGCCAACTTAAACCGACCTTCTACCAACAAATCAGCAACAAATTGCTGCCACTTATCATTGTTTTCCTTTTTCCTTTTTAAATATAATTCAACATTCCTAGTTTGACTTCTATAGTGCAATTGATTTAGTTACTTACTTTGGAAAATGCCAAGTTGCTGTATATGTGACATGTGTGCCTTGTCTGGCTCAGTCAAAACCTAAGCTAAGTGGAGGTTGGGTGGGTGCCAAGGGCCTGTTCTGTCCTGTTGCTGTTGTAGTTTAATGCTGGAAACAGACACCAGCTTAGACATGATTTAGCCATGCCGCTCTGAAAGTGTTTGCACTCCTCCATAATTTATGATACTTTTCTCTTTGATTTTTAAATATCCCTATTGTTTTTCCATCTACACTTACAGGCCGGCCTTTACCCTGTGCTAAACAGAGAAAAACAACTCACACTCACATACCAATCTGCATCCGCCAGGCAGGCAGTGGCAACCAAGAGTGACTGATGCAGTGTCCATGGAAGGGAGGACCAAGAAGAATGCTGAGATGCAACTCCCCAAGTTGACCAGGATAACATACAGTACCAATTTAGTATCAACTTTCATCATCTTTTAAATCATTTGATTAATTTTTTTCTCTTCAATCATTACGACTTTGTGTTGTTGTTTGCTCTCTGCTTATAATTGATCCCTACAGCTATTTTTTTATTTTCTTTGCTAGCTTTAAAAAGTAAGCCCGGTACAACAGAAGTTAAACTGTATGTAATTTGGGTCTCTCTGAGGGCAGACATGCATGGCAAATTGCATAATAATTAATAATATACTGCTGCCCTGTACTGTCTACTAGTCTAGTTAGTAAGTACTATCAAGGCATCATCCTTATGCATGCATTTCTTTTTTCTCCCTTAAGAGATTTATGGATATGATGGCCGTCTGCCAAGATTGTGTTTTGTTGTATGTCCATGCGTAGTGTTTTTCTTTGTTAAACCTTTCCCCAAACCAGCTTTCCAACCATTCATCAAACCCTAACTCTCTTCCCCGTGCTGTGTGATTTATATTGAGGTGTGACTAAATTAAATGTACACCAATAATTGATCACACGCTTGCTGGGGCAGATGTGGTGAAAGCAACTCTAATTCAATTTTAAGGCTGGGCAAGGATCTTTTTCTGCTTGCCCACCCATGCTCAGTATATTTGGAAGTCAGTTTTTCCCAAAGCAACTGAATCCATCATAATTAATTGCTGGCACCGATTGGATTTACCATTTTCTTACACAGCACTAAAGGTTACGCTTTTGTCGAGTGGCTCGACTCAACTACAGTTTGTAACTTGTTGTACTAGGCTTTCCCCGCCACCATTTTGAAATATTTTTACTTTAGCATTGCTAGCCAACATTATTATTATTCTTTGGCAGTCTTCTTGTCTACATCATTCTATTATTCCTCCCCGAGTCTCTCTCAGGTGACTGACTGTCTCATTTTCTTTTTTTTGAAAATGCTACTGCCAGTGTCTACTACCACCACCACAAACACGGCATCTTGGGAAACCAAACCATATATCGCCATGCAGCCATCGCTGTATCTAAGTTAAACATCAATCACAGGTAAGAGAAGAAGTTTCGGGGAGGAATAATTAAAAATGGAAATTAATTATTTAGTTCACACATCCCTTGAGTCCTCCTGTTGCAGAATGCATAAACTAGGAGGAGAGCCTGACAGTACTAGTAGGACAAGTCACTCAGTGAGGGGTACTGCATCTATCTGTTTGTGTGTTACAAAATCAGCAGATTATTTAAATCAAACACCTGCTGTGGCCCTGCAGCAGCAAGGAAATAGTGTGACTTAACATAGTAACCCCCCACAGAACATTAGCACTGTATGTAAAATGTAAGTATAAATATGATGTATTCCCCTAACAAAAATAAACTATGTAAAAAATCCCACAACACCTGACCTACCACTCTCCCTAACCCCAACCAAAGTCCAACACGAAAAAGTCCAACCAACTTCCGGTGAATAAAACCCCAACGCCCAATTCCCACCCACCAAACAAAGGAATAAAAAAGGGGCAATCCAACAGTCTTTCTAGTTTCTTATCGGCGGGTTCTGAGTTGGTTGTCCACCATGACCTTTACCAGCTCCTCTAGGTGCTCCTCGAGGCGTGCCATTCGGAGGAGCATGTGGCATTTGAATACCCTACAATTGCATTGACATGGGGGCAGCAGTGTTGGATGAAGTGATACGGCAGAGGTTAGCTGCCTGACCGCGGTGCCGTACCACTGGAGGGGCCTGAGTCTGGCTGAGGCCTGGGGCATTGGATGAGGCTGCTGCCACCTACTCCTCTTCTTCCTCCTCCTCCACCAGAACCACCATCCACTGGTATTCATTAGAATGGCCTCCAGCTTCGGGCACGGGCCATGGATGCCAACACCTTCCTGTCTGGTTTAGATTTTCCTTTGGAAGGAGTAGCTATATCAAGAAGAAAAAAGACCAATATAACGATATACTCTTAGCAAAACAGTAAAACAAATTAATTCTACACATAGTGGCACAGTAGCACTAGCAAGCATAGTACATAACATTTGTGGTATGTATCTATCCTGACTCCTCCCACTTCCTCTGCCTCTAACATTTCTTTGGCTGAGTTTCAGGCATTATACTAGCACTATGGACTCGAGTACACAGTACACCAGTCTTCTTCTTCTCTCTTGTTTAGCAAAATTATGTAACCTTGTTGTAGCCAGCATGCCAGCTCAGTCAGCTTCCACCCAAGACAAACATACTCGTGATGCAGACTCATGTTAGTTTTATCTACTACTCGTTAGTTTTATTTACTACTGTCTGTAGGTGGGGAAGCTGACTACACAATCATCGTATTTTTCTACTACAGGTGGCACTGGCTATACTCTGTTACATCAAGGGCAACTGCTCAATTTCACTTTCACCCTGCCCTGACTACTACAAAAAGGCAGATGACATCTGATCCAAATGATCATAGCTTATATATGGGACAATATGAGGTACTTTATTTTGATTGATTGCGTCAATAATAAACATGCAGTCGATAGGCCACCAATGGCAGGCTGACACAGTCAAAAATAAATTAACATAGGTAGGGAGTGGGCCTCCGAGTTGGAGGGAGGTGCTTGATAACAACATACATACATACAAAATATAAATGCTGTGCTTCCAAACTACTTTGAGTCAAGGGTGTATTCTGAAAATACAACTTTGTTCTAGTCTCCTTGGCTTTGCTAATCTGGCACAGTTTCTTTTACATTCTCTACAAACTAAGACTCTTCATCCAGTGACAGTCTTCACCTATTCTATCTATGCTTCTTAATCTCTCAACAAACCTTAGTTTGTTTCACCAAAAACAAACATTTATACTTTTTTTTTAAACTACCACCCATGCATCCTTCCTTCCTTCCTTGCCTCGCTTTGAGTTTGCTCCATGAAACACCCCAGAGGATTCTTGCTATCTACCCATACAGTTTCACCACCCCAAAGGCAGGCATATTTTCTTTTACCTTCCACCCATCCTTCAACCTCCCATGCATCTGATTCCTTCCTATCAGTCAATCAATCAATCAACGCCATTTATAGAGTGCACTACCTACCCTAGGGTCTCAAGGCGCTAGGGGGGCCGGGGGGGGCGCTACTGCTCGAACAGCCAGGTCTTGAGTCACCTATGCATGCATCCCACGTATCCTTCTCTGCCAGTCATAAATATTACAGCTCGCCCGTCCTTCCTCCTTCCACTCTTCTTTCCCTTTTTGTTCAACCCATCCATCAATGTCATCTGATCTGACTCTTAGTCTTCTACATAAAACTTTCACAGCTGAGTTGAAGTCAGATAGAAGAGGCCATTAGTTACTCATCTCCGGACGCTAATGCTATTGCTAATGCAAATGAAAGGTGTCTTCTTCAACCGTTGTTCACAACAACTTAGGGGCAGATTTATGTTGGGAATGCGCCACGTTTTCGTCACGCAACTGCGGCGTAAACGTGGCACATCCCTACGACCCATTTACAACGTGACGCATCTAGGCAGATGCGTCCCGTTGTAAAGCCCTGCGCCACTTGTGGGCGTTCCGGCGCAGGGTGGGCGTTCGGGGCAGGTGCGCCTCACAAAAGTGGCTGAGTGAAATCTATAAGATTTCACTCAGTCACTTTCAGGCCAATGCTGCGTCAAAACCCTGCGCCTGCTTGAAGCAGGCGTAGGTCGTGACGCAGCATTGTAAAGATGGGGCACCCCGAGCCTTGCTGGAGCTGCGTCGCGCTTGCGCCTGATGTGAATCTGTCATTAGATCTGTGGTTTAAGATAAAGCACTGCATGTTGTAATTGTGATAGTTATACGGTTAAAGTCATTTTATTCAGTGAGTTTCAAACATGTAATTGTTTCAATTTTTATTTTCACGTCTTTTTCACTTTTCTAGTATTTTCACTAATTTTGTAGTCATCCCTCACTGCTCCCTCGAACCCCTTTCTTGAATCAATACTTCCAAAAGGGCCGCTGCAACATGTCCCTTGTCACTTTTTTACTTCCTAATGCGGAGCTGTGTAAACTCTTGTTACTGAAGGACCTGTAATAAGTCCTTCCTTTCCCTCCATTGCTCTGACTTGAATGCCCTACCCAAAATGGCCGCTCCGCCGAGTCGCGCTCAGATTGGTCAACTGCATCACGTGACCGCACTCGAGCACAACAACACCGGCACTCGGGACGTCTTTCCGCTTGTGATGATATCCTCACGCTGTGCAAGGACCCCCATTGTGGACCTGCACCCTTTGGTTTTCAGGTAAGCGTTCTGCAATTTTGGCGCTCCATGTTACCAGAACGTTGAGAGCAGGCTGGTAACACTCGGCTCTACAAACAAGTGTTTTTTCCGCCAGGCTCTTTCTTGGCACAATACCAGGTTGGCACCCATGACCTTCTAACTAAATGGCCTTAAATTGTCTTTTCCCCTGCAGACTCTTGGACCAGGGCATCGTTTTCCCCTTGGTAAGCGACGCTTTTATGACCATATCTTTTTAATCTTTCTGTCCCCAGGCACCATTTAGTAAATTTCTTCTTCATATTCCACAGACCCCATAGTAATTTGGGCAGACTATATCCCTAGGTAAGTTCACAACTCCATGGGCAACAGCATGGTCGCGCCCTTCCATGAACTTGAGCAAATTATACCCTCCTCTTTTGCCCCTAGAAATTTACCAGGATCAATACTCTCTCTAAAGCGATCCTTAGCTTATCCGGAATGGTAAGCTGTTTACCTACAGCTGCTCCACTTCCCTCACAAGTTTGCATGCTGTGTCCATAATCATGACCTCTCTGTCAATTTCTCACTTCGTCATAATGTCTCACTAATGCGACGGTCACACTTTGAACTGACGCAAGTCACATTTTTGCGGGCACTTTGCGTAGGGTACTGGTTCCTTTTTCTTATCACAGTCAACATGGTTATTGCCGTCAATCATAATAAATGCAACTCTGTCGCTCCAATTTTAAGAAAATTCACTGTGTGTCAATGGCATGTACCGCACCTCTTCACCTTGAACACCCTGGCATGCGATGAGTGTGGTACTATTTATGAAATTGAGACAAGCGAGCAACCAATTGACATGTTCAAACTCTTTTTGACTCCCCTTTTCCCTACTTTGTATTATGTTCGTTTCTTGTTTTAATGTACAACAAATGTATGTATGTTCAGGGGTTCAAGCTTAATTATTAATTCTTTAGGCAATCATTTTTTGTCCTGAGGATGAACCAATAATATGTGTGGTTCGAAACGTCGTCGACAATAAGTACACTAAATGCAGAGTTAACATAATATTTGAACATGCATATGTGTATAATGTGGATTATAATTTTGCAATTTTAATTGTTTGATAACCTATTGTTGCCTGAATATCCCCTCCTTTCTGGTTGTTCCCCAAGTGTGTTGGTTGGACATCGGCTGGTGTCCCACTTCCATCGCACTTTGTGCTTTATTCCTTTGTTTATATTACTTTCATCAAGAAATTAAAGTGTCCGGCTGGGCATTCTTAACAATATAGTTCTATCGAGTCTATATTTATTGTCTCAATTCCCTTCCTTTTCTAAGGACCGTTGTCTTTTGAAAATAAGTTTCTACCCATGGTCCTTAGCTTACTGCGTCCTGGGTTCCCTTGTATTACTTAAAAGATTATGCAGCGCAACCTCCCGGTTGCAAGGGTTTGCACCCTTACCCTCTCTTGAAGTGGGTTACCCTCCTTTGTTTGTCCCCTCACTTATACCCTCCTGACCATCCCCCTGTTTCCCCTCCTTCTTTGTCACCTTGTTGGCATGTCAGACCATACGCCCCTATATGATGAGGAGCATTTCAAGAAACTCCTAGAAGGTCCGTCCTTGCTTACAGATACTCCCGATAGTCCCAGTACACTCAATGTCCCCCTTGGTGACCAATTAGAGAAAATTAAGAAAAAAGCAGTTAGACTAGAACTTATGATTCTTCTTCTCACCCAATATCTCAAGGCTAAAATTATTCCCCTAGGGTTACAAGTCCGCAACATACCGGGTGTATTTACGGATAACCCAAAATACACCACAGGGTTCAGTTATATCAGCACTAACTGCTCTAGACAGTGGATGGCATTGGGCGTTGACATTGCCACTGAAGAACTTAAGAAATTGGAACTGGAAATTGTGGATATTGAAAAACAAATCAAAGACAAGTGCACTGTACCAGATTGCCAGAAATTATTAGATGAAGTAATAAAAACTGTAGGCGACTTTCACATAATAGAGTTGAATAAGAAAACAAACAAAGTAAAAAAGGATATCAAAATTTTTTCGCAAGAGAGAGCATATCCCTACTTGGTCAAAGACTTTTACACTAACAGAGCATATAGTGGCCCCCAAAACTACAACCAAAGACCGTGGGGTCATTATAATAATCAACAGACATTGGTCAATTTTTCTGATACCTCGGCCGAGTCATCTGACAACTCTGACCAAGGAGAAGCACCTGGCCCATCTAATAGACCGCCGTTTTTACCATGAGGCCAGGCCGACCCCCCAAAGAGAGGGAAAACCAAACCAGCACAATGTTCGCCGTATCCACCGGGCGAACGCAGCACCAGGCGCCAGCACTACCAATGGTAGATTCACAGTTTCCCTTGTTAGCGAATGAAATGTCTATTCCTAGTGACCAAGCAGATTCCCACTCCTTGCCTATTTTCAATCTTACACAATATTCCCTTTCTAGCAGTGAATTGTCACTGCTCAGTAAGGGTCTTTCTTTTGTGCCAACTGTACGTCCTAATTATTTGGACACCCAAACAGAATTATTGCGGTTTTTTAGGAAACTGAGACTACATGCTTTTTTCCTACTCCATCCAAAACCTACACCAATATCTAACACCCCCTTCAGACCACCCTCCATTTTTTCACCTACCAGCAGCATGGTACCACCAGAAATTTCTACTTTTGAAAAATTGGTTTTGAATGATCTCTCAGCCATTGAGAAGCGCCACTCGTTTATCCCCTACAACATCTCATTTGATGAAAAAAGAGCAATAACAGACCTTAAATCCAATCCTGCACTTGTCATTAAGGCCGCAGATAAAGGCGGAGGTATTGTCTTACAAAATCTTGATACATACAAAATAGAAATCCTCCGTCAACTAAATAACCCTGCTCACTATGTGAAACTTCTCAGAAACCCTATCACAGAGATAAAAAACTTGATACAATTGGTCACCAAGGAAGGGCTTGACTCTGGTTTCATCAGCAAAAAAGAATATCTTTTTCTTAACGCACAATCACCGCGCACCCCGGTGATATACACGCTCCCTAAGGTGCACAAGAATTTGGAACATCCCCCGGGCCGACCAATTGTGTCGGGATGCGGCTCAGTTTTGGAACCTCTAGGTTTGTTTGTAGACTATTTCATTAAAGAATTTGTGCCTACTACCCAATGCTATATACGGGATAGTATGCATATGATTAATCTGATAGAGGAATGTCCCTTTGATTCCACGTCCAGTGTGCTCTGCACTCTGGACGTCGAGTCACTGTATACCAACATAACACAGAACGATTCTATGTTGGTGATTCAAGACATCCTGAATACACGCCCCAGACCGCATCCTATACCAACGACATTTATTTTGTAACTCCTTGAGATCTGTCTATTTATTATTTCCTGTTTGATGGCCAATACTATGGCCAGATCAAAGGTACCTCTATGGGGGCTGTTTTTGCCCCCAACCTAGCGGTATTATACATGGATAGCCTTGAGTCTGGACGCATTCTGACCACGTCAAATCCCTTCCATAGTGGCATAGCCCTATGGAAGCGATATATGGACGATATCTTCATGATCTGGAGTGACTCCGAAGAATTGTTACCCCAATTTTTACACTGGTTAAACTGTAATTGCAGTGGGCTCACTTACACCTTGACCACCAGCCACTGCAGCATTCCCTTCTTAGACCTCACGATACAGGACAGAGAAGGACTTCTGATCACTAGCCTATATAGGAAGCCAACTGAGCGCAATACTTTGTTGAGTTACACGAGCAACCATCCTAGAGCTCTCCGTGACTCCCTTCCCTACTCACAATTTTTGAGGCTGAGGAGAAATTGTTTCCTAAAAGAGGATTATTTTAAAGAGGCTACTGTACTTAGCACCAAACTGAGTGCCAGGGGCTATCCACGCAGACTCATAAGATCCTCGCTAAAAAGAGCCTGGTTCTGCCCCAGAGAAGTTTTGTTAGAGCCTAAAGTTAAAAAAACACAGGACCGGCTGGTCTGTGTGACAACTTTCTCTCCAGCATCCAACGCACTCACTAAGAGCATTAAAAAACACTGGCCAGTGGTTAATGCAGGTCTACTTAAATTGGACAAACCGATGTTTGCTTTTAAAAAATCAAAAAACGTGAAAGACCATTTGGTGCGTGCAGCATTACCCCCCCCCCCCCCCCCACCCCAAGCAACAACCATTGACAATCTTTGGGGCCTCCCACGGCTAACAGGGCATGTTAAATGTGGAAACTGTTCCATGTGTGGCAGTACCATGGAGGGTAAAGAGTTTACGCACAATGACATTAAGTACACCCGTAGGGATTTCTCGAATTGTAACAGCACAAATGTCATTTATGCTATTGTGTGCCCATGTTCTATGATTTATATAGGACAAACAACACAGAAAGTGCGCACAAGACTGTGTCAACACAGGAGCAGAATACGCTGCAGAACGTTGAATGCACCCCTGGTGGATCATTTTACAGAACTGTCACATTCTGAAATGGACTTTAAATGGACTGTCATTGATGTGATTAAACTCCCTAACCGTGGAGGCAACTTAAAACAGCTACTCAACAAACAAGAACTGCGCTGGATTTTGAAGACCCGAAGCCTACACACTGGGTTGAACCGCATGGAAGACTGGATTTCCTTAACCTAGTGTACAGACATGTCCGATGTCATTCAATGTATGCTGTTTTTGGACATAATATCTGACCTTTCTAAGATAGGATTATGACCCTGATGTGAATCTGTCATTAGATCTGTGGTTTAAGATAAAGCACTGCATGTTGTAATTGTGATAGTTATACGGTTAAAGTCATTTTATTCAGTGAGTTTCAAACATGTAATTGTTTCAATTTTTATTTTCACGTCTTTTTCACTTTTCCAGTATTTTCACTAATTTTGTAGTCATCCCTCACTGCTCCCTCGAACCCCTTTCTTGAATCAATACTTCCAAAAGGGCCGCTGCAACATGTCTCTTGTCACTTTTTTACTTCCTAATGCGGAGCTGTGTAAACTCTTGTTACTGAAGGACCTGTAATAAGTCCTTCCTTTCCCTCCATTGCTCTGACTTGATGTCCTACCCAAAATGGCCGCTCCGCCGAGTCGCGCTCTGATTGGTCAACTGCATCACGTGACCGCACTCGAGCACAACAACACCGGCACTCGGGACGTCTTTACGCTTGTGAAGATATCCTCGCGCTGTGCAAGGACCCCCATTGTGGACCTGCACCCTTCGGTTTTCAGGTAAGCGCTCCGCAATTTTGGCGCTCCATGTTACCAGAACGTTGAGAGCAGGCTGGTAACACTCGGCTCTAAAAACAAGTGTTTTTTCAGCCAGGCTCTTTCTTGGCACAATACCAGGTCGGCACCCATGACCTTCTAACTAAAGGGCCTTAAATTGTCTTTTCCCCTGCAGACTCTTGGACCAGGGCATCGTTTTCCCCTTGGTAAGCGACGCTTTTATGACCATATCTTTTTAATCTTTCTGTCCCCAGGCACCATTTAGTAAATTTCTTCTTCATATTCCACAGACCCCATAGTAATTTGGGCAGACTATATCCCTAGGTAAGTTCACAACTCCATGGGCAACAGCATGGTCGCGCCCTTCCATGAACTTGAGCAAATTATACCCTCCTCTTTTGCCCCTAGAAATTCACCAGGATCAATACTCTCTCTAAAGCGATCCTTAGCTTATCCGGAATGGTAAGCTGTTTACCTACAGCTGCTCCACTTCCCTCACAAGTTTGCATGCTGTGTCCATAATCATGACCTCTCTGTCAATTTCTCACTTCGTCATAATGTCTCACTAATGCGACGGTCACACTTTGAACTGACGCAAGTCACATTTTTGCGGGCACTTTGCGTAGGGTACTGGTTCCTTTTTCTTATCACAGTCAACATGGTTATTGCCGTCAGTCATAATAAATGCAACTCTGTCGCTCCAATTTTAAGAAAATTCACTGTGTGTCAATGGCATGCACCGCACCTCTTCACCTTGAACACCCTGGCATGCGATGAGTGTGGTACTATTTATGCAATTGAGACAAGCGAGCAACTAATTGACATGTTCAAACTCTTTTTGTCTCCCCTTTTCCCTACTTTGTATTAGGTTCATTTCTTGTTTTAATGTACAACAAATGTATGTATGTTCAGGGGTTCAAGCTTAAATATTAATTCTTTAGGCAATCATTTTTTGTCCTGAGGATGAACCAATAATATGTGTGGTTCGAAACGTCGTCGACAATAAGTACACTAAATGCAGAGTTAACATAATATTTGAACATGCATATGTGTATAATGTGGATTATCATTTTGCAATTTTAATTGTTTGATAACCTATTGTTGCCTGAATATCCCCTCCTTTCTGTTTGTTCCCCAAGTGTGTTGGTTGGACATTGGCTGGTGTCCCACTTCCATCGCACTTTGTGCTTCATTCCTTTGTTTATATTACTTTCATCAAGAAATTAAAGTGTCCGGCTGGGCATTCCTAACAATATAGTTCTATCGAGTCTATATTTATTGTCTCAATTCCCTTCCTTTTCTTAGGACGGTTGTCTTTTGAAAATAAGTTTCAAATCTAAAAAAGCACTACAAAGAGTGAAGCACTACTACATAATACATAACACACCTTCCAAATTTGTAACTCACCTTTCAAACAGTATTGCAGAATATGATATGGTTCTGTAATTTTTTGGAGTTGCGACTGCACCGCGGTGGCACGGTGTAGAGTCGCGAAGGAGCTGCGAACCGTTACAGGAGTTCAAAAACCTATTTCTAATAATAGTAGTAATATTTTTTAACAACACACTACTTCTACACATACTACTGACTTAGAAAAACTTAATTCAGAAACATATCACTTATAAATAAGTTATCATTTTACATTTTAAATCCACAGTTAAGTTTCACCCCTTCCCCCATTCTGTTTAATACTAGTTTCCACAGTAACACTTCCTGCAAGATGCAACTGTAACAAAAGGTGACATGTTCACCACATTTTAAAATTCAGCACACAAGTTTACAAATGCAATCAGCAGTTGTGGTTGACTTTCGCAAAATATTACCTTGTTGTATCTACTGTACCTTTCAAAAAATTTTAATAACCAATCAGAAACATGCTTCTTCACAAAGTAACATGCATCTTATTTTTGAGTGCACAATGTTGATGAACAGCCAATCACTTATCAAGTTTTTTCAAAAACAGCACCTTCTCCACCATGTTAGATACCTTTCATTCTACCAACTGACAACCTCAGCTAGAGACATCTTTTCATTCCTTCCAGACATCCTTTCAAGATGCTTACTGTATAGATTTTAGGGCACAGCTATGTTTTCTGTTGCAAAAGGTATGTTGAACAAAGAGGTATTGACAAAGACCTAGGTTTGCAAAATATGGATATTAAATTAATTGCACAGCGAGGATTAAAGTGGCACCAATTAATGCCTTTGTTAAAACCTTTTTGCATCTTCAACCCCCTGAGCTCATGATTATGTACTGTGGTGGAAATGCACATTGACTCGGGTAGGGCTGGAACTCCTAATGAAGGATACCTTTGCACAAATGATATTGCGTTTGCCTCGAACTGTCTTTCTATACTCTAATATATGCCAAAGACAGAAATGGAAGTGGTCAAATCAATTCTGTCCACAGATTGAGAAAGCAAGCAAGAATGTCAATAAAGCTGTTTCTGCTTGCCTCAGAGACCATAGGATGGGCTCCATCTATAACAACAATCTACATTTTGATATAGATGACATCTACAGAAGTGATGGAGTTTACTTCACAGATGAAGGGAACAGAGTGTTTCTCAACAACCTTAAGCTGTGCATCCACACCTCAAGTAGCTCCAACAAAGTCATAATAAAATAAGGGCTCCTTTTAGAGCCACCCTATAACCCAACAGTGAATCTTATTTATTTTTTAACAAACATACTCTTTTTAAATATTTTCTGGATTTGCGAACCCATCGCAAATCCTCAAAACAAAGGCACAAATTCAATGTACACAACACAATACACTTTTCAAGTTTAACTTTTAATTTAAAATTTTCTATAGTATTACTAACTCCATCAAATTTAATGTGATTATTAACTTCAATCTCACTAACTCTATAGGAAAAATCATAAATGCCACACTACCTTCTGCATTATATACTATTAAATTATTTATTTGAGGTGGATCCATGAATCTATTGTAACATTACATTGGGGGCGGCGCTGAGAGCTGCAATGTGGTTGTGACTCCTATCACAAGAGAAAAATAAATAATGAATGCCCCCAATTCCATTACCCCATGTCGGCCCGGGGACTCCATCCCCTGGGGCCTGGCCATTTTTGAATAAAAAACAGGAGAGGGGCTGCTTGGCCCCCTCCTCTTGGGGCATTTTTGGCCCCAGGGGCCCCATCCTCTGGGGCTTGACCGATCCTTTATTTTTTAAGTTTTACTTTTTAAAAGGGGAAGGGGTCACGTGTCCCCCCTACTGGGCAGTTTTTTGGCCCCAAGGACCACATCCTCTGTGGCATGGTCTCACGTTGGGGACCGCAGGGGGAGACCCAATGCCCCTGCTAGCTTCCCGCCTCCTGCAGGAGCCAGCATTGCTTTTGGACTAAGGGAACTGCAAACATGCAGCTCCCTTTGCCCAACAGAAATACTGCTTCACTTAATGGAAGCAAGAGCAGTTTTCCTGCTCTCGTTTCCATGAAGCGAGGCAGAAGTTTGCTATGGCATGGAAGGAGCAGTGCTCCCGCCCTGCCTTAGCAAATTAATATGTCCCAGGGGTGGGCATCCAAGGACATTGCTGGAGCCAGCCCTGTGGGGTGGCGGTCCACAGAGACATGGATGCCTCTATGGGGGGGCCTGCGTCCCCCTCCACCAAATTTAAAGCCCCAGGGAGGTGGTAGTCCCTGAGGTTGGGCATCCACAACGGATGTTTGCATTTACACAATTAGTGCCCCAGAGAGGTGGTGGTCCCTGGGGCAGTGTGGGGGGAGCTTGAGCCCCCACACTATAATTTTAATTTCTGCTCCGTGGAGGTGGCGGTGGCCCCCCCCAGCGTTGATTGTGTATTGCCCAGAGGAGGTAGTGGTCCCCAGGGCTGGAGGGGTGCTAGCCCCCCTGAATTTGCTAAAGTGAGCCCCTGGGTTGTACGGGAGCAGGAGCCCCTCCACTCATTTTTTAAATAAAATAAAACACCGGGGAGTTGGTGGTCCCTTGCGCTGCTGGGGAGCCATGTGCCCCCTGCATTTCAATGTGTGTCGCCCTGGGGAAGTGGCAGTCTCCAGGGCAGGGGAAAACGGGGGCCACCCAGGGCCCCCACATTACATTTCACCAATGCTCCTGGGACCTGGCCCACCTGGGGGCTTAATTGAACAAAGCGCGAGAGGGTCCAAAATGTTTTTTTAAATGCTTTTCTTTGCCCCCTAGGTCCCTGTGGGATCTCCTGAGCATGCCTGGGGGTCAGGGTATTTCTACCCTGCCGATTCTCTTTTTCTTTTTACTGATTTTCTTTTGACTTGGTTGAACAGAGTCACAAGATGGCTTCCAGCACTTTCTGGTTTGAAGTCTTGGCAGCCAATCAGAGTCACGCTTGTGATCGGGAGGGTTCACGGATCCACTGCGGTCACAGATAAAAAAAAGTTATATATGAATTTATCAGGAACTACTGAACAGATTTACACTATTTAAAGCAAAGAGTGCACTCTGGACCAAGAGCTACCGTTCTTCCAAATTTGGTCTAATACTGTTCAGCTGTTCAGACTGTTGCTGCACCAAAAGTTTCCTGTAGAAATTAAAATGGAGAAAACACCTTTTGGGACCCCTTTTTCTCACCCCCCGCTTGATGAATCAGCCTGAAACTTTCAAGACAGGAGCTTATTGGAGCAGCCCATTAGTATTGAAACATTGGCAAAGATTCATCTAACAGCACCAAAGATATTGGCAAATCAAAAAACGTCTTTTAAATAGACACAGGTCCTAACAATAACTACCGCCAGTAGGTAATATATATATTACCTAAAGGCGGTCGCCAGTAGGTAGTTATAGTAAGAACCTAGTTTCCATAGGAAAAGCGTTTTTTGATTTGCAAATAACTTTGGCGCTGTTTGACAAATCTTCGCAAATTCTCCAAAAAAAAGTCTACCCAGGTTAGCTCCAATCCTGAAAGTTTGGGGGTGAAATGTTCAAGCAGGGGCTGAGAAAAAAGGGGGGTGCCAAAAAGTGTGTTCTTCATGTTAATTTTCATAGGAAACTTTAGCCAAGCTACAGCCCGAACTGCTAAACGGAATTACACCAAATTTGCCAAAAAGGTAGTGCTTGGTTCAGAAAGCGACCTTGTTAAAAATGGTGTAAATCTGTTCAGTAGTTGCTGGGAAATTAAAAAAATAATAATATTGATATCTAGAGGTGTGGTGGATCCGCGGACCCTCCCGACCACGAGCTTTCATTCTAATTGGCTGTCAACACTCCTAACCAGTGTTAGCAGCCATCTTGTGACTCGGTTGAACCGAGTCACAAGAAAACAGTGGAATAAATGTGAAAAACAAGAAAAGGGGGCAAAGTAGAAACACCCTGACCCCCTATGCCTGCTCAGGGGGTCCCACGAGGACCCCTAGGGCCCAAAAAGCATTAAAAAAAAAATGTCTGAATTTGCGCTAGGTGCACGAATCCTGACGGATTGTTTTAAAAAAACAAAGCGCAGACTCCCGCACTTCATTTAAATGAGGCTCCCCGGTGGGCCAGGTCCGGGGGGCATTGCCCAATTCATATTTTAAAAAAGGGGTGCGGAGAGCGGCATGGACGGACAGGAGCAGCTTATAGTTCGAAGTTCGCGCAGCCTGCTAAACTGTGAGATGTTCGTTTACATGCAGAGCAGATATTACATCAGTTGGGTTGGCTCTCCCCTCCAGCCAGCCCCTCCACCACTCCTCTCATGGCTGCAGCATCTTAGCAGGAACAGATGTTTCCCACTCAAATTGCTGTGACTCTTCCCCCTTGGTAGGTTCTCTTCCACTCTGCTGCGCCTGCCCCGCCCTCTGTAGCCGCCAACGCTATCTTTGCAGGCCTGCGCCGCACACCGCCTGAATGACCCAGTGCGCCGTTGCAATTTCTCTCTAGGCCTTTGCTACCTATCAGTGAGGCTACAAGTGCAGTGCGACTCCGCTGCTGTCTACGAGCTACATCTTGTGCTCCTCACACCCGGCAGCTCGGGGCTGGAGTGCGACTGCTTCATTTAAGCACGTACAGAGTTGCTCTTCTCTGTGGTTTGAGATTATTACATTTTCATATATCGCTTTCACCTAGTTCTGTGTTGATCGCTTATAAGCGCAGCCGGTAACAGACTTGTTTGTATTCTCGGTTTAGTAGTATTTAATCGACATAGAGAGGATGGTACCTTGAGTTGGCCATGTCGGCATTTGTATTGATGATCGTCAATGCAGTAAGCCTTTAATCTATTAGACCTGGACTTTCGCATCGTCACGCCACATTTTAATTTGTGAAAGCATGGGTAGAGGTTATATAATTTGTAGTGTGTTTACTGCACATTTATGATATTAGCGGCCACATGCATCCTTGTTGGTATTTGCAATTCCTAAATTGCGAAAATTAAGGAATCGCAATTTAGAAATCGCAAATACATATTGATTAAAAATTCACATTTTTATTTGCGATTCCTTATTTTTCCTTATTTGGGATTCCCAATTTTGCGAATCGCAAATAAGGAACCCCCTTTACATTGATTCCTATGGGCCTAGAGGCCCATAGGAATCAATTGGAAGGCATTCTCATTTTGCGATTCGCAATTAAGGAATCGCAAAATGAGAATGCAATTTCAAGGGTGCAGGGTGTGTCCAAAGGACCCCCTGCACCCCTGAAATGTACCTCAAAAAAGTGCTTTTTTCACACACACATGCCTTGTGTGTTTAAAATGAAACTTTCAAAAATGCACTTTAGTGCATTTTTGAAAGTTTTCTAAAATTACCATGAAGGTGAACTTCATGGTAATTTACCACTTCTAATTTGCGAATTCGCAATTTTTAAAAAAATCATGCATTACATTTAAGAAATCGCAAAAATGCGATTTCTTAAATGCAATCGCAATTTGAGAAATCGCAAAAAATTGCGATTTCTTAAATTGTGAAAATAGTAAAAAGCTTCATGCATCCCAAAAACGGGATTTGCATTCGCATATGGCAGAATTTTGCGATTTGCACCGTTTGCAAATGCAAAAACCCTTGATGCATGGGGCATAGGTGTTAAGGCTAAATTGAAACCCCCCTTGATGGGAAAGTCTAGCTTCGGCAAAGATAGTGTACACACGTAAAACAACACTCTTTTCGAGCCCTGCCCTTCATTATGTAGTAGGACCTTGAACAAAGTGTTTATTCATGAAGTATGGTATTTTAATGTAATTCAAGGGTGCAGGCTATTATATACTGTTATGAGTATTATCGTGGTCAGCCCTTATGGCCATCTTGGAGGTGGTTTGGAGTAGCACATTTACTATAAACACGCCACCCTCTCCAGCCCACTACAACCCATATCGATTAGAGAACAGGACTGTGATTCATAGATGGAGAAGATTGCAACAATCAAAAAACAGCAAATCATTTAGGTGAAACATAATTATTTTGGCATACGGTACTCATAGATAAATTATTCAAAAATCTTGCGTATAACGCGCCTTCATCCTAATCAAAACAAACCATTTCTTAACCAAATATTGAATACAAGATATTATTCAATCACTAATGCTTGAAATATCAATCTCAATTCAGTGGTCGCCTTTGGGAGGGAGTGTCTCAGGATTTCTCGTTGGTCTTCACCTATGCACTTCCTGCAAACAGTTAACCTGCAGTGAGCTGTAGCGGGCTTTGCACAAAGTACTCAACCCATTCCCCATAACAATGCATCAGGCTGATGTACTTACAGCACACATTAACGTAAAAAAATTAACATGCACTTGTTATGGGTAATATTTTACTTCCCCCACAAACATTCTGTTAATACGGAATGGTTGAGTGGGACCTACAACTTAGGTGTCATGATTTTTTTTCCCTTCATACATTGGTGAACACAGTATTGCTCATTTGTTCCCTTTAATTTTGCATTGGTGCATGTAGGTTGCATGTGTTACCCGCCCACATACTGCTAACAGAAGGGACAATGGGCTAGGTGCAAGGGTTAGTTTAACACCTTGGCTGCTATGGCTTTTCCCCTCCTGTGCTGGAAAAGCTTGAAAGGCCTTATTTCATGACGAGCTCAGCTCGTCATAAGCACAGCTCCAGTGTGCCTCATGATGAGCTGAGCTCGTCGTGAGCATGGAAGGGGTTAAAGATAACTTTAACCAATGTTGTGGCAGTTCCATATGCACAGTCTCTATCGAACAATTTATTAGTGATGGGTTAAATGATATTATTTGTACAGTAGTTGCATCCCACAGTGCATTTCTTATTGGCTGCTTTTTGATTAAACATGAAAAGCATGCATCATTTGATTGATTGTACAGACAATAGGAGCCCGGTGAATAACAAGCAAAAATAAAAGGATTGAAACTATTGTTCTCTTACAGCGGCCTGGTTATCTCGCAATTCCGGGAGGTACCCCTGAGGACTTGATTACTACTTTAAAATTCACACTATTGTTTCTTTACTTTCAGCCTGTGGTAGGATGATCTGTAATCCAGAAGACAACTGTATTTAGTTCTAGTGCAGGCTCTTCAACCTTTTCATGGAACCACTGACTGCTATGCTCAAAGCCTCCAACATCCAATACCACATGTATGCGGATGATACCCAATTTTACATGAAATTATCTCTGCTGGAAGGTATCCAGTCTCTCAATGGCTCCCTGAACAAAGCCCTAAATTGGCTTAACTCCAACCACCTCAAACTAAACGCCCTCAAAACTGAATTCCTCCTCATTTCACCCACTAAGCAAACCCCCTCTGTGGTGCATTTCCTAACAAACCTCACCGCTCTCAACTGCACACCACACACCATTGACTCCACTAAATCATTGGGAGTTGTACTCGATAAGAATCTAAACATGCAAGACCACATTAGAGCATCAACCAAAGGAACAAACTTCCAACCCAGTATCCTTAGAAAACTCAAACATTACCTCCCACAAGATGACTTCAAATCGGCTGTGCAAGCACTAGTCATCTCAAGACTCAAATGCAGGAGTCCTACTGTATGTGGTCTCTGGAAAATCAATTTCAGCCCCACTAGGAGCATTTCCGAATGCTCCGACTAGTCTTTTTACTGGTTCCAAGAAATCCAACCACATCTCACCGAACCTGAAATTGTTCAACTGGCTCCTATTTGAGGTAAGAATCCAGCTAAGAATTGCCTGTATGACCCATAGAGCACTATACTTCTACATGAAAAATAAGCTTGAACTATCTAGTAGTGCCTGGACCTCAAGGAGTACCAGCACTATGCTCCTTAAACCAAAGAAATTCAACAAACTGAAAATCTACAAACGTTCATTCGCTGGCATTTTCCCGAGTATCTGGAACTCCATACCTGTTGAAACAAGACTAAATCCCTCAACTTTTGAATTCAAAAGGAAAGTGAAAGATATACTGATGAACAACACGCTTATCTAGAAGCTACTGTCCACTATCGCCCTGCCCGCTTTTAGCTGACTTTGTTACCAACGAGCCTCTGATAAGGATATACATCACCCTCCAATGTGACATTGCTGTTTCCGAATGCATCTTGTCATAACTGCTACCTGGCCTCTGTAATGGCTCATTGTCGCCCGTCCTCTTGTCATTGTTGCCCCTGTGTCATCCTCAACCCTCATGTGAAGCGCTCTGATACCCGCTTGGGTCATGTTCATGCTATACAAACTTTCAATAAACAAATGTTGATTATACCTCTGTCATCCGTGGATAAACCTTTTGCTCGTATTCCGTTCATTTATTGCGGAAACAGAGAATCCTTTGCTTTAAAAACACAATAGCAAGTCACGTTCCACACCCACATCATATAACATAGCCAGTCCACAGCTGAAAATTGCTTGCATACAAGTCAGTACATATAATTTGTGAAACTAGTTACTGGGTACGAGGTACTTACACATGCTCAGAACTATTTGTGACATTATGCACAAAGGCAGTCTCCTAGCAACTATGTAATACCAAATTGCCTACTCCGTCTTTGACTCGTTTTTATCACTTTTTTAGTAATTGAGTGACGTGCTCGGGATGACTTATGTGTAACAATGCTTCGTTGTAGCAGTTAGGGCTCCCTGTCAAATGGTGGCCCCGGTACTAAATCCCCACTGAGAGGGCGCATGGGATATGTGTTTCATTCGCACATATTGATTCAAATGTATCGTTTGCAGAACCATTTTGAAAATGCCATCGTGACTTCACACACTGATTCAGATTTGAAAGGCGTGCTTGATGACTGTGCCGGTGGTGTGCACGAGAGAGGCATGAAGAGTAAAGCCTTCACTTCATTTTTTAAATCATTTAACTAATACCTCTTGAAAATACATGCAACAGATTGTCTCCTCAGAAAATACCAGCTAGCTCAAATATATATATATATATCATATATGTCATGTGACCAAGGCCTCTGTGTAGGCCGAAACGTTATGCTGGCGTGGTGTGCTGAGGAATAAAGAAACTCACCTGCACTCTGGGTCTTCCGTGTTCTTTCTGTTAGATGGTCAAGGATTTAAGTCTGTCGCAGCAAGGCGTAAGTGCGGAAATATATATATATATATTAATTCAAACAAATACAGTCCATCATCAGCAAGAATTGGCCATTAGTCCTCAGTGACCCGGTGATAGGAAGCGATCTTCCAAAAAGACCATCCATCACTTATAGTAGGGGGCAGTCTATGAGGGACGAACTGGTGAAAACCAGCCCAGAGATCTTGGAGTCAACAGCCTGGTATCAAACACACACAGGCTTTTTTAATTGTAAGGTATGCAAGGCTTGCCAACCAGCAGTCAACAAATCTTGCTACCGCTCGCCATTTGACAGGAGGGAACATAAAATAGATAAGGTGTTAACATGCAAAACTGAATACGCCGTCTATGTCTTGATTTGTCCATGTGAGCTGCTCTATGTTGGGAGCACTAAACATCCAGCACACAAAAGAATTCTCCAACATCTCAGAGCAATTGACAATCAAGATAATACCTACCCTGTCGCGAGACATTTTAAAGCCAAGCACGACTCCAAGAGTAACAAACTTAGGTACTATGTAATAGACTGCGTACCGGCAAGTAGACGAGGCGGCAACAGAGAGGATAAACTTCGCCGCCTCGAGACTCACTATATACTTGCACTGAACACCAAACACCCGTCAGGCCTTAACATTACTGAAGATCTTTACACATGCTTATAGTGGGTCTACTGGGGACATACACGATATTTTAGGATGTGGTCCAATTTTAATTGCATTATGAATTAGCATGTTTTATGGATTTTAGATATATATTTATTATGATGAATTCTTAAGTTTTGTAATGCCATACCATCTTTTAGCAACAATATTCACTGTGATGGTTTTGTAGATATGTACAATTTATAAATCAATTTTAGCCTGTATATACCATTTTAAGGTTTTAATTATAGGTGTAATTATGAATTGATTTGTCTATGTATATTTATCTATTTATTGCTGATGATGGTCGGTATTTTACAAATGGAAATTTATTCATTTATTTATTGATATGAATTTCAGAATCCATATTTAAACATGCGTTACTTTGCACATTAACTGTAGCTGGACTGTACAATCATGGTACTTTACAGATATCACCCTAAACCCCCTTATGAGTGGCTTTCCGGGAGGTCATATGATATTGTTTTCTTGCACTTTATCTCCATAACTTGGGGATTGTAATTAAAGGAACATTCCAAACGTATGAGGCTCCACACCGTTCCACCCGTGAATACACCCAGGGAAGTAAAGAAAATGTTTTGCTGCTATAATTGAATGATATATATTCATTACGAACATCAGGAGTCATGCTGCACCAAGACTCAATAATAATGAATTCATTTATTTTAAATCACGTTTAATATTGTTTCTCACCTTCACAATACTTAGGCATTGTATGTTTTTTTACTGATGCACACGATTTAATTTATTTCATATGGCTGACTGCATATTGAATGCATTATTCATACATAAACACATTGTATTGAAAAGAACAGGTCATTGTAGTTCACAAACGAGGATTTTCTTCATGTCTATGCATTTTGTAGGCCAAGACTTGCAATGTCATCAGTTTATAAACCAATGCCGTAAACTTACCTGTGTCATGTGATCAAGCGCTCTGTGTAGCGCGAAACGCGTCATGATGGCTGGGAAAACTAACACCGATTAAATCACTTTGCACCGAATTTGGGTCCGTGTCCGTGTTTTCAAGTAGAGTGAAGCCTGCCTTGCTGCCGGATTACCTTTGGAATATATATATATATATATATATATATATATATATATATATTTATATATATATATATATATATATATATATATATATATATATTACCTACTGGCTATCGCCAGTAGGTATATATAGTTAGAATTTTTTCCCTATTGGACTTTTGAAAATTCTATGTCTAATAACTTTGGCATTTGTGGACGGAATCGGCTGAAATTTTCAGGAAAATGGCACATTTTGTTTCTGAGCAGCCCCTGAAAATTTGGTGGGGTTTCGTCAAGGGGGGGCTGAGAAAAAAGGGGGGTCCCAAAACGCGTTTTTTGCATTGAGTTTTCCATAGGGCGGTTGGACTCACTTTTAGCTCGAACGGCTGAATGGATTTGCACGAAACTTGGCAAAATTGTAGGGACTGTTAGCCCGATGTGCCTTTGCTAGGTCTCAATATATGTGCTCCAGTAGTTTTTGAGAAATTAACGTTCAAACCAAGATATATATCTGTAACAGCGGTCTGGGCAGCGATCCGGTCCGCTTACTTTTCGCTTATCGGAACTTTGCGCGCAGAAAGCTGATTGGCTCTCCGGTGTCTGTCAACATTCTAAACAGTCCGGAGCGGACGCCATCTTGTCTCTCGGTAGGATCGAGAGAGAAGAAGAGGTGGAAAACGAAGGGGGAATTTAATGAAAGGGGGCAAGGTATCCCCCTCTTGACCCCCTAGGAATGTTGTTGGGGTTATTAAAGGGTCCCGTGGGGAAAATAAAAAAAAAATGATTTTTCACGGTAGAAGCGCGGCCGCGAACTGGTAGCGAAACGGGAATTCGCCATTTTGTGCTTCGTAAATTAAATTACTAGTTATAAGTGGGTGCGGGAGACGTATCCTAATCCCCTATGTTTCCTGAGGGTGGGTGAGGAGGCTGATATATGTTGATACATCTCTTCCAGCGGCTGTGCGTGAGCTTTTTTTTTTTTTTTGCTGCGTGACAGTCCGGAGCGGCCGCCATCTTGTCTCTCGGTAGGATCGAGAGAGAAGAAAAGGTGAAAAACTAAGGGGGAATTTAATGAAAGGGGGCAAGGTATCCCCCTCTTGACCCCCTAGGAATGTTGTTGGGGTTATTAAAGGGTCCCGTGGGGAAAAAAAAAAAAATGATTTTTCACGGTAGAAGCGCTTCACGGGCCGCGAACTGGGCCGCAAACTGGTAGCGAAACGGGAATTCGCCATTTTGTGCTTCGTTAATTAAAGTACTAGGTATAAGGGGGTGCGGGAGACATATCCTAATCCCCTATGTTTCCTGAGGGTGGCTGAGGAGGCTGATATATGTTGATACATCTCTTCCAGCGGCTGCGCCATCTTGCCTTTTTTCGAATGCCACAATTTTGTCGTGCACGGCAGCCATTTTAGATGCCAGGCTGGTTCCAGGCTATCACCTAACCCTGCGGATGTAGTTTATGGCCCCAGCTGTAGAGAATTCAGACATGCCAATCCTCCTGATTCAGGCGTGTGAGTACTGATTTCAGTGCTAGTCTCCCGCCTCCCGATTTCTGCAAGCAAAAACCCGGGGGCATATTACGAACAACTAGCGATAATTTTTGTCTCTAACTTGTAAACCTTGCTATTATCGCAGAAAAGTCAGCGATATTCATGTATTATCGACCTAATGCTCTTAGCCATGTTATCCACCTCCCATTGGATAACATGGCTAAGAACTGCTCAGGGCAGGTGTTAGATTTTGGAGATATTCGCGCTTAGCGCGAATATCTCCAAAAGTTGGTAATAGAAGGTAGCGATGTTAGGGACTGTTTCCAGTCGCTAACATCTTGGCACGCCACTTTGCATGTCATTAGTGATAAGTATCACTGACATGCAAAGCGGGGCCCAAGATGGTCGCTATCTCCTTTTAGCTGTCACTAACTGGTGTTAGCGACAGCTTGATAATAGGGAAATAATTTTATCTCCGCTTTCATGGTTTTTAAAGCCAAAAAAGCGGAGATAAACCCCCTTGATAATATGCCCCACGATTCCTTGGGGGTTTCAGCTGACAGGGCTTGGTATTGTGTTACATGGTAATTTTTCCAGGAAACGTCAGAGGGTCGATGCAGGGGTTCTAGAAGAGGTGATAAACCATTTAAGCCTCATGAACAAGCGCATGGTCTTTTAAAGATTTGTGAAGTACTCGGGGCGGCGGTGTGTGTGTGCCCTCTTTCAGGAGCGGGCGGGGGGGCACTGCCAGCAACTTGCCAGGTCAGGTAGTGTTCAACACGTGCATCACCCTTTCTCTGCCTGCTATTGCGCTCCATGCTTCGGAAAGGTAAGAAAAAGAACGTGCATTTGAGTTTGAAATGTCCGATCCTGCAGCAGCACACTTCCAAAGCCCACACATGACAATAACCCGATTCAAGGCCCCATTCACCCGTTTTTAAAAAAATAGATAACACTCCAACAAAGTAAGGTTATAAAACTTTATTAACTACTAACTTTAACAAACGGAACAAAAACTAAAAACATTTAAACATTTCTCAACACAAAAAGCAACAATGGTTAGAAGCTGTCTTTTGTGCGAATAGTCCCAAGGCAGCACAACGTGCAGAGTTCTGGACGGCACCCAGGTGATGTCGCCTGGGTGCCGCACTGGTTTAGGGATCCTACAATGCTGCTCCGAAAATTGGCGTGGGGCGTCCCGGGTGGGGCGGGGGGAGGCCTCGTCAGTAGCGGTCTGTTGTGCGAATAGTCCCAAGGCAGCACAACGTGCAGAGTTCTGGACGGCACCCAGGTGATGTCGCCTGGGTGCCGCACTGGTTTAGGGATCCTACAAAGCAGCACAGAAAAACAGCGTGGGGCGTCCCGGGTGGTGCGGGGGGAGGCCTCGTCAGTAGCGGTCTGTGTCCAGTGTCACATGGCTGACACAACATGTACGACAGGCACCCAGGTGATGTCCAGTAAACTGCCGCACTGGTTTTGGTATCCTACAATGCTGCTCCGAAAATTGGCGTGCGGCGGCCCGGGGGGGGGGCGTGGGGGAGCCGGCGTGAACGGGCCTCCCCAGGTGGCGGCCATCTAGCTGAGTTGCGCTCGCTCTTGCGGCCACAGCGTCTCGCTCACCATGTTGTTGAGTTGCTCCCACTCTTGCAGTGCAGCGATAGGCGGCTGCCACATGGCTCTTAAAATGGCGGACAGCTCCTCGGTTTTAGGCCTGGTCCACTGAAATGGTCCTGGGACACTTTGGAACTCGGACGCTTGCCTGCTAGGGCTTGGGTTCCATTCTCGAAAAGCGTCCCCTCAGCCGTGAAGATTGTATAAAAGTCTTGGGGGCCCCGACTCCCGCAGGCTTCCGGTGGGGAGCGGCTGCCATGATTGCTCGCGGAATGACCACGACGGAGCCACGAGATGGTGGTGCTCTCATGCTGACGCCAGCTTCAGTCTGAATGATCCAGAAACAAGGTGGGGCTTTCATCGTTTGGGAAAAAAAAATGTTCTAAACCAATGAAAAGTGTTATTTTTAGGTCATATGACCAAGCCTTCCATCTTTAGGAAACCAAAAGTAAAATGAACCAATGAAAAGTTTTATAAACAAGTCACATGACCTGTTATGCGACATAGGGCTACAAAAAGCGTAGAAAATCCGTTGGCACGTGAGGCGGCGTCAGTAGCGGACCGATGTGCGAATAGGCCGAAGGCAGCACAACGCGCCGAGATCTGGATGGCACCGAGGTGGTGTCCAGCAAATTGCCGCACTGGTGTGGCCATCCTACAATGCTGCGCCGAAAGACGGCGTGTCCAGCTGAGTTGCGGTCACTGTTGCGGTACAGTGACTCGAACGCGCCGAGATCCGGATGGCACCGAGGTGGTGTCCAGCAAATTGCCGCACTGGTGTGGCCATCCTACAATGCTGCGCCGAAAGACGGCGTGTCCAGCTGAGTTGCGGTCACTCTTGCGGTACAGTGACTCGAACGCGCCGAGATCCGGATGGCGCCGAGGTGGTGTCCAGCAAATTGCCGTACTGGTGTGGCCATCCTACAATGCTGCGCCGAAAGACGGCGTGTTCAGCTGAGTTCCGGTCACTCTTCCGGCACAGTGACTCGAACGCGCTGAGATCCGGATGGCACCGAGGTGGTGTCCAGCAAGTGGCTGCACTGGTGTGGCCATCCTACAATGCTGCGCCGAAAGTCGGCGTGGGGTGCCCCGTTGGCTTATGAGGTGATGTCAGTAGTGGACTGATGTGTGAATAGGTCGGAACCAGCACAAGGCGCCAAGATCCGAATGGCAAGTCCTGGATGTTGAGTGCCTCAGTTGAGATTTCTGAGCAGTGCTTGTAGGACTGTCTGAAGCTTATTTGCACCTGTTGCAGCTTCACTAGGTCCGGCGGAACTTTTTGCCTTTTCCTTTCTGCTTCTTTTCCTACAATGCGTTTCATCTGAAGACACGACCAGGTCCCTGAATGTGTGCAGGGGGACGCTATTGATTGAATGAACGCGCCGAGATCTGGATGGCACCGAGGTGGTGTCCAGCAAATTGCCGCACTGGTGTGGCCATCCTACAATGCTGCGCCGAAAGTCGGCGTGGGGTGCCCCGTTGGTTTATGAGGTGATGTCAGTAGTGGACCGATGTGTGAATAGGTCGGAACCAGCACAAGGCGCCCTGCACTGTTGAGCCTTTTTCAATGTCTGTTTTTTGTTGTTTCCCCTCCATCAAAAACAAAACAAAAATACAAGGCGCCAAGATCCGAATGGCAAGTCCTGGATGTTGAGTGCCTCAGTTGAGAGTTCTGAGCAGTGCTTGTAAGACTGTCTGAAGCTTATTTGCACCTGCTGCAGCTTCACTAGGTCCGGCGGAACTTTTTTCCTTTTCCTTTCTGCTTCTTTTCCTACAATGCGTTTCATCTGAAGACACGACCAGGTCCCTGAATGTGTGCAGGGGGACGCTATTGATTGAATGAAAATGGCGGCTTGACACAAAGCTGACTCAAGCGTTACTGTTGGTGCTATACAGACAAAAATTGGTTTTCAGTTTGTACATTCTTCAGGTTTTTTTTTTCCATCCAAGTCTGATTGAGAGTTTGTAGAAAAATGGCTTCAGATTTTCCACATACTACTCTTCAACATTCTTCCTAAATGTAACAATGTGAAACTCACTAGGAGAACGGCTGTTTCTGTTTCCTTTCAAAATGCTGCCACCAATATTTTCTGAATGGAAGACACCATCTTGTAGCATAAAGGGCCGAAAGGGGTTCTGGTCTGGCCGATGGTTGGTGGAGACATTTTGACTATATCTTGGACCTGCCCGGCCTCGCCCAAAATGGCGCCGGTATAAATGGGACTCGTAACTCTTTGCCCGCAAATGTATATCTAGAAAATGTTATTGTAAGTGGCCCTGTCGTATTTTAATTACAAAATGTACGTCCACCGATTCCGCAACTGTTAGACACCTTTGTTCTTGTCACCTAATGGCCCGCTCGTTACGTTCTTCTACAGTGTAAATGTCTCCTCATCATATACGATTTCAGTTTGCTCCGTGGCCGGCCCACGTGGTTATAGGCCCGTATTTGTATACTGACATTTTCACAATAAAGGTTTTTAAAACAAAACACGGTAGTAGTATTTTCATTTGTAAAGTTTTTACTTTTAGTGACTGTTTTCGAATCAGTAAAAGGCAAGTGAAATAAAGCAGTCCAATTACATGACGGATAAAAGGTATAATATGTAGGAACGCAGTAA
This sequence comes from Lissotriton vulgaris, assembly GCF_964263255.1. Taxonomy (NCBI): domain Eukaryota; kingdom Metazoa; phylum Chordata; class Amphibia; order Caudata; family Salamandridae; genus Lissotriton; species Lissotriton vulgaris. The sequence goes on from NC_141685.1 coordinate 1,849,767,071, forward strand.
AGATAAATGGTGAAGGGCAGTTGTGTTTTTCATGTCTGCAACATAAAGTGATCGATAAGAATCTGATAATCAGGCGTATCGGCGACTAAGACAGCAGGCCGAATCTCTTTTACTCAACGGCTCCGTCATGGAAGGAAGAAACGCCCTCTTTCTCGAAAAAGGAATATATTTTACTTGCAAGACAGTTGTAAATTTTCCGGGAAAGTACATTAGCCTGGAATATTATAACATATGTTTGAAAAAAAAATATTGTTCGAAAATAATAAAAAGCGTAATTTTTAGGTCATATGACCAAGCTTTTCATCATTAAATTAACAAAAGTAAAATGAACCAATGAAAAGTTTTATTAACAAGTCACATGACCTGTTATGCTTACGTTACGCGCTGCGCGCCGCGCCTCGGATCACTTCCGGGTGCGCTAACGCGGCGTGTCATAAAACGCATTACGCGACAACGTAGGTCAAGAATATAGTCTAAATGTCTCCACCAACCAGCGTTCAGAACACAACCCCTTTCAGCAGTCCAAAAAGTTCTGTTAAATGACAACAGAGGGGACAGGCAACAAGAACCATCAGTCAAAGAGGGGAGGGCAAGTTCTTCTCTTCCGGGTCATGTTGGGGCGCTACCGGAACTGATCGAATTGGTAATCTACAGTGTTTCTGGATGTTTCAGACTAAAGCTGGCGTCAGCATGAGACCACTACCATCTCGTAGCTCCGTCGTGGCCATTCCACGAGCAATCATGGCAGCCGCTCCCCACCAGAAGCCTGCGGGAGTCGGAGGCCCCCAAGACTTTTGTAGAATCTTCACGGCTGAGGGGACGCTTTTCGAGAATGGGACCCAAGCCCTAGCAGACAAGCGTCCGAGTTCCAAGGTGTCCCAGGGCCATTTTAGTGGACCAGGCTCAAAACCGAAGAGCCGGCCGCCATTTTGAGAGTCCTGTGGCAGCCGCCTATCGCTGCACCGCAAGAGCGGGCGCATCTCAACTACATGGTGAGCGAGACGCTGTAGTCGCAAGAGCGGGCGGAAAACAGCTGAATGGCGGAAGAGGCACAGTGTAGCAAAAGCGGGCGGAATGGCAACTAAAACGATAAAGGGGCGCCCCACTACAGCTTGTCTTCAGGTCAAACGGATTGTGGGACAAGGTCCAGAATTGAAGAGTCATCAAAAGGCAAAAAGTTCCGCCGGACCCCGGGAGCCGGCCGCCTATGTCGGGGGTGATCTCAGGCTACACCAGTGCTATAAGACTTGGGGAGGGTGTCGGAGCCAAGCGTCTTCTCCGAGTCCATGGCCATCACACCGCCCCTCAGGGGCCTCCGTCAAGCTGTTTAGGAAGGTAACATATCACATTGTTTTCTAATGCAGTCAGGTCCACAAACGACACTCACTTACTTTGAGAATAGTGAAGCTGCAGTAGGTGGAAATAAGCTTCAGACAGTGTTACAAGCACTGCTCAGAACTCTTAACTATGGCACCCAACATCCAGAACTTATGCTATTTGAGAATGGTAGTGACATCGAAGCATCTCAGGGACCAAAACCATTAACGTACTTTCACGTATGAAAATCTTACTTGGGGAGGGGGCAGGAGCGAAGCGCCCCCTCCCAGTCAGCGCCACCACACCGTATGTTGAAAATCTGAAGCCATCGTTCTACAAAGTCAACCAAACTTGGATTGAAAAATCTAGAAAAATGTACAAACTGAAAACCAGTTTTGGTCTGCATAGCATCAGTAACAACGTTTGAGTCAGCTTTGTGTCAAGCCGCCATTTTGATTCAACAAAGCACAGGCATTGAAAAAGGCTGAAATTCAGAACTCTAAACTATGGCACCCAACATCCAGGAGCTTGCTATCCGGATCTTGGAGCCTTGTGCTGTTTTCGATCTATTCACACATCGGTCCACTACTGACATCATCTTATAGACCAACGTTATGTAAATAGTTTTTTAATAAAATGTTTTACCCTGTTTCTTTGCTGGTGTGTTGTCTATATTTTTAATATTTGCATAGGGTTTGTCGTTATTTTGTGCGGGATGGGTGATGGAGCCGAGCTGTCTTGCAGCCCTCATGGTGTGGAGCTCAGTTCATCTCACTATTTTCGTATTTCTCAAGAAGGGTTGTTCCTAATATTTCTATTTTAGCGAGGTCAAAAAGAGATCCAATTAGTGGCCTACTGATTTTGTTCGATTACTTTTATTTTTTTACACGATTTTTCACTATCTGCAAAGACTAAACAGAGTATTGCGACTTTGTGCTTGTTTGTAAATAGAGAATGATCCAAAGAGAACCAATTCTAAAACAGTAAATGCTTGGACAACAATCAATCAAATGGAGAGACAAGGAGGCACGACGGATTACAACGGGGGTAAAGGCCTGCGTTAACTACCCTTCAGTATCTGCAAAGAGAGAGTACTACTAAGGCAAAAGAGGGGAGGGGGGGGGCAGCGTTCAAAGCACATCAGCGTGCATAAATACGAAAATGTTTTTATCTATCACGTACTTGACATTTTAAAGCTTTTCATATTTGCTATTAAAAAACCAATGAAATTCACAGAAAAAACCATAGGTTATAGTGGATATATAGTTAGGAATTTGCATTTACAAAACCTTGAAAATTCAATGAAAAAACCATAGGTTATAGGCCATATATAGTTAGGAATTAGCATTTACAAAACCTTATTTTACTCGCATAAAACCATTGAAATTCCATATATAGTTAGCTAACTATAAGCGCTAACTATATATCGCGCACCCGCAATCCACTGCTGATGATGTCACATATTACATCATTCATGACATGGTCAGTGACATCACTGATGACATCACTGATGACATCTCAAATGACATCACTGATGACAACTCAAATGATATCAATGATGACATCTCAAATGACATCACTGATGACATCACTGATGACAACTCAAATGACATCACTGATGACATCTCATTTGTCATCACTGATCACATCACTCATGTGATAATACAATGAACCTCTTCAGACTCTAATATAACCTTACATACACTCAGTATAAACAGACACTCACAGACTGTCACTCATCCATGGAGTTACTCACACACCTAGTCAGTCATGCAAAGAATCAATCACACCTCCATTTCCTCAACTATACAGTTATACACATCTTACTTATTCAAACATATAATAACACATATTTACTCTCTTATATAATCCCTGATACAAGCTCACAGTGATCGATACAGCCACTCACACATTCACTGGCTCTTATGTTCAGTTATTTATATATCTCAACTCTCACATGTATTGTGTTTTACATACGTACTTACTTGCACATGTAGCAATGAGAAATCCATTCACTCACCAACACACCCATGCACAGTCAACCGCCCATATAGCTGTTTCCACATGCACTCTTGAACTCATACTCCTAGTGAATCAACTGCTTACACATCTATGCACAGAGTCACGCACCTCCCAGCCACCCACACACACACTCAGCCTCCCATTCAAATACTTGGGCAACCAATCAATAACCCATATGGCCACTCTTATAGCTACTGATCAACACATGCAGCAGCTTACACAACAACAAACATACTGATGCACGAATTAAGACAGTTTAGTCACTAACCCATGTACTCAGTGAGACACATTTAATCACTCACTCATACAGTCAGTCATGCACCTACTAAATTCTTCATCCAGACACTTATACATCCACTCATTCTTCAATATGTGAAACATATTTAAACTTTACAGACACATACAATCACTGGATGTTGTGATCAGTGATGTCATCAGTGATGTCATTTGAGATGTCATCAGTGATGTCATCAGTGATGTCACTGACCATGTCATGAATGATGTAATATGTGACATCATCAGCAGTGGATTGCGGGTGCGCGATATATAGTTAGCGCTTATAGTTAGCTAACTATATATGGAATTTCAATGGTTTTATGCGAGTAAAATAAGGTTTTGTAAATGCTAATTCCTAACTATATATGGCCTATAACCTATGGTTTTTTCATTGAATATATATATATATATATATATATATATATATATATATATATATATATATATATATATATATATATATATATATATATATATATATATATATATATATATATATATACAGCAAGTATCCAAGTATTGACTGCCTCCACCAGATCGAGAGTTGCGTCGTCTCAATAGGACTCCTTGGATCGAGTCCCTCACAATCCTTGCAAAATGACCACGTCAAGTGAGGTTTCACGATTTTCTTTATTGCCGCTGCCAAACGCGTTTCGACTACACAGTAGTCTTGATCACTGGTTGTGGTTAGGAAAGCACACGGCCATTTTAAAGAAACAAAGTTTTTTTCAACTGCAAGAACGTCAGTGACCACATGTACACTGACAGCAAGGACAGACTTCGTTTTTAACAAATCAATGTAAAGACGATGTTTTGCACATTTACCTTAACATGATTACCAAGCGGTTAATTAGAAACTTATTTTATATTTTCAATATAACTTCAAAACTTAGACAACTTAGTGCTTTGTGCTACGATGTTTTGTACGAGTTGTTATGTGGATCAATTTTTAACACGTTTAAAAAAACTTTATTAACAATGACGCGCGTTGACATTCTGGCGTTATCTTAGTGCAAAAAATAAACACTTAGTCATCGCTTGTCACCAGCTTAATGTAAAAATTATGAAAATTAAGCCCCTGTGGGCTTACCTAAATACCTATCGGATTTATATAAATATTTCCGATTATTCTCTAGGTTGAAAAATTAATGCCTGTGTTTCATCACAACTCGTAACAAAACATTACAAAAAATATAGCTCCAGTGAGCAGACACTCTGGTTGTACAATACGTATAAGTAAGTCTATAATTTCATCACTAGACTCAATTCATGTTGGATGTCAAGTGCAAATACAATATACAATGTGCTGTCCACACAAAAATCAACATGATCAACAAATTTCATAAATATGAATATAGCAGACGCTACTTGTGAAACACCGAAGATATTAAAGGTGTCTATGCAAATCTTCTTCGATGTTAAGACCGTTTGGTTGCTTGGTGTTCAGCTTAATTATATACATAGATTCTAATTTTCTCAACTTGCTCAATCTATTACCCCCTCTTTGACTAGCAGGAATTGAATCGATCACACAATATGTCAATCCTTTGACATCACCATTGTGCATCAGCTCAAAATGCCTGGCTACAGGGTAAGCTCTGTGGGTGTTCTTAATTGCACGTAGATGTTGCAAGATTCTTTTATAGGCTTCGTTGATTGTACTCCCTACATATCGAAGCCCGCAAGGGCACTCGAGAATGTAGATCGCATAATCCGTTTTGCATGTATATTTGCCTTTTATTTTTTCCATTCTATTGGAAAGGCCTAATCTGTATTTGCTACAGTTCAGACCATGGTTACATGCTTTGCACTTTCACTGAAAAAACCATAGGTTGTAGACCACATATAGTTAGGAATTAGCATTTACAAAAACTTATTTTACTCACACAAAACCATTGAAATTTGCATATATAGTTAGTTGCACTAACTATATATCGCGCACCCACAATCCACTGCTGATGATGTCACATATTACATCATTCATGACATGGTAAGTGACATCACTGATGACATCATCCAGTGACTGTATTTTTCTGTAAAGTTAAAATATGTCTTACATATTTAAGAATGAGTGGATGTATAAGTGTCTGGATGAAGGATTTAGTAGGTGCATGACTGACTGTATGAGAGAGTGATTAAATGCGTCTCACTGAGTGCATGGGTTAGTGACTAAACTGTCTTAATTTGTGCATCATTATATCTGTTGTTCTGTAAACTGCTGCATGTGTTGATCAGTAGCTATATGAGTAACAATATGGGTTATTGATTGGTTGCCCAAGTATTTGTATGGGAGAGTGAGTGTGTGTGTTTGGGTGGCTGGGTGGTGTGTGACTCTGTGCATAGATGTGTGAACAGTTGATTCACTAGATGTATGGGTTCAAAACTGCATGTGGAAACAGCTGTATGGGTGGTTGACTGTGTGCATGAGTGTATTGGTGAGTGAATGGATATCTCAGTGCTACATGTCAAAGTAAGTACATATGTAAAACACAGTACATGTGAGAGTTGACATATATAAATTACTGTGTATAAGAGCCAGTGAATGTGTGAGTGGCTGCATGGATCATTGAAAACTTGTATCAGTGATTGTATAAGAGAGTAAATATGTGTTAGAATATGTTTGATTAAGTAAGGTGTGTATAACTGTATAGTTGAGGAAATGGAGGTGTGATTGATTCTTTGCATGACTGACTAGGTGTATGAGTAACTCCATGGATGAGTGACAATCTGTGAGTGTCTGTTTACACTGAATGTATCTAAGGTTATATTAGAGTCTGAAGAGGTTCATCGTATTATCACATGAATGATGTCATCAGTGATGTTGTCAGTGATGTAATTTGAGTTGCCAACAGTGATGTCATCAGTGATGTCACTTACCATGTCATGAATGATGTAATATGTGACATCATCAGCAGTGGATTGCGGGTGCGCGATATATAGTTAGTGCAACTAACTATATATGCAAATTTCAATGGTTTTGTGTGAGTAAAATAAGGTTTTGTAAATGCTAATTCCTAACTATATGTGGTCTATAATCTATGGTTTTTTCAGTGAATTTTCAAGGTTTTGTAAATGCTAATTCCTAACTATATATGGTCTATTACCTATGGTTTTTTCAGTGAATTTCAATGGTTTTTAAATAGCAAATATCAAAAGCTGTAAAATGTATTATTCTTTTAAAGGAAAAATATATTTTATATGTTTTTATTTTAATTTTTTTATGCATCTTCCAAACCCTGAACCTCTTAATAGTGCACTGTGGTGGAAATAATTTGGGCACTATGACTGGGGTTGGTCTGGAAATGCTTTTAAAGGACACCTTTCATCAATTGATGACACTTTTTCCCCAAACTGCCTTGATATATTCCAATATATGCCAAAGACAGAAATGGAACTGGTCCAACCAATTTTGTCCAAAATTTGAGAAAGCACAGAAACATGTGAATAAATCTGTTTCTACTTATATGAAAGACTTTAGAATGGGTTCAATATTCAACAATAACTTGCGTTACAACATGCAAGACATCTACAGAGGAGATGGTGTGCACTTGTCAGATGAGGGGAATAGAATATTCCTCCTGAATTTAAGACTGTGCTTTGGAACATACTTGTAGGTACCTAAATCAGCCACAGAACCCAATAGCTCTTTTCAGAGCTACCCTACCTCTGATCATTCTAAACGTTTATCTTTTTCTAAATTATTTCACTATTTTTCACCAAAGTACGCTCCCCGGTATGCTTACCGGTGCGCGTACCGGGCGCTCTCCACGCAATTTTTTTTTGCCTATTTGAGCGTCCTAAGCCCCCCTCAGAAAACCTAGAGGGTTAGGAAGTGTCTACAGTGCCCCTTCTACCCATTCCGAACATTGTTTGCCCTCCATCCTGTGTCTCAATTCTACTGAAACACAAAATGGAGGACTCCCGTAACGCTGCCGGTACACGTACCGGGGCGGGCACCGGTAAGCGCTCGATAAAAAAAGGTGGGTAAGGCCCACATGCATCAAGCACTTTTTCATTCGCAAACGGTGCGATTCCTTAAAATCGGCCGTTTGCGAATGCAAAAGTGCTTTTTGGGATGCATGAAGCAATTTTAGAATTCGCAACATTGTTGCGAGTTCTAAAATTGCGGGTGCTTTTAAGAAGTCGCAGATGTGCGACTTCTTAAAAGCAATGCATCATTACTTTGACAAGTGGAAATTCGCAATTAGGGTTCCAAATTTACCGAGTGGTTGAACCACTCGGTAAATTTGGAAAAAGTGTTTAAAATGCTTTCAATGTTTTTCTTCAACATTCATGTTTCACACACACATGTCCTTAGGACATGTGTTTGTGAAACATGATGCGAAAAATACATTTCAGGGGTGCATGGGGGGGTCCTTTGGACCCCCCCCTGCACCCATGAAATTTTCTAAGTGCCACTCGCAATTCCCATTGACTCCTATGGGCCTTTTGGCCCATAGGAATCAATGGGAATTGCGAAAATTAACTTAAGAATTCGGTATTCATTTGGGATTCGGTAAAAATTGCGATTTTTACCGAATCACAAATGAATACCGAAAATAATGATGCATAGCATTTTGCACTTCTTAATTTGCGATTCCTTATTTTTCGCAAATTAGGAAGTGCAAAATGTCACAATGATGCATGTGGGCCAAAGTACTTTACAGAAAAAACACTGGAGACTCTTTCATCAAATATAAAATAGGCCCTACTACATAGCAGTCCCTACCATTTACCCAAATTTGATGGAATTCCATTGAGACATTTATGCTGTAGGCCTGACTAAATATCCTGAGGTAAATTACATGACAAAAACACATATGAAGTGTTAGAATTGACAACCAATTAAAATGTTACTTTCATTTTCTACTATTCTTTCATGACATTTGATTGGTTATGTACCTGAATATATATAAAGAAAGAGAGAGAAACACAGCCATTTTGACTACTACTTCCTGAAGTACATTTCAAGAGCATTTTCACTGACAACTTCCTTTTGAAAGGTAAGATGTTATCTTTAAAATTTGAAAGGAGAATTATGTTATGCTAATTTGGGAAAACGTTTTCAGATAGTTATATACTGTCCTCTGTAAGAGTAAGAGATTGAGATAGTCTTCTCTGTTATAATTATGGTTTGAGTTAGGCTTCTCTGGTATAATTATTAATTTACTTAGGCTTCATCACAGGCACTTTTTAATAGTTCTACTTCCTGCCTGAAACCATAACGTGCCCAAAGATAACTTCACTGTTAAAAACTCACAAGTACCTGTTTGAAATTAAACCCAACAGTGCCCTATCTCTACTGATATATTTATTTTTTATGCAATTTACAGCAAGAAAATGGAAGCACAACAGAAAGAAAATAATATTTCCTTTCAAATTAAGATTGAAAACGATCCTAAGGAAGAAAATGAAGAAATTGAGTTTTTGGATGACACTTTAGACCAAGAATTAATTAAATGTGTTGAAGAATGGGAATCATGGAATGAAAAGGAGGACATCCAGATGAATTAATGTTACAAATACTTTTAGATTTTGAAAAATCAGAACAATAAATTTAATTTTTTTAAGTTAAAATTGTTTGAGACATTATTCTTTTTTATATGAAAATTATGAAATAGTACCCAAAAAATATATATAAAGTGAGACTTAAAATATACTCTGTAACTTTTTTGTGTTACATAGTAAGTTTGCTCATAGTTACTTCCTTTCTCCAACTATATTATCTCAAATGTATATTTATCATGTCTTTATCATCTCCTGCCTCCATAGTGTTTCTGCTTTTCTGACAGACTATGGTATGAATTCCATATCCCACAATAACTTCTGAAACAACATGCAAGATATCTATAAAGGAGACGGAGTTTATTAATTTTTTGACTCTGCATTGGCACCTACATGTTGCTACTTAAATAAAAATAAAAAATAAAAAAACAACAAAAAGAACAATCAATAAACATACAATATTTGAAAAGTCTATCATTCTTTTTTCCCCATAGTACGCTCCCCGGACCGCTTCCCCGTGCGCGTACCGGGCGCTCCCCCCGTAAAAAAAAGAAGAAAAAAAATTATTTTTTTGCCCCGCGGGGCCCTTTTAAAGCCCCCACATCAAACCTAGGGGGTCAGGGAGGATCTACTCTGCCCCCTTATGGTCCTTTCCCCTTTTTGTTTTGGCCACCTCTTGTGTCTCGATCCTACCGAGACACAAGATGGCGGCCGCTCCGGACTGTTTAGAATGTTTGCAGACACCAGGGAGCCAATCAGCTTTACGCGCGCAAGTTGCGTAGCGCTCCCGGAGCGCTCCCCGGTGCGCGTACCGGGGCGCGCTTACAGATATATATATTTTTTTGAACCTTAATTACTCAAAATCCACTTTTGCACATATCTTGAGACCAAGCAAAGGCACATCGGGCTACCAGTCCCTACAATTTTGCCAAGTTCCATAGAAATCCATTCAGCTATTCGAGCTAAAAGTGAGTCCAACCGCCCTATGGAAAACTCAATGTTAAAAACATGTTTTGGGACCCCCCTTTTTTCTCGGCCCCCACTTAACGAAACCCCCCCAAACTTTCAGGGGAAGCTCAGAAACATGTGCCATTTTCCAGAAAATTTCTGCCAATTCCGTCCTTCAAAGCCAAAGTTATTCAACATAGAATTTTCAGAAATCCCTATTCAAAAAAATCCTAACTATATATACCTACTGGCGACCGCCAGTAGGTAATATATATATATATATATATATATATATATATATATATATATATATATATATATATATATATATATATATATATATATATATATATATATATATATATATACAATATATATATATATATAATAAACAAATCGCCCAAGAGCAGCAAGAGGGCACACCACGCTGCTTTACCATCCGGTTTTCAGGCCTCGCTGCAGCTCACCTTTCATTTCCCATATGGCTGAGATACCCGCCACCCCCTCTCAACACAATCCCCGAAAGGAGGGAAACCGGAAACAGTTCTTGAAGTTTTTGGAAGTGGGAGGGAGTGACCCCCCCGGCCGTATTTATTAAACAAAATTAAAACATTAAACGTTTCATGTTATGTACAATTTCATTACCACATTGCGATGTTTGGCTAACCTTAACATATTCTCTAATACAGAGGTCTCCTAGCCGAACTAGCATCCTACAAAACATTTTTCAGAACTATTGAAATTGTACATCCTAACGTTTAAGGGCCAACGGCAAGGTCATAACCGGTGTCAAGATCCCTAACCAGACTTACCCCTCCCACTTGGGAGGGGCGACCGCACGGAGGCTTACCTCAAGTGCAACTACTATCAATTTCCCTTGACTTGACGGGGGCACTAAAGAACTCGACGCCAGTTAAAGGTCGTTCGAATACTCGTGTGAGGTATCTAGAAGGTATCGTAGACCTCCCCCCAACCCCACACAACTTACCGCATCTGCCGTCGCAGATGTCACTGGCCCCGGGAAATACCACAGGAGGGGGCTGTAACCCCTCCTACACAGGAAGGGGCCTTGACCGCCTTTCCTTTACTTCCGGCGACCCATCCTTAGAAGGGACCGCCTCCCCATTGAGGGGCCAATGGCCACCTCACCCGAGCGCTCCCATCCGTGTTGGGTGACGCCCACTCATAGGGATCTACTAATTAGTGCTCACCGATCATGACCTTACCGCCTACCAAAATAAATACGACAATGCTAACCAAAGCTATGAAAACATTGGTCACTATGACCGAAAGAGTATGCTTAAAAATTCAACACTAAATCGAATCACTTTTAATCGCAAAAACCTACAACATACACCATTCTTTATTACAATTAACATCAACATGATACCATCACAAACCTGTAAACGAAAACAGAAACATAAGTCTAAATTAACTTTATTACAAAACAACTGGCTGTCCTCAGGGGCTGGTGGGTGGGTCAAAATTGGCTCTTGGTTCTGTCCCGAGCTCACGTGTAGCGAGGAGGTGCAGCTTCAGAGCACAAGAACAAGAGGACGTCTTCTGGTCTTGCGTCCCTTTTATCCGTCTTCAGGGCGGGCGAAAACCCGCCCCTGCCTGCCCCGAGGGCGTGGCTGGCTGCGTCAGTGTCTAGGCCAGCCCACTCTAGGGCGGGAAAAAGCGCGCCCCGGCTACGCCGCTTCGGGCATACCAGCCGAGACGCGCCTCCCGCCCCAAAATGGCTTCCCGGGGGGATCGAGGTACTCTGCCATACGTTCGGGGGGGACCGAGTGGTCGCCCCTTTCCATATGGCTGAGATACCCGCCACCCCCTCTCAACACAATCCCCGAAAGGAGGGAAACCGGAAACAGTTCTTGAAGTTTTTGGAAGTGGGAGGGAGTGACCCCCCCGGCCGTATTTATTAAACAAAATTAAAACATTAAACGTTTCATGTTATGTACAATTTCATTACCACATTGCGATGTTTGGCTAACCTTAACATATTCTCTAATACAGAGGTCTCCTAGCCGAACTAGCATCCTACAAAACATTTTTCAGAACTATTGAAATTGTACATCCTAACGTTTAAGGGCCAACGGCAAGGTCATAACCGGTGTCAAGATCCCTAACCAGACTTACCCCTCCCACTTGGGAGGGGCGACCGCACGGAGGCTTACCTCAAGTGCAACTACTATCAATTTCCCTTGACTTGACGGGGGCACTAAAGAACTCGACGCCAGTTAAAGGTCGTTCGAATACTCGTGTGAGGTATCTAGAAGGTATCGTAGACCTCCCCCCAACCCCACACAACTTACCGCATCTGCCGTCCCAGATGTCACTGGCCCCGGGAAATACCACAGGAGGGGGCTGTAACCCCTCCTACACAGGAAGGGGCCTTGACCGCCTTTCCTTTACTTCCGGCGACCCATCCTTAGAAGGGACCGCCTCCCCATTGAGGGGCCAATGGCCACCTCACCCGAGCGCTCCCATCCGTGTTGGGTGACGCCCACTCATAGGGATCTACTAATTAGTGCTCACCGATCATGACCTTACCGCCACAGGTCCGGATAGTTGACCGGCTATCCGGACCCCCCACAAAAAATTCCTACCTAAAGGTCATGTTTTAAAGTTTTTAACCAAGCTAAGAAGTCCCCTATGAGTAACTTACTGGGCGTGGCACAGTTCATTAGCACAATGGTGTTATGGGAGATGTGGTCCCCTTGGAGGTGCAATTAACTTTTACATCCTTCATGAGTTGGTCAGTGTGATTATGCCAAAATCGCAGTCTGTTTTTTACCCTTAGAAGGGAGGGAAATTAAAAAGACAAGCTCATTTGCAGAAAAGTACCGTGCTGCGTCGGGTAGGAAAAGTTCTATCCTGCAATCTTCCAAATTGATTGAAGTGGAGCTCCTCTCCATGGCGTGAGCAGCCGTATTGAAATATGTAAACAAATCACCCAAGAGCAGCGAGAGGGCACACCACACTGCTTTACCATCCGGTTTTCAGGCCTCGCTGCAGCTCCCCTTTCATTTCCCAAACTTTCTCAGTCTGTTTCTGCCGATGCTTTTCGAGGAGTAGTATGCCTCTTCATCATGGGCTCACAGTAAAGACACTGATCACGCGCCTCCATTACAACTTGCCATTTATTCGGTGTAGTTCCCTCAGTGGGCGTGGCACAGTTCATTAGTACAAAAAGTTGTAATGGAGGCGCGTGATTAGTGTCTTTACTGCGAGCCCACGATGAAGAGGCGTACTTAGCCTTGAAACAAAACAAATTTATAAGTGCTTTTGTATTGGTGGAGTGATAGGATGAGTAGATAGTGGTAGATAAGTGATTAAAGAAGTGCATGTGACAGGCTGGACGATTCCTACACTGCATGAGTACTAACTGGGTATTTAGAATAGTGTATCAATAGTATGTAGGTAGTTAGAGTTCTGCGTGGATAGTGCACACAATATTATACCTGCACTTGTGTTAGTAGCTAACTGGGTATTTAGAATAGTGTATAGAATAGTGTATCAATAGTATGTAGGTAGTTAGAGTGCTGCTTGGATCGTGCACACAATATTATACCTGTACTTGTGTTAGTAGCTAGGCCATTCCATAAGTTCATGACTAGTTACTAGAATAATTACAGTATTACAAACAGAGTGTATAGTGAATTTATAAGTGCTCAGGTACCACATTCACTGGATGACATCACTGATGACATCAGCCAGTGAATGTGGTTTGGTTTGGCATTTAAAAACATATTATATATATATAGAAATCTGCATTGAAGAATGAGTGGAAGTATAGGTATCTGGGTGGAGAATTTACAAGCAGTGTGATTGACTGTTTAAGTGACTAATTTAAAGTGTCTCACTAAATATATGGAATAGTGATTAAACCGTGTGAATATCTGTATCACTCAGTCTCTTGTTGTGTAAACTACTGCATAAGTTGGTTTCTGGCTATGTGAAAGTCTATATTAGTTAACTGAGTATTTGTATGGGAGAGTGAATGTGTGTGTGGTTAGGTGGGAGGTGTGTGACTGTCCAAAGATGTTTAAATAGTTGATTTAGAAGGTATATGAGGTTAATACTGCATGTGGAAACAGTTGTTTGAGTGAGTGAATGTCTTTATGGGTGTAGTGATGAGTAAATATATTTCTCAATGATACATGTCCAACAAAGTAGAAATATAAAAGGCAGTGTATGTGACAGTTGTATATAAATAAGTATACATAAGACTCAGTGATTGCATGAGTGACTGTATGGATAACTGTATACTTGCATTAGTGATTTTATAACACACTAAATATGAGTTACTATCTATATGAATAAATGAAGTGGTGTTTGTATAAGTGTGTAGCTGAGTAAATGATCAATTGTTTGTATAAGTGACTAGGATGATGGTATATGTGAATAGGATATATGCTGGTGTGTAATGTTGATGTAGGTTTATAAGTATATTTGATAGTGTTCTTTTGATGTTTGTCAGAATGTATGAGTGAATCTATAGGGAAGTGTTTAAATGTGTTTATAGATCTAGGGATCACTGAGTGGGTTTTTAGAACACTGCATTAGTGTGTCAATGATTTAAAATATGGTACTCCATACTTTATCATTTGAAAGGTTATACTAGTGTATGATGAGGTTTATCAGATTATCATGTGGATGATGTCATCAGTGATGTCATTTGAGATGTCATCAAAGATGTCATCAGTAATGTCACTGACCATGTCATGAATGATGTAATATGTGACATCATCAGCAGTGGATGGCAGGCGTTCAACTTATAGTTAGCACAACTAACTATAACAGTGGAATTTCAATGGTTTATATGAGTAAAATGTCCAGCTAACTATAACACTCCTGAAACCTATGTTTTTTTCAGTTAATTTCAAAGGTTTTTCCAATCTAATTCCTAACTGTAACGTGTCTGAAAACTATGGTTCTTTCAGTGAATTTCAAAGGTTTTTTAAATGACAATTTTTAAATGTAATAATTGTTATATTTACTGACTTTCTACATTTTGTTAACTATTTATTTTCACATATTTTATTTTTGAAATTACATTATATATTTTTATTATAAATGGGAAAAACATGCTTTTAAAAATATTGAAATTCTATTTTTTGTTTTGTTTTATAATTTAAAAAAATATATATTATATTAATGACTTTCTTTTTTTTTCTTCTTTTTTTTGGAGTAGCGCACCCAAAGCGTACCTTTCTCGATCACTGCGCAGAACCTAGCCGCCATTTTAGGATTGTGGTGTAGGTGCGTATTTTCCCTACGCAATCGCTATGCGACAGGTACACAACTCCAGGCGCATACGCGACACATACGTATTACTTTACGCGATGCTCGCACGCTTCCGCGTGATGTCATATACATGTTTCACGCGGTGGGTGCGCCACTCCCGTGAAATTTTTAATGTCAAAAATGATATACATATATTTTTAATATACATATTAGGGCAAGACATTATCTAAGCTAATCATAAAAATAATATAATTTTACTTTTAATGAACTTATTTTACTTTTAAATCCTATTTCGCGAAGTCGGGTTGGGTTCCTGCTGCCTGTGCTCACGGTACGCGGACCCCGTGTGACCTGAAAAAAAAGATTTGATTGGTTCATAACATTTCCTATTGTAACTATTGAAGGACCCCACCCATTTCAATCATTCTTCTGAGACCTTCTTTGGAGGAACAACTCTCTACTTGATTGCATTCTTTTGTGCTATATTTTCAAAAGTGCAAAAATTGCTTCAGGACAGCAGCCATCATCAGACTTGGATCATGAATTTCTTCCTGAACATCCACGTCCGGAAAGATATACATCAGTTGTCTGGAAAAAATTTCAATCCCAGAAGGCCAGAAAAAAGTTAATGCAACTAAAGTGACTTGAAGGATTTGTGAGAGGGTGCATTCCAGAGGAGATACTACCAGAAAATACTCCTGTGGAACAGTCAGCATGATGAAGCACATGAAGACACTGCACCTAGTGAACCTGGATTATGAGGAGTGCAGAAGACTCTGTGAAAACCCTCCACCTGTAATGCCAAGTACTTCAGGGACGCCTTCTTCACCACAACATCTGGACATACGTCCACAATTTGGCCACCTGAAGGTGCACTGCATTAAGTGCAACAAATTACTGTGTTATGGAGAAAAGTCTGTGGATCTGATCTGCAGAGCACGAGTTTCATCGGTGCTAGACTTTTTTTTCCTGAAGTTTTGTTCCTCTAGTTCTCTTTTTTTCCTTTTGAAAAAAAACAAAAAAAAAATCACAAAATTGTTGAAAAAAACACACAAATAAATATAAAACAAAAAAAAGTTATTTTCAGAACTAACTTCCGTGTTTAAAAAAAGAGCTATATTTGTATGATAGTGTGTGAAAGTTTGGTGGAATTTACGCATAGTGTATAATTGACAGAAAGAATACATTAGTAGTGTATGGTGAATGTATAAGTGCAGAACTATAAGGAAGTGTTGCAGCATGACACTGTAACCTCTTTAGCTGCAATGTGCTGTGGTACTTCCGAAGCACAGGGATGAAACATATGTCCATAAAAATGTTGCAGGTCTATGCTTTCCTCTGCACTGCTGCTTAAACTGCAGCCTTGCGGTGACACAGGCACCCCTTCACCATGGTGCAAGGATATCTGTGTTGTGCGGAGTTTGTTTTTGTGTAGAAAGACACACCTTTCTGTACAAAAAAAATCAGTGAAGGCAGCTTTCTTATTCAATGTATGCTGTGCAATGTAACATATATTGAAAGAGGAAAAATGAGGAGAAATTGGAAAGGGGCGACCACTCGGTCCCCTCGAACGTATGGCAGAGTGCCTCGATCCCCCCGGGAAGCCATTTTGGGCGGGAGGCGCGTCTCGGCTGGTATGCCCGAAGCGGTGTAGCCGGGGCGCGCTTTTTCCCGCCCTAGAGTGGGCTGGCCTAGACACTGACGCGGCTGGCCACGCCCTCGGGGCAGGCAGGGGCGGGTTTACGCCCGCCCTGAAGATGGATAAAAAGGGACGCAAGACCAGAAGACATCCTCTTGTTCCTGTGCTCGGAAGCTGCACCCCCTCGCTGCACGTGAGCTCGAGACGGAACGAAGAGCCAATTTTGAGCGTTTTAATCGTTCTTGTTTGTTTTACAGTTACTTTGTTGGAGAATGCCGAAGAAGGTGGGAAAGCGCATGACTACTGACCAGATGCTTCGTGTTCTCATGAAGGAGATGTCCGAGCTTAAGAAGCGGGTGGACAAGAATGAGGAAAGGGGTCCAAAACGTCCTTTGGCGGGAGCAGCCCCGGGAGGGAAAAACAAGAGGCCCAGGAGGGGGGCAGCGGGTGAAGATATCCCGGGTCCCAGTGCCCCGCTCGAGGCTCCAACTCCCGTGCCGGAGGAGGGGAATCCAATTCCCGTTGTGGTCACCCCCGGGTCCGAGGATGATATGCCGCCCGAGTTGGCAGCTCAATTGGCAGCGTGGTTGGGCAAAGGTAACGAGGGCGCCACGGCTGTTGATGCACAGGCGCTGATGAAGCAATTGCGTGAGAAGCGGGAAGCAGCCAAGGTGCCCGTGCCGGCTGCAGTAGGGGACAAGACACCAGGGACGATTGCGACCACAGAGGCAGCGTCAGGTGCAGGTAAGCGGCCATTGCCGATCGCGAGGGATGAGTCAACACCCTCGCGGAGAGAAAGGTTGGGGCAACATGTTCCTTTGGCAATTAAGGAAAAGATTTGGGCGGGGGAGTATGTGAACATTTTCTCACTACTTGTTGATCATTATGAGGTAGAGCATGTAAAGAGTCAGAAGGATCTCATGCATCCGAGTGTTTGGCGCGCAAAAATGGCCGCCTTTAAAGTGAATGAGAATATCGGCAATTGGGGCAATGCTTGGGGAATCTTTACATCAATCTTGGGGGAACGTAGACCTGAGTTGCTTTCTGAGTTCCCAATCTATCAATCACGAATCATGGGGTACTCGACATCGCACCAGGGTAATCATTGGTTCTGTTACGATAATCTGTTCAGAAAAGAGAAGGAGCATAATAAAAGTTTAACCTGGGATTGTTATGATTCCTTGACTTGGGAAAAAATGAAGGAGTCAGGGATGTTAAAAATGCCGTTGGTGGGTAGTAATGTTGGCGAATCCTCCCGGCAATATGCGGGGACGCCCTTTCGATCAGGTACGGGTACCGACGAGTACTCGAAACCTGCCGGCAGTACCGGGAAAAAGGGTTTCTGCTTTAATTTCAACAGGGGAAAATGTACTAGACCCCAGGGATCGTGTAAATTCAAACATGAATGTAGTGGTTGTGGGTCGTCCCATCCTGAGTCCTCGTGCAGAGCCAGAACGGGTGATAATGGGGGGAGAGGAGGTGCCAAACAGGTCTAATATAGTCCGAGGGGCGCCTTTACCTACCCCTATTGATACCCTGGCGATGATTCCCTGGCTCAGTGTATACCCGGATCGTACTTCTGCTGGGGTGCTGCGGAACGGTTTTTCGTATGGTTTCCGCATCCCGGTAGGGGACTTTCAGGGTGTGGAAAAATGTAAAAATCAACTTTCCGTCCTGCAGCATACGACCGTGGTACAGGATAAGATCCGAAAAGAGGTGACTCGAGGTCGGGTCGCCGGCCCGTTTAGTGTACCCCCGGTCCAGAATTTTGTTTGTTCTCCCTTAGGGGTAGTCCCCAAGAAAGACCCCGGTGAGTTCCGACTGATTCACAATTTATCAGCTCCGCGAGGTCTTTCCGTAAATGATGCAATCAATCCAGAAGTGTGTTCGGTGCGGTACGCATCCTTCGATGAGGCCGTAGCCATTTTGAATCGCCTGGGGCCCGGGGCGCTGATGGCGAAGTCAGATATCGAGTCAGCGTTCCGATTGCTCCCGGTACACCCAGACGACCAGCGTCTCCTGGGATTCAGGTTTCAGGGTAGTTATTACATGGATAGGTGTATGCCAATGGGGTGCTCTATATCCTGTGCTTATTTCGAGAAATTCAGTAGTTTTCTACAATGGGTCTTCACAAAGAAAACAGGTATTCAAGATGTAATGCACTACCTTGACGATTTTCTGTTTCTTGGGGTGGCCGGGGATCTTGAATGTGGCCGGGCTTTGGCCGAATTTTGTGTGTTAATGAAACAGTTTGGTGTGCCATTGGCGCCGGGTAAAACAGTGGGTCCTACGACTTGCCTCGAGTTTCTGGGGATCGAGTTGGACTCCATTGAAGGGTGTTTCCGTTTGCCAGCTGAGAAAGTGTTGAAGTTCAGGGCTGCGCTGCAAATGTGTATAAATGCATCAAAAGTTACGCTGCAACAATTACAGCAGTTGGTGGGACAGTTAAATTTTGCCCTGAGGGTAATACCAATGGCCCGCCCCTTTTCCCGTTCGATTGCCCAAGCGATGGTCGGCCTTAAAGAGTGCCATCATCGCACGAGACTATCGGCCGAGATCCGCCAGGACATGCGTATTTGGTTAGCATTTCTGGCGGACTTCAATGGTAGAATCGTCTGGAATGAACCAGCCGTGTCCTCTGAGGAGCTGGGGCTATGGACAGATTCAGCAGGAAGCATAGGTTTTGGCGCCATCTTCGGCACGAAATGGTCGGCACAAAGATGGCCGACATGGTGGCATGAGAATGGTCTGACGAGTAATATTGCTTTCCTGGAACTGTTTCCCATCTTGGTGGCCTTGAGAACATGGCCCGATGGGTTCAAGGATCACTCTGTCATATTTTGGTCTGACAATATGACCGTGGTCGAGTGCATCAATAGTCAGGCAGCACGTTGTAAACTGATTTTAAGACTGCTTAAGGAAATTGTTTTACTATGTATGCAATTGAACGTGCTATTCAGAGCAAAGCATGTGCCGGGGGTGATGAATCAGGCGGCTGACGCACTGTCTCGTTTTCAAATGCAGGCTTTTTCGGGTTTCCTCCCCTCAGCGGACTCAGAGCCGGCACCCTTTCCCGAAGCTCTCTGGTCTCTCGGTGCCCCGAACTTCGTCACCTCGTGGGAGAGAGTCTAGCACCAAGGACGAGGAAGGCATACGAAGGGGCGTTTTGGGCCTATTTGGCCTTTTTGGGGAGTGATAGAGAGCGACTTTGGGGTCACGAGGAAGGGGTAGTGAATTTCCTGTTGTCCTTACGTAGGGCTGGGAAGTCGGTGGCTACGGCCCAGAGGCATCGTGCTGCCATTTCCTTTGTTGCCAGAGCGCACGCTATCCAGGACCCAACAGCGTCTTTCGTTGTACAGAAAGCGCTGCGTGGGTGGCAACGCCTTGAGGGTCGCAGAGTAGATGAAAGGCGCCCGATAGGTTTGGATAGATTGTCCCAGTTGTTGGCCACACTCCCGGCCACATGTTCATCTCAGTTTGAGGCGGTGCTGTTCCGAGCCGCTTTTTCGCTGGCATTTCACGGAGCAATGCGGGTAAGCGAACTATTTGCAAGGAACAAACTGGATGTGGCAGGGGGTTTGTGCCAGGAACACGTTCAGATCAGGGGAGAAACAATGTCTGTCTCCTTTGTAAAATCCAAGACTGATCAAGATGGGATGGGTGACTGCGTCATCATACGCAGGGTTCCTGGGTCCTCCATGTGTCCGGTAAAGTGTTTAGAGGATTACCTAGCACGAAGGGTGGCATCATGGGGGGGCACTTTGTTAAGACACGCTGACGCCACCCCACTGACGAAATTTCAGTTTCAGCGGGTGCTTGCGATGTCAATTGCCGCTGCGGGCTTGAACCCGGGCGAATTTGGGACCCATTCCTTTCGGATAGGGGCTGCTACGGAAGCTACAGCCAGGGGTCTTAATGTTGAGCAAGTGAAACGAGTGGGGCGTTGGTCCTCCAATTGTTACAAAAGATACGTGCGGTTGCACATGTTGTGAAGCTGTAATAATGTACTCACGCTTCTTGTTTTTGTTTCGTTTTCAGTTACGCAAGCCTACGAGGCGGGGCGGACTATGCAGTCGACCCTACACCGGGCCAGCGGTCAGACATCACCGGCTGTGAAAAAGGAGGTGTGGGTCGTGGGCCACTCATACGTGAGGCGTGCCGCTGACGTATTCAAAGCAGGTGACATGATTCACGTAGCTGGGGAATACGGGTACAGGATGTCCTTCTACGGAAGGGGCGGTCTCTGTATTGACCAGTTTCGAACATTTTTCGAGGGTTTGTTAGGGCGGACAAGGTCACCGCCGTCTATAGTTATAGTACATGTTGGGGGTAATGATTTGGTCACCATCGGTAGACGACTACTCCTGGAGGCAATGCTTTCCACCGTAAGTTGGTTGGCGAGGAGAGTTCCGGGGTGCACGATTGCATGGTCCCATTTGATTCCACGAAAGGTGTGGCGGGGGGCTATCTCTATTCCTGCTTTGACCATTCTGTTAGAAAGCTTAACAATAAAGTGAGTAGGTTGTTCCGTTCCAGGGCATTGCATTCTATTTCTCATAACTGTATTAATGATGACAGTATGTATTCAGGGGATGGTGTGCATTTGTCTTGGGTGGGGAATGAGTTACTCTTAGGAGACTTCTTAGCATGGTTAAAATCGTTGAAACATGACCTTTAGGTAGGAGTTGTGTGGGGGGTCCGGATAGCCGGTCAACTATCCGGCCTGTGGCGGTAAGGTCATGATCGGTGAGCACTAATTGGAAGATCCCTATGAGTGGGCGTCACCCAACACGGATGGGAGCGCTCGGGGGAGGTGGCCTTTGGCCCCTCAACGGGGAGGCGGTCCCTTCTAAGGATGGGTCGCCGAAAGAAGAGGAAAGGCGGTCAAGGCCCCTTCCTGTGTAGGAGGGGTTACAGCCCCCTCCTGGGGAATTTCCCGGGGCCAGTGACATCTGCGACGGCAGATGCGGTAAGTTGTGTGGGGTTGGGGGGAGGTCTACGATACCTTCTAGATACCTCACACGAGTCTTCGAACGACCTTTAACTGGCGTCGAGTTGATAAGTGCCCCCGTCAAGTCAAGGGAAATTGGTAGTAGTTGCACTTGAGTACGCCTCAGTGCTGTCGCCCCTCCAAGTGGGGGGGGTATGTCTGGTTAGGGATCTTGACACCGGTTACGACCTTGCCGTTGGCCCTTAAACGTTAGGATGTACAATTTCAATATTTCAAGTAAATGTTTTGTAGGATGTTAGTTCGGCTAGGAGAACCTCTGTATTAGAGAATCTGTTAAGGTTAGCCAAACATCGCAATGTGGTATGAAATTGTACATTAATGTTTAAATGTTTTTAATTTTTTGTTTTAATAAATACGGCCGGGAGGGTCACTCCCTCCCACTTCCAAAAACTTCAAGAACTGTTTCCGGTTTCCCTTCTTTGGGGATTGTGTTGAGAGGGGGTGGCGGGTATCTCAGCCATATGGAAAGGGGCGACCACTCGGTCCCCCCGAACGTATGGCAGAGTGCCTCGATCCCCCCGGGAAGCCATTTTGGGCGGGAGGCGCGTCTCGGCTGGTATGCCCGAAGCGGCGTAGCCGGGGCGCGCTTTTTCCCGCCCTAGAGTGGGCTGGCCTAGACACTGACGCGGCTGGCCACGCCCTCGGGGCAGGCAGGGGCGGGTTTACGCCCGCCCTGAAGATGGATAAAAAGGGACGCAAGACCAGAAGACATCCTCTTGTTCCTGTGCTCGGAAGCTGCACCCCCTCGCTGCACGTGAGCTCGAGACGGAACGAAGAGCCAATTTTGACCCACCCACCAGCCCCTGAGGACAGCTAGTTGTTTTAATAAATTTGATCAATGATTCTATTTCGTTTTCAGGTTATTGTAGTGTTGTGTTGATATTGAATGTGTAATAAAGATTGGTCTAATTTTACAAGTTTGGGATTAAAGAACTTCGGTTGTAAGGTCCATTTATAAACAGGTTTTTCGGTCATAGTGGCCAATATAGTTTCGTTTAGTTATCATTTGTCGTATTTATTTTCGGTCGGGCGGTAAGGTCATGATCGGTGAGCACTAATTGGAAGATCCCTATGAGTGGGCGTCACCCAACACGGATGGGAGCGCTCGGGGGAGGTGGCCTTTGGCCCCTCAACGGGGAGGCGGTCCCTTCTAAGGATGGGTCGCCGAAAGAAGAGGAAAGGCGGTCAAGGCCCCTTCCTGTGTAGGAGGGGTTACAGCCCCCTCCTGGGGAATTTCCCGGGGCCAGTGACATCTGCGACGGCAGATGCGGTAAGTTGTGTGGGGTTGGGGGGAGGTCTACGATACCTTCTAGATACCTCACACGAGTCTTCGAACGACCTTTAACTGGCGTCGAGTTGATAAGTGCCCCCGTCAAGTCAAGGGAAATTGGTAGTAGTTGCACTTGAGTACGCCTCAGTGCTGTCGCCCCTCCAAGTGGGGGGGGTATGTCTGGTTAGGGATCTTGACACCGGTTACGACCTTGCCGTTGGCCCTTAAACGTTAGGATGTACAATTTCAATATTTCAAGTAAATGTTTTGTAGGATGTTAGTTCGGCTAGGAGAACCTCTGTATTATACATTAGTAGTGTATGGTGAATGTATAAGTGCAGAACTATAAGGAAGTGTTGCAGCATGACACTGTAACCTCTTTAGCTGCAATGTGCTGTGGTACTTCCGAAGCACAGGGATGAAACATATGTCCATAAAAATGTTGCAGGTCTATGCTTTCCTCTGCACTGCTGCTTAAACTGCAGCCTTGCGGTGACACAGGCACCCCTTCACCATGGTGCAAGGATATCTGTGTTGTGCGGAGTTTGTTTTTGTGTAGAAAGACACACCTTTCTGTACAAAAAAAATCAGTGAAGGCAGCTTTCTTATTCAATGTATGCTGTGCAATGTAACATATATTGAAAGAGGAAAAATGAGGAGAAATAAAACAATTCTCCTTGTTGTGCCTTCATACACCAATTGAAGGATGGTGCAGCCTTCACACACATGTCCAGATTAATGATTTCTGATAAATCTGGAGATGTGTCTTGTTCTATGAGTGTTCTGTGCAAATACGCACAGCAACACCTATAGAACGCCCCTTCAACGCAAAGTGGTGTGTATGTTGAGGTCGTATTTACATGGAGAAGAAAAGGTTCACAGAGTGCCTTTTCCTCTCTTTGGAAATATGAAACATTGTCTTACTCTATTACTGTGTTACAAAAAGTGACATATTGTTGGCACAGTATGCTTCTAAATGTGCCCATAAGTGCTTAGACACGGGGGTGACCACAACGGGAATTGGATTCCCCTCCTCCGGCACGGGAGTTGGAGCCTCGAGCGGGGCACTGGGACCCGGGATGTCTTCACCCGCTGCCCCCCTCCTGGGCCTCTTGTTTTTCCCTCCCGGGGCTGCTCCCGCCAAAGGACGTTTTGGACCCCCTTCCTCATTCTTGTCCACCCGCTTCTTTAGCTCGGACATCTCCTTCATGAGAACACGCAGCATCTGGTCAGTAGTCATGCGCTTTCCCACCTTCTTCGGCATTCTCCAACAAAGTAACTGTAAAACAAACAAGAACGATTAAAACGCTCAAAATTGGCTCTTCGTTCCGTCTCGAGCTCACGTGCAGCGAGGAGGTGCAGCTTCAGAGCACAGGAACAAGAGGATGTCTTCTGGTCTTGCGTCTCTTTTTATCCATCTTCAGGGCGGGCGTAAACCCGCCCCTGCCTGCCCCGAGGGCGTGGCCAGCCGTGTCAGTGTCTAGGCCAGCCCACTCTAGGGCGGGAAAAAGCGCGCCCCGGCTACGCCGCTTCGGGCATACCAGCCGAGACGCGCCTCCCGCCCAAAATGGCTTCCCGGGGGGATCGAGGCACTCTGCCATACGTTCGGGGGGACCGAGTGGTCGCCCCTTTCCAGTGCAGAACTATAAGGAAGTGTTGCAGCATGACACTGTAACCTCTTTAGCTGCAATGTGCTGTGGTACTTCCGAAGCACAGGGATGAAACATATGTCCATAAAAATGTTGCAGGTCTATGCTTTCCTCTGCACTGCTGCTTAAACTGCAGCCTTGCGGTGACACAGGCACCCCTTCACCATGGTGCAAGGATATCAGTGTTGTGCGGAGTTTGTTTTTGTGTAGAAAGACACACCTTTCTGTACAAAAAAAATCAGTGAAGGCAGCTTTCTTATTCAATGTATGCTGTGCAATGTAACATATATTGAAAGAGGAAAAATGAGGAGAAATAAAACAATTCTCCTTGTTGTGCCTTCATACACCAATTGAAGGATGGTGCAGCCTTCACACACATGTCCAGATTAATGATTTCTGATAAATCTGGAGATGTGTCTTGTTCTATGAGTGTTCTGTGCAAATACGCACAGCAACACCTATAGAACGCCCCTTCAACGCAAAGTGGTGTGTATGTTGAGGTCGTATTTACATGGAGAAGAAAAGGTTCACAGAGTGCCTTTTCCTCTCTTTGGAAATATGAAACATTGTCTTACTCTATTACTGTGTTACAAAAAGTGACATATTGTTGGCACAGTATGCTTCTAAATGTGCCCATAAGTGCTTAGGTATTGGCAGACAGTTACTATAAGAACATATTGCTAGTTAATTGTTTGAAAAATTGCATGAGAGTGACAGAAGGTAAGTACAGAGTTATCTCTCCAAAGATGCTCATGGAGTCATTGGATTGGTTGCGGTCCTTCAATAGGTACAGTGGGAAATATTATAAACCAATCTAATCTTTTTTGTTCACGTCACATCCTAGAACAGGGAGATTCCAAAACTACATAGGTATAAACTGGGTGTTTTGAAGACTGTATTAATACTTTGTAGCTTCTTGCAGATGTGATTGCATAGTATATAAAGAAATGAACTTGTACTAGGGTTAATGGCCAGGCCAATCCTTAACTATATAACTAATAAGTAGAGTAATTTCAGTCCTGCAAATAGAGAACAAGATACATTTATAACTACTTAGGTTTTGGCAAAGTGAAAGGACATGTTTACAGAGTGGTGAAGAGAAGAGATGGGGCCTGATGTGACACGTGCAAACACACTCTGTGACGTGTTCTACATTGAGGAATTTAATCTCTTTTAATCCTGGAAGTCCCTGGGTCCTACTAGCCCACCATGTCTCTCTATTGAACACCATACAGCTGCGTTGCAGAGAGGTGCTCCGAAGCCATGTCGCATTCTATACCTCTCTGCAATGCAACTCTCTGGCACTTTTTGCACATATCTGGTGGGTTAGTTGGCCCCCAGGGACACTCAGTATTTAAGCAACTTCATCCTGTAACTTAAAACGCCCATGGACCATCTTTCAATACATATTTACTACGTTCATCCCCCTTTCTTCACCAGTGTTGAAACACAGCCCATTGTGCATATTAATGCTTAGTTAACCTTGCCTTCACAGTAATAGAAATAAAAAATGCGATACATTATTTTCAGTTTTTTTTATCATTTACATTTCTGAAAATTTCATATTTTAGAATTATGATCTGTGAAAGACAAGAAAAAATACTGTTATAATATGTAATATATTTTTGATAACACAACATAATTTTAACATTTTATAAATTATTTTCTTTGCCTTTTTTGCTGTTCTCAGAATATATTGTATTTCACTATAAACAGTAATTTTAATTGTACTAATCACATAACAGCGGGAAAAAAAACAATCAATAAGATTGTTAAAAAAAAACTATGTGTATCATATTTATAATCTACCCAACTATTTCTGAACATTCCACAAAAACTGCATCCTCAATACAAACCATATAATACAAACCACACATATATTAAATGCTTTTTTCTAAGAGAAATTTCTTACTTGAATATGAAAGAACTCAAATATTAATACGATAAACAATTATTTTTAATTTTCGTACACTGTAAATAATGTTCTTTAAAAATATATGCTGACAGAATGTGCAAGAAAAAGTCCTTATAAGTCAAATATATACTTTTCCTCTAGGCCAAATAGTATTCTTGAAATCCTTTATATTGAAATTGTCCAATAATAATTGTAGTAATACATATTAATAAGTTCCTCAGAGGCCGAATTATTTTCCTAAAACTTTGGCTTTAAAAATATTAGGTAGGAATTTTGGTAATTTGCAAAGCAAACGTTGATTAAAAACCAATTGAGCATCATTACAATATGTCCATCCTTTTATCACATTTTAAATAGGCAGTGTAATGTCCAGATGTTGTAGAAGGACCATCATGGAAAATGATTGATACTGCTACAAAAGTCCTTCCTGATATTGATAGTTGACTTGCTACAAAATGTTTTATTAAAGTTTCCAATGTTCTTCCATTAGCTGTACAACGTTTCATCATTAGAGTTATATATATGTTGATAACATTTCTGATTTGCATTGGCTACACTCCATGTTTAGATTTGCTGCTTTAACCTCTTCGCCGCTAATGACAAGGGTAACTCGTCATGGACTTTCCATTGATTTCAATGGAA
The DNA here is from genome assembly GCF_964263255.1 of Lissotriton vulgaris. Lineage (NCBI taxonomy): Eukaryota > Metazoa > Chordata > Amphibia > Caudata > Salamandridae > Lissotriton > Lissotriton vulgaris. The sequence continues at coordinate 1,849,794,515 of NC_141685.1, forward strand.
ATTACATAAAAGAAGGAAAATAGCCTTAGCAGTAAAGGGGTTAACTAGTTTGTTGAAAGATACTGATTTACAGTCTGGAATTGTCAAATATATGAATCTTTCAGTATCTATGTTAGTGCTAAATGTAAAAGTACAATTTTCACATTCATGTTCCCATTTATAACAAAGGCCAAAAAGATTTGCAATACGGTAAGCATATACATTAGAAATTCCTGAGCATCTTGTTGGATATTCTGTGTAAATTGTTTAGAACCAGAACATATATCCAAAAGATCACGAATATCAAAACGTTTTGCATTTTACTTTTATCAGTTCTCAGTTTTTCATAAACAGAAGGCAACAAGGAACACAATCTTTTTTCCCGATTTTCCATAATTTTCTGTTGAAAACTTTCAAGAAAAAAAACAACATTGACCACTACATTAGCACAGCAGTTGATACCTGAACTATTTTCAAACTGATAACCAACAATATCTTCAACAGTGTCCTTTTTCTTTTTGCTTGCAATTACAACAATATCTTGTTGTTTTTCTTCTCTATACCTTTACTACAGATATTCTCATTGTGAGAAGTTGGCCTGGTATATAATGCTCACTAATTCTAGTGATCACTTTGTACCATGCCAAGCAACCCTTATGATGATTGGTTGTAATTCAACCTTGTAGACCAGTTATCCTAGTGGTAACGTGGACAAAGCAGTCTTAGGGTAAACTCTGAAAGGCATGTGAAGCCAGCTGTATTACCATACACAACCCCCTTGAGTACCAAATGATAGGACACCACACAGATATATATTGAAAATATATATTGATTTATTAACTATAAAATCCCCTAGACTCTTTATGAGCACAGAAGCACAAGCGTTAAATCACAAGACAGTTTAAAATACACAAAAGTTGCACAATATGGATGAGCCCTAGCGGCCACCTAAACCATATACTAAGAAAGTGGTATAAGAGATACCGATTGGAAAGGAAACAGGCCTAGGGCCTTGGGAATCGCTGGAGCTATTCGAGACTAGCAATGATTAAGTCGGGAAAGGCCCGCTGGACTCGGGTGCAGTGTTTAAAGTGCACGCACTTCTCAATGTAAAGTCTATGGTGCGTAAAAAGTACAAAGTTAGATAGTTAGGAACCTTCCGAGTGACCTAGAACGCTGAAACTTAAGACACAGGCTCTTGAGATGTGTACCAGTGTAGGATCACCGGCGGAGCTGAGTTACCTCACCCACAGGAAGCGGGTGCACAGGGTCGAAGTAGGGTCGGGTTTCGTTACGCTGGTCGATGGTGCATGGAGCTGAAGATGCTGCAGGCGGCTCGAGGTGAAGAGTTCCGGTGGATCCAAGGGTGGATCTGAAGATGTGAAGACCTGAAAGCAGAGGGGACAATGTTCAAAGTCACTAGCCAGTGACTACCGTGGAACCAGATTGGAACCAGGCGAGTTTGGGTGCAAACAGGCGTTGTCGGGTAGCTTCTCTCTGCAGCCATGTGGACACCGGGGGTCGAGGACGTCCAGGAGTCGATCACAAGCTGTCCCACGCAGGCTTCTCGCTGTTGACGGTGTCGGCGACCTGATCAGAGCAAACAGGCCTTGGCTAATGCAAGCCACGCAGGAATCGAAAGATGCTTAACACTCGGACCAGCAAGGTCAGAGCGAGTGCTCCTTTTCACAGGAGCTTGGGTGAGTCTGGAGCAACCAGACCTGCTGTGTAGTTTGTCGGTTTCGTCGCCAAGATGGCCGCTAACCACGTGGCTAGTGGCTGGGATGGCGCGTCGAGTGGCACAATGCAAAAGGGCCCCACGCAGATCGTGGAGATGCTGGAGGGCTCTTCTTCGGTGCAAGGGCTGCTCGGTGGTGGGGGTTCTCAGTACCCAAAGCACAACGTCAAGGATGCCTCAGATGCTGCGCAGTCAGCTTTTCGAGTGTCTTCCAAGAGGTCTGGTCCCACGTCACTCGGTGCCTCCACGGGTCCCTTCTTTGCAGGGACTGTGGATCGGGCTCTAAGAGGTCTGGGAGTCTGGTTCTTGTCGGGCTCTGGGCTCGGGCTCCGGTGGGAGGCGGCAGCAAAGCAGACGTCGAGTTGCTGGTTGGTGCCTGTGTTCACAGGGTGGCCACTCCTAGGCCACAAGGGAGATTCTCTTCAGTCTTCTGAGAAGCAGAATGTCGAAGTCCAGTCTTCTTCTTTGTTTAAAGTTGATTCAGGATGATCTGCTGTGCAATGGCACTGCTCCCACTCTTATTCCCAATCTGAGGGATGGATCACCTACTAGGTCCCTCCTCTGGGAGGAACCAGGAAGGGGGTCGGTTACACCCCCTTTCCTTTGTCCAGCTCCTCGCCAGGCCTGGGTCTGGAAAGTCCCAGGACCGGTTTGGACTGGCCTATACATGGGGACACCTTGTGTGCCCCGGGCATGTCTGATTCTATTCAGCCCTGTCCTACCCAATACACAAAACCCTGTCTGGGGTGGTGCTCGCACCTCCCAAGGCAGGAAACCCTTTGTCCAGGCCACCATCTGCCGAGTTTCAGTCAGCAGCAGGAGGCCAGACTCGTGTCTGTGGTGGCAGCATCCATTTTGTGATGCTGAGGCTCTGGTTAACTTTAACCGGGGTTAAGGCTACATACATGTCGTGTCCCTCTAGAAGGGTGGAATGCTATCCCCGTCGACAGAACTGTTGAGGGGATAGTATTCCAATTCGTATGACACCTTACTCGACATGTATTGATAAAGCCAAACCACTGATAGCATTTAACCGCGAGGATTATAATGCACTTAAGAGTATATGGTATGGCAATATCCCGGAACAGCTTAGGGAGTGGTTCCCGACAGCTGCAGACAGGCTCAGCTCATGCTAGAGCAGCATCTCACATATTTCCAAGCACTCTGTCTCCAGGATTGATGAGGCCTTCCCTAGGAGTGGCTGATAGGAACATACGTGTCCAGTTTAAGGGTAGATATAGGGATACTATATCTAAGTAAGAGGTGATTACACCAACTTACCCCAGCTGAGTGATCAGCCAGTTGTGTCAAATATGGAGGCCAGGCCAGGGGTGGCACAATACATGCTACAGGCCCTGGTAGGCCTTGGAAACACCTATGCCCTGGGTACCTAGGGTACACTGTTACAGGGGCCAATAAGGTGAACCAGTTCCAATTCGTAATGCACCTAAAGTGCATTGGCAGTAATTTAGAGAGAGAACAGCAGGCTGTGGGTCTGATTAGCAGGCCCACAGCCACATTAAGTCATAAACCAGTGAAGCAAAAAGCAAAAATTTGGGGTGACCATAGGATAGCAGACCCTACTCTCCTACACTCATGTCTTCTTTTTCGACCTACCACACGCTTTTCAAATACAGGACATTAACCTATATTGGGAGCATACACTCTTCTTAACCTAATATACTCTTTTGTACAGTTTTCATCTGCAGTAACCTTTGTCTCAACAAAAATCTATCAAAAACAAACCAGATAAAGTACTGACTCGGGACCAAGCAACATATGCCATACCCTCTTTAAACACGGTACTTCCAATGTTCACCAAAGCACTGTCTACACTTAAACCTTGAGATTTATGAAAAGTCACTGCATATGCCAGAAAAAGTGGAATTTTTTTTCTACGGACATATAAACCTTTAACAAGCAAAAAACAAACTGAATAACAACCAATTTGTTTTACTTCTTCAAACTGATCAAATTTAATTTTTAAAAATTCAATTCCATCTTTATTCTGATAATTAACAAAATCCACAACTTTACCCATTGCTCCATTAACTAAACCTCTTTCTACATCCAAGTTATGCTTTACAATTACCCGACAGTTTATAAATGCTTATAGATTCTTTCTAAACCAGCAGTTTTAGATATCAATTTTTCTAAAGAATCCAATTTTGTTTTCAATTTTTCTGTCAGAATAATAGTGATTCCTTCATGCTCTATTTTATCAATGGCTTCCATTTTTATTATTTCTTCATTTTCTAGGTTCAAAAGTTGTTAATTGAATATAGAACACTTGTGGAGTGTTGGCATTAAGCAGATTATAGATTTATTTTCTGCAATTTTCAAATACATTTTCTCAGAAACTATTTTTATTTGGAAATAAATCGGAAAGTAATCGACTTTGCAAAGCTTGTTTGCCATGTGCTTTCAGTACTCCAATTCTTATATTTTGAAGAATGGTTCCATAATCAGCATCATTTGCCTGTCACATATTTGTAATGGGTTCTTTGTATTCAAAATATGAGGAAATATTAACGTTTCCAACACTACCTGAAAACTTTCTGGTGTCTTCATGCGCAAGTGTTTTAAATACTGGTTGTCCTTTTACGGGAGTAAGTTGAAGTAGATCTCCAAAAACTATAACATGTTTTCCTCCAAATAAGACATTGTACTCTGTTTTAAGAATTAGCTGCATTCTTAAATGCACAAAAGCAAGAATTAAGTTTGAGACCATGCTTACCTCCTCAATATTCAGAAGTTTCATTTTCTTTAGCACTCTTGAAACTTCATAACAAGCTTCCTGTGATATTCCAATTTGTTTTCATGCTCCGCAGGCAGCATAAGTAAACGATGCAATGTAATTCCTTTAATGTTGTGTGCTGCCAACCCAGTTTGAGCAGTTACAACACAAGACAAATGTGATTCAGTTGTTTTCTGTAGATAGCTGGTCAATACTTTAATTAAGAAACTTTTTCCTGTTCCACTCACATACATTCGGATAGGTTGAAATGATGTACATGTGCATTCTTTCTTTTCATGACGAAATCCATGGTCAATGTGTTGTCTCACTTGCTGATATATTTCTTTCTGTTCAACATTAAGTTGTTCTTCCAAGTTTCCTAAGTCCATAATATCTTCTTGAGCTTGATGCATTGCTGTTTCCACCTCATTCATGGCGATTGCTGCTTCATTTTCAAGAATTGGTTGTCCTAGTGGATGTTGACTCAGTGGATCAGAACTTTGACTGTTTTAAGAACTGCTTTCAGTACTCCAATTCTTATATTTTGAAGAATGGTTCCATAATCAGCATCATTTGCCTGTCACATATTTGTAATGGGTTCTTTGTATTCAAAATATGAGGAAATATTAACGTTTCCAACACTACCCGAAAACTTTCTGGTGTCTTCATGCGTAAGTGTTTTAAATACTGGTTGTCCTTTTACGGGAGTAAGTTGAAGTAGATCTCCAAAAACTATAACATGTTTTCCTCCAAATAAGACATTGTACTCTGTTTTAAGAATTAGCTGCATTCTTAAATGCACAAAAGCAAGAATTAAGTTTGAGACCATGCTTACCTCCTCAATATTCAGAAGTTTCATTTTCTTTAGCACTCTTGAAACTTCATAACAAGCTTCCTGTGATATTCCAATTTGTTTTCATGCTCCGCAGGCAGCATAAGTAAACGATGCAATGTAATTCCTTTAATGTTGTGTGCTGCCAACCCAGTTTGAGCAGTTACAACACAAGACAAATGTGATTCAGTTGTTTTCTGTAGATAGCTGGTCAATACTTTAATTAAGAAACTTTTTCCTGTTCCACTCACATACATTCGGATAGGTTGAAATGATGTACATGTGCATTCTTTCTTTTCATGACGAAATCCATGGTCAATGTGTTGTCTCACTTGCTGATATATTTCTTTCTGTTCAACATTAAGTTGTTCTTCCAAGTTTCCTAAGTCCATAATATCTTCTTGAGCTTGATGCATTGCTGTTTCCACCTCATTCATGGCGATTGCTGCTTCATTTTCAAGAATTGGCTGTCCTAGTGGATGTTGACTCAGTGGATCAGAACTTTGACTGTCTTAAGAACTGTCTCTAGCAATCTCAGCTGGAATAGTAGCTTCTTGTTCAATTTCATTGTTCAACATTTTCACATCATATGCAAAAATAGTACATTCTATGGTATTTTTACAAACCATTAAAGGAATCTTCATAGCTCTGAAAATCTCCAGGTAATTCCAATTCTGAACGCCACACTTTGAACAGTTGTAAAAGTGCTAAATAGTAAAATTCCCTTTTTTCAGGAGTGTCGCAAGTCAGTTTTTTGTGATTAATCAAATTTCCTTTCCTTTGTTTCACCAAACATCCTTCGGAACCAATCACTCCATATTTTCAATCATTGATGTTTTCTGTAGTATTCCGTTTAAAAGTGTAGTTTTGCAGCACTTCATTGATACCTATGTTCTCGTGGTGCCTTGCTAATAAATGCAATGGTGGTGTGTTCTAAGAGGATTTTACACTGTGAAAATGCTGATCCTCTGCTCAGATTTAAGAGACCATGTGTGAAAAAGGGTATTCCATCATGATTTTCTGATAGAGGTTATGGAAGATGTTCCAGAAGTTAAAAGAGGACACATTTTCTGTAAGTTCACATTTCTTTCTCAGGCATGTGAGAACAAAGTCTGAAATTCTAAGTAAAACGTACTTCCAACAGCAGCAGCAGGCTGTCAGTTGATTCCCCAGTGCAGCTTCACCACAGTGTTGTATTGAACAACTAGAGTGCTAACATTCTGCATTTATTACAAAAGTGCAACACACTTGAACATCATCTTAATGGAATCATGTCAGTGAAACTGAAAGCCTTTTCTACAGACAATACTGCATTAAGCCAGCAAAACATAAGGATTCATTTTTGTCATAGAAATTATGGTTAATGCTCTAGAACAGCGGTTCTTAACCTGTTGAATTCTGTGGACCAAGATGGAGTTATTGCTGCAATTCAGGTCCCCCACTTAGTCATTATTGAATGCTGGGGACACGAAGACCAAGCAATTTCCATGATTTGATTCTCAAATGACATATTTGGGTTCAGTTTAAATAGTAATTCATCTATACCAAAGTCTGCATTGAGGCAATTCATAAAGATGTCTGCAAGTTTAATTAGTATGGCAAGAGATATTACTCTAAGTAAATCTAGGTCCCAAAATGAGTTGGTCTGTGGTAATGCCTTGGGGAAAAAGGCCACAACTGTATTTAATTTGGAATCATCCACATGGGTTTAGAAGACTGATGCTTCTTGTGAGAATGAATCTGTTGCCCTTAAGAGATGTTACTGGCATATGCAGCTGTGGACCGTGGAGGGAGTTTAGGTGGGGCAGAGAGGCGGGGCGGGGGTGCTAAACAATTTAATGAATAAAACGAATTTCGTAGCGTGCGCTGTATCGCATTTTGCGATGCAGGGCGCGCTACGAAATTCGTTTTATTTATTACATTTTTTACTTACCTCCAATTATCCATATTCCGGTTTTAGCACCCTCCACCCTGCCCCTCCCCCGCCCTGCCTTTCTGCCCCACCGGAACTTCCTCCACGGTCCGCGGCTGCGCATATGGGATAAAATCCAGAGAGAGGAGAGAATTTGTGAATTGAGTCATACTCAAATTCAGGATCTTAATCATGTCCTATTTGTGTGTCCGGAATTTCAAAGGGCAAGGTGTATTTTTTTTAAGACCATCATTTAATAAATGTATTATTCATTCAGCCCAGGAGGCCAGAATATTTGTTTTATCCCCACCAAATGAAATGATCTGCTATTTATTAGGAAATAATTAAAATCTCGCTATTAGGTTGTATTGTCTAATGGGTGGATATCGATAAGGTTTGTACTGTATAAAAAGCATATTCACCCTTGTTTCTCACTTTTTAATTTATTGTTGTATTTTAGGAAATAAGGGGAATATTTTTTGTATTGTATTTAAAATTGTTTCTTAGACTGTATTGATGGATTTTGTGGACCTCCTTAGGAGTTCGTTAACAAATAAAACTTTTGACTTTGACTTTGACTTCAAAGCAATACACAAAATTACAAAAACAAGTATGAACCAAGCAAATGGGCAGCTATTTACATATTTTGTGTAATTCACAATCATATATAGTAAAAGGTTCAAACTGTTCAATTGTGTTTCCTTATGAGTATATATTTTATTAATTGTTATGTATCTATTTTCTTAGTATTTAATTTTGCAAAAGAGTAGGCCTTATAGACCCTAGGGGGACCTGGGACCGCACGGTTAATAACCACTGCTCTAGAAACCTAAAATTATGACGCATTTTCCATAAATACTCATATTCCTAATCAATGTCAGAAAAAGTCTGTTATGCTGAGTGAATCATATGTGCAACACCGGCAGCATCCTGTCACTTAAATCTCTTGTGATCAACTTTAGCTTCATCACAGAGTTCTAATGAAAAACTAGCGCAACAACATTTTGTATTAAAGACTAAAGTGAAGCACTCCTGAATGCCATTTTGCAGGAATGAGAGCTGTTGAATTTAAAAGCTTTTTTTTTAGAATCAGGACGAAGTAAATGAGCTTTGATATGTTAATGCATGTATTAAGCCAGTGTGCTAAACAAGAGAGGTATGGGGTTTTCGTAGTTTAAGGCATTAAGGGCCAGATGTACGTCCCTAAATTGCATGCGCAAACAGGTTTGCGCATGCAAAATGTCCCAGGGGCATGTACAATTCCTAAATAGCGAGTTGCAATTTATGTCCTAATTGCGTCTGCAAATCAATGTATGAATGTTTAAACACTCGCAAAGCACAACCCTCCTAAAGAGGGTGGCAATGCAGTCGCAATTTGGAAGGGGTCCCTTTCACTTTGCAACTGTCTATAAAAATATTTTTTTAAGGGCAGGCAGAGGCCCCAGGGACCACTACCTGCCCTTAAAAAATTAAACGAAAAAGTTTAATTTTCCTTTTTTTTTATGCATCCATTTTCTTTCAAGGAAAACGGGCTGCATTTTTAAACTGCTTTATTCATAGAGCCTGTCAATTTCGCTTTTGATGGATTAGGCGTGTCAAGTTCAGGTGTAATCTTATTGGCGTTAGCTAGGACCGTTAGGTTATCGACTTTTACTTGCAATGCCTCCACCAACCCACACAGTTGTTTAATAATTACCCACAGGGGATCAGTTGTAAAATCAGGGGAGATCGGCATGCCAATAGGGCCAGGCACAGATGTAAGATTTTCACTGACAGTGGGCATCATCGAGTCTCCTACTGGGTCCTCACATCCTGACTGAGACAAAACAGAGAACCTATTGCTACTAAATAACGGTTCTAAGTACACCACACTACCATCTAGAACTATGGGTGGGTCCAATTGATCTACACATGATTCTTTCTCAACATTTGTTACGGTGTGAGCCTCTGACCCCTTTGTGGATTTACACATAAACATATCAGGAATTTTTACCTCCCCCTTATCTAGCTTTTTGTGCAACCCAGACCCTGTTTGGATAGACCCCTCATCAGGTATCTCAACAGTTATAGGAGCTTGGGTCAGTATGTCTCCACAATCTTGTATCAAATCGTCTATTCGGTCCATGACACAGTTGGCTCCCGCATTAGGCATTCGTTTGGCCACTTGCTTGGTTTTGCATTTTTTTGCTTTTTTCCCTCCCTTGGGTGCCCCCACTGCTAGGTCACTTGATTCTTCTAACAGCTTCCGTTTTCCCATAACTCCGGAACGATTGCCAAAACTTTAGAGATAAACGACTCACAAAGTACCCTTAAGGAAGATCCAGAGGACTTGGCCCAGCCCAGTCCCTGCCTGTCCCGGACTGTCACAGACTGTCCGCCCTTTGTCCGGGCTTCGTCCGGCGTTGGTCCAGCGCTGCGTCCCGCGCTGCGTCGACCTGACGTTGTTATGAACACCGGTGGGCGGGTGGGCGTGCCTCTGACCAGTCGCGCACGGGCTCCTGGACAGTGGAGTCCCGTGCGGCTTCCAGGCAGGTGTTAGAATGCTCCTCCAGGAGATATTTAAAAGCAGTCCCAGACATGGTGATCGGCTGAGCTCAGCAGGCCATCATACGTGGGAGGGCCTGTCATTCCCAATGGGCTCGCAAATTGAGAGAGGCTCATTAATATTAATGAGCCTCGCAATTTGCGATCCCATTGGGAATCGCAAACAGTGTAAAACACACTGTTGTACATGGCAAATTGTACCTCGCAAATTGCGACTTGCAAATGAGTCACAATTTGCGAGGCGCAATTTTGTTCGTCGTACATCTGGCCCCCATGTATTTTAAAGGGGTAAAGATAGTTATAGCTGAAGATGTCTGCATAAGTACAGAATCCCCTCGTCACATCTGTTTACTCATCCTACCCATGTTCTAAGATGCTTAAGAGAGCCCTCATTTTAAAAAAGTTAAATTTTTAGTTGTAGAACTTTGGGGGCAGCAAGGGTTCACTACTCGTGCAAGTTTGACCAAAGTACTCTGCCGTGAGGCTAAGCCCTCTGGCCAGAGCTTGTTAGACCCTTTGTGCACAGTGGTGGTTTGACAGAGGTCTAGAGGTGATCCCCCGCTGAGCACAGCCATAGACTGTGTACAGCGGGGGTTGGGTCCAGCAAATGGATTTGTAATGGTACTGGTGTCGTGGGTGATTACTTCGCTCTACTTTCCGTTACTGTTAGGCGAAATAAAGCAGAAAATAAGTCTTGTAATGGAAAGTAAATTATGAAAAATCATTTTGTGCTGGTTTGAATAACTTTTATTGGGCAAACACAGCGCAAAACGTTGATAAATCTGCCCCCAAGTCTTCACCACGCGCTCTATGCCAGCGCCTTCCGGATGTTAAAGGAGCATGTCATTAGAGCCAAGTAAGTCCAGTTAAAACAAAGTGCGGAGTGCAAATAAGACAGCAGCTCAAAATGAAAGGTAATATTGATATTTTATCCCCTTGCCACAAGGGAGTTCATTCAATAAATTAAAATTCTTCTGTTCAAATTTCATAAACCAACCTCGAAACTATACCTTAATCTCGAAGTCTTAAAATGTGTTTTAAAATAATGGACACCCTGGAAACATTAAAAAGAGGGAGACTTGCATGTGGAGAGAGAGAAAGGAGGAAGAAAGAAACTGACGAATGAAAACTGTGAAGAAACATATATCATGAAAGACAAAGATTGAAGAAAGAAGGAATACATTAATAAAATGCATTATGAGGTAAAAAAGAAAGAAATAAGTGAAATAGACAAAAGAAGAAAGGAAGAGAAATAGAAAGTTAAAAAAGAGCTGTATTGTTTTGTTTAAGATGAATAGATAAATGTTTAATTAGACACGGTAGCTGTAATGGTTGTATATTAACACTCGGTGTATGATCATCGAAAGTATTAATAACAAATACCCTTTCATCAGTGCACCTAAGGACAAGGGAACATACATAAATATGCTAATTAGAATTGTGGTTCAGTAAAAAAATTCAGCATCTGCACGCACATTCAAAGGTAGCAGATGAACTGATGACCTAATAAACAGGCCAAGAGGCAGTAATGCGGGAATCACAAGCATTCCAGAAGGCAAAAAGCAAAGATGCTGTCAGTATTCATCAGTGTGCCAGATGTGCCATTTTTAAGGTTATGACACAGTAGCGCCATGGAAAGAAAGGGAATAATTACCACAGTGTTTCGAGAATATTTCTGAATGACAGTTCAAAGTTACCACCTCATAATGGTTGTTTTGCTTCGATACTAGAAACTACCCATACCGAAATCAAGATTTAAAAAACTGGATTACCATTAAAAAATTTATTTATATATTGCACAGAAGAGTTGTCAGACCCTCTCTGTAAAATAACCCACAGTTAGTAAATCTCAAGGTGGCCATGGAACAATTTATGAGTTTCGAAAATGCAGTTGGGTCTTTAAGGGTGAGAAGGCTTCCCTCACTTCATAACAGGAATATAAGTCGGTCAGGCACCAAAATGTGTTAAGATAGGCAAGGGAATTTTCTGTAAAGAGTTTAAAATACAAAATATACTCCATGGTTGATCAGTGACTGAAAAATATCAAACACAGGCAATTCATAATGAAGAGTTTCTTGCTTGAGTAGTTACAGCATTGAGTGTTTCTGAAGAAACAATATATTGTATTTTCTAATTCCTATCTTGAAAATGTTTTGTGGTATACTAAGTATGCCTGTTTTCTCTTGTGAAGCTTTGTGGAATAATAAAACAATGGGTATATTCACAAGCCCCTATCGCTACCACAACGTTACTTTCAGTGACGTTGTGGTGGCGATAGGGACCTCGCCTTATTCACAAGGCAGCGTTAAGCCACTTAACGTGGCTTAACTCTGCCTTGTGTATAAGGCCGCCTTTCATGCTGTGTTTAGGGTGAAATGAGCATGCAGTAGTTATTGTTGTGGGCGTACCTCCACAACACCCATTGATATAGACTCTGTCCCCTATTCACAAGGGCAGCGTAACATAGGAGGCAGCGCCAAAATTAAGGCCAGAAAAATCCTGGTCTTAAGTTGATGAAATGAGGAGAAATTATGTATTTCTCCTTGTTTTTGCTTTATTTTTGCACAAGGCAGCACACACTGAAAAAAGCAAACTGCCATGGTTTGTGTATGTACAGGAAGGTGTCCCTTCCTGTACATAAACAAACCTTTTTTTCAAATAACGTTTTGTAACTTGCATTTGTGCTGCATGAAACAGTGCACATATAAGTTATAAATTGGCATTTTAGGTTTGTTTTTGAGCAGGAAGTACTTGTACTTGTCTTGTACATTAACAAAACTCCTGTACATAAACAAACCTCCCTAATTGCAGACACCCTTGCATTCTGGTGCAAGAGTGCCTGCGTTGGCGCTAAGTTGTGTTTCCAAAGTGGCAGAGAGAGGCGTTAAGCCAAGAAGGCTAACGTCTCTCTACGCCATTTCCTTGTGAATACATCCCTTAGTTTTCAGCAACATTCTTTAATGTACTTGTGAAAAGATATTTTTTCTAAAAAAAAGCATAGCACACATCTAAGAATCCAATGCAATGAGGGGCCAATTACGATGTCGTCTGGAAGCTCTTCCGAATGAATCGGTTTCTGAATCGTTTCCGACCGAATCAGGTTCTGGGAGTCCGACTGAATAATTACGATGCTTCCTGACATCGTTCAGTAGGACTCGCATTGACTTCAAGGGGAGCCTGTGTTCCAAACGAGAACACAGGCTCCCATTGATAAAAGGTGTGTTTGGGGAAACCTTGAACCCTGTGGTGGACACCCCATGAAGCATGCCACACTGTGCATGCATGGGAAAGGGGTACCAATGGATATCCCCATTAGCCCGATTCAGATGGCCCTGGGTGAAGGTGGCCTGGTACGGGCCCTCAAAGTCAGACTCCGTCAGCAGGTCTGTGTCAGCACAACAGATTCAGAAAGGCTGTCCGAATCTGACATCTTAATTGCTCGGCTGGAAACGCGGTCCGTAGACTACTATGATTCACCTCCGACCAACTTGGTTACTCCCAATGCCTGTCGGAACCGAGTCGGACAGTTCAAACAATTTCCAGCCATCGTAATCGATCATTGGGAAAAGTTTTCGAGTCGGTCGGAAAGGCAGGTTCCGAACCAGATTCTACTACTATTTTTCGAATGATACCAGTTTTCCTTAAAAAAATGGGATGCATTTTAACAGAAAAAAACAAAAATGTAGGAAACATTTTTTAAGAGGAGTAAGTGGTCCATGTGACCATCCCCTACTCTAAAAACTTGTTTTGTCAACATTTACAATGGGGAATGTGTTTCTCAGGGACCTGTACCCAACTGCGAATAAGTTGTCACTATATTTGTGTAGTTGGTAGAATAATAGTGTTTCGCAACCAGATTTCCTTTGCAAAACATTAATGCTTCCCATTCGGAGTCAGTATTTGGAAGGGACGTGTTAAACATGCCTCTTTTAAGTACAGAGTCAGTAACAATTTTGGTTTCATACATAACTAACAGTCCTTGAGAGTTGCAAATCAGGCCTTTTGCAAATGCTAAAAAGTTTTTTATATCTAGTTCTTCATACTTGTTGATTTCCTACAGTTTGCTTTAAATTTCGTTAAACTCTTTGACAGCAGTTACCTATCAATTTTTTAACCATTCAGCTTCTGTTGAATCCGCAAATGCAACTCAAAAAGATGGTGGACAAGAAACAAGCATCCTGGGACCGGTTTTGGGTACCTGTCATCAGCCAGGCTAGCTTGAATCCATTGGCATAATGCACATGGGACCCAAGTCTAAGAATGCTGAACATTGTCAAACATTCAACACCAGAACAGAGATATGGGCCTAAATCCATTCATCTGTTTCTCAACATACCATTTCAGTTTGGACCCAGTCATATGCAAATAAGCCTTGACCCTGCTTCCCATCTGAGCAGTCGATACTGAACCACCAGGCCAGGTCCTCCCTGTACCAGACACAATGATCCTTGGACCGGTCTCAAAAATGATGGATTTAACCAAAATCTGTGACTGGGGGTGAAAGCTTGACAATGTTGAGCATTCCGTCCATCATCCTTTTGTACTGCTAGAATAACCAACTGCAGCTTTTGGCAGATGAGCTTGGTGTCACAAACAATACCAACCCTTCAGTTAGAATACTGAAACATTGAGAGGTGGTGTGGACTGTTTCTTTTGCTTGTCTTTCTGAATTCATGTTTTTTAATTTTTAGAACATGCTCCTCTTAGTGGATGGAATATTCTAATAGCCTTATGGTGCTACTGCCTTTGGCTCTACCAGTCTCCCATGTTATAGAACCTCGCATGCGGCCCTTAATTCAGTTCAGTTCCCTTTACAACCAGTTTAGCCCACAGCCTCAGGTTTTAATGCCTCCTAATATGCTTATGACCCTCAAGTCAATACAGATGAACTACTAAATGAAAATTATTTTACTTTTAAACTGCTAAGTGTGCCTTTTTTGTTTACCATATTTCTTGTTAAATTAAAAGATAATCTATTTTTGCTAGAGGCTTAATCAGTAGTACTGGCATGAGCTTATTACATATTTCCTGTCTAATTCCAACTGTATTGCAGTTTTATCTGCCAATCTAGCAAGTGGGTTCAGCGTTTGACCTTTGTTTGAAAAAAAAGAGTGACTTTTATTAGTAATGTAGCTGTACAACCTCCTATGCCAGTCATCTTTATACTTCAAACAGGCATTGCAGTGGCGTAGAGATGCTATCCGAAAAGCACAGAGCACCTTTCTTACTTACTGGCAGAACTGCATGACTCAGTCAATCACTATCCTGGAGGAAATCAAGCTTTTAGTCAGAAAAAACAGTGAGTGGGCTATGGGAAGCAGGTAGTGATTATGTTAAGGCTGTCAATGCAGTGGCAGCCAGTTATATAAGTTACTGATTCCAAAAGAAAACATATCTCTACACCCATAAGTTTACACCATAGTATGGTAGCAAATTTACAAATATTTCTGAATGCAATAACTTTTCTTTGAGTTTACCAAAGAACATGCAATGAGGAATGTTCACCCTTGCAATAACAGTTTTGCCTACAGCAACATGGCCATCAAAGGTATGCCTAATAAACAGTTTGAGCACAGGTTATCTGTTCCAGTTAGTTCAGATGTGCAAATTGCATTTTCCGTCAGCTTGAATTTTACAAAGTTGAGCGTAACTGAGAATATGGTAAAAAAATCTTTTTCTGGTGCTTGTGGACTGAGTTGGCTGAGACCATAATGCAAGGCTGGAACTGAGTTGCATGGGCTGTGAAGACTGAGAAAGGGGCTTTGCGGGAGTAGTGGAAGATCTCTGTGATAGGGACTGAAGGCCTCTCTGACCTCAAAGAGGGGATATGTCAGGTAGAACTGCTCCACAGTGCTTGGTGGCAGTCTGAATGGCCAATAATGAGGTTTCAGGGGCTCTGGTAACTGGCAGAGTGGGTTAGATGTTTTTGGATGCCTGGAAGACATGTGAGGGACAGCACATGGTGAGTGCTCTGTGATGGAATGTGAGATTTAGGTGTAAACATCTAAGTGCCATTTGAGTGTCTCTTGGTGCCCTCAGATCCATGAGAGAATAACATATAATTGGTGAGGGGTATGTTGAGGGCATCTTTTAAACATTAGAAGCCAAACAGAGGGAATTTGACAGACTAATTGCCAGTGCTGTGGGTCAGAGTACCAACAAAGTTGGCCTGCAATTCAAATTATAGAGGGCTGTGGGGGCTATGTGTGGTGTGTTTGTTATATGAGTGTGCTGAGGATCCTTTATGGTTGATTGTTGGTCCTGCAAACTCTCTGAGGGGATTGTGGAAGTCTCTCAGGCTAGATGAGGTCTAGCTTGGGATATATCAGAGTTGCCTGAATGTCTATGAAGGCCATATGAGTGTCAGTGGAGGTTTGCTGATGTAATGTCAGGCCCTGTGACATCAAAAGCCCATCTGTGGTGTCACACAGATGATCCTTGTAGGAGCTGGCTGATGGTGGCAGTGCAGGTTGAAGAAATCCCAGTGGCTTGTTGATGGTTTAGGGGCTGGAGAAACATTAGACATATAACAAACTACCCCCTACTAGTCACTAAACCCAACCATTTTCCACTTTATCTCTTCCTCGTTCTTTGCCACAATCAGAAAATAAACCCGAGTAGGCTTCTGCACCATTCCATCTTATAGCTGAATTATGAACCCACTTTCTGACAGGCCCCCTTCTGTCAGAAACTGGGTTATTAATTTGAAAAGGAAGGACTGACACAATAAACACATGTTGGTTAGGTCTCAATGCAAGTCCCAAAACCTGGTAGCTATTGAACAAACAGAGGCAATTCTCCAGAGAAATGCGTGTTGGTTCAAACAATAGCAACTATTCCAAAGTAAAGAACATAGCACAGCAACATTCTCCAAACCAATTTACAACACCAACATCATTTAAATCCAATAGGAAAAACAGAGATTAGAAGTTTTAAAGCTATAAAACAAGAATAAAAGTATGATAGAAAAACAGCAATTTATTTGTGTTTGTGAGTAATTGGGTTGCTGGTTGACTGGGGTATGAGCCCTGGTCAAGCAATAGCCACAACAGGGTGAACCACAAAAAGTCACAAAATTAACCTGTACTTAACCTTGGGTAGCTTGGCACAAAAAGCAGTCAAGCTTGACCTAGAGGTAATGTGCAAAGTATTTATGCCTCACACTACTAGCAACAAAGTGAAAACACAACACAAGAAAACTCCCAAACCAATTTAGAAACATAGAGTAAATGTTAGTATATCATTGGACACCCAAACAACAAAAACCCAATCAGTAGAACCAGAGATATGAATTTTAGTGAAAACTAGCACCTTAAAGATCAAAGTGCCAACAGAGGGCATGTAGTCACGCAAAAAAACAGGGCAAAAGAAAAAAATTTGGCTGACCGCTATTGGGCACGATTCAGATAACTTTTCATTTTTTATTTATTTATTTAGTGTTTTATAGAGAGCGAATCAGGCCCATGAGGGTATCAGAGCGCTTTACAGTAGAAACAGGTGGAATACAAGGACATAGTGGAGAGAAAGCCAAAGGGATAGGGACAGGTAGATACAATATATAGGTAAAACAAACAATCATAATACCTGAATACATTTTGGGGTAAGAACAAGTCGATACATTAAGCTAGAGGAAGCAGTCTCAACACCCAAGAGATTTGTTTGGAAATGTGGGTGGGTATCATAAGGAGAAAAGACCCAGGGATATTGCCGTAGCGATAGGTGAAGCCAGGTTACGGAGGTGATTCTAACGTGAGCATTAAGAGAGGAATTTGCCCATTAGGAAAGTTTTGGCCTCCTTTTTGAAGTGTGCTACAGACGATATTCTTCTGATGGCGGGTGGGAGTGAGTTCCATATTCTTGGGGCAGCCCCAGAGAAGGCCCGATTGCACGTTTTTTTTCCTGAAGCGTGTGGATTGGAGCAAAAGGTCTCTGGCGGACTGGGAGTTTCTGGCTCCTCTAGATATCATGAGTTTCTGCGTGAGAAATGCAGGGGACTTGGAGTAAAGAGTCTTGTGGGTGATGTAAGCCAGCCTAAATTGGATTCTGGCCTCAAGAGGAAGCCAGTTCAGAGCATTAAGGTGGGGCGAGATATAGTCGAACTTCTTAGAGCCAGTTAGAAGTCTGGCGGCGGCATTGAGGCAGGGTATCAAGGGTGCCTGGGAGATCATGAGTAGCCCTGCGAGGGTGGAGCAACCATATTCTAGCCTAGAGATGACTAGAGCCTGAATTGTTGATTTTAGATCTAGGGTGTCAAGGAATGGTTTCAGGTTTCTTAGGTAGTTCAAATGAAATCTGGCATATGGCCGGGATGCCTGTCACCCCCTCCCAACACAATCCCCAAGGATGGGAAGACGGACGCAGTCTGAACTTTTGGAAGGCGGGAGGGAGTTACCCTCCCGGACGTATTTATTAAAATATGAAACCAAATTAAAACATTAAATAAAAGTTTCTTATCATGTACAATTTTCATTTATTACATTTCGATGAAGACCTGTTCATTGGCTAACCTTAACAAATCTCTAATACAAAGGTTTCCTAGCCGAGTCTAACATCCTGCAAATGCATACATTCTAAATTAAAATTGTACATCCTAGCATTACGGGCCAACGGCAAGGTCGCAACCGGTGTCAGATCCCTACTACCAAAACTCTCGCCCTCACGGTGTGAGTGGCAGCCGCGCAGAGGACTGTACCCTCTGTGCCAACTCCAATTTCCCTTGTCTTGCTGGGGGCCCCTATTTCAGCTCGACGCCATCTTAAAGGTCGTCCGAGCACCCGTGTGAGGTATCTGTAGGAAGGCAGCGTGGACTCGTCCCCCCCACCCCACACTGTCTACACATCCGCCGTCGCGGATATCCGGGCCCCGGGAAATTCGTAGGAGGGGCATATAGCCGCCTTCTCCCCTGGAAGGGGCCTATGGCCGTCTCCCCCTAGGCGACCCATACTTAGTGGGTGCCGCCTCCCAGTGGGAGGGGCCAATGGCCGCCTCCCCCGGGCACTCCCATCCATAGTGGGTGGCGCCCCCCTCTAGGGACCTTGAAATTACTGCTCACCGATCATGACCTTACCGCCCGACCAAAAAATAAATACGACATTTGATTACCTACTAAGGGAGAAAACATCATTGTGACTACTTGCATCATTCGATTATTCTTAAAGAAAACAGTACTTTCAGACAGAAGTCATATCCTGAAACTAGACATTCATATACCACTAAACAGAGGGAAGAAGATTTTATCAGAGAAAAAGACTTTATTGCAAAACTTAACATTGCCATTAGGGGCTGGTGGGTGGGTCAAAATTGCTCCTTGTTCCGTCGAGGGCTCACGTGCAACGAGTGGGTGCAGCTTCCAAGCACAGGAACAAGAGGACGCTTCTTCGGATTCCCGCTCTCTTTATTCCTCTTCGGGAGGGCGTGAACTCTCCGCTGGTACGCCTACTAGGCGTGGCCATCGGTGTAGGTGTCTTGGACAACCCCTCTTGGACGGGAAAGGGCGGGCCCCGGCTACGCCGCTTCGGGCATACCAGCCGTGACACGCCCCACCGCCCAAAATGGTTTCCCGGGAGGATCGGGCCCCCAACCATACGTTCGGGGGGACCGAGTGGTCGCCCCTTTCCATATGGCCGGGATGCCTGTCACCCCCTCCCAACACAATCCCCAAGGATGGGAAGACGGCGCAGTCTGAACTTTTGGAAGGCGGGAGGGAGTTACCCTCCCGGCCGTATTTATTAAAATATGAAACCAAATTAAAACATTAAATAAAAGTTTCATATTATGTACAATTTTCATTTATTACATTTCGATGAAGACCTGTTCATTGGCTAACCTTAACAAATCTCTAATACAAAGGTTTCCTAGCCGAGTCTAACATCCTGCAAATGCATACATTCTAAATTAAAATTGTACATCCTAGCATTACGAGCCAACGGCAAGGTCGCAACCGGTGTCAGATCCCTACTACCAAAACTCTCGCCCTCACGGTGTGAGTGGGGGCCGCGCAGAGGACTGTACCCTCTGTGCCAACTCCAATTTCCCTTGTCTTGTTGGGGGCCCCTATTTCAGCTCGACGCCATCTTAAAGGTCGTCCGAGCACCCGTGTGAGGTATCTGTAGGAAGGCAGCGTGGACTCCCCCCCCACCCCACACTGTCTACACATCCGCCGTCGCGGATATCCGGGCCCCGGGAAATTCGTAGGAGGGGCATATAGCTGCCTCCTCCCCTGGAAGGGGCCTATGGCCGTCTCCCCCTAGGCGACCCATACTTAGTGGGTGCCGCCTCCCAGTGGGAGGGGCCAATGGCCGCCTCCCCCCGGGCGCTCCCATCCATAGTGGGTGGCGCCCCCCTCTAGGGACCTTGAAATTACTGCTCACCGATCATGACCTTACCGCCACATGCCGGATAGTTGACCGGCTATCCGGCCCCCCACAAACTCCTCCTAAAGATCATGCTTCCTCAAACCCCTTAGCCATGCTATGAAGTCTCCTATGAGTAAGACATTCCCCTCCCGGGACAAGTGAACCCCATCATTGAGATACATGTGATCACCCCGAATACACCCATGCGGAATACTATGCAACTGCGCAGAGCGAAACAATCTACCCATTTTGTTGTTAACCTTCTTCACCGAATGGTTCAGTGCTGACACCGAAAGGCCCCCCCGCCATACTTTCCTGGGAATCATGTGGGACCAGGCAATCGTGCATCCCGGGATTCTTTTTGCCAGCCAGCTAACGGCAGACAAAACTCGCTCGAGTAATACTCGCCTACCGAGTGTCACCAAGTCATTGCCCCCAGGTGTACTATGATTACAGATGGCGGTGACCTCTGCCGCCCTAAGAGACCCTCGACAAAAGATTCGAACTGGTCAATACAGAGCCCGCCCCTTCCGTGGAAGGCCACTCTGTACCCGTATTCCCCAGCTGCGTGAGTCACGTCACCTGCTTTGAATACGTCCCCGGCCCGCCTCACGTATGAGTGGCCCACGACCCACACCACTCTCTCCTCAGCAGGTGATCTCTGACCGCTGGTCCCCTGGTGCTGGGTCAACTGCCAATTCCGCCCCGCATGACATGCTCGCGAAACTGTAAATCAAACAGAAGACAAGAAGCGTGAGTGCATGTAACTCGACTTCACAACATGTGCAATCGCACATACCTTTTAAAACAATTCGAGGACCATCGTCCTAACTGTTTCACCTCTTCCGCACTCAGACCCCTGGCTGTAGCCTCAGTAGCAGCCCCTATCCTAAAGGAGTGGGTCCCAAAATCGCACGGGTCCATACCCGCCGCTGCGATTGTTAGTGCTAGCACCCTCTGGAACTGAAACCTCGTCAGTGGGGTGGCATCGATGTGCCTCAGCAAACTCCCCCCCATGTATCCGCCCTCAGTGCCAAGTATTCCTCAATGCACTTTATCGGGCACGTGGGGGACCCTCGCATGTGCTGGACAACAACACTGTTTCCCATAGCTCCCTGGTCAGTCTTGGAGCTGGCGATCGTGACTACCATCAAATCACCCCTAATTAGGATGTGATCCCTGCACAAGCCTCCCTCCACATCCTTCTTATTCTTTGCGACCAGTTCGCTTACCCGCATAGCCCCATGGAAAGCTAATGCAAAAGCCGCCCGGAACAGAACTGCTTCAAATTGGGAGGAGCATGTCGTGTCTAGTGTTGCCATGAGTAGGGACAACCTTTCTAAGCCAATCGGGCGCCTCTCGTCTTGCTTACGACCCTCGAGGCGCTGCCAGCCACGAAGGGCTTTTTTTCGCCAAAAAGGAACCTGTTGGGTCTTTGACGCCATGCGCCTGTGCCATGAATGAGACGGCCGCCCTGTGTCTATTGGCCGTTGCCGCTGATCGGCCCTCCCTGTGCAGTGCTACCAGGAACCCTAGGAAGGAATCCTCCTGACCCCAGTTCTGACTCCCTGTCGGACCCAAAAATGCACAATAGGAACGAAACGCTCCTTCGTATGCCTTCCTCGTCCTGGGGGCTAAGCTTGCTGCCACGAGGTCTTGTAATCCGGGGCAATGATTAGCCAGAGTGCTTCGGGGAATGGTGCCGCCGCTAGGTCTGTTGTAGGTAGATAACCCCTGAACTCCTGCATATGTGAACGAGAGAGTGCATCAGCCGCATGATTCAGTACACCCGGCACATGTTTCGCCCTGAACTGTACATTCAGCCTCATGCAAAGCAGCACAACTTCCTTCAACAGTCTCAAGATCCATTTGCAGCGTGCTGCCTGAATGTTAATGCATTCCACAACAGTCATATTATCAGACCAAAATACCACAGAGGGGTCTCTGAACTCGTCCGGCCATGCCATCAGAGCAACAAAAATAGGGAATAACTCGAGGAACCCAATGTTACCTGTGAGACCGCTGGTGTGCCACCACGTCGGCCATGTTTGCGCCGACCATCGATTACCAAAGATGGCGCCAAATCCCACGCTACCCGCCGAGTCAGTCCACAAACCCAGCTCCTCTGAAGACGCTGGCGGTTTGTTCCACACTACTCGACCGTTGAAGTCTGCCAGAAATGCCAACCAAATGCGCATATCCTGGCGAACCTCGGCAGACAGTCTCGTGTGGTGTCCTTCCTTGAGACCAACCATAGCTTGTGCAATAGAGCGCAAAAAAGGGGCGGGCCATTGGCATTACTCTCAAGGCAAAGTTAAGCTGACCCACTGCTTACTGTAAGTGGTGCAGGGACACTTTCTCCTTACTAAGGCACAGCTCCAGGGAAGCCCTAAATTTAGCTACCTTTCCTACTGGCAAACAGAAACATCCCTCCACAGAATCGAGCTCAATTCCAAGAAACTCTAGTGAAGTAGATGGTCCAACCGTCTTACCTGGTGCTAGTGGCACTCCAAACTCCCACATGAGGGTGCAAAATTCCTGTAGCGCCTGCGCACATTTCGTGTCGCCGGCTGCTCCCAAGAACAGAAAGTCATCTAGGTAAAGCATAACATGCCTATGCCCTGTGGCCTCGGTAAATGCCCACTCTAAAAAACAGCTGAATTTTTCAAAATAAGCACAAGAGATGGAGCAACCCATCGGCATGCATTTATCCATGTAGTAACGTCCTTGGAACACAAAACCTAACAGACGCTGATCCTGTGGGTGTACCGGGAGCAACCGGAACGCCGACTCGATATCTGATTTCGCCATCAGCGCTCCGGGGCCGAGGCGATTCAAAATGGTGACGGCATCATCGAAGGATGCGTACCGCATCGAACAGACTTCAGGGTCAATCGCATCATTCACCGAGTGACCCCTTGGAGCCGACAGATTATGGATCAGCCTAAATTCCCCCGGGTCTTTTTTGGGGACCACCCCTAATGGGGAACAGATGAAATTCGCTACTGGCGGGTGCTGATATGGGCCAGTGACCCGGCCAAGAGTCACTTCTTTAGCAATCTTTCTCTCCACCACACCTGGATTATGTCGTGCCGAAAGCTGATTTCTACAAAAGGGTTCCCCATGAAAATCCCCCGCCGGGATGTGGAAGCCATATAAGAATCCCTTCCTCAACACCCCAGCGGAGACATAATCAGGGTATTTGTTTAGCCAGGGAGTCATAGCCATGATATCAACGGGAGTAGGTAGTTGTCCACAACGATCCCCCTCAGTCTTGTTTGGACCCTCCTCTACCTCCCGGCCCGTTATTTTTGGACCTGCATGAACTCTCCGGGTGCGAGGAATTCCCACAACCCGCACACGCATGTTTGAACTTACATGCCCCCTGCGGTCTGGTACAGTTGCCTCTATTGAAGCCCCAACAGACCCCCCGTTTTCCTCCATTGCCGCCAGTTCTTGGCTGTTGATCGCCCCCGGCGCCCGCTCGAAAGGGCACCGCGGGCTGTTGGCGGGAAAACCCTGACCCATTCCAACCCGGCGAGGACGTCTTCGCCGCGCCAGGCAGGAGCTGTTTTTGCCAGGAAATCGAATCGAGGCAATCCCATGTCAGAGTTGAATCATATTCTTTCGCTTTACGGAATTTCATATCGTAACCCATCCATTCATTCCCCTCATATGTTTCATAAAAATCCATTATACGTGCCTGATAACAAGACAGTTCGGGCAATACCTCGGGCTTACGCTCGCCAATAATCGCAGTAAACATTGCAAAGGCCTTGGCCCAATTTGTTATCGTCTCATCCACCCTGAATCCCGCCATTTTGGCTCGCCAGACACTAGGGTGCCACAAATCTTTCTGTGTCTTAGCATAGTCCATCTCGCGATGGTCAGTCAACAACGAAAACATATTAACATACTTGTCTGCCCAAATCAATTCTTTCGTGGCCAACGGGATATGTTGAACCACCCTCTCCCGTCTAGAGGGCAATGAGCCCTCCCCCGCCACTGGCAAAGCGAGCTTACCCGGTTCGGTCGTCGTTCCCGCCGTTTTCTCGATGCCCGATGCCGGTCCTTCCGGGGTCACCTGTGGGGAGACAAGAGGGAGATTCGCCTTCGCAGCATCTCTCGACTGCCGCAACTGCTTTATTAGCAACTTGGCCTCTTCAGCCGTGTCTCCGGGCGCCGTAGCACCCCCTGCCCTCTTGTTGAGCCATGCGGCCAACTGGGTGGCCAATTCGGGAGGCATGTCCTCGTCGTTGGCGGGCGTGATCACAACCGGAATCGGTTGACCCGCGTCTGGGGTTGGTGCTGGGGCATCAGCTGGTATGTCCGGACTGACAGGGGGCCCCTTAGGGACCGGGACCTCCCCTGCCGCCCTCCTCTTGACCCGTCTCCCTCTACCCTCGGGGACGATTCCCGGCAATGCCGGGCCTATTACCTTCTTCGGGTTACCAGGCTTCTTCATTGCGGCAAGTTGCTTCTTCATACCCGCCATATCACGACCAAGCGCTGGGACCTGACTGACGCTTCGTTCTATTCTCGTCATCCTGTTTACCAACATGCGAAGCACCTGGTCTGTGTCGGAACTCTTTCCTGCCTTCTTGCCAGACATGGTTTTGATCAAGACGGTCCGGGACTCTTCTCTGTAAAGTCACTGAAAGAGAAACACAAGAATTACAAGTTCTCAAAATTGCTCCTTGTTCCGTCGAGGGCTCACGTGCAACGAGTGGGTGCAGCTTCCAAGCACAGGAACAAGAGGACGCTTCTTCGGATTCCCGCTGTCTTTATTCCTCTTCGGGAGGGCGTGAACCCTCCGCTGGTATGCCTACTGGGCGTGGCCATGGGTGTAGGTGTCTAGGACAACCCCTCTTGGGCGGGAAAGGCGCGCCCCGGCTACGCCGCTTCGGGCATACCAGCTGTGACACGCCCCCGCCCAAAATGGTTTCCCGGGAGGATCGGGCCCCCAACCATACGTTCGGGGGGACCGAGTGGTCGCCCCTTTCCAGTTTTGACCATCGAGTTGATATGGCCAGGCATGTTCAGGTTGCTGTCAAAGGTAAGTCCAAGGGATTTAGCAGAGTCAACAATGGTAGGAGAGCAGTTTAGCGCTGTGATAACCTTGATCCATTCTTGAATGTCTGTATTGTCGTTAGGTGGTGAAATTAGGAGGAACCCCGTTTTTTTAGTGTTGAGTTTAAGCTGGTTAGATGTGAACCAGTGAACAGTCAACTTCAGGGCCTCATTCAGGGAGCGAATGTCTTCTGGAGAAAAGATTTTCATGTAGAGCTGTGTGTCGTCCTCATACATGTGGTAGGAGATATTGGCGGTGTGCAGCACCTCTGAGAGCAGTTCAAGGTAAAGATTGAAGAGGGTAGGGGACAGGGTTGATCCTTGAGGGACTCCAACCATGATCGGAGAGGAAGCCGTTGATCAGGACTCTCTCTTAGCGGTTCTAGAGGAAAGACCTAAGCAATGCAAGAACAGTGCCATCTAGGCCTATCCTAAGATTGAGGTGATTAAGGAGAATTTTGTGGTTAACTGTATCGAAATCCGAGGATAGGTCCAGGAGGATTAGGAGACAGGTTTTGCTTTGGTCAAGGGCTTGAAGGGCATCATCCACATTATGGAGGAGTGTGGTTTCCGTCCTGTGCCCAGGTCTGAACTAAGTATGGGCGAAATTTGCAAATTCCCGGTCCCCAAATTTGTGTGAAAGTGAACTCGCAATTCGCAAAATCCGTGAATTCGTGCAAATTTGCAAATGTGCTTTTTTTGCGTATTCGCAAGGGTTTTTGCCAGTTTGCGAGGGTTTTTTACACGTTCGGGAACGCAAACTTACTTTTGTGGTCGCAACGGTCACGACCATGTTGTTTTTACGTGTCCAGCCCGTTTGCGACCCTGTGGTTCATCACGGCCACCCTCTGGTTCATTACTGCCACCCTCTGGTTCACCAATGCCACCCTCTGGTTCATCACAGCACCCTCTGGTTCACCACTGCCACTCTCTGGTTCACCACTGTCACTCTCTGGTTCACCACTGTCACCCTTTGGTTCACCACTACCACCCTCTGGTTCACCACTGCCAACCTCTGGTTCATCACAGCACCCTCTGGTTCACCACTGCCACCCTCTGGTTCAAGACTGCCACCCTCTGGTTGATCACTGCCATCCTCTGGTTCATCACAGCACCCTCTGGTTCACCACTGCCACCCTCTGGATCATCACTGCCACCCTCTGGTTCATCACTGCCACCCTCTGGTTTGCCACTGCCACCCTCTGGATCATCACTACAACCCTCTGGTTCACCAGTGCCACCCTCTGGTTCATCACTGCCACCCTCTGGTTGATCACTGCCACCCTCTGGTTCAAGGCTACCACCCTCTGGTTGATCACTGCCATCCTCTAGTTCATCCCTGCCACCCTCTGGTTCATCACTGCCACCCTCTGGTTCCGCACTGCCACCCTCTCGTTCACCAGTGCCACCCTCCGGTTCATCACTGCCAACCTCTGATTGATCACTGCCACCCTCTGGTTCATTACTGCCACCCTCTGGTTCATTACTACCACCCTCTGGTTTGCCACTGCCACCCTCTGGTTCATTACTGCCACCCTCTGGTTTGCCACTGCCACCCTCTGGATCATCACTGCCACCCTCTAGTTCATCACAGCACCCTCCGGTTCACCACTGCCACCCTCTGGATCATCACTGTCATCCTCTGGATCATCACTGCCACCCTCTGGTTTGCCACTGCCACCCTCTGGATTATCACTGCCACCCTCTGATTCACCAGTGCCACCCTCTGGTTGATCACTGCCACCCTCTGGTTAATCACTGCCACCCTCTGGTTCATTACTGCCACCCTTTGGTTCGCCACTGCCACCCTCTGGATTATCACTGCCACCCTCTGGTTCATTACTGCCACCCTTAGGATCGCCACTGCAACCCTCTGGATCATCACTGCTTCCCTCTGGTTCATCACAGTACCCTCTGGTTCCCCACTGCCACCCTCTGGATCATCACTGCCACCCTCTGGTTCCCCGGTGCCACACTCTGGTTCATCACTGCCACCCTCTGGCTGATCACTGCCACCTTCTGGCTCAAGGCTGCCACCCTCTGGTTGATCACTGCCATCCTCTGGTTCATCCCTGCAACCCTCTAGTTCATTACTGCCCCCCTCTGGTTCACCACTGCCACCCTCTGGATCATCACTGCCACCCTCTGGTTTATCACTGTCACCCTCTGGTTTGCTACTGCCACCCTCTGGATCATCACTGCCACCCTCTGGTTCACCAGTGCCACCCTCTGGTTCATCACTGTCACCCTCTGGTTAATCACTGCCACCCTCTGGTTCATTACTGCCACCCTCTGGTTCGCCACTGCCACCCTCTGGATCATCACTGCCACCCTCTGGTTGATCACTGCCACCCTCTGGTTCCAGGCTGCCACCCTCTGGTTGAACACTGCCATCCTCTGGTTCATCTCTGCCACCCTCTGGTTCATCACTGCCACCCTCTGGTTCCACACTGCCACCCTCTGGTTCACCAGTGCCAAACTCCGGTTCATCACTGCCACCCTCTGGTTGATCACTGCCACCCTCTGGTTCAAGACTGCCTCCCTCTGGTTGATCACTGCCATCCTCTGGTTCACCACAGCACCCTCTGGTTCACCACTGACACCCTGTGGATCATCACTGACCCTCTCTGGTTCATCCCTGCCACCCTCTGGTTCATCCCTGCCACCCTCTGGTTCATCCCTGCCACCTCCTGGTACTTCACTGCCACCCTCAGGTTCATCACAGCACCCTCTGGTTCACCACTGTAGATTATGGAGGGAAAGCACACCTGCCCAGCCTCAACTGAGATGAATTAATTTGGGGCTGGTTAATGTGTCACTGAATTTGAGCTTCAAGTCTGGCACCTGCTTCCTTAGCTGTGAGTGCTTCCTGTTGCAGTTTAATTTTTTTTACAGGAACATTGTGCCATACTTTTAACTATTCTCTGACCCTGCTTTGAGGGTCAGAGCAGGGTCAGAGAATAGTTGCAAGTAGGCAACTGATTTTTGGAGGGGCCCCCCAGGAAGCACTACAGGGAATGGTTACAAATTAGATTGAACTTTTGAACCTGCTAAGTGCTTTCAGTTTTGCAAAATTTGTTTTTGTGCAATTTCGCGAGATTCGCGGGGCGCAAATTCGTGCTAAATCGAACTCGCAATCCGCGAGTTCATGCAAATTAGCGGATTGTTTTTTTGCGTGTTCGCGGGGCTTTTTGCGTCTTCGCAAGCCGCTTGCAGCGCACCGACCGCAAAGTTACCCATGCGGTCGTACATGGGCACGGCCATCTTGTGCGTGTTGCGTATTTACGGTTCCGGGCGCTATTGGCAATCTCGCGTTGTGTGCGGCGCTCTATTACGAGTTCGCCAGTGTTTTTGCGTGCTCGCGGGGAAAATATCGTGCAAACTTACCGACACGGTCCTCTATGGGCGCGGTTATCTTGTTTTTCATTCATTGCTTTGGTTTTTGGGCATGCTACCTTTCTATCCATCTTACATCTTTGTAATCCTATGTTTTTCTGAACTTTTTTTTGCTTTTTTTTGCTTATTATCTATCTCTACAATTTCCTACATCTATATTTTGTGTTTTTTTAAACTTTTTGTTACTTTATTACCTACTTTATTTCTTTCGCTCTCTCTCTTACTTTTTCCACACCTATTCTTCTTTCCTTTTTCTTGTGCCCAGGACCATAGCAAAGGGAGCCGACAAGGGCAAGGGGAAAGGCCCAGCACCCGTACCCGGCTCCCTTGCGGGCATTTGACGGGGGAGCTAGACCAGGCCAGGGAGATCTTTTCTGCGGTGAAGGTGGCCGCCTTGATGGTGTTTGTGCAAGTCCACCTCCCTAAGACCGTGGCAGCACGTGGGCAGATTGCTTCCGGTTACAGCCTCCGGGAGCATTGCCAGCTGTGGGAGAAGGTGTGCCGGCGCATGTGGAAGGAGTCTGGGGTCCGGCGCACCTACCAGCAAGCGACGCACCGGTGGACTGACATCCTGTACCGGGAGCATGATATGCTCGACTTGCTAGGATTGGAGATCCCTGGCCTTGTTAAGTAGCTATTTTAATAACTACTTTTTTTTCTTTTGCTCTTTCATATTGCTAATCTATTTCTTTCCTGAAGAGTATGAATGCTGCTGATTTGATTACATTGCAGGTAAATTAATCTTTAAATAGCTTCAGTCATTGCAGGTGCTCGCCTGGTTATTGGCTTTGCTACTATGCTTACTTGTTTGCAACTTTTTACACGTTTGAGAGCATTACTGCGTAATGGTAGAGACAGTACACTCAAGTCTAGTCCTTCTTTGTACTACTGCTGCTGCCACTTTGAAGAGATAGTGGTGGATTGATATGTTGAGTATATTATGTATTACTTGTTATAGGACATTTGTTAGTGGTCTGCAATCATGATGACAGACTGTGTGTGTCACGCGACGTCTCGTGCTGCTGAGTGATGGCAGTAGTACTAGAACCTTTTTGTTGTTGGTGTAGTTAGTGAATTACATAACTTTCCTATTAGGCGGTCTGCGAATCCTGCAATACTGTACTACTATCCTCCTAGTTGACCAGATCAGATGCAATTGTTGTTCATTTGTTTCCCCGACATCATTTTAGATTGTGTTCAAAGAAATCAAATATTTCCCAAAAAACACAAAAACAATCATCCATGTTGTGTTTCTTTATTTCATATTCACCAGAAGCTCCCAGGGGCAAGGCGGCGACGGCGACTGAGACTCCGGTGGAAGAAGGTGGACAGGATCAGTCCCTTGCAGGCTCTTCTTCTGGCCCCAGTAAGTTTTTCTATTGTTATATTGTTATATTAATACTTATACTTCCCTAACTTTTACAGCTCCTATTCATTACAAACTGTTTCCTAATAATTCTATGTTTTACAAAATAGTCTTCTTCTAATGTAACTACTTTCTACATTCTTATCCTGCCTCTACCATCACTCTCTGTGCTACTACTATTTACGATTATGAGTCGGTCTGTGTATGTAGCTAAGCTTGCCCAGTCGGCAAACGGTGTGAAACAAAACTCTGATCCAGCAATGGCTCTAGGCACTGAGTGCAGTCCTCTGGGTTGCCTTTGCTGTCTATTCCAGTCTTCTTAATGTAAGTGCTTTGAAAATTTCCAACAACAAAATGTCATTGTTTACACCAAGTAAAAGGAAGCAGTTGCCTTTTTGATTTGAGAGGAGCACATCCCATGCCGCTAGTGTTTGAGGGACTATTCTGCACACAAAGAAGTATGGACAAGAGAAATAGGACATTGTTGATGATAGGTGCAGTTCGACTTTCGACATAGCTCCGTCCGAACAGAAGTTGAACCCCCATCCCCTGACCGACTATCTAGTGTGTCTGACCAATGATTTTAAGACCCCGAAGAAGAGAAGAAGACTACCTCCGAGTCCTGACCTATCAGAGTCACGGAAGCATGCTTGCAAAGTGCATTAGTGCAAACCCTTCCGCTTACTCACTCATGATCAAAAACCACACAGTGTTTTTTAGTTTTAAAGTTTTATTTTCAAATAAGAAATAAATAAAAAATCTTTATTTTTAATAGCGCAGTATTCCAAGCGAGCAGTGGTGAAAGATGACGTTAAAGTTTAAACACCCTTCCCTAGAATCAATATACTTCAACTTAACACAACAAATTATTAGAATAACTGTGCGGGAGCACTCACCTTGTTTGAACTTCAAGTACTGGTGGTGTTGAGTAAGGGACAGAAGTAGGTGGTGAATTCAAAAGCTCTTGTTGGCAGAAGGGCAATGGAATCTTCTGTCTGTAGTTAGAAAAATGGTGCATGTTAAAAAGCAAGCATTCATCAGTTGTGCCAAAAAGTGTAGCATGTAATGGCTAAGCATATAAAAGGTTAACACCCCAAAAAACGTCATTTTTTTATTCCCATTAATTAAAAATTGGTTATGTATTAACATTTTCTTCCATTACGAGACGAAATAGGGGGTTGTGTATGGCATCTAAAAATAGGACATGTTTTTTCTAGGCGTCATCACAACATGGGATGCGGCTCCTCCCACCACCAGTGCCAGGACCAGCAGCGCGGAGGCGTCCACTACTCCAGGGGGTGATGTGGCGGTGCTACAAGTGCCACCAGGAGGAGCTGAGGGGAATGGCTCAGCAGCGGTGGATGGTGGTAAGTTATTATACTCCTTACTTATTGACATTTTAGAGTAGGGTCCCAAAGGAGTGTATGGTGTACTCTACAGTAGACAGTACACTAGTACAAGTACACTGTACTGTTAATAACAGTTACTAATTTAGAACTACATTTTTGCCAATCACGGAGAAGACAGTCACCCTTGACTTACCAATAGCATTAGCGGCGGTAGTTCTCGAGTAAGCAATGGCCCCCTCTATTTGACTTCAACTCAGCTGGGAAACTTTTATTGTGAAGCCAAGTCATATCAGATGAACTTGAGGGATGTGATGAACGAAAAGGGAAAGAACTTAGGGTGAAAGGAAGGACAAGAGAGTCATAACATTTATGACTGTAAAGGATGATACATGTTTTTGAATGCAGGCAGAGGTGGCTGATAGGAAGGAATCAGATGCAAGGCTGCTTGAAGCAAGGATGGCTGGAGGAGAAAGAAAAGATGACTGCCTGTGTGGGTGAATCAGAAAATGCATGTGTGGTGTGCATTGCAATATATCATTTGGGTGAAACTCAAGTGCAATTCAAGATGGTGGTTTATCAAATAAAATGAAAAGGATGTTAGTTGGTTGTTGAGAAAAAGTAAAGTTGGTACAGTTGAGAGTGAGACATTAAAAAGAATGATAGACGTTTACTTTGGAGGCCTGGATTGTATCTTCTTCATCATAGATAGCAGAGGTGTATGTGTAGAGCAGACGCTCAGTGGATAAAGAGTGTTACTTTGAACAGCATGTCCGTGCCAGAGTAGCAAAGCAGAGGAAATCCAAATACCAGAAGTTGTGATTGTTCAGAAATACTCCCTTGACTAACAGTACAGTAGCTTAATTTGCAAGCACAGCATATATTGCGTATGTATTGTATATTTGACATGATATCAAGTCAAGTCCCTTCCTCCCGCAATTATGGGTACCACACTCACTCCTTATGTTAATAATTTTCTTTCAGCTGTGTCATGGGTGGACTATCAATGCTGTTCACTCAATATATCAAAACAAAGCACCCAAAGTCATCCATCATATAAGCAAAGATCATGTGATCGGCAGGATATATTATCAGAAATGAATAATCTTCATTTTCCTTTTGTAGTAGTCAAGGCCGGGGGGGGGGGGGGCAGTGCGAAATATAAATTACATTGAGCAGTAGCCCTTGATGTAACCGAGTATGGCCAATGCCACCCCTATAGAAAAGTAGGAGCTTCCCTATCCCCACCTGCATGTACTGCTTAAAGTAATGCGAGTCTGCGCCATCATGGCTTGTGTCTGTTTTTCGTGGGTGCAATCTGACTGAGGTGGCATTATGCCGGCTACCATAGGTTCACGTACAAGTAATTTCTTTCGCAAAACAAGAGAAAAAAAGAAGAAGACTGGTGTACTCTCTGACTCTCTGACTATGTAGTGAGTCCATAGTGCTGCTAGTAGAATTCCTGAAACTCCCACTAATGTTACAGGCCTACAAAGAAGGCGGAAAGATACATGCCAAAAAGTTATACTGTGCTTGCAAGTTTGCTAGTGTTACTGTGACACAACTTTCTGTTGAATTATTTTGTGTTAATGTTAAAGAGTATTGGTTACAGTATTTTTCTTCCTTTCTTCATATAGATGCACCACAAAAGCTCACCAGAAAGGAGATGGCTGTCCCGGCCAGGGCCCGGAAGCTGGAGGCCATTTGCGCTGAATATCGGCAGCTGTGGGCTCAGGAGCAGGAGGAGGCGGCAACAACTGCATCCTCCTCCAGTTCCCCCCAGGACCCCCAGCCTGCAGCCTCCAGTAGTACAGTGCCGTGGTCAGACAGCCTTCCGCCACCGCCGCACAGCAGCAAGCATAACACCTGCTGACCCCCCAGAGCCTGGCTGGCACGTCAGCGCCACCTCCGCAGCAGAGTGGACTCCCTGGAGCGTGTGGTGGAGAAGCTCCAGCACCAGCTCCGGGTCCTCCGCAAAGAGATGCGGCACCACCTGTTTACAGGACACCGCCGGAAGAAGTGACTGTCCCTTTCCCCTTTTTAAAAAACTGTTGGGTTGGTGGGAATTGGGCGTTGGGGAAAGGGAGTTTTTAGAAGGATATTTGGACATTGGTTGGTGTTAGGGAGATAGGGAGAGGGGTGGGTTGGGCCTTCTTGTGGGATAGTTTATTTTTGTTAGGGCTTCAATAATGATTTATTTCTCTACTTAAACATAGCATACGCATTTATTTTACTGTTTTTTGGGGGTTAACTGTACGTTTGTTTTCCTGAAACTTAACTGGCTGGTTGATTCAAATTGTCTAATCGCCCAAATTTGTACAAAAGTGCCACTGACAGAGTTAGTGAATTCAATTGTCCTACTACTTTACTAGTACTACCGTCAGTCTCTCCTCTCCTCCTACTCCATTATTCTTCCTCACCCAAAATGCTTATCTTACCTGTGATTCGTGTTTGAGAATAGGGCTAGGCACAGGGCTGGCTGCATGGCAACTGGCGATTAAGGTTGGGTGTGGAATCCTAGAAGGATGAAATGTCATTGTTGTGCTGGTAGTAGTAGTGGTACACACTGCATATGAAAACAAAGGAAATGAAACATTGAGTGGCCTGAGCATAGCATTAGAACAGTACAATAGATAGTACAGTACACAAGAACAGTGCCATAAATTGTAGCCTAAGCAATGCTAAAGTATTCAAAATATAAGTACTAGTTGTGTGGAGTATGGCTACTATGAGAAATAGTATTGAAGGCGAAGGACACAGCAGCGTAAGCATTAAACATTCGATTCATCAGGTGTAGGAGGAGGATGTTGTTGATGATCAATCCACGATGGTGCACATGAAATTCTGATTTGAATGATTTTTCTGTTGCTTCGACCATATCCTCCCTCCCCAGCAAGTGTGTGGAATTATTGTTGCCATTTAGTCACACCTCAATGAAAACCACACAGCCCGGGGAAGAGGATTAGGTTTTGAAAATTGGATGGGAATGTTTTTTTTTTGGGAGAGTTTTATGGAGAGAGGAAAAAAAACACAGCATGGATAACAACTGAAGATAAACAAATCTTTGGATGCAAAGATATCCATAAATCTTTTAAGGGACATAAAGGAAGCGCATGCACTACTGCATGCATGACGTTGTTTGCTAAATGGATGGTTAGGTTACTGAAAAGTAGAACTACATCTTACTAACTATGAAGAAACAATGTGGCAGTACAGGTCTTCTGTAATTATGCAATGTCACTTGCCTATCTGCCCTCAGAGAGAATGAACACTTAGTAGTACATTAAATTAGTTTTAAAAATAGCAAAGAAAAACTTATCAAATAGCTGTAGGGATGAATTTGAAGCAGAGAGCAAACAAATGCACAGAGCCACAATCATAGAAGTTCACATCAATATAACATTATTTAAAAGATAAGGAGAAGTGAAGAGGATACTGTAACTGTATGTTGTAGTTGTCCTGTCCTAGTTCAGAAGTTGCATGGATCCAGCCATTCCTCTTCTACGTGGTCCTCCTCCATTCCATCTGACACTCCATCGATCAGTCTTGGTGACCAGACACACTGTCCACTGCCTGCCTGGCGGATGCGGAATTGTGGATCAATAATGGAAAGCCTGAGTTAATTGTTTTTCCCATCGCACAGGGTAAAAGCCGGCCTGTAATTGTTGATGGAAAAATAAAACAGGAAGTGAAATTAAAACACCACGGAGAAAAAAATATAAGGTACAGTGTGCTGTAGTTCAAAAATATCAGTTTCAGTTTCAGAGGCGACAGTATTACATACAAGCATCAACATTTCTTTTTTTTTATTTTTTTAAATATTTTTATTAGACATTTTTAAAAAAAATTCTGCAAAATTCCTTTATGTGTTACAGCACACAACAGTTCCACAAGTGATTGTGCAAGATAACCAAATTACAGCATACTTCTAGTACATGGCATCGTAAGAGGTCCCCCAAATAAACATACAGTATATTCTAAACATTCAAGAGAAAAAAAAAAAGAAAAACGGAAAAAGAGAAATAAGCATCCATAAAGAAAAGAGAGATATACACAACTTGCATATTGACCTATCCCACATTATTTGCCTGATTTTCTATAGCAAAAATCAACCTTCCCCCGCCTGTCCTATGTCTAGCCTACGGCTTTTCCAATTTGTGATAGGCTGCCATATCCTTTGACCTAATAGCTTAGCTTTCCTACCTTTCCTATCGTAGATTGCCTTTTCTAGATTATACATAGCAAGTAGGCTTGCAATCCATGCTTGAAACAGGGGGGAAGCCTTGTCCAACCAAGTTCTTGCTATGCATATACGAAACACCGCAAGGGAGACAAACATGAATTCTACTGGCAATCCAGCTGACATATCTCCCACCCCCAGAATAATTAGTTCATCTGTGAGCTTTATCTTAATCTTGAGCGTAGTATCCAAAAACTCCTCAATAGCCTTTTTCAAGGTGTACAATTGAGGACATTGTGCAAACATATGTACAATGTCTGCGTCAATTGAGTCACAGCGGGGGCATGTTATTCCAGTTGTACCGCCCCATTGGGCGATTCTGGCCGGAGTGTGGTACAGTAAGTATACAGTCTTAAAATGTTGTGATTGTAAAGTAGCTGAGCATAACACCGTTCTTCCCAGATCCAGAGATAACTGAAAGCTTTCTGGCTCTGACCCCAGTTTTTCTGTCCATTTTAGAGCATATTTCCCCCTTTCGCCAGTTTTACTAGCTTTCAGCTCCGCGTACAACTGCCTTATGGTACACATATTAGATCCTTCTATGTACTCCATGACTTTACATTGACCCAGCGCTGCAGGGCCGCCCTGCTTTTGCATTAAAAACTTCTAATTTGCAAGTACTTGTAAAAGCTACGATGTTCTAGCCCAAATTTTGCTTGCAGCTCCCCAAACTGTAACATGTTCCCCTGGCTATCCAGAAGATTGCCTACTTTCACTATCCCCTTGCTATGCCAGTCCCTCATAGTAACATCCCTAAAAATATCCCTCGGTAATGAGCAGTTCGTATATAGTCGTGTATAATTATTATACCTTCCTAGACCAATTTTTTTTGTAATCCCTTTCCAGACCCTGTAGGCCGCCTTTAATGTCTTGAACCATGTGTGTTTAAAATAGCTGAATTCAATTGTGTTTAAAAACCCGTTCTCTGCCCCCTCGCCCAATAGTGTAGTATAAACATTGGTGAATCCCGAACTAACCTCCGCTGTGTGATCTGTACCTCCCCCTCCTATCAACCCCTGACAATACTGCAAGGCAGCAGCCCAGTAATAGAGCCTAAAGTCTGGCGCCCCCCAACCGCCCTTTTCTCTGGATACCGTTAGGTGTCGATAGGCTCTCCTTGTCTTCCCCTTAACCCATATAAACTTATTCAAAATCGCTTCAAGTTTAATAAACCATGTGTTATCAAAAAATAACGGAATGGCTCTAAACAGATAGAGAAACTTCGGGAATGCTACCATCTTTATTACATTGATCCGGCCCATCAGGGTCAGATGCAAATTGTTAATTCTTTCCGTATTCTCTTTTACTTTTGCCAGCAGGGGGCCCATATTTATTTCCACTAGCCTGTCTAGGTCAGCTGTAATTTTTACACCTAAATACATAACTTCTGGAGCCACTCTTGTATCCTGGTAATTGAACCAATTATTCTGTACAATTTGTGTCTTTCCTTTATTTAGGGAGTAACCCAACACTCCACCAAAAGCTGCGGCCTCCTGCTCTATTTCTATAATTGCCGACGCCGGCTCTGGCGTGACCACCGCCACGTCGTCTGCATAAGCGAGTGTTTAATACTCATAGCTGTGTAATTTTACCGGGCAAATGTTGGTATTCCCTTCCAGTTTGCACAGAAGGGGGTCCAGATATAGCGCGAAGAGAAGTGGCGAAGCCGGACAGCCCTGCCGTGTGCCGCGCCTTATTCGTATTTCGGCGGTATACCCTCTGTTTATCCTCACTTTTGCCATAGGCTCCACATACAGAGCCTGAATGGCCTTGATAAATCCTACCCCTATGCCAAACGATTCCAAAACCTTCCATAGATAACCCCAGGAGACCCTGTCAAAGGCCTTCTCCGCATCCAAGAAGATGGCCGAGACAGGGTCCCCCGTGGCACCTGCTGCATCCAGTATGGTAACCATCTGTCTTGTATGTTGTGTAGTCCCTTTCCCTGGTATAAAGCCGTGCTGTGTTGCATAGACCAACCCCTCAATCACCTTGCTTAACCTTTGTGAGAGTGTCTTAGAATAGATTTTTGCGTCAGCATTCATAAGTGTTATTGGCCTGTATGAACCCGGCTCCAAGTGTGATTTGTTTTTTTTCAGAATTACTATGATGTTTACTCCGGCCCAAGATCGAGGAATGGCTTCCCCCCTCTGTGCTTGTCTTAAGGTCTCCAGCATATCGATCCCCAGGGTATCCCAAAAGGTTCTATAAAATTCCGCCGGAATTTGATCGGGCCCTGCTGCCTTCCCTGAAGGGAGTTTGGTTACTGCTCTTTGAACTTCAATCAATGTCAGTGGCAACTTCAGTGCTTCTTTACTCTCATCACTCCGCTCCTCATGTGGGATACCTGTTAAATACCCCTTTATCTCAGCATCTACATTACCCAGGTCTTGATCATATAGATCAGAGAAAAACTCCCTAAACACTTCCCGCACATCCTCTACCTTGGTCACAACCCTTCCCCCTCTATCCTTAATTTCTTTTATTTCACCAGCTGCCATACTTTTGTCCAATACGGACTGCTAAGATGTGACCTACCCTCTCATTAAATTCATAGCATTTTTCCTTTTTCATTAAATAATTGCTCGCAGCTTTCCTTGCCAAGCTTTCGCTAGCCTCAGCTCTTTTCAACTCAATCTCCAATAAGATCTCCTCGAGTGGTTCTTGACTAAAGACTGCTCGAATAAGTTGCTCTTCCAATTCCATTAGGTCATTCAGTCTTTTGGCTAATGCTGATTTTTCACTTTTACCCCTATGAAGTGTGTAAGCCAGTGTTTCCCTTCTTACCCCTGCTTTAAAAGTGTCCCAAACCACCCCCGCAGATGCCGTACCTCTATTTACTTCCCAGAACTGCCTGATCCATAACCTCATTCTAGCTACGTAATCTTCTTCCCTAAGTAGCCCTCTCTCAAACGTCCAGTTGTATTCTTTGTGAACTCCCCTAGGGTTCTGGGGGATAGTTAATACTAAGGGATTATGGTCTGAGAAAACACGGGGGAGCCTCTCTATTTTTGAGCCAGACACTAGAGAGCTAGAATCCAAAAAAGTAGTCTAATCTAGCTATAACCCTATGAGGAGCAGAATAGAAAGTACTGCCTGTCCCAGTAGGATTGTTGGCTGTCCAAGCATCTACCAGTGCATTATGATACATTAAATTGCCAATAGCCCTACGTGTTTTCTTTTTGCGATCCCCCTGAATCCCCCCTCCCAACAGACCCAACCCCGACAATCCGTTAACATTAAAATCCCCACAAAAGATCACAGGTTCTGGCCAGAGGGCTAGTTCCATATCTAGGAAGTCAAATACTTCAGGTTCATCGTCGTTTGAGCCGTATACTGAGACAATAGTGTAGCGCCCCGCAGGTGTTTCCCCTTCTATCATGACCCATCTCCCCCCATCATCTTCCTTCTTTTTCTTCACCTGTATGACTCCCTTTTTAGCAATTATAGCCACTCCTTTTGTTTTGGAATCCTGCTGCGTATATGCTAAGACCTCAAAACCAAGCTGATCCATGAGGTATTTATCCTTTCCCCTCAAGTGTGTCTCCTAAAGGCATATGACATCCAGTTTCAGCAACCTAAGCATAGATGCCACCTTCTGCCTTTTCCCGCCCTCGTTTACCCCACAAATATTAATAGTGGCAATCCTTAACGCCATCTGATCTTAAAGACTGAACTAACCA
Source organism: Lissotriton vulgaris (assembly GCF_964263255.1). Taxonomy (NCBI): domain Eukaryota; kingdom Metazoa; phylum Chordata; class Amphibia; order Caudata; family Salamandridae; genus Lissotriton; species Lissotriton vulgaris. The sequence continues at coordinate 1,849,833,713 of NC_141685.1, forward strand.
GTTGCCATCCTCTTAGAGTATCTAACACTTGTTTATTCCTGTATGTCATCCTTTCTTGTGCTGTACATGTCCATGATTTATCTCCACCCCCGAACCCCCCCCTGCACCCCCCCGTCACCCCCCTCCCCTTGCCTACCCCCCCACTACAGGCAAATAGGTCAGTCATGACCTATGTGTGACCGTTCACTACTATAGCGTCGCCTCCCCCTCCTTCCCAACTCCACCCAATCTACTGACATATTCAATACTCTCCTGAGTATTGCATTATGCATCCTTGGCTGGCTCAGTGTCTCTATTATTTCTTCCCCTTTGATTCTCCGTGATTTCTGCAAGATAATCGCCTGCCTTGATTTCTGAAAAGAACATTCTGACACGACCCCCTGTGATAACTTTTAGTTTTGCGGGAAACATCAGGTATGCTTCGGAACCCTGTCGCTGAAAGGGACAAATTAGCTGCCTAAGTTTCAATCTCCTTTCAACGGTCGCGTGGCAGAAGTCAGGCCTTGCAAAAAAAGTAACCCCTTCAAATGATTTCTTTTTGTCTGGCCTAGCCGTCTCCATGATTTCCTGCCTAGCCAGAAAGTTTCCAAAAAAGACTAGCATGGCCCTCGGCAATGAGTCCTGGCTACCGCCTCTTGACTTTTTCTGCGTACGTGGAAATCTATGTGCTCTCTGGACTTCGGATTCCCATTGCCACTGTGCCTCTGGGTATGCACCTCTCAGCAACTTAACCACATACCCTATTGGATCCTTCCCTTCCACCCCTTCTTCCAGGCCAAGAAGTCTCAGATTGTTCCGCCGCTGGCGGTTCTCAAAGTCCTCCAACTTCCACTGCAAGTCCTCGACCACCTTCCCTTGCCCCATTTTGTACTCCTGCCAGTCCGTTACCTCATCCTCCAGCCTGCCAGTCCTTTCTTCCACCTGTACAACTCTCTCTTCCACTTCTTCATATTTCTTATTCATTTTCCTAATACTTGCTTGGATTTTTTTAGTATCCTGTCTGGCTCTCCGGCTTTCAATTCTAGCCTCTGCGTGCATTTGTTTTAGCATAGCAAACAAACCATCTAGGGTTGCTTGTGGTGGTGATTCAGCGTTAGTATCCTGAGAGACATGAGTGGCATGAGTAACAGCTCCCTCTTCTATGTAATGCTCCTGATACACTCCAGAGGTATTGCCATAGTCCCAAAGCAATTTCCTATTTGTACTAGATGCCGATCTGTCTCTATCCCATCTTATCACTGATCTCCTTTTCTTCTGTGTCTCTTTGCCTCTAGAGGTGCTAGAGCAGGATCCCTCTGACTCTGTCTCTGACGATAGTTCTGTACTACTGCCCTCCTCCTCCTTACCCACTTGTGAGGAGTCAGAGCCTTCAGTTACTGAGTAAAATTTCTCCCCTTCTGGGGATCGAACTCTCCTTCCCTTGGCCCCCTTATGCCCCCTTGATGTATGGCTTTCCACGCTTCTCATACTCCCCCTAGTAGCAGATTGCATTAATATATTCTTGTCTCCAGGGGGGTGGGGGGGCGACGTTTACCTGCATCAAGGCTTCTAACATTGGGCATTGTTATAGTTTCCAGAGTCTCCCAAGCCTGCCCCGGCTCCTCCAGCTTCCCTCCGCTCACTGTGTCTGTGTTCTCTGCATCCTCCTTTCCCAGCGCGGCTCCCGCATGAGGCGTATGCAGCTGGAGCTCCTGTTGCTTAGCAACTGCGTCCTCGAGGCCGGTGAATGCGGCATCAGCGTTCGCTTCCACAGAAGCCTCGGAAGCCTGAATCTCCGGCTGGATTCTGCCTGCAAAAGCCTCCGAAACAGTGAGCTGCCTCGAATCTTTGCTCGGAGCAGAGATCCCCTGCTTTGACCCCGTGCCTTCTTTGTAGAGTGTTCCACCGTCTGATTGCGAGCGCCGCTGCTGCTGTCCTTTGATGCCGGGAGCGCCTGCCTGCGCTGCTGTCTTGAGTTCCGTTTTTTCTTTACCAGCTTTCTCTGTCATCTCGCCGTTCTTGAGCTGCTGTTTTTTTTGGAGGGTACTGTTTGCCGGGGTAGATCGTTTATTCACACTGGGGAGCTTCGAGACTGCTCCTGAACGTTGTGCCATTTCCGCGGTTGCGCTGGCTCTAACTCCTCGAGAGCACAACTTTCTCCAGTGCCTCCAGAGGAAGACAAAAATTGCAGAGAAGGTCTTCCGTATTACGCCAGTGCTTCTTCGTCCTGGATCTTACTGAGCCCTTGGAGAATCGGCATGCCTATTCAAGCTGCCAGCCACATGTTCCGTGGGTCAGGAGAGGGAGTAGGTGCGACTGCTCTCTACAGCAGCCTAGCGGCCATCTTGCCAGACACCGAGGCATCAACATTTCTAAAGTGCATATCCTGAGTCTCCTTTTCAAGGATAGTAATTAGCAGACAACAGGCCAGGGCCATGCAGATGGTCAAGGCAGGCACCACTGAGTGAAGCAACCTGATGTAGCATACCTCTTTGACACAGACAGACAAAGCATATCTAATTGTATGCAGCAAGCCACATAGCTGCAATTTTACATGAACTGCTGTCTGGACTCTGGCATAAAAACACTACACTGGCTCGACCACACCATACCACAACTAGACAGACATGTAGTTCTGCTGTAGTTGTTGTTGACTGGTTTAACTGTTTACACTCACGAAATGGCCATAGTTCTTTCATAAACCGACGATGATGATCCATCCATCCCAGTGAGGGACTGTAAAGAAAAAAGATATTATGTAACTTTGATCATCAAGACTCATTATCATCATAGTATATTGGCAAACTCAATGTTCTTCATGCAGTCGCAATCTACACACACAGTGAGTCCAAGGACATTTTGCATATTAAACAATGCATCGTAGTGGCCCCTGCAGTAGAAGAATTTGAATTAAACAAGGTAAAAAACCACAGAGTATACTTGAGTTACATTTAGTGGGTAAAAGATTATATAATAACAGAAGACATATGATGATTCATTTCATGCACAACAAACAAACAGCAATTGCTTTTATCAGAGCCAGGCAGCCAGTGCTGTCCACTGCAGTGCATGCCATCTCATTATTCATTACCTGTTCCACTTTTTGTCCGCATCTTGTTCTTAAAGTGGAGGCCCACAGGGCAGCCTCTCATGTGTGTCAATCAATTTCAGAAGTAACTGTCAGCAATCAGCATATAGTCAGTAATTCCAGTCCCGCTTCTTTTGAGGGGACTCGTCTACGAAGTGACAGTTTCTTCATTCTGCGTAAACCAGTCATCTGCCTTGATGGAAATGGATAGGGAAGTCAGGAGTAGGAGGATGGAGGAGCATGACTGAGTTGTGAATGTGAACTTGTGAACATCAGGATTGCAGACAGCGGCACCTTCAATAAGGAAATAAGACAAAGACAGTGCTGCTGATGGATTTGTTGTAATTAGGTGATTAGGGTTTTGTTGTGGTAAAAGTTGCAAAACAAAGAAAGACACACAGGAATAAAAGTGAATAAAGAAAAAAAAAAGGTAGTCATTTTCAGGCCTCGGTGTCAGGGAAGTAGAGTTCATCCTCAAACTCTGTGAATTGAGATGGGAGTAGGTCAGCTAACATTGAAGAACTTCCGTCACCTAAGTCAGTGTCCTCTTCTTCCTGCGTGCATTCACGTATTTTGTAATCGGGTGGTATGAAGTGCTGATTCATCTTGATCATTGTTAATTTCTCCACATTTTTGGGCGAGAGGCGGTTCCTTTTTGAAGTTACAATGGCACCAGCAGCACTGAAAACACATTCAGAAGACACGCTTGCAAATGGGCAAGACAAATAATTTAGAGCCAGGTTGGTGATCAGTGGCCTTAGAGGCCTTTTCTCATACCAATACAGCAATGGGTTCTGATTAACGAAGACCTCTGTTGGGTCATCCCGATAGGCCTGCACCATACACTCAAGGTTCTCCAGGGGTGCTCCACTTTGCGTACCATCTGTGGCCTTTGAATCACTCGAACGAGCAAACCCTTGATGAGTTAGCCAATCCGCTTCCAACAATATTATGGCTTGGCCTGGTGCAGGTGACGAGGATGATGATACGGTTGCTGTTGTCGTTAATGCCAGTGAGGGAAAGTGACTGCCTTCGGCCACAGATTCAAAAGTGGACCTTGACGCCGGATGGCCTGCTGATTCAGTAGTCCTTCTGACGGTACCTTCAATTTTCTGCCGTTCTTTTTCGAACCGAGTGGCTGACAGAGCTAGCCAATGTTTGTACTTTGAAACATCTGCTTCATTAAAAGGAATGAATGATTTGCTGGCCTCTGCCTTTCTGTACCGTGGATCCTGAATAGTGGCATAAATGTAATGTTCTGTATGTATTTTTTTAAGCCTTTCATTGTCAACTAGGCGGCTTAATAATCTCTCCGCCAACTGATATGCGTTTTGCTTTTCACCATCATCTCGGAACGTTGAAGACACCGCCTTCAGTTGGTGCTCTAGCATGCGCAACAATGGGATAGCTTTGCCCAAAGTACAGTCCTCCCTGCTGACTTCACGCGTGAAGACCTCAAAAGGACGAAGCATGTCTGTCAGGCTTTTAACTAGCTTCCAATCCTCCAACTCTAGCCTCATGTCTTTCATAGTAGAACCCAGTGTAAAGACATACTCATTGATTACCATCCACTGCTCATACAGACGCTAAAGCATGTAGAAGGTTGAGTTCCAACGTGTTACCACCTCCTGGATGAGTCCTCTGACTGGCAGTCTACGTTCACGTTGCATGTTCCTCAGCTTCTTCCTGGCCTTAAAAGAATGGCTGAATGTGTGCAGATTCTTCGGCAGGTGGTCAGTAACTTTGCTGACTGTGTTTTCTTTTTTCAAGAAATCTTGCACAACAATGTTAATACTGTGTGCCAAACACGGCACTCTGAAATAGCCACCCTCATGCATGGCCTTAACTATATTACTGCCATTATCCATGGAAACATAACCAATCATGCGCTTCCTTGGATGCATAAATTCATAGACCTTACTCTGAAACTCATCCAAAAGGTTTAGTGCAGTATGAGATTTCTCCATGGCAAACATGGCTACTGTTGCATGTTTCTGAGTAGCTTGAAAAACTGTGTCCCTGTCAACACCTTCATGTAACTTCTCTCTAACCCCTGTAAAAGAGACCCAGTGTGCAGTGATGCGCATGTAATCAAGGGCTTGGCAACTGGTCCACATGTCTGTTGTCAGGTGGATAGTGTGATCAGCACTCTTCTGCTCAGCTGCCCCAATCACCTCCAGCACATCTTGATGTAGTGCTGGAACTGCAACTCTGGCAAAATAGGACCGGCTAGAAACCTTCCATTTAGGGCAGACTGTTGCCATAAATTCTAGAAAACCCAACCCTTCCACGAAAGAAAAAGGGAGAATGTACAGCAATAAAATTTTAGCCAGCATTGCATTATAAAGACGTGCCGTAGGGTGGTTGCGTTCAAATGGCGCATCCGACCAAAACATGCTTTAAATGGTGGTCTGGACCATTTTCATACATGATTATGATGATGCAGACTTCTTCAACCCAGTTAGGCTCATTGATGTCTCTCCCAGACTCTTAGTGTGCCTGATACATGTTGCAGGGATAGAGGGTGTGGGTGCTACCACTGCAGTGCTGCTGCCAGGGATAATGGTTGTACCAGAAAAAATGTCTGTCGCTTCTTCACTTCCCCCCTGCACAATCAGCCCCTCGTCATCATCAGATGCAATATGAATGGATACATTTGGATTTGTTGTACTTTTGCCTTCCCGGATCTTCCTTAGGTGCGCCTCCCAAATGATAGTGTGGTGTTTTTGGAGAAGACCTCTCTGGCCTTCGGTACCATAGTTGGTACCAAGCTTACCCCGACTAACTACACTTTTACAAATCAAACAAACTACCATGTTTTCCGCCTTTTTGCTAACACTAAGGAAGTCCCAAACTGGGGACTCGAGATGTCTGCTGGTGGTGGAGGTGCGACTTTCAGTTTCGATGCCAGATAAAGTGGAGGATGGGAGTGGCTAAATTTGACTCTGTTGTGCACTTACAGCACCACTACTTGAGGTGATGGAGGTCGAGCTGGATGGAGGTCCCTGCCGGCCCTTCTGACGAGAAAATATGGAAGCTGTAGGTCGTGTTGGTGTAGTAGCTAACTGCATTGGTGGTGGTACTAGTGCCACGCCGCCCACATCCTGCTCAGCAACAATTCGGGATAGGGTCAAAATGTCTGGCTGCTGCATGCCCGCTGGGGCTGGAATGACGACTGTGATGACTGGGTCATCGTTAAGCATGGGGGAAATTTGCTAATTCACGTTCCGCAAATTCGTGGATCTCTCCGCGAAATTGCAAAAAAATAAATCCGCAAATTCGCGTATTTTTCCGCGAAATCGCGGATTCTTTTGCGATTTGCCCTGGAGTACTTTCTACTGGCTAATCCAGTAAGTGCTTCCTCATTGGGTATAGTGCTTTTACTACACTGCAGCTGCGTAAAGGGCCAGAAGATGTGTCTCCAGTGACCATGTGTGCCTGTAACACAGGCACAGGCACACATGGTCACTGGAGACACATCTTCTGGCCCTTTATGCAGCTACAGTGTAGTAAAAGCACTATGGGGCAGATTTACAAGCCGCTTGCTCCTCTTTTGCGCCGCAGTTGCGTCACTTTTGTGACGCAGCGGCAGCACAAAAGATGCGGCATGGTGCTGGGTATTAACAACGTGACGCATCTGAGAGGTGCGTCACATTGTAAAGCCCTGCGCCATCAGGAGGCGTTCCGGCGCAGGGGAGGGTGTTCCTGCGCAGGAACACCTCCTAAAAGTGGATGAGTGAAATCTACAAGAATTCACTCAGTCACTTTTAGGCCAATGCTGCGTCAAAACCTTGCTCCTGCTTGAAGCAAGCGCAAGGCTTGACGCAGCATTGGGGAGATAGGGCCCGCCAGAGCATTGCTGGAGCTGCGTCGCGCTTGCGACGCAGCTCCAGCAATGCGCTGCTTTTACGGGACAGATGCGTGACGCATCTGTGCCGTTTTTGCCACATGGTGCGCCGCATTGTAAATGCGACGGACCATGGGTGGCGGAGCTGCGGCGCACAATAACTGACGCATCCCTGGGGATGATCCAGTTATTGTAAATCTGCCCCTATACATTTAGCCAACGAGGGAGCACTTACTGATTAGACAATAGAAAGTACTCCAGTTGAGTAGAGGTTTTGCACAAAACGGTGGCATCTTCATGGACAAACACGCAGGGCGGGATTCATTCTGCCCCCTGTTAGACTCATTTTTTGTGCCCTTCTGCCCTCTGTTAGACTCGTTTGTCCCTTGTTTTTCTGCCCTTCTGCCCCCTGTTAGACACGTTTTTTGTGGCCTTCTGCCCTCTGTTAGACTCATTTTTCCCTTTTTTTCTGCCCTTCTGCCTTCTGGTATTCCCTTGTTTTTCTGCCCTTCTGCCCCCTGTTAGACTCTTTTTTTGTGCCCTTCTGCCCTCTGTTAGACTCATTTTTGTGCCTTTCTGCCCCCTGTTAGACTGTTTTTTTGTGCCCTTCTGCCCTCTGTTAGACTAGTTTTTCCCTTGTTTTTCTGCCCTTCTGTCCTCTGTTAGATTGGTTTTTTGTGCCTTTCTGCCCTCTGCATCACCACATCATCACTCAGCGCTACCCCAGCATCACTCAGCACCACCACATTATCACTCAGCACCACCAAATTATTACTCAGCACCACCACAGCACCACTCAGCACTACCACAGCATCACTCAGCACCACCACATTATCACTCAGCACCACCACAGCACCACTCAGCACCACCACAGCATCACTCAGCACCACCACAGCATCACTCAGCACCACCACAGCACCACTCAGCACCACCACAGCACCACTCAGCGCCACCACAGCATCACTCAGCGCCACCACAGCATCACTCAGCACCACCACATTATCACTCAGCACCACCACAGCACCACTCAGCACAACCACAGCATCACTCAGCACCACCACAGCATCATTCAGCACCACCACAGCATCACTCAGCACCACCACAGCTCCACTCAGCACCACCACAGCACCACTCAGCGCCACCACAGCATCACTCAGCACCACCACAGCACCACTCAGCACCACTACAGCATCACTCAGCACCACCACAGCACCACGCAGCACCACCTCAGCATCACTCAGCACCATCCCAGTATCACTCAGCACCACCACAGCACCACTCAGCATCACCACAGCACCACTCAGCACCACCACAGCACAACTCAGCACCACCCCAGCATCAAACTGCACAACCATTCAACATTCAATATTTCATTTCTGTTCTTGGATTTTCGTCACAATAAAATACACTGAACATATTCTTCACAAAAGTTATTTACAAAAGTTTAAGGTATTGCCATTATAAATTACAATAATTTTTTTGTAAGTAATAATTATTAAAAAAAATAAAAGCCATTGGTATTTGTAATATCAATACTTCTAAGTCACGTAAATACAACACATATTGCATTACAAATGCTATAGGTGTCACATTTGCGAAAGTTATAACTATTGGCATTGTAAATGACAAAGCTATTAATTTAGCTATTTTCAAAACAAACACATAAATAAAAAAATTGTCATTTACAAGACCAATAGCTCAAACTTTCCTAATGCGAGACCTATTGCATTGCAAATGCTTGTTTTTATATCTGTCAGTGCTTCCTGTTGAGGTTTAATTTTCGTGACAGGCGCCTCATTGCCTACTTGTAACTATTCTCTGACCCTGCTTCAAGGGTCAGAGCAGTGTCAGAGAATAGTTGCAAGTAGGCAACGAGGCGCCAGGAAGCACTTACAGGCTTACAGCAGCAGGTGCCCAAGTTGAAGTTAATTTCTTTGTAACCCTTTTATAAAAGGTTACAAAAAATTAGCTTAAACTTTTGCACCTGCTGCTGTAACCCTGTAAGTGCTTGGCTGAAAATTCGTCCCGCTGATTCGCGGATTTTACCGGGATTTCGCAAGATTTGCGGATCGCGAAATCGCGGAAAAACCGCAAATTCAGCGAGTGGAACACATTTTCAGCCATGCATAGTCATCGTCAGACTGTTCATCAGCAGCAGAATACGCCACTTCTTGTTCGTCGCCATCACCCATAAGTGAAAGCCTTGCGGGAACCTCCCTTTTAGGCTTAGCTACCTTTGTCGGCTCATGGCATGCCTCACTCTCAGACTGCTTTGGTGGGTTCCAATCAACATCAAGATCATCAGAAGGAAGGGGGCTTGAAGAAGAACTTATAGTAGCCCTTCTTGACCTTTTTCTTGCTGGGGATCTGGAAGACAATGGATCATCATCAGGAGGAGTGGCTTCCTCAGATGAAACCTCGGCTTCAATCTCGATTTCCTGATGTTTCCCTACTTCTGGAGGAACAAGCATTGTGGGCAGTTGTGCCGCTCCATGCGTCTCAAGTTCTGCCTCTAGTTGTGCCTCTCCATGTGCCTCTCCTTGCGCCTCTCCTTGCGCCTCTCCTTGCGCCTCTACTTGCGCCTCTCCTTGCGCATGTACTTGCACTTGTACTAGTTGCACCTGTGGTTGTCGTTGCGGCTGTGGTTGTTGAACACTCGTCAGATGAGTTACACCCTGCGTTGATTGGATGCTACATTCTTGCGATGAGCCAACATCATCACTGGTCGATGGTGATTGAGCAATTAAAGTGCCTGCCTCTGCAGCACTCATGGCCTTGGGCCTAACTTGGCGTAGTGGCACTGAGCCCAATGAAGCGGAGGTGCTGCTCCCAGCTTGGTCCCCGGCGGACCCTGCTGCTGCAGGCGTACTTTTTATTCCAGAAAAAAAGTACCTGTCGGCACACCAATCTCCTTGGTAAGTGGCGCCACTTGCTTCTCCTGCTCCTTCTTACTGACAGTGGCACGGGCAACTTTCTTGGCAGAGGAGCTACGGCCACCTTTCTGGGCCCATCTTCTTCAGATGTCAGAACAGCAGGCCGCAGTTGCAAGAGTTGCAGAGTTGTCTGTGGCCACACGTGACGTCACGTGACATTGTGGTGCACACACCACTGCAGGACTTCTTCCTGGCACTGAGGATGAACGATGAGTGATGTGGTTCTCTTGTGCACCTAAAAGCAAAGGGAGCCAGAGGAACATCAGTTAAATAAATGTTACATATGTCGTGCTTCAATTAATATTTGCAACTAGGCATTTATTATTATTACAACACACCCAAAGACCCAAAATAAAAATTGCAATTCTAATCAAAAATTGATGTTTACATTAATAGAAGAGAGACCACACAGAGAGAGTTGTTTCATGCACCACTGAGTACACCTGGGCATAATGGATGAAAGAAAGTCTACCTGGGTGCAGGCCTGAGCACACTGCTTGGCTGGACAAGGCCTCAAATGGCCCCCACCCACATGGCCAGGCCCCAACAACACCCCAAAAAGTCGAAAAACACACAACAATCACCACAATACAATGCCATCCATGCTCTCAATGATGTTTAAATTCAAGACACCCCACAGAAATACTTGGTCCATGCACCACTGAGTATCCCTTGGCATAATGGATGAAAGCAAAGCAAACTGGGTACAGGCCTGAGCACACTGCCTGACTTCAAAATGTCCCCTTAACCCCCAGCCACATGGCCAGGCCCTGCCTGGACCAGGCCTCAAGATGGCCCCCACCCACATGGCCAGGCCCCAAGAACACCCCAATAAGTCGAAAAACACACACAAATCACCACAATCCAATGCCATCCATGCACTCAATGATGTTTAAATTCAAGACACCCCACAGAAAGACTTGGTCCATGCACCACTGAGTACCCCTGGGCATAATGAATGAAAGCAAGGCAAACTGGGTGCAGGCCTGAACACATTGCCTGGCTTCAAAATGGCCCTTTGACCCCTAGCCACATGGCCAGGCCCTGCCTGGACCAGGCCTCAAAATGGCCCCCGCCCACATGGCCAGGCCCCAACAACACCCCAAAAAGTCGAAAAACACACAAAGATCACCACAATCCAATGCCATCCATGCCCTCAATGATGTTTAAGTTCAAGACACCCCACAGAAAGACTTGGTCCATGCACCACTCACTACCCCTGGGCCTACTGGCTAGTGTTGCTTTACAGGCACCTCGAATTTAAAAAAAATCCACATATAAGTCATAACAGTGAGCTAAAATTCCATGACAGAAATGAGATTTAAGTTCAACAACACTCACAGAAACAGTTGTATCATGCACCCATAACTAACTCTGGGCCAACTGGGTACTGTGGCTACCCACAATATATTTTTTTTAATGTTGTGAAAAAGTTTAAAATTGTAGTTGCAGCAACTGCAATGCCCCGAACAAACAACACCAACTTACTTGTAAAATCTCAAATCCAAAAGTGATCCAAAGTCCAAAAAGTCCTCCAATACAAATATCCAGCAGCAACCACAAAAAAATCCAAATGAAAAGTGACCAGGACATGGACAAAGCACTGGGAGGAGCCTGCTGGACAGGAACAGGAAGTTGGAGACTTGAGGCACTTCCTTCCTCCCACCTCCCCCAAAAATGGACTCCTTGCAGAAAAAAGTGCAGCCAAATGTCAATCTGATGAGTTATTCTGATCAAAATCATCATTTTCAGAAGGTGTATGCTGCCTGTGGTGGATTTCTTGTGCAGAATTGCAATTTTTGCAAGTTCGGGAAAGCAAGCTGTTCAAATCTCCTGCCGGAAGTCAGCTGCCCTCCACATCTACATGTTTGCAATTTTTTACTACTGCGATACGTGATTGCGGGCCCTCATGACGTACTCGCGTTGTCAAACTCTCGCTGTGCAAGATGCAGACCGCGATGATGTACTCGCGGTCGAAAAACTTGCGCGCGATCACGCAGCAAGATCCAAAAGGGCGCAGCAAACGCAAGGGAGGAAAAACATCTCGGGGAACTCAGAATCATGGTAAGTCAAAGCTGCGCGCGCGATATTGTATTTTTGAAGCGAGACCAAACAAAAAAATCCGCCAGCTTGCAAAGTGCGGATTTTTGGGCAAATTCACGCGATTCGCGGACCGCGAATTTGCCAAAAATCTGCTAATTCCAGGAACTGAACGGATTTTCAGCCCATACTTAGTCTTTAATGATTGTGACCTTGTCCGCGCTGGATCGTAAGTCGGAGACTAGGATCTCAGGATGCCTTTTCAGGATGGTGTTTGAAGGATTTAGCGGTGGTTTTGGAGAAGTTGGGAGGATAGATAACGGTGTAGGATTTGTCGCCCGTGGGGTCAGACCAGGTCCAGTCTTGTTGGGGAGAGTGTGGAAACTCTCATCCACGAGGTCTGTTGAGAGTAATGAGGTATGGGGGTTGAAGTCCCCAAAAAGGTCTGCCCTTTGCACTAGGCCTACCTAAGAGTGCATATTAATGCAAAGCAGACTTGCCCCATCTAAAGTGTCCACAATGTAGTAAAGGTCAAATAAAGTCAGATCCATAAAATAAGGCTATGCAGTGTTTTGTTGGGGATACTAGAACAGATTGAGAGGGCTGAATGATTGCAAAAACAGGCCATGTTGAGAGTAATGAGGTATGTAGGTTGAAGTCCCCAAGAAGGTCTTCCTATGTGCTAGGCCTACCTAAAGAGTGCGCAGTAATGCCAAGATGTCTTGCCCCCTCTAAAGGGTCCAAAATGTAGTAAAGGTCCAGAAAGTCAGATCGATAAAATTAGGCTATCCAATGATCAGTTGGAAATATTAGAACAGATTGAGAGGGCTGAATGATAGAAAAAAAGCCAAGTGGCATCTACAGAAGTTCAAACAGTCCTCTTTCTTAGACCAAGATGCACTTTGAGCTGTCCTCTTTCGCTTTCCATGAGGAGGGATATGAGAGGAAAGAGAGATTGTTCAGTACTCTTTCTATTCCTATGAGTGCTTTGATCAGTCCTCTTTCACTTTTTATGAGGAGGGGCATATGATGAAATTTTCGGACTCCCAGGAAAGTGCTTATTCAGTTACACCATCAATTACGGCAGCCGTGTTTTTTAAGATGGCTGAGCCGGATTGGCTCAGAAGCTGCCATGTTAGGTTCAGGCAGCAAGCTACTGATAGTGAGAGAGGAATATGTTAATAATCTGGACCTCAATAAATAGGAAAAAAGAACTGCTGCAATCGACCAGATCAAATCGGGGAGAGAAGAGAAACGGGGGGAACAGCTTTCCTCAATGCGAGCCAAATCTGCCGTGTGATTCCCGGTAGAGCAATCCCACAAGTGGGGCCTCAGGTCAGAGTGCTAACAAGCACCCGCGGGTCTGCAACGTGCCGATGCAGCCCCGTGCGTTTGCGGCCACCGAGCGCATCGAGGGGCAGTACGGTTCTCGGATTGGGCTCGGGCCCTCGCTTAGAAGTGCCGAGATGTGTGCAAGACAGAGTCCGGGCTACAGAGAGCAGTGCGGTCTCCGTGCCGGGCCCGGGCTCGGGCGCTCGCGAGGGTTGATGTGGTGAATATCCCGACTGCCTCCTCACTCCGAAGGCCAGTGAGAACCCAAGCAAGGATCCTTCCTCGGCAAGCCCCCTACCATCAACCAGCACCGGGTGGAGTCCCCAGTGGAGCAAGAGGGTGCACCCACCTCACTCTGACAGCGGATCCAACGGTGCCATCAGCGCTGAAGCAGTGGGGGGGTCGTCCAGGTCAAGGAAGCACCTTCTTTAATTGGCCCCACGGCCACAGCGTCGTTCCAGTCCAGTGCAGCACCAGCCTCCCACGACTTCACAAGGGTAAAGCGAGACTGGCCAGCAGATTCAGCATTTCCCACAGTCAGCACAACCGCCCTGCGGTGGCGGGATCAACATGGTCAGAGAGGCACCCAACTGAGTCATCCCACGGCTGCCACTCAGTGTATTCACGCTACTCGTCCCGCAGCCCGCAGATGCAGTGCACTTCATGGTCACTGCGACCGTGCAGCAGTGGGGGGCACGCCGGGACTAAAGAGGCACTCACTGGATTTGTCCCACGGCCACAGCGTCCCTCCAGCACAGCTCCAGCCCTCCCACGACTCTGCAGGGGGGAGCGAGACAAACCAGCAGCTGCAGCATGCCTCGTAGTCATGGCGTCCATAGCTGAATCCTCCTGTCCCAGCGATCAGAGCAGTGGCCATCACAGAGTCAGATGATGAGTGGCCTTCTGGCAGTCCACAATGCCGGTAAGTTGATCAAAAGTAGGAGCTCGTGTTTGTAGCAGGTCACGTAATGCTATTGGAGGTTGATGCAGGTTGGATGGCTCGGTTAGCTAGGGATATTCACCAAATTGGCGATCCTAAACCCCAGGAGCTCCAGCACTGAGCTCATACCTGGCGGCCATTTTACAAGCCATGAAGTGGCTTGGTCCCGGTTAGCGCTTACCTGCAGGCTGGGTAGACATTTCTGTGGAAAATATTCTGGGAAGGTAAAGTTCAGAGGGGCAAGGCTGCAGGAGGTGTCTGAAGAGGGAGCATCATTGTAGGATAGCTGTGTGTCAAAAACATAGTAAAGATTTCTATGTTTGGACTTAGTCCCTGAAATGGAAGTCAAAAATCTTCAGCGAGACAAGGCAGAGGGCTATAGCCGAAGATAGTTCCACGAGGCCGGACACTCCTTTGGCAAAAAATCGATGAAAAGGATTTGTTGCTGCAGAGAAGAACATAGTGGTAGCAGCCGCAAAGTCAATCTGAGCTGCAATGTACCTCGGGCAGATAGGAGAGCAGTTTGGTCCCACTTTCATCCTGGTTCTCAAAGCACGTTTAAGCCAAAATTTGTTCAAGTCCTCAGTTTTATATTCTGGCTATCTGAGCAACTTTAGCACCACTTTCAAGAGTCCAGGATGGGAGTGGCACTACTTGGAGGGTCAGGATTCACTCAGACTGGGTCTAGGTGCGGGTTCAAGGTCAATGAAGATTATTGTGTCCTTGTTACAGGAGATTAAGAAACTACCCCTGGTGAGTCATTCTGGAGGTCCAGAGACAGTTAAGTATCCAGTCCTTGCACCCAGGAAGAAGGCAGCAGGGCAATCCAGTAAGGCACAAATCCTTCAGAGTAGCATTTCAGCAGAGTTGCAGTCCTCCCAGCATCACAGCAGTCCTTCTTCTTCGCAGAGTATCCAGAGGTTCTGAAGTGTACTGAAGAGTTGGTGTTTTAGGTCCCCTTTTTATACCCTAGTTCCCTGGGTCTAGAATTTGGGAGAAGCTTCCAAAAGAATTGACTTTGAAGTGAATGGAATGTCCTGCCTGCCCTGGCTCCAAGATGGCTGCAGTGAGGGTATAGGGTTGTTCGCTCCTTTGCATGTGGGCAGAGCACACCCTATTCAGTTAAAAGTGGGGCTGGGCTCAGCTCCCCCATCCTGCCAGCAGATGGTCCATTGAGGCACAACCAATCCCTTTATTGTGTTAATGTCTGGAAGGAATTCACAAAGACTAAGTGTCAGTTGCACCCCATTATGTGTGTCAAGAAAGGCTGCAGGCACAAAAGGGTTAAGGGCAGGAAAATACCATTTATAAAAATGGGATTTTTAAAATTGCATTTTACCAACAAAGAGGGTTCATCGCTTAAAAGATTATGTAAATGTGGGGTCAGGAGCTCAGCTATTTGCTGGATGGTGTCCTTTCTCTCCTCAAAGTAGCCCAACACCCACATACATCTAAGAACATTACTCTGCTGCAGGGCTCCCACATGGCTCAATTTTGAGCCCCACGTTGTTTAAGCTCCATGTAGGCCCAGTGGCAGAATTAGTAAAAGGACACAATGGCACGGTCGTATCGTACGCCGATTATACACAACTGATTGTCACCTTATCTCAGAATCTGGAACAGGCAGCTTACCAATTCTCTCTATGTTTAGAGGAGTTAGCAGCATGGATGTCCAACCATTGCTTGAAACTCAATGACAACAAAAATGAGGTGCAGGTGGCAGGGAAATGTTTTGGGACTCTTAAAGTCCTAAGGAAATTTCTTGACCTTTTAGCTCTCACTGTGAGGAAGAAAATTGTACACGCCTTGGTCACCTCCCAGATGGACTATGGTAACATCCTTTACACTGGAGCGTCTAAGAAAGGACTGGCTAAGCTCCAATTGATCCAGAATGCGGCAGCCTGCCTGTTCTGAACCTCCTGAAAAGAACCACAGGTGCAAGGGCCCGGGCAGCCTTGCACTGGATGCCTGTGGAGAAGAGGATAACGTTCAAGGACATGTGCTAATGCCACAGAAGTCGGTGGAAAAAAGGACCCCGCTATCTCCAGTCTATGATAACAGCCAACACCCCCAGCACGAGTCTAAGATCTAAAGGCAGGGCATTGGTTACTGTGCCGAGAAGACAGAGAGCTTGGATAGGAGTGCGCTTCTTTGGATACCGTGCAGCTAAGAATACTTTGCTTAAGGGACTAAGAACTTATGATCAAAGGAGGACTGCGGGATTTAAGAAGGTCCAGCATAAAGGCCCAAGGACAGTAATACCAACAAAAAGATTATGCTGTTCCTCTAGAGTGAGAGGCAAAACACAGAGAATTAAGAACCAACCTGACCTGGTGAGGTCAAAGTTGGGAATCCATCATACTGGATTGTAATGCCCTCATACACCCTGTCGGGTGTCATGTTTTTTCATCGGGCTGCTCCTCGTCACGTCGGTGGTGCAATACCCGACGGGCTACCTATTGTAGGGGCACTTTAACTGAGATCTATTCTCCAGAACGGAGCTGAACCAGGTTACCACTGTACCCTCAAATCCCATTATTTTTTTCAGTTGATCAAGTATATTGGCCTGGTTCACCTTGTCGAAAGCTGACGGCAGGTCCAACAAGATTAATAGGCATGTGTTGTTCTGGTCGAGAGCCAGTAAAGTGTCATCTACTATGTGCAGAATCACAGTTTCCGTACTGTGGTTTGGGCGGAAACCGGATTGGCAATCGTTTAAAAGGTTGAAATCAGAGATGTGTAGACTCAGTTGTTGTTGGACACATTTTTCCATAATTTTGGCCAACCGGAAATTGCCGTCTGAAATTGTTCGGATCTAAGGGGTTCTCAGTCATTTTTTTCAGGAGCGGGATGACTTGCCCTGTTTTTAAGCAGGCCGGTATTTGACCTTGTGATAATGAGGCATTAATGACTTTAGTCCAAAACGGGATTAGTAGGTGATTTATGGAGGACCAGCAATTCGCTGGTAGAGGATTGTTATAATGATTGTTTGGTTTCGTGGTCGACATGATCTTTGAAATGTCTAATTCACTGACCGGTATAAAATCTGACCATCTTGCATTGTTTTTAGGTTTCACTAATTCTTGTTTAACCAGCACCTTATCTCCCATGCCCTTCTGAATTTAAATGTCTTCATTTGAGTTCCCTCTCCAATGTGTTAGCTTTGTCTGTAAAGAAGACCAAGAAATCTTCGCTATTGAACTTTGTTTTGGAAGTGACAGGAGCCATTTTGGCCGACTTGTTTGATTGATCTTTAAGTAGATCGAATAGTTTCCTAGGTCTATTTACTGTGTTATCCAATTTTTTCCTGAAGAATTCTTTTTTTGGTTTAATAATGTTTTCCTGGATTGTCTCAGTAAGGTTAAATGGGGAAAAGAAGGGTGTTGTCGCCATTTACGTTCTGATAGTCTCAGTGACCTTCTTTCTGCATTTAGGGCATCCTTGAACCACAGGTTTTTGTCTTTGTCCGAGATCCTTTTCAGTTTTAGCGGGGCTATGTCCTCAATAATGCTGGATATTGCTTTGGTATAATGCAGCGTGAGGTCGTTGACTTCAACCATGCTCTTGGGTTGCTGCAGATCAATTTCACAGCGCGCAGCTATGTTTTCCATGTTACTTCCTCTAGTGTCCCATGTCCACTTATTGGGTTTAATAGCTTGTGTCAACGATTTAGTTTTTCTGAGGGGAATTTCAAATGTAATTATGTGGCGGACCGACCAATCGCAGGGTGTGATTACAATGTTCTCAATTGATTTCTCTTTAGCTATGATCCAATCTAGGATAGATCCTTTGTTGTGGGAGGGGAGATGACATTCTTGGAATAAAGATTGCCCATCCAGGAAGGTTTTCAACAGGGTGATTTGATTGCCATCTTCATTCTCCTAATGAATATTGAAGTCTCCTAAGAAAGTATTGTTAGTCTGCATATTATAGTTAGTAGTAATGATTTCTATCAACTGGTCGATGAATTTGGTCTTAATACCCGGGGGTGGTATAGTGCATGGAGTTTGCTGTTCGGGTTATCTGATGATCTTAAGGACATGCCTAGATATTCACTAGACTCTAAAGGATCAGCCATTATTTTCATGATGGAAATGTCAGATCTATGTATACAAGCAATGCCTCCACCCTTTCTGATATTTCTGTCCTGCCTCAGAATCTGGTAGTTCGGGGTGACTAATATGTCTAGGCAGGGCGATGAAGAGTCAGACAGCCATGTTTCAGTTAGAATGATTACGTCAATTTCATGGTTGAGTATGAGGTCAGCTATGTCTGCCGCATGTTTATTTGCTGAGCGACAGTTGAGTAGAGTGCAGCGAAAATGTTTCTACGCCATGCTCAAAGGTGGCACAGATTCTTTGGGCATTAGTGACACTATCCTAAGATTGTTGATCTTGATCCTTCTAATGTTTGCCTGAGAAATTCTACTAGCGTTCGTTATGATAGTTTGAATATTGTTGTTTTCTCCTATCTTTAGTTTGAGAGGTAGGAGTGGGGTCATATGTAGACACAATGGATAATATCTCACTATCAATCAGATAATTGAGTTGCGTGCGTGGATGGTAAATTCTATTAGAAAAAGCCATTGGGGTGGAATGGTGTTTAAATTGAATTTCAGGGGAGGAAGATTAAAAAACCACCATTTTTGCAAGCCATTTTTCAGACAAGCACAGCAGGTTTTTTATATCTTTAATGGCGGCGAGCATGGCTTTGTAAGTTTTGCAAGATTGCGAGCTGAGGTTTATGAGATCACTATTAGTTTGAGGGGTTCTGATCCTTACCGAGTCTAATCTATCGGGGGTGCTAGTGACTTGTTGGGTGGGAGACTCTTTAGGAAGGTTTACTTTGGTTATTCCAGTAGGATTTGAGCAGGTTATATTATGCTTTGGGACAGTTCCTCGACTCCCTTTGAGGTTCCCCAACGCTCCATTCTCTATGACTTGATCTTGATCGACCTGTGAGATTTCCATCCTGCTAATGTTCCCAAAAGAAGGTCTATATCGGGGTTAGGGGTAGGATGGGGGCTCAAGTCAAGATTCGGGGGAACCATTGCTAGGTGTATGTTTTTGTCCCTGTCTACTCCTCAATTAGAGTCATGACAAAGATGTTGTACCACATTTGGTGAGATGACTTAAAACGCCAAAGCAAGGTCCGTCTGTTGTGATTCTATAGCCTTGTCGGATTCAGATTCCTTATCACTTAAGTAATTGTCATCCTGACGTAATAATTGAGGTTTAATATTGGTGTTTCTGCTGATAGGCGCTAGAGCGCTACCATTAGCATTAGACTGTGAATTACTGGTTTCCTGATGTAAAGTTTGAATTTAATCATTAGTTTTGCTACAGTCTGTCGATATAATTTGGGTCGGTTAATTGAATTCATTCTCCCCGCCGATTTCAACCATAGCCGATATGTTCCCAGGTGGTACTATGCTGGCTTGGGAACTAATGTTAGGATGGATTCTTTTTAGTGTGGGGCTGCTGAGGACATGTTTTTTTAGTGTTGAGAAAATTTCGTCAAAGCGTTCCAGAACTTCATTGGCCGCTTGAATGAGAAACGTGCCATTTTTATAACACATAATATTTAATGTAGCCCTACAATTCCTAGAGGGGATAATGAGCAACTTCGTTCCATTGGGAATGTTTTATGTTTCCTGAATTTTTAGTAGGTTATTTATTGAGCTTCTCCATTCGGCCGCTTTCGTAGTAAAGAAGATAAAGTCGTTAATTTTTTATATTAAAGGAAGGGTCAAGTATAAGTGTTTCTGGATTAGATCTGAGAATGTTGTGTTTAAAGGCTTTGGGGCATTTTTTGAGATAGTGGGTGGGTAGATTATAGAGTATGAATTTGTTCCCTCCGGTTTTAGGTGTTGACCTGACATTGGTATAGACTAAAAGGGTTCGGATTGAGATATCCTTATCGTTTCTGTAAGTAGTGACACTTTTTCTAGTTTCTTTAATTTGCAGTGTTCTGCCCCTTCCAAGATGGCTATCAAGTAGTAAGTCTCTGAGTGACTTAGTCCTCTGTTTATTTCTAGATCACCTTCTCCCTGGTGTAGTCCTCTGTTCATTTCTATTCATGAGACCTACTATTACAGACCTCTGAAGATTTCAAGGTACTCAAGTTCTCTGTCCTGTCATAAGCTATTTAATGGGGGTTGGGTGGGAGATAGTTTGGCACTGGGCTAAGTTAAAATATCATCATAAAACTTCAGATATTCACTGAAAAAAGAAAGGTTAAACGCACATTATACTTAGGTGTTGTATTGAGACATGAACTAATGCTAAAAACAACACTGAATATCCAGTTATCATTTAGTTAATTTTAACTGTTGTCTTCATCAAGCTTATCTTAGTTAGGACCACTTGTGAGTCCTTATGAATTACCTGAAGGTCCATATAGTCACATTTTAATACCTTAGAAGCATGCATTGGGTCAGCGATAGGACTGGAAAGAGTAGGCAAACCAGACTTACTTATGACTTTTTATGTTTCTTTCAATGATGCCAGTTTTATTGGAAGAATGATAATTTGTCAATAAATAGAGGTCAATAGCAAATTGGAGGCGTTGCTGTAGATTCCTCTTTTATTGACTGGGTTGTCATGCTGACTTTGAACAGCCAAATACCAATAGAAACACCCAATGTTGCCAGAATGTTAATAATTTCAAATGTTTGTCCAAGTTAGCGAACTGCTAATTTTAACTTCTTAAGTGCTGCGTCGGGGCGTTGGCCGACGGCAGCACTACCTCCCCAGTGCTGCGCACGACCATTGGACGTCCATTCAGCACTAGTTCCAATGGACAGCGCAGCACTGGGGAGGGATGTTTGCGCGCATCTAAGGTGTTAAGCAGCTGTGTTTACACAATAAACTGCTGAGGGTTTCAGTAGGCTTTTAAATGCATAACGGGCCATTAACATTATTATATCCTTTAAAGCTTTGTCAATCTCTCCACTGCCACTCGATGATGTGACCATTCTCCAACCTAGGACGGTCTACGTGCCCACATAATTGACTTGTCCACTTTCAAGAATTTATTACTGATGGCTAATGGGCCAAACTCTCCAAATGACAAATGGACTTTGGTTGTACCCTACATATGTTTGCGGGGCACATGTGACTGCAGTCTTTTTTTCATTTAGGACTTTTGCCCATTCTAATGAAACTGGTATCTCACCCAGTCCAAAAAATGTTGACATGGACCATGTGTTTAAGAGTGTCTGTAGATTGGAAAGAGTTCCCCTTTACGTTGATGGAAGATATCTTAATTTCAAGAAGGGCTGGACATTCTGAAACTGACAAATAGTTTGTATTTCCTACAAAATAAAGGTTCACTGTGAAGAAAACATCTGAAACTTTTCCTTGGTGAAATAACTATGGTGTGTCACCCTCCCTTTTCGACAAACACGACGATGTTGACACCGCTTGTGTACAATGCATGTGCTGCTATCGCAC
Source organism: Lissotriton vulgaris (assembly GCF_964263255.1). Taxonomy (NCBI): domain Eukaryota; kingdom Metazoa; phylum Chordata; class Amphibia; order Caudata; family Salamandridae; genus Lissotriton; species Lissotriton vulgaris. The sequence goes on from NC_141685.1 coordinate 1,849,855,326, forward strand.
TGCTCTGGAGTGTGAGTGATATTTCTAATCTGGAGAGCCAATTACGTTGTTGCATTCAGTTGACTCCACCCCTGCTCCAAGTTTTCACTGAGTGCTTGTTTCTATGCAAGGGGACTGTTAAAGGGCTGTGCCATTAGAACCAACAGCAAGTAAGTCTAGTCAACAAAATGTGTGCAGTGTAAAATAAACAACTGCTCAAGATGAAAGCAATCTGCACTCAAATATTTGTAATCTAGAGAGTCAATCAGATCACAGTACTCAGTTTGGCTCCAAGCCCATACCAATGGCCATCGGTATCAAAGAACATCCACCGCAGTCCAGTAACCAAAAATGATGCACTGCATTGTGTGACAGGATGGCAGCAGCAGAGCGCTGTATCCACAGAGATATGGCACTCTTCTTCCCTCTCCCTAGTGTCAACTCAGAAGTCTGCAGCCAAGCACCAAGACACACCTTTGTGCTATTGTGCAAGGGTGTACGTGTTAGTGTAGCATTTGGTTTGTACTGGATGGGATCCCTTCCAACACAAAATCTTATATCTAGACACGTTCGAGAACGTTTTCTACTATGTATGTGTGCTGTACAGTACAAGCACCGCATGTACTGTTTACTTTGGTTTATTATGGTGTTTATTGAGCTCATGGTCACATGACTTCACCATGGAATCCGCAACCTTTTCTACATCGATTTCATGGAGAGCAGACATACGATCAGTGAGCTCAGGATTTATTTGGAATACATCGTCAAGACTTACCTTCTCGAGTGTCTGCTGCATCCGTCATTTCCACTTAACATTTTGGTGACCAGCTGCAATAAGAAGGGGTCCGCTGTGCCATCTTTTTAATTTTTGACGTTTCTGGACTTTCGGCTGAATCCTATGGAGGTTTATGTTTTCCCTGTTTCCAACCACCTCGAATTCAGAAAACCTTCTCTGGCTGCTTTTAACTCCGCCATCTCTGCTCCATCAACCGTGAGTGCATTTTGGGCTTGTTTTCCTCCCCATATTGGCAAGCATTCCCTCAGGCACCTATTACTGCTCCTAATTGTGAGAGACTCGGAATCTGGTCACTTTAATAGATATCAAAACCAAAAAATACTTAATACAATACCCAATCGGTAATTTGTTTTCTTTTAAATCTGAAAAGATATGAAAAAAGGTTATTCTGTCCAAGATAACTGCTATTCACATTGTGGATAACCTTATAAACACATCACCATAGGTCGAAAAATGTGATATATTGTCCTCTTATAGTATTGGCATTCTCTTCCATTAACTATCGTTAATGAGAGCACTGTGTCCGTGATACCCAAAATTAGGACAGGACAATACACAACTTTTAACATAAAACACACTCAGTCTTTTCCAAACACAGCAAAAGATTGCTGTTTGTGGACTTTGGAATGGATAAAAAAGAGTTTGGAAATACTCACAAACTTATGGTTCAAAAACAGTAGGTTTCGGATTGTCTGTATGAATGGCAAATCAATCTTACACATGCCGGTTCTTATAGAGTTAATCAAATTTTTAAATACAAAAGGCTGTGAGTCATGACAATCTTAAACCTACATGTTTTATGCCATAATCTGGTCTAATGAGCTCAACGGGGGAAGAGACGCTTGTAGTCAAACCCTGTAAAAAATGGTGCAAGGCTGATATTAGCAGGAAAGAGGTAAGTGGTAAGTAAGGACCTGGATTGCATTTGAGGGAATCTCAGCTAAGCCATACTTACATCATTAAAGCTACTCCCTTTCACTGAAAAGCCTGCCTGCGACTCTGATGTTCTCAGTGGGGTTTGGAAAACTGTCTATTTTGACACGGACGGTACGCTGCGTTTTCCAAACTGGCCTATCTTGTTGGAACAACTTCCTGGATCTATGGGACATATTTATTCACAAAAGTGAAGCGAACAAAAGACGGATTCCAGTATGGAAAATGGATGGAGAGAATGGGATTGAAATTTTGGGATTGCAAACATTGCAAAAAAAAATTGAATCGAAAATTAGAGAAGAGGATTCTCGTTAAGATTTCTCCTGCTATCGACATACTCCTCAAAGATATTATTGATAAATTGTCAAGAAGGGTGAATACATGGTGATCTAAAAAAAATAGACACAGCTTGGAAAAAAATGGGGGAATTTTTGGGGGGATTCTTCTCAATTCTCCAGAAAAACGGCGATGTTCTCACCACTTACAAAGAATATTAAAGGGAAAGTTTACCGTCTCTCTAATGTGTGATGTAAAAAATAATTGTTAAAAATAGGCAAACCAGTGGATAACTTTAATCGAAGTTTTGGGGTGGGCAACCAGCGGGAAAAAAGCAAAAAAGAAAATAGGTTGCATACGGAATAAAAGTCCATTCTAGGTAGCTGGAAAAATAATAGAGAAATTGTATCCAGGGTATATATACAACCCCTTAGAATGAGTTTGCAAGCTGAATAGCCAACATTGTTCTTTTTTGTACAGTTGAGCGTCAGTATGGATTTGTTTAAGGACTATCCAGTGGAAGTCTTGTACTGTATGTTTTCTCTCCATAAAGTGTACATACATTTTAGTGGACACCCCTTCACATCTCAAATTGATGCAGTGTTTGCAAATTTGCGTCTTGGTAGTTAGTTTTGTCATCCCAATATAGTGGAGTTGACAAGGAAAGTGATCATATATACTACACCTTTCGAGTTACAGTTGGTAACTTGTCTTTGTTCCTAAGTTGCGTTGTTGTTGAAAGTCAATTTTTTTTCATCAGGTGGCAGACACTGCTGCCCCCACATGGGTGGTGGCGTGTGAGGGTTGAGAGGAAACTCTGAGATATGACTGAGGTTTCCCTATTTCTTGATCTTGTGTGGACTATCATGTCTATAAGGTTCCTTCAACGTTTATGTGAAAACATAGGTTTGGGGAAATGTAATGATCCACTGTTTTGAATGTGCCAATGTTTGTTGACAATTTTTCTTGCTTTGTTAGAAGCTAGGTTGTAGCTAGTGAGACATATTGGTCTATCCTCATGAGGTTTGGTTTCTTTTAATGTAAGGAGACATTATCTATTGTTTTTCCTAGCCCTTTTCATTGTTTGAAAAATGATTTTGAAAGGGTAATTTCACTTCTGCAGTTTTGAGAAAAGGCCCTTTGCCTGACCCCTGTAGTCTTGTATTTTAGAGCAATTCCGTATGAGTCTGAGGAACTGTCCTAAAGGTAGGTTCTCTCTCAGGTGTCGAGGGTGAAAACTGTTAAAAAAAAAGGCAGTACTTAGCTGTAGGTTTAATGTATGTGCTTGTTTTCGACTTGCCGTTGTCTGGGGTAATGTTCAGAGCTAAGAAAACTAGTTCCTTGTATGAGCAACTTTGGTCTACAACCAAACCTTTAGAAAGACCAGATGTATTTCCAAAAGCATACAGCGATCAAGACATCGATATGCTTGGGTTTTTTAAGGAAAATGTAAAGTGTTTAGGGAGAGAGGCTTACACTAAAGTTTAAGTTGGCAAAAAAGTTAATTAATTTTAGGGTGGCAAGACTTAGCAAAGTTAGATTTAATGCTGGCCCCTGGTTTACCCAACCCGGTCAAAATATGTGATTAGAAATTAGCTTCTATGCAAGATTCTGGAGATGATCTCCTATCTAACCTGCTAAAATCGTTTCCTGATGTGTTTTCCAACAGAATTGGTATGATTCCGAAGATTGAACCCAAAATCAAGTTGAAGAAAAATGCTTTTCCCTTCCACACAAAGTCAGGTCAGTAACTATATCAGTTAGACCTAAACTCAAAACATTACTGGATAATCTTGTAAAAGATCGCATAATTAGTCAGACAGACTCTTCCCAATGAGTCAGTCCCATCGTAATAGTTTGCAAAAAGGATGGCAATATTAGGTTTTGTGTAAACTTGAGCAACTTAAGCAAAAATCTGGTTATTGCTCGTCATCTGTTCCCTAAAATCAATGATTGACTGTCAAATATCAGTGGAGCTAAATTTTTCTCATTATTGGATCTTTGCTCTGCCTAGCACAAGATTCCACTCCTCGCAGAATCTCAAGACCTTATGACTTTCTCACTCCTTTTGGGGCATATACATTTTTAAGGCTTCCATTTATTTTATTTAGTTATTTATTTTATAGTTTTATAGAGCGTGAACCAGAACAGTGAGGGTATCAGAGCACTTTACAGTATTAAGGGGCTGATTAGGATGGAGGATTTTCCGCATCCTCCGGTCCGGCGGAAGCCACCGCTGGCCTGGAGGATGCGGAAAATCCTCTGCGGACCCACCAAGACCCACCGCCACATTAGGATGGCTGGTGGGTCCTGGTTTCCGTCCGCAGCTTTTCCTCCGCGGTTGGCTTACAACCGCGGCGGAAAAGCACTAATATGGTGACGGTGTCTCTCAGACACCGTCAGCCAGATTAGGATGTGCTCGGAAACATGCTTTTCCGCTGCGGCTTTTCCGCCGTGGAAAAGCATGTGCAACTTCACTGCGGGGGCCTGTTGTGGGCCCCCTAGGTGGAGGGGGGTGAGGGGGTTCACATGGGGGGTACCTATGGTACCCCCCTGCATTTGTATGCAGTAAGCGGCAGGCACCGCGCGGTGCCTGCCACTTTCTACATACAAATGCAATGTGTGCATTTTTAACATTGCTGCGGGTGCAGCTTGAAGCTCCACCTGCGGCAATGTTAAAAATAGAGGATGTGACCGCCACCCTGGCGGTCACATCCTAATCTGCACAGAGGGAACGCCGCAGCCCATGCGAACGTTCCCTCCTACTCAGGGGTCGCGGACGGACTCAAGTCCGTCCGCGATCCTAATGACCCCCTAAGTGTGGTGTACAGAGTGAAAGGAAGGGAGGAATCAATTGGGTAAAAAAGGGGATATATAATGCAAGGAAACAAGTAGTCAAAGTCCCAGCTACATGTGAGAAGGAAATTGCACCAGGTAAATACATTGTACAGGAAAGCCCAGGAGTGCAGGATGGGTATCGCCCATAGAAGGATAATAATGTGACGTGTTCGTTAGGCGAGGTATTTACCCATATGGAAGGTTTTGTCTCCTTCTTAAAATTGGTGGGAGAGAGTACCAAATCCAAATCCTTGGCACAGCCCCAGTGAAGGACCGGTTGTAGGTTTTCTTTTTCCGGAAGCGTGCAGGTTGCAGCAGTAAGTCTTTGGCAGAACTAGAGTTTCTGGGTCCACCTGATACTACAAGTTTTTTGTGCCAGAAATGCAGGGGAGTTGTTATAAAGAGCTTCGTGAGTAATGCAGGCCAGTTTAAATTGGATTCTGGCCTCTAGGGGAAGCCAGTTGAGCGCTTTGAGGTGGGGAGAGATGTGGTCGAATTTCTTTGAGCCGGTCAGTAGTCTGGCAGCGGTGTTGAGGCAGGCTTTCAATGGGGCCAGAGATTTTTTGGGTAGCCCTGCAAGGGTAGAGCATCCATATTCTAATCTAGAAAGGACTAGTGCCTGTACTGCCGTTTTAAGGTCAGTCTCATCGAGGAAGGGTATCAGGTTCCTTAGGTATTTCAGGTGGAATCTAGCCATTTTGGCCATTGAGTTTATATGGCCACGCATGTTCGGGCTGCCGTCCAGGGATTTCGCCGAGTTAACAATATCTGGATTGGGGTTGGGTGGAGATATCAGAAGGATTGCAGTTTTATTTGCGTTGAGTTTAAGCTGGTTGGGGGTGAGCCAGTGGACTGTTTGCTTCAAGGCCTCATTCAGGGAGAAAATATCCTCAGGGGAAGAGATTTTTATGTAGATTTGAGTATCGTCGTCGTACATATGGTAGAAGATATTAGCGGCATGTAGAACCTCAGTGCGAGGGTCAAGGTAAAGGTTGAAGAGGGTAGGTGAGAGGGCTGATCCTTGGGGAACCCCATGGAGGAAGGATCTAAACCATTCAAGGACGGTGCCCTCCAACCCCATCCTGAGTTTGGGGCGTTCCAGGAGAAATTGATGGTTATATGTGTCGAAGGCAGAGGAAAGGTCTAGGAGGATTACGAGACAGGTTTTACCTTGGTCGGGGGCTTGGAGAGCATCATACAATGTGGAGGAGGGTGGTTTCCGTGCTGTGGCCTGATCTGAACCTGGATTGGAAGTCAACTAACAGGTGATATTTGTTGATGTGTAGGCTCAGTTGCTGTTGTACACATTTTTCCAGCACTCTGGATAGGAGTGGGATGTTAGAAATGGGTCTATAGTTCTCAGTGGAAGCAGGGTCCAGCCTGTTTTTTTTTAGGATGGGGACAACTTGGCCAGCCTTTAGCAAGTCAGGAATTGAGCCTTGGAGGAGGGAGGCATTGATTATTGCGGTCCAGGTAGGGATGATAGCTTGAGAGGCTGCTGCTAGGCAGTTAGATGAGAAAGGGTCATTGAAGTGAGTGTTCGGGTTTAGGGAGGAAAGAATTTTCGAGATAGAGGGTTCATCAAAGATTTTAAAATTGGACCAGTGCACTAGGTTTTTTGGGTCAGGCTTGGGAAGACAACGTGGGGAGAAGAGGTAGAGCTGGCAGATTTTGATTTTGGTGTTGAGTTGTGGATTTGAGTTCGTTACCTAGGGCAGAGATTTTGTCGCAGAAGAAGGAAGAGAATTCTTCACTTGTTATTAGGGGTTTAGGTATTTCTTTGGAGGTTTTCGCTAGTTTGTTGGATTGATGTTTGACCACGTCAAACAGCTTGCAAGGTCAATTTTTGCATTCTCCAGTTCCGTTATGAAGAATTCTTTTTTTGAGTTGAGGATTTTCTTATTGTAGGCATTTGTGGCCTGGCGGAGTAGTTTTAGATGTGCTGCTGAAGGGTGATTTTTCCAGTTACGTTCAGTCTGTCGAAGGGATCTCCTGTCCTTGTTGAGAGATCCTCTGAACCAGGGATTTTGGTCTTTGATCTGGGTTCTTTTTAGTTTTAGTGGTGCCAGGTCGTCGAGAATGTCGGATATGGTGGAAGAGTAATGACCTGCTAGGTTTTCAATCAAAGTGCACTGAGGGGGTGGATGCCGGTCTCACAACGCGCTGCCAGTTTCTTGTGTTCAAGGTTCTTGGTGTCTATAACCCATCATTTGGGAATCACAGGTTGAGGTCTCCATGTCTTATGGGTGCTGGGCAGGAGGAAGGTGATGGCGAGGTGGTCAGACAATTTCCCTTGTCTTAGCGGGGGCCCCGTGATAACTCGACGCCATCTTTAGTGGTCGTCCGAGGACTCGTGTGAGGTGTCTAGAAGGTAGCGTAGACCCCCCTCCCACCCCACACAACTTACCACATCTGCCGTCGCAGATGTCCTGGCCCCGGGAAATTCCCAGGAGGGGCCCTAGCCCTCCTTCCCAGGGAGGGGCCTATGGCCGCCTTACCTTTCGGCGTCCCCATCCTTAGAGGGGACCGCCTCCCCGTTTGAGGGGCCAATGGCCGCCTCCCCCCGGGCGCTCCCATCCATAATGGGTGACGCCCTACCTCTAGGGATCTTCTAATTCCTGCTCACCGATCATGACCTTACCGCCCGACCAAAATAAATACGACAATCTAAGACTAAAAATGGAGAAAAAACAATTTATACTTAAGCGAATCGAAATATAATCTCTACCGAGCATCTGGTGCAACTACTTTGCTGAATACATGCTGAAAAGGAAAAAATTATCAACTTTATTACACACCAAATTACCAACTTTATTTAAAACAACCTGTAAGAGAAAACAATAACATGACACTCGACTTTATTCCACAAATCGCTGTCATCAGGGGCTGGTGGGTGGGTCAAAAATGGCTCTTCGTTCCGTCTCGAGCTCACGTGCAACGGGGAGGTGCAGCTTCAGAGCACAGGAACAAGAGGATGCTTCCTTGGCTTGTCGCTCCTTTTATCCTTCTTCGGGCGGGCGTGTACCCACCTCCAATCCGCCTCCAGGGCGTGGCTAGCGGTGTTGGTGTCTAGGACAACCCCCTCTTGGGCGGGAAAAGGCGCGCCCTGGCTACGCCGCTTCGGGCATACCAGCCGAGACTCGCATCCCGCCCAAAATGGCTTCCCGGGGGGATCGGGGTACTCCACCATACGTTCGGGGGGACCGAGTGGTCGCCCCTTTCCATATGGCTGAGATACCCGCCACCCCCTCTCAACACAATCCCCAAGGATGGGAAGACGGAAACAGTTCTGAACTTGTGGAAGGCGGGAGGGAGTTACCCTCCCGGCCGTATTTATTAAAATATGAAAACAAAATTAAAACGTTAAAATAACAGTTTCATATCATGTACAATTTCATTTACACATTACGATGTTCTTGGCTGACCTTAACACATCTCTAATACAAAGGTTCTCCTAGCCGATACTAAACATCCTGCAAATGCATTACTCAAACTTTGAAATTGTACATCCTAACATTTACGGGCCAACGGCAAGGTCGTAACCGGTGTCAGATCCCCACTACCAAATCTCCCCCCCTCACTTGTGAGGGGGCGGTCGCACAGAGGACTGTACCTCTGTGCCAACTTCCAATTTTCCTTGTCTTAGCGGGGGCCCCTTGATAACTCGACGCCATCTTTAGTGGTCGTCCGAGGACTCGTGTGAGGTGTCTAGAAGGTAGCGTAGACCCCCCTCCCACCCCACACAACTTACCACATCTGCCGTCGCAGATGTCCTGGCCCCGGGAAATTCCCAGGAGGGGCCCTAGCCCCTCCTCCCCAGGGAGGGGCCTATGGCCGCCTTCCCTTTCGGCGTCCCCATCCTTAGAGGGAACCGCCTCCCCGTTTGAGGGGCCAATGGCCGCCTCCCCCCGGGCGCTCCCATCCATAATGGGTGATGCCCTACCTCTAGGGATCTTCTAATTCCTGCTCACCGATCATGACCTTACCGCCACAGGCTGGATAGTTGACCGGCTATCCGGACCCCCCACAAAAACTCCTACTTAAAGGTCATGGCTGCAAACTCTTTAACCAAGCTACGAAGTCTCCTATGAGTAAAGAATTCCCCACCCGGGACAAATGAACTCCATCCTCTAGATACATTTGGTCCCCCCTGATACACCCATGCGGAATAGAATGCAATGTACTAGTACGGAACAATCTACCAAGCTTGTTATTCACCTTCTTCACTGAATGATTTACAGCAGCCACCGAAATAGCCCCCCGCCACACTTTCCGTGGAATCATATGGGACCATGCAATCGTGCACCCTGGAACCCTTCTCGCCAACCAACTCACTGTGGATAGTATCGCCTCGAGAAGTAGTTGTCTACCAGTGGTCACCAAATCATTGCCCCCAAGATGCACTATGATTATAGATGGCAGTGACCTTGTCCGCCCTAACAAACCCTCGATAAAACTTTGAAACTGGTCAATACAGAGCCCGCCCCTTCCGAAGAAGGTCACCCTGTACCCGTATTCCCCAGCCATGTGAATCATGTCACCTGCTTTGAATACGTCTGCGGCACGCCTCACGTATGAGTGGCCCACGACCCACACCACTCTTTCCTCAGCCGGTGATCTTTGACCGCTGGTTCCCAGGTGTCGGGTCGACTGCACAGTCCGCCCCGCTTCGTAAGCTCGCGACACTGTAAACCAAACAAAAACAAGAAGCGTGAGTACAAGACATAGGCTTCACAACATGTGCAACCGCACATACCTTTTATAACAATTCGAGGACCAACGCCCCAACTGTTTCACTTTTTCCACACTCAGACCCCTGGCTGTAGCCTCTGTAGCAGCCCCTATCCTGAAGGAATGGGTCCCAAACTCGCACGGGTTCAAGCCCGCCGCTGCGATCGCCATCGTTAGCTGAACCTAGTCAGCGGGGTGGCGTCTGCGTGCCTCAGCAAGCTTCCCTCCCATGATGCCGCCCTCTGCGCCAAATACTCCTCAACGCATGCTACCGGGCACATGGGAGATCCCGGAATCCGCTGAACCACTACACTGTCCCCGATCGCTTTCTGATCGGTCTTGGACCTGACACATGAGACTACCATTGTCTCCCCCTTAATTTGGATTTGCTCACGGCACAAACCTCCCCCCGTATCCCGCTTGTTCCTCGCTACCAGCTCGCTTACCCGCATAGCCCCATGGAATGCTAATGCAAAAGCGGCCCGGAATAGCACTGTCTCTGATTGAGACGAACATGTCACAGGGAGTACGGACAGTAACAGGGCCAACCTTTCAAGACCTATCGGATGTCTTTCATCCACTCTGCAACCCTCACGGCGTTGCCACCCACGCAGCGCCTTCTGCACCAAGAAAGACGCCGTGGGATCCTGTATGCCATGGGCCCGTGCCATGAAAGAAATGGCGGCCCGGTGCCTATTGGCCGTAGCCACTGATTTGCCTGCCCGATGTAATGATAACAAAAAGTTCAGGACATACTCTTCTTGGCCCCAGAGTTCCCCCCTAGCTGAACCCAAAAAGGACAAATAAGAACGGAACGCCCCTTCATAAGCCTTCCTTGTCCTGGGTGCTAAACTCTCTCCCACGAGGTCTTGTAGTCCGGGGCACCGAGAGACCAGAGAGCTTCGGGAAATGGTGCCGCCACCGGGTCCGCTGAGGGCAGAAAACCCCAGAAGGCCTGCATACGGGAACGAGAAAGTGCATCAGCTGCCTGATTTAACACCCCTGGCACATGTCTCGCCCTAAAGTGGACGTTTAGTCTCATACACAGCAGGACAATTTCCTTCAACAGTCTCAAAATCCATTTGCAGCGTGCTGCCTGACTATTGATACACTCAACCACAGTCATATTATCAGACCAGAAAACCACAGAGCGATCACGAAAATCCTCAGGCCATGTTTTCAAGGCCACCAGGATAGGGAACAGTTCGAGAAACCCAATGTTACCCGTCAACCCATTCTCGTGCCACCATGGCGGCCAGGTTTGTGCCGACCAATGATTACCCAGGATGGCGCCAAAAACCACGCTCCCTGCCGAGTCCGTCCACAACCCCAGCTCCACGGAGGAGACCGCTGGTTTGGTCCATACGACACGACCGTTGAAATCCGCCAGGAATGCCAACCATATGCGCATGTCCTGGCGGACCTCTGCCGAGAGCCTTGTGCGGTGGTGTCCTTCTTTAAGGCCGACCATGGCTTGAGCAATAGAGCGGGAAAAGGGGCGAGCCATCGGTATTACTCTAAGGGCAAAGTTCAGCTGACCCACAGCTTGCTGCAACTGATGCAAATTAACCTTCGTCTCACCAATACATGTTTCAAGTGATGTCTTAAACTTCGTTACCTTTTCCTTAGGCAAACGGAAGCACCCCTTTTCGGAGTGGAGCTCTATTCCAAGAAACTCGAGCGAAGTAGCCGGGCCCACTGTCTTACCTGGTGCCAATGGCACGCCAAAGCGGGTCATGAGATTACAAAATTCATTCAAAGCCTGTGCACATTCCATGTCCCCGGCTGCCCCCAGAAATAGAAAATCATCAAGATAATGCATGACATGTGTAAATCCTGTTGTTCTTGTGAAAGCCCATTGTAAAAAAACTACTGAATTTTTCAAAATACGCACAAGAAATGGAGCAACCCATTGGCATACATTTATCCATGTAATAGCGGCCCTGAAACATGAAACCAAGGAGACGCTGATCATCTGGGTGTACCGGGAGCAACCGGAACGCCGACTCAATGTCCGATTTGGCCATCAGCGCTCCGGGCCCCAGGCGATTCAACATGGCGACAGCCTCATCAAAAGAAGCGTACCGCACCGAAAAAACTCCGGGGTCAATTGCGTCATTCACCGAAAGACCCCTTGGGGGCGACAAATTATATATCAACCTGAATTCCCCTGGGTCCTTCTTGGGGACTACTCCCAGAGGCGAACAAACAAAATTAGCAACAGGCGGCATGTCAAATGGGCCGGCAACCCAACCCCGGGTCACCTCCTTCCCAATCTTAGCTTGTACCACCGCCGTATTCTGCAGAACCGACAGTTGGTTCCTGCATTGTGCTTTACCCTGAAAATCCCCCGCCGGGATGCAGAAACCATATGAAAAACCATCTCGCAACACCCCAGCGGAGATATGATCCGGATATTCGTTCAACCAAGGAATCATTGCCATGATATCAATCGGGGTAGGGAGAGGCGCCCCTCGGACTATTTCAGACCTGTTTGGCGCCCCCCCTACTTCCTGGATCACCATTTTTGGCTCTGCACATGGTCTCGGGGTGGGAGGACTGCCCGCACCCAGTACATTCATGCCTAAACCTGCAAGATCCCTGTGGCCTAGTACATTTACCTCTGTTAAAGCTCCAGCAGACCCCTTTTTTACCTGAGTTGCCATTATTCTTTGTGTGCTGATCGTTGCTCGATCCTGCCCGAAAGGGCGTCCCAGGCGAATGGCGGGCAAACTCGCCCATACCCCCCCCTAAAGATGGCGACTTCGCCGAGCCTGACTTCTCCATTTTCTGCCAGGAAATGGAGTCGAAACAATCCCACGTCAGGGATGAGTCGTGCTCCTTGGACTTACGAAAAATGCTATCGTAATGCAACCAATGATTGCCACCATATGTCCCAAAAAATTCCATGATACGTGTCTGATACACGGCCAATCCCACCAACAATTCGGGTCTACGTTCCCCCATAATTGCAATGAACATTCCAAACGCTCTGCCCCAATTGTCGATCGACTCATCCACCCTGAAAGCGGCCATCTTGGCGCGCCATACACTAGGATGCAGAAACTCTTTTTGATTTTTCACATGCTCAATCTCATAATGATCGATCAACAAGGAAAACATGTTCACATATTTATCAGACCATATCCTCTCTTTTACATCCATCGGGATATGCTGAACAACTTTTTCCCTCCTTGAAGGTACCGATCCCTCCCCCGCAATCGGCAATGGCTTACCTGAACCGGCCACTGTGACCGTAGTTCCTGCCGAACCAACGCCCGACCCTGGTTGTTCCACGGGAGCCTGCGGGGAAACAAAAGGAGACGGTGCCTTCGCAGCATCTTTCGATTGCCGCAACTGCTTCATTATTGCCCTGGCTTCCTCAGCCGTGGCCCCCTCGTTTTCTTTGCCTAACCATGCCGCCAACTGGGCAGCCAGCTCAGGAGGCATATCCTCCCCGTTCACCGGAGTGACTACCACAGGGATGGGTTGGCCCACGTCTGGGACCGGAGTCGGGGCCTCGATCGGGGTGACCGGGTGCGCAGGGGGTACTTCAGGCACCGGGGCTTCCCCCCCGACGCTCCCTTCTTGGCCCTTCTGCCTCTCCCGCTAGGGACTACTCCCGGCAATGCCGGCCCGATGACTCTCTTAGGCTCCCCAACACCATTCATTACCGCCATCTGCTTTTTCATATCCGCCATGTCTTTCATCAGCATACGGAGCATCTGATCGGTCCCGATCCTCTTTCCGACCTTCTTGCTAGGCATCGTCCACATATATTCCTCAAAGGTCCTAAGCAGAAATTCCCGAACTCACTGAAAGAAGAAAAACACACGATTAAATTCTCAAAAATGGCTCTTCGTTCCGTCTCGAGCTCACGTGCAACGGGGAGGTGCAGCTTCAGAGCACAGGAACAAGAGGATGCTTCCTTGGCTTGTCGCTCCTTTTATCCTTCTTCGGGCGGGCGTGTACCCACCTCCAATCCGCCTCCAGGGCGTGGCTAGCGGTGTTGGTGTCTAGGACAACCCCCTCTTGGGCGGGAAAAGGCGCGCCCCGGCTACGCCGTTTCGGGCATACCAGCCGAGACTCGCCTCCCGCCCAAAATGGCTTCCCGGGGGGATCGGGGTACTCCACCATACGTTCGGGGGGACCGAGTGGTCGCCCCTTTCCATTCTTATTGTAGGCATTTGTGGCCTGGCGGAGTAGTTTTAGATGTGCTGCTGAAGGGTGATTTTTCCAGTTACGTTCAGTCTGTCGAAGGGATCTCCTGTCCTTGTTGAGGGATCCTCTGAACCAGGGATTTTGGTCTTTGATCTGGGTTCTTTTTAGTTTTAGTGGTGCCAGGTCGTCGAGAATGTCGGATATGGTGGAAGAGTAATGACCTGCTAGGTTTTCAATCAAAGTGCACTGAGGGGGTGGATGCCGGTCTCACAACGTGCTGCCAGTTTCTTGTGTTCAAGGTTCTTGGTGTCTATAACCCATCATTTGGGAATCACAGGTTGAGGTCTCCATGTCTTATGGGTGCTGGGCAGGAGGAAGGTGATGGCGAGGTGGTCAGACCAATCACATGGGTCAATAGAGATAAGTTTGATTGCTGCTTCTTTAGCAATGATCCAGTCTAGGGTGGCACCTTTCGAATGAGTGGGGAGGGAGCAGACTTGGATAAGGGCTTGATCGGCCAAGAAGTCTCTAATGGCAATGACCTGAGGTTCCTTAGGTTCGTTCCAATGCAAGTTGAAGTCGCCAAGGAAGATGTCATTAGAGTTTGGGGAAATCTTGGATGTGATGATTTCCATGAGGGGGTCTGGCTTCTGCAGTGAGTGTGCTTCAAAGGCTCCCGGATTCACTCCTAGCTAGATTTTTTAACACAAGCCAATCAGTATGATGTTCTTATTTTTTCAAGCACAAAAGTGGACCATAAACACATTTTATCAAGGGACCTTTAAAAGCATAGGTATCACTCTTAAACAACTGTAAACTGTGTAAAACTGATTTAGACTATCTTGGACATCAGGTTTCTAACACTGGAATACATCCCAAATTTTCATAAGTACAAGCTATACAAGAAGCTTCTCCTCCTATAGATAAAGATTTACTCAAATCCTTACTGGGAATGAGTGAATATTATGCAAAATTCATTCAAGGTTCCGCCATGATTGTTCAGCCCCTTAGGAATCTATTCAAAGAATGCTGAGTTCCTTTGGAGTGAGGTTACAGACCATGCATTTAATACAGTCAATAATGTTATTACTAATTTACCTGCTATATAAGCATTTAAACCTGGAGCAAAATATTTGGTCACTGTTGATGCAAGTCAAATTTGTATAGGCGCCGTACTTTCATAATGCAATAACAACGAGCACACAGTTGCTTTTGTTTCCCGCTCTCTCATAACCTCAGAATCTTGTTATGCTACCATTGAGAGAGAAGCTTTAGCCTGTTCCCAGGCCATTGAGAAATGTAAAACCTTCCTGTGAGGAATGAGTTTTATTCTTCTGACTGTTCACAAGCCATTAATTCATCCTCTTAATGGAAATGGGTCAGAAAAAGTGTCCGCTAGGCTGATCTGACTTTTATCACCATTGCATGAGTACAATTTCAAAATTGAATTCATTCCAAGTAGCATAAATTCCAGAGTGGATTTTTAGTCCAGGATGCCTCTTTTAGATGTTCATTTGGGTGAGGAACAAGAAGAAAATGAGTCAGTTGTGGCTACATTGGATGATATTTTAAGTACTCATTGGTTTCTCACAATGATTGGATGGCCGCCATATCTGATGATAATATTTTATCCCAGGTCATGGAGTTTGTCTTTAAAAGATGTCCTAGTGAGAGGTGTCTACCTGCTCCACTAAGGCCATTTTCACAAGTATCCAGTGAATTGTCAATTGTGGATGGTCTACTCTTTTGCAACAACCGAATTGTTCCACAAGTTGTAGTTAGATCTAAATTGTTTCAACCAGCTCATCGTTGACATTTAGGTGTTGGAGCCACATGCAAAAATATAAAACAATACTTTTGGTGGCCCTCCCTAGATTCTAAGGTGGCTGATTGAATCTCAACTTGCAGTACATGTGTGTTGTCAGACACACATTGGCTTACACACAACACACCTTTACATCTAGTTCCTTTTTTAGGTCTCGCTGAGCCAACATGCATGTGTTGCTCTGTGAGAGTTAAGAATGGGCTTTCAAAAATGCTCCCAAAGTCTGCAGGCAGATAGGGCACAGTGCATGTGTATCCGGGCGCGCACCATTTGTCCGCC
Organism: Lissotriton vulgaris; assembly: GCF_964263255.1. Taxonomy (NCBI): domain Eukaryota; kingdom Metazoa; phylum Chordata; class Amphibia; order Caudata; family Salamandridae; genus Lissotriton; species Lissotriton vulgaris. The sequence continues at coordinate 1,849,871,144 of NC_141685.1, forward strand.
TGCAGCCTTTGGGAGGACTTTCGCAGCCACTTTTATGTTCTCAGTGAGCCGCGCGGCCACTGAGAACATCAAAGTGGCCATGAAAGTGCTCACCATTTGCCACCCCCTCCCTTATCCCACTTCCTGCTTGTTCCTGTAGCTGCTACTTTCCACTGTTTGCTCTTTCCCTAATTCTTTACCTCTTCGTTTTTTAGCACTCTTATCTCCTTTCCTCTTTTCTTACTCATCCATCTTGCCTTGTCCTTTTCTCACTCTTCCTTTAGTACCTTTCGCTTTTCTCTCCCCTTTTAAGTTGCCTCTTACTCTCCTTTCTCTCACGTTTTCCATTTTTCATTTTCAAAGTCTGCTTTTTTTCTTCGCTCGCTCACACACTTGTCTGAACCTGTCTTCTCAGCTTCCTTTCCCCACTTCGCTTATTACCCCTTTTATACTCCTCCCCTCCCCCCGTTCCACGGGAATGCTCGGTAAAGTTTTTTCGGTAGCGCGTTGCAAAAACAGAAGTGCTTCTAGGCTCTTTTCTTTTTCTCTCTTTCCCGTTTTTGCGCCTTGTTTTCTTTTTTCTATTTTGTTCTCATGTTCTCCTCCCCCTTCAATGTTTCCACCACCTTCCCCCGAGTTGTCTGTTGTTTCCGCCTCAGTTTTCTCTTCTCTCTGTCTTAATCACTCTCCTGGCTCCTCTCCCCGCCTCACCTTCTGCCCACTTCTCCCCCTGATCTCTCTGCATCTGGCTTTCCCTTTCCTCTCCCCCCTCCCTCGGGGGAGCTCAGTAAGACCTATTGCTTCCCTTTCCTGCCACAATCACTCTTCCACATGTTGTTGTTAAGGAAGATGCGTTGTGAGCCCGGCCGATGACACTTCAAGAGGGCTTGCTCCCCTCCCTCCCTTCTCCTGGAGGGGAGACCTACCTAGTGCCGGCTGACTGTCTTCACCAAAATGTGTGATATTCAGCAAATCACTTGCTGTAAATGCTACATTTGTAATATAGTTCTCATAAGTATCAGCGTTAATCATTACCTATTCTGCAAGGAACATAAAACCTAAGCTTTATGAACATCAGTCTACCGAAATGGTTGCAAATCCCCAGGTTCTAAATTCCGGATGCTCGGAGTTTCCATGGAAGGCCACTTATTTCTTCTTTCCATCTGGTTCACATCAAGGGATCTCTCGTTTTAAATAGGTGTTTCTAGTTACTTTAGAGAGGATGGATGTGGCTGGTTACACAACATTCCCCAGTTACACACAACCCCCACACACATAAAGTCCCCCCCACACACACACCTGATACACACATGCCCACACACACCCACATAAACACACACCCACACACACCCACACACAACCCCCCCACACACAAACCCCCCACACACACAACCCCACATACACAACCCCCCACACACACACAACCCCCACACACTACCCCCCACACACAACCCCAAACACATGCAACCCCCACACACACAACCCCACACACAAACAACCCCCCCACACACACTCAGACCCCCCCACACACAACCCCCACACACACAACCCCACACACACACAGCCCCACACACAACCCCCCACACACAACCCCCCACACACAACTCCACATACACACACAACCCCACACACACATACCCACACACACACCCCACACACACACCCCCACACACACACGCTACACACACAACCCCCCACATACACCCACACACACCCCACCCCCACACACACAACCCCCCCACACACACAACCCCACACACACAACCCCACACACAACCCCACACACACACAACCCCACCCCCACACACACAACCCCCCCACACACATAACCCCACACACACAACCCCACACACAACCCCACACACACACAACCCCCCCACACACAGCCCCACACACACACAACCCCCCACACACACAACCCCCCACACACACAACCCCACACACACACACAACCCCCCCACACACAAACCCCCCATAACCCCACCCCCCACAAACAACCCCCTCACACACACACAACCCCCCCACACATAACCACACACACACAACCACACACACACACAACCACACATACACAACCACAAGCACACACACAGGCACACACACAACCACACACAAACACAAACACACACACAACCACAACCACACACACACCTATCTATCTATCTATCTATCTATCTATCTATCTATCTATCTATCTATCTATCTATCTATCTATCTATCTATCTATCTATCTATCTATCTATCTATCTATCTATCTATCTATCTATCTATCTATCTATCTATCTATCTATCTATCTATCTATCTATCTATCTATCTATCTATCTATCTATCCCTCTCATTCTATCTATTGCCCTCACTATATCTTCTATTGCCCTCACTCTATCTATCTATTGCCCTCACTATATCTATCTATCTCCCTCCCTCTATCTTTCTATCGCCCTCCCTCTATCTATCGCCCTCACTCTATCTATCGCACTCCCTCCATCTATCTATTGCATCACCACTCAGGGCACCAGAACAACCATATGTGCACCACCACAGCATCAATCTGTGCAACCATTCAACAACAACTGGTTCAAATATGTTCTCCCAATGTTTCAAGCTTTATTACAAATGTCACAAAAAGATGTTAATATTTCACTACTGTTCTTGGATTTTAGTCACAATAAAATAAACTGAACATAATCTTCTTAAAAGTTATTTACAAAAGTTTAAGCTGTTGCCATTATAAATTACAATAACTTTAATTTAAGTAATAATTATAAATAAAAAAATTCCATTGTTATTTGTAATATCAGTACATCGTTTTAAATAGGTGGTTCTAGTTACTTTAGAGAGGATGGATGTGGCTGGTTACACAACATTCCCCAGTTACACACAACCCTCACACACATAAAGCCCCCCCCACACACACACCTGATACACACATGCCCACACACACCCACACAAACACACACCCACACACACCCACACACAACCCCCCCACACACAAACCCCCCACACACACAACCCCACATACACAACCCCCCCCCCACACACACAACCCCCACACACTACCCCCACACACAACCCCAAACACATGCAACCCCCACACACACAACCCTACACACACACAACCCCACACACAAACAACCCCCCACACACACACTCAGACCCCCCCACACACAACCCCCAAACACACAACCCCACACACACACAGCCCCACACACAACCCCCACACACAACCCCCCACACACAACTACACATACACACACAATCCCACACACACATACCCACACACACACCCCACACACACCCCCACACACACGCTACACACACAACCCCCACATACACCCACACACACCCCACCCCCACACACACAACCCCCCCACACACACAACCCCACACACACAACCCCACACACAACCCCACACACACACAACCCCCCACACACACAGCCCCACACACACACAACCCCCCACACACACACAACCCCACACACACACAACCCCCCACACACACACAACCCCCCCACACACAAACCCCCCACAACCCCACCCCCCCACAAACAACCCCCTCACACACACACAACCCCCCCACACATAACCACACACACACAACCACACACAACCACACACACACACAACCACACACACACAACCACACATACACAACCACAAGCACACACACAGGCACACACACAACCACACTGAACCACACAACCCCACAACCACACACACAACCCCAAATACAACACACACAACCCCAAACACAACACACACAACACACACACAACCCTACACACAACCACACACACAACCACAACCAGACACGCACCAACACACACAACCACACACAACCATACACAACCACACACAAACACAACCACACACACAACCACACACACAACTATCTATCTATCTATCTATCTATCTATCTATCTATCTATCTATCTATCTATCTATCTATCTATCTATCTATCTATCTATCTATCTATCTATCTATCTATCTATCTATCTATCTATCTATCTATCTATCTATCTATCTATCTATCTATCCCTCTCGTTCTATCTATTGCCCTCACTCTATCTTCTATTGCCCTCACTCTATCTATCTATTGCCCTCCCTCTATCTATCGCCCTCACTCTATCTATCGCACTCCCTCCATCTATCTATTGCATCACCACTCAGGGCACCAGAACAACCATATGTGCACCACCACAGCATCAATCTGTGCAACCATTCAACAACAACTGGTTCAAATATGTTCTCCCAATGTTTCAAGCTTTATTACAAATGTCACAAAAAGATGTTAATATTTCACTACTGTTCTTGGATTTTAGTCACAATAAAATAAACTGAACATAATCTTCTTAAAAGTTATTTACAAAAGTTTAAGCTATTGCCATTATAAATTACAATAACTTTAATTTAAGTAATAATTATAAATTAAAAAAAATCCATTGTTATTTGTAATATCAATACATCTAAGTCACGTAAATACAACACATATTGCATTACAAATGCTATATGTGTCATATTTGCGAAAGTTATCACTATTGGCATTGTAAATGACAAAGCTATTAATTTCGCTATTTTCAAAACCAACACATAAATAAAACATGTGTCATTTACAATACCAAGAGCTCAAACTTTCCTAATGTGAGACCCATTGCATTGCAAATGCTTGTTTATTTTTATTTTTATGCCATCAGGTACATCATAAAGAACTAAGAAAAGGTATTTACACTTCCAATGTCAATTCATACATTACATTACAATATTACAATTTTTTCTTCAGTTTATAAACAAACTTTTTTTAAAATAAAAAGAGAGCAAAGAAAGCATTGAATTAAATTGTTTTCCTTTTTTCTTACAGGTACGAACTCTTATTACCCAATTCCTATTCTGTTTTGCAGCTCCCTATGACTTTTTTGATCCAGTTTGTCATAGGGGCCCAGATCGTATCCCTTTTCACTCTGGCACGGTTACCCTTGTTCTTATAGAGAGACATTTCCAGAGCATGTATGCTCAATAGGCGATGAAGCCAGGCAGTATATACCGGTGGTTCAGAGTCTTTCCAAGCTGTGGCTATTAATAATCTTGCTATCGCTATTGTAGCAAAAGCAAAATCCTGATGTGCAGGTGCTAGCCCAATTTGTCTATCGTATCCTAATAGCATCATCGGAGAGCTAATCTCGATCGCACAGTTAAGTGATTCTTGCCTGAATTTTTCTATACCCTTTTTTAATGGGATCAGGTACTTGTACGCGTAACACACATGAGTGATATCAGCAGGGCTATGGTGACATCTAGGGCACTGATCACTATCTCGTTTCCCCCAACGAAAAAGTTTTGCTGGAGTTTAGCATAAGTTACATAGGGTTTTATGGTGTTGAGCTTGAAGGTTTGCAGCCAGAAATATTATCTCAACCAGCTTTAATGACACATCTAGATCTATATCATCATCCCCTAGTTTTGACGCCGACCTTGTCTTGGTTTTATCTAAATCATCGGGTATTGTTTCCATTAGAATTTTATAAAAATCCTCATTCCTCCCATCTCCCCGGTATATCTTGTCCATTTGTGGTATTGCTTGAAAGTTATCCTGTCTGCCAGCTAGATTGTTTAAACACCCCCTTATTTGGATATATTTAAAATAAGATCTACTATTAATCACAAGTTTCTGAACCAGTTCTGAAAAAGGCAATATTTCTGAATTATCTTTGATTAGGCTCACAACCCCATGTATACCAGCCTGCGCCCACTGTCTGGCCATACCATCCGAAAGATCAGCTGGGAAAATCGAGGTTCCCCATATTGGGGTATATCTATTACACTTGGGGATTTTCATAATCCTACTTATTTTAATCCATACCGTTCTAGCTGCCTTTAAACACTTGAAACAAACTTTTTTATAATAGCTAGGCTCAAGGTACCTAAGAAAGAGCCTTGATGCTTCCTCCCCAACTGCTAGTTGATATATAGATAGTAAGCCATCCTCTATCCGCTCCCAACAGTTCCCCCATTTGTTGCAGAAAAGCTGCCAAATAATAAAAATATAAATTTGGAGCCGCTCAACCACGTCTCTCCTGTGACATGGTTAATATCCTCAAAGCATGTCTTGTTTTTTGGTAGTTCCAAATAAAATTTGAAAAGATAGAATTCATTTTCTGGAATGTGCTATCAGGTAATTCTAAGGGGATAGCTTGAAATTGATATAGTATTTTAGGTAAGATCTTGCTTTTTAAAACATTTACTCTGCCTACTATCATTAGTTGAAGTTTATCCAACCGTCGGGGCTCGGAGGTAGTTTCCTCCAGCACTAGATCAATAATATTTGCCCATAAACTATCCAGATCAGGTCCTATCCTTACCCCCAATTACTTTGCTGTATCTGCCTGACGTGGATCTTGTAGATTACCTTGTCTTGTACAGATTATCTATGTCTTTCCTTTGTTCAATCAGTAGCCTGATCTCCCACATTTCTCCGCCATTCTCTCAATTTCTACTATTGCTGTTGCTGGATTTGATGTAACCACAGCGATATCATCCGCGTATGCAAGTATTTTTGGCTCATATCCATTCGTTTTATTGGGTTCAATCACAGAATTATGAATTATCTGAATAATAAAAGGATCTAAATATATGGCAAAGAGAATTGGGGAGCATGGATATCCCTGCCTAGTGCCCCTTGCCACCTCTATTGGGTCTGATGCCATTCCCATCATTTGTAACCTAGCATACGGTTTGTGATACATCGCCTGAATTGCTGTAATCATTTTAGGGTGAACTCTCTCTCCACTAAGGATCCCCACAAATACTGTCACATTACTCTATCGAAAGCCTTCTCAGCATCCAAGAGAATCACAGCCAGTCCATCTCCCCTAGCCACGGCTATATCTAATAGGGTGATTACCCGTCTGGTATGATCCGTTCTTCCCCTACCCGGTTCAAAATGGGGCGATATGAGCCAGGTAGTGACACTGGTTTCCCCTTCTTATGAAATATTAATATATCTGTTTCCTGTCAAGACTTAGGTGGGACCCTTTGATACTGAACATCTAAAAAAAGATTCTGAAGTAGTACAGCCAGATCACTTTGAAGTATTTTTATATAGCTCCAGTGGAATTTTATCTGGACCAGCGGCTTTCCCTGAGGAAAAGGAATTTAAAGTCAATACTGTTTCTTCCAGCGTGATCTCTTCTTCTAGCTCCAAGCATATGGCAGTATCTAATCTGCTAAACTGTGGATATTCCCCTGCCGTATCTGTTTGAATATCGCTGGGATCCTGTTTATAAAACTGTTCAATAATCTCCATTATCTTGGCAGAAGTAGTTTCCATTTGCCCCTCGGAATTTTTAACTTCTGCTATATTATTCAGAGTGATCTGTTGTCTAATCCTAAGGTATGTACCACACAACAGAGCAGACCAGGTCTGGAAAAAGTGTGTGCCTATACTAGCGAAGGTGCAAGAGATGCATGCATGCATGAACATATGATGTTGAGAGTCACATGCTAGATGAATCCCATCAGACCACCCGTTGTGGTGGATTTTGCGTCATGTGGGATATCACTGATCACTCCAAAAAACCAAACCGACCATGTAGTGTCGATATGGATAAGGATGTCAGAAGACTAGCCGTGATATTCAACATGGAGTGATGTTTTACTAAAGTGCAGTGCTTAAATGATAATAGTGAAATAAAATTGACTACCAGGGTGTTGTAAAGTATTCAGAACACATTCCTTGTGCCAAGAGTTAAAAACACGCCGAGTAATAAGATTACCCTATGGCGAAGCATGAATCGGTCGACATGTTTCAGCCCAAGGGGCATTACCCCGGCTTTCTTCAGGACCATGACTAGAAAATGCTACTGCAAACATGGTTGAAAATGTTACATCAACACAAAACAATGTACTAATAAATAGATACATATCTACCAGGAACTATCACATTTGGATGTCCACTGGAAAGGAAGTAGAACATCTTCTTCCTAGAAAAACACCAGAGTTTGTTTTACAACAACACCATAGATCAATAATACAAACATATAAATACACATAAGCTGCACAGGCTGTACACACTAGCATGAATGAATTACATTCAGCGTGATATGAAAAGCTTAATAGCTCAAACAATATGAGGCATTTCCTCATAGTGCTACTCACCCAGCCTTGTGTGGGTGAAGACCTCACCTCACCCGGCAACCGCTCGGGAGTATGAGGCCCCGCTCTACAGTGTAGAAAAAAGGAAACCATGAGTACACAGCTCTATAGTAACCAGGCCAATTGCTCTACACCCTAACCCAACACACGTGTGCTAGTACCATCACCCTACAACCTTACGGAACCTACACTTAAGGCCATGGACAATACCCAAGGCTACAATGCCTGTAATATCAAAAGGCATGAACAGAATACATAAGTGGTAACCTCTAAGTGTGTTTGCAATCGGTAAAAATAACCTATCTACTAACACAATCTGTAGTTATATGTGCCCCTGGGGTTATAAATATGGACTATACATTATACTAGGCTCATCAAATAGCCTGTGCCCAACAGCAACAAAGTCTTCAGTGAGACCTCAAGTCTAATGTATTAGAAAGGCCGTCCGTGAAGACCAAAGCACAAAATACCTCAACCAAACAGCTAAACTGCAAATTAGCTACAGCAGGAAAACGAAGGGCCAAAAGGAGACTAACCTGTCCGTCGGTGCCTCCGATGGAAAAACGAGCGGAAGTGGAGGTGTTGGTCGGAACCAACCAACAGGCTTTTATAACCGCCGGAGGTATTGTGAAGTGGCAGTGATAGCCATTGAAAGTCTCGCACTCTAAAGGGCGGCGTATAGAGAGAGACATTACTCGTGCGCGCATGAGCAATGACTACAGAAAGGCTGTAGGCACCGGCGTGAGTGAGGAGACACTGCTCCTGTGCACATGCGCGGCGCTCCGTTTTTTTGATATTGTGATATTATTTAAACGGACAAAATAGCGAATGCAATTAAATAAAGAAACGCCCGAAACTGCAAAGTTATTTATCCAGAATGAAAAGCATACACAGGGTGTGATGATAAAAAAGGGTCTCCAAATCACCCTAATTGATATAAATGTCCGATTTAAAAAGCACTTGGTATTTGTCCTGTGCCCAATGTTTCCTTCCCTGGTTAATATTTGACTCAGGTTTATCGTGTATAGTGCTCATGATGTAAAAGGACTGCACCCTAAAGCCAAGTGATAAAAAACTATACAGAGCCACTCAAGGGTACATTGTGAAATCCGTCAGAAGTGATTTGTCATACCGAGGACTCTGACTTAGATTAGTAGCCAATACATGCCTTGTGCAAATTCCCAAAAATAGAGAAAGCACAACATGACCCTTGTGCAGGATCATTACACTCATGATTTATGAGAGTTTAGTCTCAGAGGTTAAAAGGACGGTAGGTCTTGAAACAGGTTATCAGGAGGGAACACGCACAATTGTGTTAGGTGAGCTTAATGGATGCAACTGAAATGCGCTGCAACCTTACAAAAAAGACCCGCAACTGTACAGTTGCTCTAAATCATCAAAAACAAAACAAGTATATGGAGGGTCAAGGGGAATATTTAATGACCTGTCTGCTCATACCCCAAACTACGATATGTACCACACAACAGAGCAGACCAGGTCTGGAAAAAGTGTGTGCCTATACTAGCGAAGGTGCAAGAGATGCATGCATGCATGAACATATGATGTTGAGAGTCACATGCTAGATGAATCCCATCAGACCACCCGTTGTGGTGGATTTTGCGTCATGTGGGATATCACTGATCACTCCAAAAAACCAAACCGACCATGTAGTGTCGATATGGATAAGGATGTCAGTGCTTAAATGATAATAGTGAAATAATATCATTTAAGCACTGCACTTTAGTAAAACATCACTCCATGTTGAATATCACGGCTAGTCTTCTGACATCCTTATCCATATCGACACTACATGGTCGGTTTGGTTTTTTGGAGTGATCAGTGATATCCCACATGACGCAAAATCCACCACAACGGGTGGTCTGATGGGATTCATCTAGCATGTGACTCTCAACATCATATGTTCATGCATGCATGCATCTCTTGCACCTTCGCTAGTATAGGCACACACTTTTTCCAGACCTGGTCTGCTCTGTTGTGTGGTACATATCGTAGTTTGGGGTATGAGCAGACAGGTCATTAAATATTCCCCTTGACCCTCCATATACTTGTTTTGTTTTTGATGATTTAGAGCAACTGTACAGTTGCGGGTCTTTTTTGTAAGGTTGCAGCGCATTTCAGTTGCATCCATTAAGCTCACCTAACACAATTGTGCGTGTTCCCTCCTGATAACCTGTTTCAAGACCTACCGTCCTTTTAACCTCTGAGACTAAACTCTCATAAATCATGAGTGTAATGATCCTGCACAAGGGTCATGTTGTGCTTTCTCTATTTTTGGGAATTTGCACAAGGCATGTATTGGCTACTAATCTAAGTCAGAGTCCTCGGTATGACAAATCACTTCTGACAGATTTCACAATGTACCCTTGAATGGCTCTGTATAGTTTTTTATCACTTGGCTTTAGGGTGCAGTCCTTTTACATCATGAGCACTATACACGATAAACCTGAGTCAAATATTAACCAGGGAAGGAAACATTGGGCACAGGACAAATACCAAGTGCTTTTTAAATCGGACATTTATATCAATTAGGGTGATTTGGAGACCCTTTTTTATCATCACACCCTGTGTATGCTTTTCATTCTGGATAAATAACTTTGCAGTTTCGGGCGTTTCTTTATTTAATTGCATTCGCTATTTTGTCCGTTTAAATAATATCACAATATCAAAAAAACGGAGCGCCGCGCATGTGCACAGGAGCAGTGTCTCCTCACTCACGCCGGTGCCTACAGCCTTTCTGTAGTCATTGCTCATGCGCGCACGAGTAATGTCTCTCTCTATACGCCGCCCTTTAGAGTGCGAGACTCTCAATGGCTATCACTGCCACTTCACAATACCTCCGGCGGTTATAAAAGCCTGTTGGTTGGTTCCGACCAACACCTCCACTTCCGCTCGTTTTTCCATCGGAGGCACCGACGGACAGGTTAGTCTCCTTTTGGCCCTTCGTTTTCCTGCTGTAGCTAATTTGCAGTTTAGCTGTTTGGTTGAGGTATTTTGTGCTTTGGTCTTCACGGACGGCCTTTCTAATACATTAGACTTGAGGTCTCACTGAAGACTTTGTTGCTGTTGGGCACAGGCTATTTGATGAGCCTAGTATAATGTATAGTCCATATTTATAACCCCAGGGGCACATATAACTACAGATTGTGTTAGTAGATAGGTTATTTTTACCGATTGCAAACACACTTAGAGGTTACCACTTATGTATTCTGTTCATGCCTTTTGATATTACAGGCATTGTAGCCTTGGGTATTGTCCATGGCCTTAAGTGTAGGTTCCGTAAGGTTGTAGGGTGATGGTACTAGCACACGTGTGTTGGGTTAGGGTGTAGAGCAATTGGCCTGGTTACTATAGAGCTGTGTACTCATGGTTTCCTTTTTTCTACACTGTAGAGCGGGGCCTCATACTCCCGAGCGGTTGCCGGGTGAGGTGAGGTCTTCACCCACACAAGGCTGGGTGAGTAGCACTATGAGGAAATGCCTCATATTGTTTGAGCTATTAAGCTTTTCATATCACGCTGAATGTAATTCATTCATGCTAGTGTGTACAGCCTGTGCAGCTTATGTGTATTTATATGTTTGTATTATTAATCTATGGTGTTGTTGTAAAACAAACTCTGGTGTTTTTCTAGGAAGAAGATGTTCTACTTCCTTTCCAGTGGACATCCAAATGTGATAGTTCCTGGTAGATATGTATCTATTTATTAGTACATTGTTTTGTGTTGATGTAACATTTTCAACCATGTTTGCAGTAGCATTTTCTAGTCATGGTCCTGAAGAAAGCCGGGGTAATGCCCCTTGGGCTGAAACATGTCGACCGATTCATACTTCGCCATAGGGTAATCTTATTACTCGGCGTGTTTTTAACTCTTGGCACAAGGAATGTGTTCTGAATACTTTACAACACCCTGGTAGTCAATTTTATTTCACTATTATCATTTAAGCACTGCACTTTAGTAAAACATCACTCCATGTTGAATATCACGGCTAGTCTTCTGACATCCTTATCCATATCGACACTACATGGTCGGTTTGGTTTTTTGGAGTGATTAGTGATATCCCACATGACGCAAAATCCACCACAACGGGTGGTCTGATGGGATTCATCTAGCATTTGACTCTCAACATCATATGTTCATGCATGCATGCATCTCTTGCACCTTCGCTAGTATAGGCACACACTTTTTCCAGACCTGGTCTGCTCTGTTGTGTGGTACATATCGTAGTTTGGGGTATGAGCAGACAGGTCATTAAATATTCCCCTTGACCCTCCATATACTTGTTTTGTTTTTGTGTCTAATCCTAAGGGCCAAGAGTCTGCCCATCTTTTCCCCATATTCATATATCTCTCTACGATATATTTGGTATGCCTGGGCTACTTGCCTTTGAAAGAAATTCTTAATCTCTGATTTAACAATGATTATCTGATTCTTAACCGCCATCGATCGAACGCCCTCCCCCTGAGATAACAATTTAGTGTGTTCTATCTCTTACTGTACTAAACGAGTCATAAGGGAGGAGATCTGATTCCTCCGTATTTTCAGCTGTTGGTCTACATAGATTAATATTCCCCCCCTTAAACATCCTTTATATGTATCCCACACAATCGTGCTGGAAGCACTATACCGGTTAATTTAAAAAAAATCCTCTAGTCCAATTTTTATTTTACTTTCTAAAATCGTCATCAGTTAACAATTTCCTATCAAACAACCATGAGCGGAGTTCACTTTCCATGCCCTTGTGTGTTATTTCGAGCACAAGTGGATTGTGATTTGAAAAGATTTGCAGCAGTTTTTTTATCTCTGCTTCCCCCTACAAATTAGCTAAGACCAAACAATAGTCTAAGCAAACATATTTTTGATGTGGGCATGAGAAATAAGTATACCCAGGATTTAGGCTCTTCTTAGCTGCCCGCACATCTACCAGACCATGGCTAGATTTAAGACTGTTTATCGCCCAATTTAACTGCAGCTTTCTCCCCTTATATTTCTGCCCCACCACACTTGAGCTCTCGGAATGAATATCAAAATCGACACATACTATTAGTGGTGTTGGCCACGTAGCAAACTCCAGCTCTAGCTCTTCCCAAAGCTAGGGATCGTCCTGATTTGAAGCATAAATTACTCCTATAGTCACTCCTGTACTTAACGTTTTATTAGCCCATCTATCCCATTTATCAGCCAGAGTCCGTTTGATAATAGCCTCTTGCCGTTTGATAAATATTGCTACTCCCCTTATCATGGAAGTCTGTGAGGAGCAATCTGCCATATCATATCCTGTTATCTGGAGGACACCCCTATTATTCCATGGGATGTGGGTCTCCTGTAAACAGATAGTTTCCGGGTCTATGAACTGCAGGATTTCAAATACTTTGGCTCTTTTAGCTCTGTCATTGAAACCTGCCACAATAACTGAGCAAATTCGTAATTTGTCCATTCCCTACTACCAAAATGAACCATCTCAGTAACCAACTACTCCATCTTTTATTTCTTCTTTCCTTTTCTTTATTTCTAATTCTCCTCCGTTTCATGTAGCTAGATTGGCTTTTTTCCCCTCCCCTCCACCTTCCCCTACCTATCCTGCCCCCACCTCTCCCTTCCATCAACCCACCCACGAAAGCCACTAGACCTATAGTCTAGTAAGGATGACACGGCTCTTGCCGTAATCCATGTGTCACCCCCAATTGTACACGGTCTTTTAATCTATGAATCAAAACATCTTCATTTCTTACCCATTTCCTAAATGAAACACCATTTAAACTACACCCCTGTACCCTACTCCATTCCCTGTCTTAGTACCTCTCCTGGTCCAGCCACCCTAGCATTTCCTACTTAGCTCATCCAAAAATGATTTTGCTTTGATTACTGATGAAAAAAAACAGAGCCTATCTTTAACTTTTATATTTTATACCAACTATAACCTTTAACTTTGCCGGATTCAGGAGGTATGCCTGATCTTCTTTTTCTTGAAAAGGGTTGGTCATCTGCTGTAACCTCCATCCTCTCTCAACAGTCACATTGCAGAAATCAGGTGTTGTAAAAAATTTGACATCCTCCATCTGCCGTTTGCGATCTGGTCTGGGTTTTTCAAAAACGATCTGTCGAAAGAGATAGTTTCCCTAAAAGAAGAGCATTGCACGAGGTCTAGCATCAGCACCTGCCTGCTGCTTCTGTACTGTTGGGACCTGGTGTACTCGTTGGACTGTCTGAGCCCAGTTCTAACCTTCAATCTCGGGGAATGCCTTGACTAACAGGTCAACCGTATAGTGATGGATATCCGTACCCCATTTGTTTTCAGGGATACCCAGGAACCGAAGATTGTTTCTTTGTTGTCAGTTTTCCTGATCTTCAAGCTTCCACTGTATGTCTACGAGTCTAGCCTCATGTGATGTGGCCTGCTGCTGTGTTGCCATCATTTTGGTCTCAATACTACCAGTTCTTGTCTCAAGATCTGTTAAGCAATCTGAGATTTCACTGCATACTTTGGCTATTTTGCGAACAGAGCCATGGATCTTCCAAATAGCAGCTTGGGAACACCTGTTATCCTGTCTAGAATCGTCCGGATGTGCCATAACTGATTGTAATATTGCATCCAAGGTTGTCGTGGTCACTGATTCCATGTTAGCGGGAGATCTGATTTTGTCCCTCACTAATTGACTAGAGGAAGATTAGTCACAGTTTAAGTCTTGTTCTCCCACGGTTGTTCGAGCTGAGAAGACTACTGATTTCACAGACTTTCGTAACGTTGCAGCGGAATCCCTTCCACTAGTGTCATGAGGGCTGTCACTCTTGTCTTCTACTTCACTACCATTTGTTGAGGGAGCCAATCCCACCACTGAATCTATGCCCTATGATAGTGAATAGTAGTAATCTGTCACTTCAACATCAGTTTCCTTTCCCTGATGGATTTTAGCACAAAGTGTTTGGGCCGCGGGTGAGGTAGATCAACCATCATTGCAGCTGTTGACTTTATTTTTCCCTTTAGCGTGGAACTTAACGAGTTTGTCCCCTTATAGATGGTTTTGTTGGCTTAAATCATCTTTGCTTGAGTGAGCTTCTGCCAATGCTACCTGGGCTAGATTCCCATCACACTGATCTCGCATGTCCCCTGCCTACTGTGACTGCTCTCCCTCGTCTTGCCCCCTCTCCACATCATCTGTTCCATCCGTTGTATCCATTATGCCCTTCTCCACTCATTCCCCCCAAGTCTCTACAGTTTCCATTACAGTCTCCATTATACCCGTTTAAGCACCATTAGTTATTTTTAGGGCTTCAGGTATAACCAAGGCATTCTCCCCCACCGCCTCCATTACCTCCATTACCTGCCCAGGGTCCCCAGTTCCAGAATCTTGCTTGGGCAAGTTGTCTTTCGCTGCTCCCACCCCGTCCTGCATTGGATCTCCTGTCGATTAATTTTTGGCAGCGTTCCCCTGCTTAGTTTGTTTCTCACAGCTCTTTGTTCCGACTAGCAGCTCCACGATCGTTGGACCGGCTGGACGTTGCTAGGGCGCTGCTTTTCCTGGGAGATCCTTCCAGGTCAGATTCTGGCTGCGTCGTCCTGGCAATTGAGTCATTCCTCCTCCCGATACAGCCATGCCATCCTCCAGCATTCGGGGTTTCACCGGTGTAGCATTTGCATCCCCCGATGGAGGGCTATCCGCTGTCAATTTCTTTCCTCCTGCTTTTGCCCAGGTCATTGGAGGTCCCTTCAGCTTCATTCTAGCAGGACCCCCATAGTATTGCTCTAACAGCTGAGCAGTTGAAGATCCCCTCTGCTCACAATCAGGATTACAACCAGAACTCAGAGAGCTCAGAGAGCGCCAAATCTGCCAGCAGGTAAAAGCCACTGTTTCTGAAGCAATTTCCCTGTGATTGATCTTTTCCTCTCTATTTTCAAGTAACAGCTTCAATATAGATATAATCATCTCCAAGGTCACCAAAGGCAGGTACTCATATTCACCAGGAAGGGGTTACTGGATTACACTATTGAGCTGCTGCAGCAGCCTAACCTAGCCTGCCGCCATCTTGCTTTCCCTATCCCTTTACATCTAGTTGCTTTGCCAGAGGATCCTTGGGCTAAAGTTGCCCTTGATGTTCCCGGCCCATTTCACTTGTTACCATATGACAAAAAGTTTTTAATAGTTCTAGATGATTATTTCCTGGAGTGGATTTTCTTTGATTTTGTTCCTAATGCCAGCACACTGTCATTAATATAAAAAATGTAAGCAATTTATTTGATTTTCAAGGATCCACAGGGATCTTGCAACTGACAATGGTGCACACTTTGTCTATGCATAAATGAAAGAGTTTGTCGAAAAACACCATATAAGACATCTTAGAGTGGCACTACATTCCCCAACCTCTACTAGCTTAGTTGAGAGAGTAAACAGATTCTTGAAAGAGGGTGTACAATACGCAAGTGGGGTGCCAGTTGATATTTTCCTAAAACAAAAGTTTTGGGCCTTTCATCTCACCCCAGACTTCACTACAGGAGTGTCTCCATTTCTCCTATTAATGAAAAGAAAACCGAAGTCATATGTGTGTCCTGATTGGTTAAAAGACACTTTACCAAAATATAAACTCTGCCATTGCGCCATTGCCAAGATCGTTAAACAGAGAGTGGAGGTTGGACAGGTGAAACAGAAATTATATAATGATGCCACACATGGTGTGAAGTTTTTTTATTTAAAAAAGAATGACTGTGTACTCATCAGACACCCTAACAAGGGGAAAAAAGGGAGAATCTATATTCTCTGAACCAATTCAGATTGAGAAGGTTTCTTAAGGTGCTGTGTGCTTACAAAGTAAAGGGTGGACGAGTAAAAGAATACTTATCACATTAACACCTGAGCAATCAAGTGACATTTGTAGACACAAAGGGGCACATGCAACAAGCATTTTTGTCTTTGCAAACGGGCTGATTCTCAGAAAAAAGGTCATTTGCGAACTTGAAAAAAGGCTTTTCAGATGCAGCAAACACTATTTTTTGATTCAGTAACCTGTTACCGAATTGCAAAATGGGTTTGAGATTCAATAATAGGAATGGGCGTGTTTAGGGCGTGCCTTCCTGAAACCGAATCACATCGGTCTGCATGAATGTTTTGCGACCGAAATGCAGTCGCAAAACATTTGCATATTACCACCTACTTCAAGTACCTAGTCAAGTCCCTACTTCCCATTCGCAATTAGGAAGGGGTCCCAAAGGCCCCCCTTCCCCTATTTGAATGTTTGTAGAAAGCATTTTTCAAGAGCAGGCAATGGTCCCACAGACCACTCCCTGCTCTTAAAAAATGAAAGGAAACCTTTTCATTTTGTTTTTGTAAAGCATCCTGTTATCCTTTAAGGCAAAAGGCCTACTTTATAAAAAAAAAAAGATTGCTTTATTTAAAAGTCATCACGGACACGGTGATCTGCTGACCCCAGCAGGCCACCATCCCTGTGATTTTTGCAATTCATAGGGGGTGCAAATTGCGACCTACCTCATTAATATTCATGATGTAGGTCAATTGTGATCCCCTAGGAATCGCAGAAAGTGTTCAAAGCACTTTCATGCATGCCATTTTGCGATTTCCTGATTGCGAATCGCAAGGATTAGCAATTAGGAAATCGCAAAACGGGGCCTTCTTACATCTGGCCCAAAAATTTGGAGACCGAAAATGGTTTAACTTGGAACATTATGACTTGTCTTCAGACATGGTGCAACCGCAAGTTTCCTCAAATAATAACAATTTTTATGTTGCAGGAGAAATTTCTGCTGATATAACACATGACAATGTTTCGGTGGACTTTCGTAATGATTCTACTCCTTATCCACCTGATACAAGTGTGCAGATTCACCCCATATCTATATATGATGTTTCCATGCCAGCCAGGTCTAAACATTTTTATGTACATTAAATAGTATCGTTATTGTTTATTATAAAAAGGAAGATGATGTTGTTTGGGATCCCTCGCTTTGTTTTTGGGTGATCTGGGGCATGATCACAAACATGTTGGTACATCTAAATGTGGAGCGTGTTCAAGAGCGGAATCACGCATACTGTTTACTTTTGTTTGTTATGGTTTGTATTGAGCTCATGGTCGCATTCATTCTCCATGGTATCCGCAACCGTGTTTCCAGATACTGTAGGGATTTCATGGAGAGATGACCTGCGGTCAGTGGGCTCCTGCTTTATTTGGAATAAATCTTCAAGACCTACCTTCTCAAGTATCTCCTTTATTCTTCTGTTCCACTTACCAGGTGTATACTGGAAGGGATAATTTTGAACACAAAATGATATACCTAGACAAGTTTGAAAACTTTTCCTACTTTGTATGTGTGCTGTACAGTGCAGCACACATACAAAGTCGTTAAAGAAAAGAAAAAAAAATCTCCTTTTGGCACCTGCATTCAAAAGGCATTCATATTTGACACAAACTCATGTCTCTTTTTTTTGGTAGATGCGTCACAAATCACGAGTGGTTGCACGGGAACGCCAATGTAACCCCCCTTGAAGCTTAGTAAAGCAAAGCAGTGCTTCACACTACTTTGAGTTACTTTACGGCAATTTCTAGCACAAAAGAAGTTTTGTCCTGGAAAGCAAATAATGAAAAATAACATTTTGTGCTGGTTTGCGTCACTTTTGTGGTGCAAATACATAGCAAAATGTGGGAGAATCTGCCCCCAAGTCTTGGCCATGCACTCTGTGCCACTGCCGTCGGCTGCTAAACACCGGTCAATAAATCCAACAGAACGTAAATCCAGTTAAAACAAAAGGGATAGTGTAAAGAAGTCAACAGCTCAAATTGAAAGTTAATATTGATATTCTATCGACCTGCACCAGGGAGTCCGTTCAATATTTAAAATTCTTCTGTTCACGTTTTATAAACCAGCTTCAAAACTATACCTTATCCACGAAGTCTTAAAACTTTTTTAAAATAATGGAGACCCATATCAGTATTGCTATAAAGAAACAAAGAAAACAAGCATTGGTATAGCCAATAGGTTTTGCCCTTTGGACCTTTTATGTGTTTAGCTAGAGAAATTGAACATTAATAATTAAATGAAAATGCTGGTGGCTGATATTACAAGTACGAACACAATATATGTTTGAAACACAGCATGTGTCGTCTCTGGCAGAGTCTATGATGGGTCCTCAGTGCCCCAATCACTTGGCGGCTTGTGACATAAAGCTGAAATTGACCCCTCTCCCCTCATTACCCCCTTGCACAGCCTCCTGTTACCAGGGCCGGACTGGGAACCAAAACCCTGTGAAAGTGCTTGGCCGCCCCGCCTCCGGGGTGTTGTGGGGGCTGCCGAGCTCTTTGCCAGGGCCAGTTTTCGGCCGATTTTGTTACAGGGCCAATTTTGCAGCTATGCAGCAAAAACGGCCCTGTAACGAAAACTGCCCTGAAGGGCCCCATACCGGCCCCCCACTGTGCGGCGCACTGGGGATTTCCCGGTGCCCAGTACGGCCAGTCCGTCCCTGCCTGATACCCTTGGTAACGCTGCTCCCGTAACAATGTGGGTTCTTCTCGGGATGCAGAGGGCTCGCGCAGCAGTGGTCTATGTTTATACCTTGTATTAATCTGTCGGCATTTTGGAATGTTTTATACCCGAAGAGTCTCCTTTTTTGTAACTGCGAAATTAATTAAACCACTCAAAATAGAGAAAAAAAACATTTATAGTGCAAAGAAGCTCTGACTCCACCAATTTACTGCCGTTAGTAGCAGTAGCTCTGTTGCCTACGGCTGTATCCCGCCGGCCCCTGTCACACTGATTGGACTACCACACGCCTCTTAGCAGCAAACGGTGATCCCTGCAATCTAGGGCCTTGAGCACTTTCTATGAGCTAACGTGCATTCCTAGCAGCAAACAGCAAGCCATGCAATCCAGGTCCTTGAACACCTTCTACGAGCCAATTTCTTATCGATAGAACAATAACAACTATTTATCAAGTAAAAAATACAACAGAGGTACACAAATGGCGAAGGCTGAAATAAAACCAACAGTAATAACGACGATAAAAATAATAACAAAGCAAGGATACCACTACTGTTAGTCCTGCTACTACGACTAATCACAATAAATCTAAAAACAATAACAATATAAGAATACTGCTGCTAGTACTACTGCTATGACTACTAATAATAAAACAACTAAAAATAAAAACAATAAAAGAAAAGTCTGATGATGAGGTAAGAAAGGGCGAAGAACAGTAATGTATTTATTATTTTACATTGGACTTCTGACCACGGCCTTGGGACCTGAAGCTACTGCCAACTTTGGAGCTTGGGGACCAGGATCGAGTGTTGGCGTCGACTCAACATCCTGGGATCCAGGGCAAAATCATTTACTCTGTTTGTGCTTAAAAAAATTAATGTGTCAGAGAGGAGTGTAACAAGCCCCTCGCGTAAAGCGCACCAATATAAAAATGCTAAGGAAATAGACCTATGAGGAACTCAGAAACACTACAATTGAACTTAATTTTGCAATATAATGTGAAACTAAGCTGTATTTATTTTATTTTTGATGCAGTTTAAAATTGGGATATTTTTACACTTTGTGAATACAAATTGCATTATGTCCGTTCTAGAGAAAAAAAAAGAACCATACGTGGAGAGATGCTGTTTACATAAATAACACTGCATAATGCAGAATGCACATGCCAGCTCAGGCAAAATACTCATATGGCTGAGATACCCGCCACCCCCTCTCAACACAATCCCCAAAAGGAGGGAAACCGGAAACAGTTCTTAAAGTTTTTGGATGTGGGATGGAGTGACCATCCCGGCCGTATTTATTAAAACAAAAAATTAAAACATTAAACGTTTTCATGTTATGTACAATTTCATTATCACATTACGAGTTTGGCTAACCTTAACATAATCTCTAATACAGAGGTTCTCCTAGCCGAACTAGCATCCTACAAAAACATTCTCTAAGAACACTGAAATTGTACATCCTAACGTTTAAGGGCCAACGGCAAGGTCATAACCGGTGTCAAGATCCCTAACCAGACTTACCCCTCCCACTTGGGAGGGGCGACAGCACAGAGGCTTACCTCAAGTGCAACTACTAACAATTTCCCTTGTCTTGACGGGGGCACTTAAGACTCGACGCCATTTAAAGGTCGTTCGAACACTTGTGTGTGGTATCTAGAAGGTATCGTTGACCTCTCCCCACCCCACACAACTTACCGCATCTGCCGTCGCAGATGACACTGGCCCCGGGAAATTCCCCCAGGAGGGGGCTGTAACCCCTCCTACAAAGGAAGGGGCCTTGACCGCCTTTCCTTTACTTCCGGCGTCCCGCCCTTAGACGGGACCGCCTCCCCACTGAGGGGCCAATGGCCACCTCTCCCGAGCGCTCCCATCCGTGTTGGGTGACGCCCACTCATAGGGATCTACCAATTAGTGCTCACCGATCATGACCTTACCGCCTACCAAAAAATAAATACGACAATTCTTTACTCAAACCTATGAAAACATTGGTCGCTACGACCGAAAGAACATGCTAGAAATGCAACACTACATCAAATCATTTTAATCGTAACACCCTAGACGATATTCACCATACTTTATTATGATTAACCACAAACTGATACTGTCACAACCTGTAAACGAAATGGAAAAAACAAACTTATAAATTCACTTTATTGCACAACAACTTGCTGTCCTCAGGGGCTGGTGGGTGGGTCAAAATTGGCTCTTCGTTCCGTCCCGAGCTCACGTGTAGCGAGGAGGTGCAGCTTCGGAGCACAAGAACAAGAGGACGTCTTCTGGTCTTGCGCCTTCTTTTATCCGTCTTCAGGGCGGGCGAAAACCCGCCCCTGCCTGCCCCGAGGGCGTGGCTGGCTGCGTCGGTGTCTAGGCCAGCCCACTCTAGGGCGGGAAAAAGCGCGCCCCGGCTACGCCGCTTCGGGCATACCAGCCGAGACGCGCCTCCCGCCCAAAAATGGCTTCCCGGGGGGATCGAGGCACTCAGCCATACGTTCGGGGGGACCGAGTGGTCGCCCCTTTCCATATGGCTGAGATACCCGCCACCCCCTCTCAACACAATCCCCAAAAGGAGGGAAACCGGAAACAGTTCTTAAAGTTTTTGGATGTGGGATGGAGTGACCATCCCGGCCGTATTTATTAAAACAAAAAATTAAAACATTAAACGTTTTCATGTTATGTACAATTTCATTATCACATTACGAGTTTGGCTAACCTTAACATAATCTCTAATACAGAGGTTCTCCTAGCCGAACTAGCATCCTACAAAAACATTCTCTAAGAACACTGAAATTGTACATCCTAACGTTTAAGGGCCAACGGCAAGGTCATAACCGGTGTCAAGATCCCTAACCAGACTTACCCCTCCCACTTGGGAGGGGCGACAGCACAGAGGCTTACCTCAAGTGCAACTACTAACAATTTCCCTTGTCTTGACGGGGGCACTTAAGACTCGACGCCATTTAAAGGTCGTTCGAACACTTGTGTGTGGTATCTAGAAGGTATCGTTGACCTCTCCCCACCCCACACAACTTACCGCATCTGCCGTCGCAGATGACACTGGCCCCGGGAAATTCCCCCAGGAGGGGGCTGTAACCCCTCCTACAAAGGAAGGGGCCTTGACCGCCTTTCCTTTACTTCCGGCGTCCCGCCCTTAGACGGGACCGCCTCCCCACTGAGGGGCCAATGGCCACCTCTCCCGAGCGCTCCCATCCGTGTTGGGTGACGCCCACTCATAGGGATCTACCAATTAGTGCTCACCGATCATGACCTTACCGCCACAGGTCCGGATAGTTGACCGGCTATCCGGACCCCCCACAAAACTCCTACCTAAAGGTCATGTTTTAAAGATTTTAACCAGGCTAGGAAGTCTCCTATGAGTAACTCATTCCCCGCCCTCGACAAATGCACACCATCCCCCAGATACATACTGTCATCATTAATACAATTATGCGAGATCGAATGCAATGTCTTGGAACGGAACAACCTACTCACTTTGTTATTCAATTTTTTAACAGAATGATTCAAAGCAGGGATCGAGATAGCCCCCCGCCACACTTTACGTGGGATCATATGAGACCACGCAATCAGGCACCCCGGAACTCTCCTCGCTAACCAACTTACCGTGGAAAGCATAGCCTCCAGGAGAAGTCGTCTACCGGTGGTGACCAAATCATTGCCCCCCAAATGCACTATGACTATGGACGGCGGTGACCTCATCCGCTCTAACAAGCCCTCAAAAAATCCCTGAAACTGGTCAATACAGAGACCGCCCCTTCCGTAGAAGGACACTCTGTACCCGTATTCCCCAGGTACGTGAAACATGTCACCTGCTTTGAATACGTCTGCGGCCCGTCTCACGTATGAGTGGCCCACGACCCACACCTCCTTCCTCACAGCCGGTGACGTGCGACCGCTGGCCTGGTGTTGGGTCGACTGCACAGTCTGCCCTGCCGCGTAGGCTTGCACAACTGAAAACAAACAAAAGACAAGAGGCGTGAGTACATGATTACAGCTTCGCAACATGTGCAATCGCACGTACCTCTTATAACAATTGGAGGACCAGCGCCCCACACGTTTCACCTGTTCTACATTAAGACCCCTGGCTGTAGCTTCAGTGGCAGCCCCTATACGAAAGGAGTGGGTCCCAAATTCGCCCGGGTCCAAGCCCGTTGCGGCAATGGCCATTGCAAGCACCCGTTGAAACTGAAACCTCGTCAGCGGGGTGGCGTCTGCATGCCTCAACAATGTCCCCCCCCATGATGCCACTCTCTGTGCTAGGTAATCTTCTAAGCACTGTACCGGACACATGGATGACTCGGGGTCCCTGCGAATGATCGTGCAGTCCCCTCTCCCATCTTGGTCAGTCTTAGACCTGAGAAAGGAGACAATCATCGCATCCCCCCTGATCTGAACATGTTCCCTGCACAAGCCCCCCGTCACATCCTGTTTGTTCCTTGCAACCAGCTCACTAACTCTCATAGCCCCGTGAAACGCCAGCGTAAATGCAGTCCGGAACAAACAGGTCTCAAAAGGGGACGAGCATGTGTTAGGGAGTGTGTCCAGTAACTGGGACAACCTGTCTAGACCTATCGGTCGTCTCACGTCTACTCTGCGACCCTCTAGGCGTTGCCACCCACGCAGCGCTTTCTGTACTGTGAAAGACGCTGCTGGGTCCAGGATGCCATGGGCCCTGGCAACAAAGGAAATGGCGGCACGATGCCTTTGGGCCGTAGCCACCGATTTCCCAGCCCTATGTAAAGACATCAGAAAGAGTACTACCCACTCTTCCTGACCCCAAAGACCCCCTCTCTCTGCCCCTAAAAAGGCTAAATAGGCCTGGAACGCCCCTTCATATGCCTTCCTTGTCCTGGGTGCTAGACTCTCTCCCACGAGGTGACGAAGTTCGGGGCACCGAGAGACCAGAGAGCTTCGGGGAAGGGTGCCGGCTCCGGGTCCGCTGAAGGAAGGAAACCCGAGAAAGCCTGCATGTGAAAACGAGACAGTGCGTCAGCAGCCTGATTCATCACCCCTGGGACATGTTTTGCTCTGAATACCACGTTCAGTTGCATACATAGTAGGACAATTTCTTTGAGCAGCCTCAAAATCAACTTACAATGGGCTGACTGACTATTGATGCATTCTACCACGGTCATATTGTCGGACCAAAAAACGACAGAATGATCTCTGAAACCTTCTGGCCAGGTTCTCAGGGCCACGAGAATGGGAAATAATTCAAGGAAAGCAATATTACTCGTTAGCCCCTTCTCGTGCCACCATAGGGGCCATCTTTGAGCAGACCAGTTCGTGCCGAAGATGGCGCCAAAATCTATGCTTCCTGCTGAATCTGTCCATAGCCCAAGCTCTTCTGAGGACACGGCTGGCCTGTTCCAGACGACTCGGCCATTGAAGTCCGCCAAGAATGCTAACCATATCCGCATGTCCTGGCGGACCTCAGCCGATAACCTCGTGCGATGATGACCCTCCTTCAGGCCAACCATCGCTTGGGCAATGGAGCGGGAAAAGGGGCGAGCCATTGGGATTACCCTCAAGGCAAAGTTCAACTTTCCCACTAATTGTTGCAACTGATGCAGTGTAACCTTAGGTGTATTCAAACATACTCGGAGGGCTGTCCTGAATTTCAACACTTTGCTAGCTGGTAAACGGAAACACCCCTCCCTTGAGTCCAACTCGATCCCCAAAAATTCGAGGCAAGTCGTGGGACCCATAGTTTTACCCGGTGCCAACGGCACGCCAAATTGACCCATCAACACACAGAATTCATCTAAGGCCTGGGCACATTCGGGATTTCGGGCGGGACCAAGGAACAAAAAATCGTCAAGGTAGTGCATTACATTTCGAAAACCCGTTTTCTTAGTGAACACCCATTGCAGGAAAGTACTGAATTGCTCAAAATAAGCACATGATATAGAGCATCCCATTGGCATACACCTATCCATGTAAAATGATCCCTGGAACCCGAATCCCAAAAGACGCTGATCGTCTGGGTGTACCGGGAGCAACCGGAACGCTGACTCGATATCAGATTTCGCCATCAACGTCCCGGGCCCCAGGCGATTCAAGATGGCTACTGCCTCATCAAAAGATGCGTATCGCACCGAACAAACTTCTGGATCAATTGCGTCGTTCACCGAAAGACCATGTGGAGCAGACAGATTATGAATTAATCGAAACTCACCTGGGTCCTTCTTGGGGACCACCCCTAACGGAGAACAAACAAAATCCGGTACCGGGGGTACACTAAACGGGCCGGCGACCCGTCCCCGGCTAACCTCTTTCTGAATTTTCTCTTGCACTACAGATGTATGTTGTAGAACGGAAAGTTGATTTTTGCACATCCCTACACCCTGAAAGTCCCCTACCGGGATGCGGAAACCATGTGTAAAACCGTTCCGCAGCACCCCGGCAGAAGTCCGATCCGGGTATTCGCTGAGCCAGGGAATCATTGCCAAGGTATCAATCGGAGTTGGTAAAGGCGCCCCTCGGCCTAGATTAGACCTGTTTGGCGCCTCCCTTACCCCCATTCTCACTCGTTCTGGCTCTGCACGATGACTCAGGATGGGATGACCCACACGTACTACATTCGTGTCTAAATTTACATGATCCCGGAGGCCTGGTACATTTCCCTCTGTTGAAGTTATAACAGAAACCCTTTCTCCCTGTATTGCCTGCGGGCCTCGACTGGTCGTCGGTGCTCGTACTTGGTCGAAAGGGCGACCCCACATTTTGGCGGGAGTAATCAACAACATTGCTCCCAACCAATGGCATTCTTAACATTCCCGATTCTTTCATTTTATCCCATGTTAAAGAATCGTAGCAATCCCAAGTCAAACTCTTGTTATGTTCTTTTTCTTTCCTGAACAGATTATCATAACAAAACCAATGGTTACCTTGATACGCTGTCGAGTAACCCATAATTCTTGATTGGTAAACGGGAAACTCAGGAAGCAACTCGGGCCTACGTTCCCCCAAAATCGATGTAAAAATACCCCACGCATTGCCCCAGTTACCAATATTCTCATTTACCTTAAAGGCGGCCATTTTTGCGCGCCAAACACTCGGATGCATTAGGTCCTTCTGACTTTTTACATGCTCCACATCATAATGATCAACAAGCAAGGAAAAAATATTCACGTATTCCCCTGCCCAGATCTTTTCCTTTATCGCTAAGGGCACATGTTGTCCCAATCTCTCTCTACGAGAGGGTGCTGACTCGTCCCGTGCAATCGGCAATGGCCGCTTACCTGAACCGGACGCAGCTTCTGCCGCTTGCGGCTTGTCTATCCCCGCCAACGGTGCAGCCACTCTAGCTGCCTCTTTCTTCTCACGAAGCCCTTTTATCAGCGCCTGTGCCTCGGCAGCCGTGGCGCCATCACTGCTATCCCCCAACCATGCTGCTAGCTGTGCTGCCAGCTCGGGGGGCATGTCTTCCTTGGGTGTCGGGGTGACGACAACGGGGATTGGATTCCCCTCGACCGGTACTGGGGTCGGCGCCTCGAGCGGGGCAGAGGGAACCGGGGCGTCTCCACCGGCTGGAACCCTTCTCGGCCTCTTAGGTCTCCCTCCAGCCGGCGCAGGGGCCGAACCCTCCTCCCCATCTCGCTCCGCCAACCGTTTCTTTATGTCGGACACCTCTTTGCAAAGGGCCCGCACCATCTGGTCGGTCGTCATTCTCTTTGCGCCTTTCTTGGGCATCTCTCCGAGGAAGTATCTGGAAGACAAAGAAAAGGATCAAAAACGCTCAAAATTGGCTCTTCGTTCCGTCCCGAGCTCACGTGTAGCGAGGAGGTGCAGCTTCGGAGCACAAGAACAAGAGGACGTCTTCTGGTCTTGCGCCTTCTTTTATCCGTCTTCAGGGCGGGCGAAAACCCGCCCCTGCCTGCCCCGAGGGCGTGGCTGGCTGCGTCGGTGTCTAGGCCAGCCCACTCTAGGGCGGGAAAAAGCGCGCCCCGGCTACGCCGCTTCGGGCATACCAGCCGAGACGCGCCTCCCGCCCAAAAATGGCTTCCCGGGGGGATCGAGGCACTCAGCCATACGTTCGGGGGGACCGAGTGGTCGCCCCTTTCCAGGAGTGGTGCAGGGGAGGAGGCACAGCAGCTGCCGCCCTGCACGCATCTGCTCGCTTCCGCAGGCAAAACGCTGTGGGAGTGAATCATTTGGAGGAGGTGAGCCTTACACCCACCTTTAGCCATTTGCAGGCTTTGATTCCAAAAAGACCCATGCAAAAGCCAACCCAATGCGTGGGAGGAGTCAGACCCACAGAATAATCACAAGAAGCCTCGCAGAGTAGCACATGCGCGCTGCTAAGCTCGACCTAAAAATGAAAATAAGGGAGACTTACACTTGGAAAGAGAGAGGGAAGGAAGAAAGGAAAGTAACTGATGAATGAAAAATGTGAAGAAATATATATAATGAAAGAAAAAGAGTGAAGAACGAAAGAATAAATCATAGAAATTAACTATGAGTTAAAATTTAAGAAATAAGTAAAATAGAAAAGCAAATGAAGGAAGAGAAACAGAAAGTTAAAAAAGAGCTGTATTGTTTAGCTTATGATGAATAGATACACGTTTACCTAGACAAGGTAGTGAATATTAACATTCAGTGCATGATCATCAAAAGTATTAATAACAAGGAAACTTTCATCAGTGCCCCTTCGGACAAGGGACACTTAATTAAATATGCTAATTAGAATTGTGGTTCAGTAAATAAAATGCATTATCTGCAGGCACATTCAAAGGTAGCAGATGAACTGATGACCTAATAAACCGGTCAAGAGGCAGTAATGCGGGAATCACAAGCATTCCAGAAGGCAAAAAGCAAAGATGCTGTCAGTATTCATCAGTGTGCCAGATGTGCCATTTTTAAGGTTATCACATAGTAGTGCCATGGAAAGAAAGGGAATAATTACCACAGTGTTTCCAGAACATTTCTGAATGACAATTCAAAGTTACCACCTCACGATGGGGACAGGATGTAGCCTTACAGCCAGAGCGG
Organism: Lissotriton vulgaris; assembly: GCF_964263255.1. NCBI lineage: Eukaryota > Metazoa > Chordata > Amphibia > Caudata > Salamandridae > Lissotriton > Lissotriton vulgaris. The sequence continues at coordinate 1,849,899,781 of NC_141685.1, forward strand.
TCGACCTCGAAGTTGGGGAACCGGGTTGAGTCTCAGCAAGGACTCTAAACATCCTGTGATTCAGGGCAAATCATTTAATCTCCCAGTGCCTAACACAAATGAATTTGTCCTTCTGTAACAAAACTGGTGATATGTAAAACGCTCTGATACCTGATGTCTCGAGTCTAGTTCGTGCTATATAAAACTCTAACAAAAATGATGGTTGTTTTGCTCCAATACTTGGAAAATACTCATACTGAAATCAAGATTACAAAAACTGGATTAACATCGACAAAGTTATTTATATATTGCACAGAAGAGTTGTCAGACCCACTCTGTAAAATAACCAACAGTTAGTAAATCTCAAGCCTGTGATGGAACAGTTTATGAGTTTGGAAAATGCAATTGGGTCTTTGAGGGTGAGAAGACCCCCCATGCATTATAACAGGAATATAAGTGGCTCAGGCACCAAAATGTATAAATATAGGCAAGGGAAATTTCTGCAAAGAGTTTCAAATACACGTTATCAATCCAAGAGTGATCGGTGACTGAAAAATATCAAACACAGGAAATTCATAATGAAGTATTTATGCCTTGATCATCAATATTATAGAGGCAGTTCATAAATTGCTAGCCACTATTGATCACAGCCATCACAGGGGTTGTGTCTGCTAAGTTCAGCATTTTTCCATTGTGTCCTCGGTCTAACTACTACATGTGCAGGCCGGAGCAGACGCACCACCTGCACACATGACATTTTCCCTGGTAAGACTACCGAGCTCCATGTTGATGTGCTTACTTCCTGATTACACGGTACTACCGTTAACACAGTACTCATGGAAATTACACTTATTATTTGCAGAGATCTACTCGGTCCGCTAACAGGTCTAGTCCACAGTCTCTTCATCCACCAAAACGCCGTGAACAATCACTCTGTGGCTGTGCATCTCCTGGTTGCCAGCCCCTTCTACTCATAATATGGTAAGCAATTGAACAGACAGTATTTCTACCAACCTGCCATATGAATAAGTACTTTTTTCTTAGTTCTTAATTTGTCTTAAATTATTCTTTTTTTACCTTTCCTCTCACACTTGAAGCACCCGGCTGGGTCCCTTGTGAGTATTCTCTCTACCTTTTGTCTCACTTTATTGGTGATGCACACCTTTCATGTAGATGCTCAACCCCCTTGACAGGTACTAAAAAGTCCAGTGTACCTTCTAACAGCACTGTAGCTGGAATCAAACACCCTTAGTGATATCATTCTTTTCTCCTTTTAAACTCACAGATGCCCCCACACCTTTAGGTCCTGATGAGACCCTATAACGCACACAGGGTCGACACGCCATCAACATCTAATTAAAGCAAACCATTTCATTCAGCTCTGACTATTTTGTAAAGTAGCTGTGAATATTGGTAAATAATTGATGGTCAACTTTAAATATTGTGGAAACCAAGCTCAAAATGTCACTAATTTGTCACACATGTTTTTATGGTTCCATTAACACAAGGGACACAGAGCACTATTGTTTTTCCTTTTCGGTAAATATTTGGTATAAATCTTGAATAGATATAAAATAACCATTGTTAATGCATACAGAGGTGTTCATGGTCTCCCTTCCTTTTGACATCATTTAACCCGTTATTATTGCAAATGTGCATACTATTATCAATATAAACTAGCAACTTTTTCCACAGGAACCATTCTTTCTGTTACATCTAAAAATAATCCAGCAGGAAAAGGTTGAACGCTGAACCTGAGCATGGCTCTGCGGGCTGGATACCTTAACTGTGACATCTGGTGTGCTGCAAAATCTAAGATGTGACCTCTATGATCAAGCATTAGCACCTTGTTAAGGTCCTTGGGCGGGGGAAAAAATCACTGAGTCCAACTTTTATTCTGTTGCTGGGATTGTTCATTTTGGTCACACCTGCAGGCTCCACATTCTCATTGGATTCTTCTAGGCACCACATCTCTCTCCGGTGATGACCTTGTGACATACAGTCTTCTGTGATCGCTGGGCCTTCCTGGAGTCAGAACTCACTTGGTCTGTTGCATTCCTGGTGGAGCAAATAGAAGGACACCCCTGCTTTTCTAAGTCCAGACCCCAGACTACTTTCCTCTTAATGCAGGGTGGTTAACTCCACCTAGAAATGTGTAATGGCTTTTAGAATTAAGATCGGTGGCAGAATTGGTTCAGGCAGATCAAGCAGTACAAAGTACATTTTTGCAAAGTCATTTTCTCACTGATTGATCTCATAGGTAGATCAGATTTTGAAGATTAAAAGGAAAATAACTGGGACCCATGTTGCAAAAATATTTTCAAGTGGAGATACAAAATGATAATTGCAAAAATATCTTGGCTTGTTGCTGGAGAATGTAGCCCCAAACTACACATTGACGACACCTAGTAGACCTTCAGTTTCTGAAAGGACACATATTTCAAATATGTTGGGTGGTACTTGGCTACATTGCATATTTAAGGGGTGATGTAATATTTAAAATAGGTTTTCAAACATGGCAAAGACATGTCTCAATTCCATGTGTCACTAGAGTACTTTAAAGCTTCAGCCAGCACAGTGGTGCTCCTAACACCATATATTTTTGTCAAGCATGTAGATAGTATAGATATACACTGCACCTAACATACAAAATGTTCCTACCATTAGTGCAATGTCTGTGCCATATACCACAACTTTAAAGGAAAGTTAAGTAGGCAAAATGAGTAAAATCAGTTTTACCAATACCTTTCACACTGTAGCACAAATAAGCATTGTCACAGCGCATAGAGTCCTAATACTATCCACAAATATGGTCCGGAAAATGCAAAAAATCAGGTGTGAGCATACCGAAAAGGTGGCTTTCCACCACATTTCTGCAGGGTCTAAAGCAGACCCATTCACCTACCCACACATGCCTCTTTACCTGTGGTTGACATAAGGAGTTCACACAATAGGCATGACTTCCAACACTTGGCCTCCTTTGCTCTACTTTGATGGTTGTGCTCTACATCGTTTGTGTGTGAAGAAAATTACATTGATTGCTGCTTCCTATCTTGTAACCCTTCTGTAGATTTTCTCTTGTCATTGAGTTTAGCCCTTGTAATTTTATCTGACCAGAGTGGCGTACTGTATATAGTAAATGGCTTGAAATTCTGTATCCAAGGAGTGTGGGGAGAAACATCAGTAGCAACACCCATAAACATCTTTCTCACCTTAGTACTCTTTGCTTTACTTACCTAACCCTCATGATCATGGGCAGTTAACTTATATGAGGTACATCAGTTTCCACCTTCCTTTCCCCTGGTATCTGATTTGTTCGCCAAACTCTTACCTTCCCCCTTTCTACAAGCAATTTTTGTAAATGAAGCATGCCCCCTTAATCCAGCTAATACTTATCTCTTCAATAAGTCATTTTGGTTCTCTAATCAAACACCCAGATCTGGTCATGTAAGACTGTGGAAAAAACTGAGTTGTTTCAATGATAGGCACTGGTAACAGAGGCATTGATATAGTCGGGCTATCTGGATTCTCAGGTAGCTAAGTTTCACTTCCGACATCTTGAGTTGGCAAATGTCGAGGCAGGTACTGTAAATGCAAAGACTCTTGCATAATGCATTTTCCAGGATAGTGAGCAGTCACCATGTGCCCTTTACTAGTCACAGCCCTCGGTGGGTCAACATCAAAAGGCATCAGGTTTGCATTTCCATTTCTGCCTGACAATAACTTGGAGCCCTATGTATCAACACCTTCATTTGCGTTTCTCAAATAACAAATTTTTAGAAATCGCTATTTGAGAATTGCAAAAAGGGATGTATGTAAAAAAACGCAATTTTTTAGCGATTTCTTAATATTCCTTAATTGCGATTAGCAAATTGCTATTTGAGAATTGCAAAAAGGGATGTATGTAAAAAAACGCAATTTTTTAGCGATTTCTTAATATTCCTTAATTGCGATTAGCAAATTGCGAAATCGCAATTAAGAAATACTTTCCCATTCATTTCTATGGACCAGGAGGCCCATTGGAATGAATGGGAAGTTATTCTCAATTTGCGATTCACAATTTGAGAATCGCAAACTGAGAATAATTTCAAGGGTGCAAGGGTGTCATTAGGACACCCTGATGCACCCCTGAAATTTACATGGGCATGTATGTGCGCCACATGGCACCTTCACAAATGGCAGAAAGTGCATTTGTGAAAGAAATCACAAATTGCCACCAACCTGAAGTTGGTGGTAATTTGCGATTTCCTAAGGAGAAATCGCAAAACTTCAGAGGTTGCTGCATAGCATTTAAGGAATCGTAATTTGCGATTCCTTAAATGTTTATGCAAAGTTAAGGAATCGCCAATTTTGCGATTCCTTAAATTTGCAATGCTATTATCCTCACACATACCGTTTTCCGAATTTTGATTTGCAAATGCTGCTTTTTTGCGATTCGCAGCGTTTGCGAATCAAAAGTTGGTTGATACATATGGCCCTTGGTCTCTTCTTTTCAACACAGTGCTCCGAGCACAACAGCGTTTGTCCGCATAAGTTTTTATTTTGTGTTTGTTTGACAAATCAGTATTGGGACGTTTATCACTGTCAATAAATCTCTCAGTGGTCCATTGGGGCAATTTTGTTCCTATGACTTTCCCAAACAGTAGGGGGCAGAGCCTTTAGCCGAGGTAGAATTGGGAGTTGGCCTGTGTGCATGAAACATAGACTGAAGCACTGATTTGAGTTTAGGCTTTTTCAGCACAGCATGTTGAACGGCTTTCTTGAGGGTGCCCATAAATCTCTCAACAACATCATTTGCCTGTGGCCAGAGAGGTGTGCTTTTCTGATGCTTGACATTCAGATGCGTGAAAAATGATTTGGAAGATCAGACATGTTAAATGGATGTAGGGTTGTTTTAGATGGCAAGCAGTTGCACACATGACATGCCCTTAACTCTTTTGTAGCTCTTTCATCAAGAGGAGGGAACAACACTCAGTCTCGTAAATCCTTTCTAGTAGCAACATCTCCACAATATCTCTCATGCACCAGTTCAATAATTTGTTGTCTCATACTTTCAGGTATGACAATTCTCGACCTTCCTAAGATGATGCCTTCTGGGGTAATTGAAAGTTCTTCCTGCACATTTTTTAATTTCTGGTATTCAAAATCATCATGAAGCAATCAAGTATGTTTTCGCCACAATTGATTTACAATAATGTCTTTGTGTATTAGCAAATATCTGTCAGTGCTTGTGATAGAAATGATTTGTTCCACCAATAGGGGAGTAGAGGTACTGGACTTCACAATGAAATTAACATAAGCATCAGCTGATTTAAAAGTAGTGCCAGGACAATGTATTGATACACGGGAGAAGTAGTCAGCAGCATTTTGATTTTTTCCTGGACAATGCACATTCATAAATTCATACTCCTGCAATTGCAATCCCCACCTCTTGATGCGAGGGGGCACCTTGGCTTTAGGATTGCCGAAAATGGTGAGCAAAGCTTGTTAGTCAGTGACAACTGTGAAATACATGCTGTATAGCAACAGAAGAAAATGCTCATAAGCCCACAGCACAGCAAAGCTCTTTTATTTCAGGTTGTGAATAGGCAAAGTTCTGTTGATGGAAAACTTTGGCTGGCATAAGCCACATCGTGCTTTGGGGCATTGGGTTGTCCAGTGTGCTGGGCAAGGATGGCACCCAACCTCACTGGGGTTGCATCACCAACAACCTCCTTCTGCAATTTCAAATCAAAGAATGACATTTCAGTGGCATTCTCAATTGCATTCTTGATTTTCTTGAAGCTTTGTTCACATTCACATGACCAAAATTGAATCAACAGGGCACTTACAGTGGCAAAACCACTTATATACCTTGACCAATCACTGGCCATACCAAAGAAGGATCACAGCATTGCTACATCTTAAGGGAGAGAAGTGGATGTCAAGGCTTGTACTTTGTTTGAAGCTGGCGTCAATTGAGCATAAGAAAAGATATGCCCAGACAACTTGAACTTGGTTTTATGAAAATCACACTTTGCCGTATTTAAAGTGAGATCTGCATCGGCAGTATACAACACACATACATTTCAACTGCTGCACTTTAATGATCGACACTTAGGATTGGGTCGTCTCTTTCAAATTGAATTGTAAACCTGAAACCCTATGTTGTCTACATATTATTAAGTTTAGGTTCACTTGTGTAAATATTCACTTGGGACACGCCATCACCTTTTTTGATTACGTATGTGTTTATAATGTTGTGGAAATTTTGTATAAATTGTTAATATACATTTACATAAATGACTCTGATTTGATCAGTATATTCTCATTGTGTATACACAGCTTCCTTTTTTCAACATCTATATCAATCACCCCAATTGCCATTGTGCATTACTATTATCTGAATTAATTGTTATTTTCCCACAGGAGCCATTGTTTCTTGTAAAAAGTATCAGCATTCTAATCATTTTATTTGCTCATGTTTCCGTAATGCTTATGATTGTGGAAACATTTTGCATAATGCACATTTCCATTCCGATACTACCATTTCTCATTTTTTTTTATTTCACTAACATTGCTTTTTATTTTGAATACATTATTTAATCAGTTATGTTTATAACAGTGTTTTCCTTCTTTTTTGCTTTTTTACCTACAGTTCTCCTTTTCTAAGCAAGGGATATTTACATAATAGAGATGCATTCTTATGTGACATCAATGTAGAGTTATGAAAGCTGCCCCAGAAAAGATTGATGTGAACACAGGCAAAGTGGCATTGTGCTGTCCCATCGCGTGAAAAGGCCATACTTCATGATCACAATGGTAGTTTAATACCCGCTATACCATAGCAACTCCACTCTTGCCAGGCTGACTCATAGTTAAATTACAACTGTTGTGTTTGGTCATTATGGAGGTCATTAGGATGGCGGGCGGACTTTGCCCGCCCGCCATCCTCACGGCCATCCTCACGGGGATTGGGACCACCCGCCATAACGGCGGGGGTCCCGTGTTGGGGTTTAGGATGCGCCCGCCACAGTGGCGGGCGCATCCCTCATTTTTAACATTGTGGCGGGCGGTGCTCTCTGCACCGACCACCACAATGCTAAAAATGTATGTATGCATTTGCATACACGAAGCGGCAGGCGCCGCGCGGTGCCGGCCGCTTCGTGTATGCAAATGCTGGGGGGTACCACAGGTACCCCCGTGTGCACCCCCCACCTCTCCTTCACTATGGGGGCCAGCAGGGGGCCCCCAAAGTGAAGACCGCATGCGATGCCACCACGGAAAGGAATCTGACCGAGCCCATTGTAATATGGCTGGCGGTGTCTAATAGACAGTGCCACCATATTAATCCTTTTCCGCCCCGGCCGCAAGGCGACTGGGGCGGAAAAGCGGCGGATGGTCTTTCCATCCGCTGCGGTCCCCCCGCCATACAAATATGGCGGGGGAGGAATATAGGTGCAGATGGCTGGAGGATTACCCCCGCCAGCCCGCGGTGGCTACCGCCAGCCTGGGGGGGACAATCCGCCCGCCATCCTAATGGGCCCCTAAGTCTTTATTATGTACTCCTATTTAATGTAAACAAAAAGTGGTACCCTTCCCATATTTATAGTTATGAAAAGTCAGCTTATGATTTCATTACCTGTGTCCAGATGCTTCTAAAGGGCCATGGATTAAGGCAGTGGCAAGCAAAGATGTAACTAAGAGAATATAAGGTGTACTTTGCGATACATATCGAGCCTTAAAAAGCTGATTGAAAACTGACAATGCAGGATCTGTGTTTTTATGTCTTGGCATCTTCAAACGAGTTTCATTTTTTTCCGTTGAATGTTTTATTTGAAAGCAGTGACGATTTTATCGATGACTTCCTCAGCTTCATTAGCCAATAGCAACCAGGCTCCCTAGGCAACAGCAATAAAATGCTCTTTAGTAGTTCTGCACTTAAAATAGTTTTATTGCTATATGTTCTCACTCAGCTCTTTAGGCTCAAATACTCCAATGGGCTGAGGAGGCAGTCATGCAAATGACTTCAGAAACTCACGCAACAGTGCGCTTTTACAAGCCCCATTTACTAAGCAGTCGTAAATTATTCAGTCTGTGGTGATAGCTTTTACCACATAACATTTTACTGCTGATTGCCCGATAAATGTACTTCGCCATGCACATGCCTCAAAGTCGACATAAGAATCGATGCAAGGTTTCAATATCACGGGAGGTTATTATTTCCTGACTCATTTCAAACGGGGCATGCAATCATCTTATGCCTTGGGAGGGTTCTAAACTTAACTGTCTTAGCACAATTGGTTACATAATCCATAAATGTTGTCCTGTTCTTCCTTGTAGCTCTTTTGTACCTTTGAATATTCAACAGCTATAGGAAACCAGTTTCGTTATCCTAGAAATTATACTTTCAGGAGCGTTCACATCATCGCTGGTTAAGTGTAAATGAATTATAGAAGCAAATGGAACATGCAAAGTTGTTGCTTCAATGTATTGTTGGAATACATCTAAACACTATAAATTAAATGCAAAGTTGTACTACTTGGAAAGTTGTTAATTAAGCCAGCACTGATTCTTAAGAAGATACCACTTCAGAATGTGCAGCATCCAGTGAAGTCTACCTAAATACAGCCAAATATGACACAATTTGCGTCACTGAACAGAATATTTTATTGACAGGATATTTGATTTAGTACGTCACATAAGTCTCGCTCCTGCACAGTCACTGGGCCTGGACACATTCATTTACATGATGTTAGTTGTTTGGTGTGTCATACCGCTTTTTAAAAAGTACTCTCTTTTTTTGTTTTGCTTTGTTCACTGCATCAGGCAATTGTTAATGCTTTATTCATGACACAATTGCAAGACCGACTCTAACATGACCAACTGTTTATTGGTTTCTTCTACTTATCAGGACAGTCATTTTTAGGTCGAGCATTCGCGACCTCGTGTATATACTATAGTATTTACTCATATATTATATATACTTATATATGTGTATGTAGTTTGTGGGCTCTGGAGATCAGCCCTAGGACTTGTCTGCTTCCGCTTAGGGACTTCTTTTTCTGTTCAACTGCCTCTATTTAACTTTCTTGATTGAAAACGATCAGCAGAGGTCAGTAAAATACCTGAATCTCTTTGGCATTCTTTAGATTCCAGTCCATAGAAATTGCCTTCCATAAGCACCCTTAGACAATAATGTTTTTTCAAATCTTGTATTTTCATTGATATGACCATCGAAGGCCCTGATTTGGACTATACCATTTCCAGCTGAAAGGCAATATTTCTCTCCATGTGTTCCCATAACTGGCCTGTCATGCAGTTTGGGGCTTACTTTCCACCATGTTAAAGAACAGTAGACGGTTCAGCACCAAGGCTAATGTGCTGCATAGCTAAATACATATAAGGTTGCATCTCCTTCCTCGCCGGAAGGACACAGAGAGTCCGCCTCCCCCTGTTCAGATCAGAAGCCACCGAAGTCATCTGCGGCGTTCCTCAAGGCTCCTCGCTCAGCCCAACCCTCTTCAACGTCTACATGAGTCCCCTCGCAGCCATCGCACGCCAGCACAACCTCAACATCATCTCCTACGCCGACAACACCCAGCTGATCCTCTCCCTCACCAACGACCCCGCCACCACCAGAGCCAACCTACACGAAGGGATGAAAGAGGTAGCCGAATGGATGAAGAACAGCCGCCTGAAACTGAACTCTGATAAGACGGAAGTCCTCATCTTGGGATCCTCACCCTCTGCCTGGGATGACTCCTGGTGGCCCCCCGCCCTAGGCAGCACACCCAAACCAACGGACCACGCACGCAACCTGGGCTTCATCCTGGACTCCTCCCTCTCCATGACCAGACAAATCAACGCCGTCTCCTCACCGTGCTTCAATACCCTACGCATGCTACGCAAGATCTTCCGGTGGATCCCCACTGAGACCAGGAAGACGTTCACCCAGGCACTCGTCACCAGCCGATTGGACTACGGCAACTCCCTCCACGCCGGAACCACCGTCAAACTCCAGAAGAGACTCCAGCGGATCCAGAACGCCTCAGCACGACTCATCCTGGACATCCCCCGCCGCAGCCACATCTTCGGACACCTGAGAGACCTGCACTGGCTCCCGGTCAACAAGCGAATCACCTTCCATCTCCTCACCCACGCACACAAAGCCCTGCACAACCAAGGCCCAGGATACCTCAACAGCTGCCTCAACTTCTACGCTCCCAAACGCCAGCTTCGATCGACCAGCCACGCCCTTGCCGCCGTCCCACGCATCCAAAGAGCCACCACAGGGGGAAGGTCCTTCTCCTACCTCGCCGCCAAGACCTGGAACTCCCTCCCGACCCACATCCGCCTGACCCAGGACCACCTCGCCTTCAGGAAGCAGCTCAAGACCTGGCTGTTCGAGCAGAAGCGGACCCCCCCTCCCCTAGCGCCTTGAGAGCCCCCGGGTGAGTAGTGCGCTATACAAATGCTTTGATTGATTGATTGAATGCTTGTTGAGTCAGGCGTCCCAAAGTCAAAGTCAAAACAAAGTTACTCGTTTGTTATCTCAAAGCCCCCTTATCACTTTGGCAGCATCTCTTTGATAATTTTGCCCGGAGACTTTGCAGTACCTCAAATAATAAATACAGGCTAGGGAAACAGCTAAAGAGTTAAGTTATTCAATGCCCAGAATATGGGACTTTTTAATTACCAGTAATTGGTAGTATGTATAAGAATTAGGGTGTGTCACCTGTTTCTTAAAGAAAATAGAGTAGATATACTCAGAGCAATGATGAACACTGAGCATTGGCATCTTAATTTAGCTTCTAGAAATCAAGCAAAAACATTGGAGTAGAAAAAGGGAATATGCACATTTATATGTTGAAATTCGTATGTCTATTATCTCAGGGATGTCTAGTTACTAGTTACAGTCTCAGATACTGCAGACTTGTACTGCAAGGACTTTTTCTGATTCAAAAGGGCATCTAGTAATGGCTTACTATGCAGTATGTTTAGGAAAGACTATTCAAGAATTTGCACCTGACTTAAAAGGGGTATCTGGTGATGGATTTTTGTTCTGTACTTTTATGAAAGACTACTCAGGCACTTATGTCTGGCTCAAGAGAGGGACACCTTATAATAGCTGAGGTGCTACACCTTTGTTATAGAATCTTAAAGAACAAGGCCCAAATGTAGTAAGTCTTTGCATTGCCCTCGCATGGCACAAGGTGACACAAAGCAACACAAAGACTTCAGCAAGTGTTATAAAGCCACACAAAAAGCGATTTGCATCTGCTTGCATGACTTTATAAAGTAATTTAACGCAACGCAAAGCTTGTGCTACATTTCATAGTGGTAGTCTTTCCATGGGTGGAGCATGGGCATTCCTGTGCATCCACTCATGGAAATAGTACACCTGGGATTGCGCCAAAATGGTATACCACCCCAACTATGGAGTAACGCAGAGAATTATATTTATTTCTTCTAATTTCTTCCTGTTTCTTTGTGTGATGCATTCTGTGACAAAGCATTCCCAGATCAAGTTCACTATTTGCTCTTTCAGTTGAATCCCTTCATTTCAATTTGGGTTTTCCCTCTCCTTCAATTGGCTGTATTCTTTGTTAATATGGTCACTTGGAGGCATATTAACAAGGGCTTTATCTCCGCTTTTTTGGCTTTAAAAGCCAAAGAAGCAGAGATAAAAATATCGCCCTGTCAACAACAGGGTGCTAACATGCAAAATCACATGTTAGCACCCTTTTTCACTACACTTCCCTTTGCACCTCTAATGAGATGCAAAGTGGGAGTTCCAGAGCAAAATATTAGGAGTAATGTCACTAAGCGACATTTCTCCTATTATCAAGCTTCACGCTAACCCTGTTAGAGACAAAGAAAAGCAGCGCTAACAACGGTTAACACTGCTTTTTCACATCTGTTAATTTTCAGACTTAGCCATGTAATCCAATGGGAGGTAGATTACATGGCTAAGTCCACCATGGGCTGTCAACAAAGATATCCCTATCCTTAATGTTTTATATCTGCATTACCAGCGATAACCTCCCAAAATGCCACTATCGCTGGATTTTTTATCGCCTAGGCAGTTAGCATGGTTAATAACGCGATAACCAGGCGATATTATCCAGCAATTGCGTGAAGTATTCAAAAATCCTTCTCAGGGGTCTCACTGATACTTAGTTCTTTTAAACCAACAAAGAAGAAATTGGCACAGAAGCTGAAATATAAAAGATCATATTTATTAACCTCAAATGAGGTGAGACTACGTCACACAGAAGCCTTAGCAACTGAATGAGGCAGTCTAAGGAGTACAGAAAACTGGGGCTTTATATATGCTTAGAGTTACATAGTAAGCATAAAGCCAAGGGGCAGTCCTGGCTCATGTAAGCATGCAAAATGACTAAGATGGGCATACAAGATCTACTTGCTAAACAAAGTGGGAGGAGAGTTACTTCTCCAAACAGCAGCAAAAATAGCCTGACAGTTATACTAGAGCAGCAGGTGCATTCTACTAGCTAGGCCCTTCTGGGCATGTGCGTAGTAGAAGTGGCTGAATATAGTTTGTCTCTAGGCAGATTTCAAGTGCAGTTAACACTGAGGGAGGAGAGAGCACATGGGGAGCATATAGACTTATGAAGGTTTTTAATCAGTTGCGCTCCGGGTGCACTGCCCTTATATACGCACACCAGTACAGAGTTGCTATTTTATCAGGTGCAAAACGGCGAGTGGAGAAACCCTAAACCACTCAATAGAGTAGAAACACTACCCCCACATACACAACCTGGTTGCCGTTGCACTCAAAATGGTGTATGTAATGTTAGGTAACAATATACAACAACGATAGTAACAAATGGCAGATTATTTAAACAAAAGAACTCTCATGAAGAGTAAATCTTGGAGTCTTTAATGTAGCAAACAGCCAGCCGACACGTGTTTCATCGCACTCGCGATTCCTCAGGGCTGAAACGAACTCCTGATTTGGTCTGGCTCGGAGGAGCTATTACAGGATTTCTTTAGACATCTTAACGACAACACTTGGGAAATCCGATTCACGATGAATTGGAGTAAGACCAATATTGAATTTCTGGATATTGAATTCTATGTCTTCACAGTAGACTATTCAGGAAATCCACAGCATGCAATGCAGTCTTGCATGCCTCGAGCTCGCATCCCCCACATCAAATTAACGCCATACCTTATGGCGAGTTCCTAAGGGCAAGAAGGAACTGTAGTGAGGATGGGGAGTTCGGGAGGTGCTTGACTAGCATGAAGGAAAGATTTCACAATAGAGGTTACTCGAACAAGATTATTGGGAAAGCCGAGAAAAGAGTGAAGAAAGTCAAGCGAATTAACACTCTTACCTCCACACATAAACCTACCACTTCTGAAAGGGAACAGATCAGAATGGTAACTGACTACAATTCACTACATGATGCTTTACGTAAGAGCCTGACTAAACATTGGGGTTTATTGAGATCAGAAAGAGCTCTCACCAATTGCATTACAGACAGACCTCAGATTTCATTCAGAAGAGGTAATACACTCAGAAGTAAATTGAGTCCCACGGTACCTAGAGATACCAAAATAACAACTTGGATGACACAACACAGTCTAGGTTTTTACAAATGTGGTTTTTGTAGCATGTGTAAATGGGCGAAACATGATACTACCGAATTCAAGGGCCCAGATGGTGTTTGCTACAGTATCAAAAGTAACATTAATTGCACCACTAAATTCGTGATCTATATCATTGAATGTGAATGTGGGAAGTATTACGTAGGAAGCACCATCAGACAACTAAAAGAGAGAATGATAGAACATGTCAGGGCAATATTGAACTGTGATCCTAAATATCCGGTGGCCTTACATGTAGCCTCTTGTCAAAGTCACAGGACTAGCAAAGTGGTCAAATTCTTTGGCATAGATACAGTTCCCCAAGATGTCAGAGGCCGAAATCGTGAATTAAGGCTTAGGCGCACAGAAGCAACTTGGATTATGCGTCTTAAGTCTGTGGAACGGGGACTCAATTATGACCATGAGATGCAATATTTTCTGGGTAATTGACGCAGAGAATGGTACTATGATTTGTTTACTGTAACACATTACACGTCTTTTGCTGTAACACTTGATAATTTATAACATAGGTTATCGCAATTAATGTGATATTATGATTATGCTATTCCTTCATGCCAGGATAACTCTCCTTTACTCTGTCCTGACTTTCTTGTGCAATGTCTCACACCAGCCAATTGAGAATGTACAGATGTGTGTATATATATAACGGATATTTGGTAATTGAAAATGGACTGTATATATCAACTGGCATTGAGATACCCACGTATGACTGGGAAGGGCACCGGTAGTTAATAGATAATCATGCACGGTGCTCACATCTTAGCTCACCCGGAGGACTACTTGTGTCTTCCTTTGCATAGTATAGCCTATGGCTATTAGAACATAGTTTCTCTTAAATATGTCTGATGATCGGTAATTACATATGGGAATGCTCTAATGACACTAGTACATATACCGCGCTTCACCGACCACATAATAGACACGCTGCACCAATATACCTGCCACGTTATATTCCACTCGAGTTCCGGTCCTCCCGCTGTAATAATACCAGTTTGACTGTATGGCCGTAAAAATGGACAGATCATTCAGCCGATAAACAAGTCCTTAATATAATAGGGAAGTGAGGGTTCCTTGGGAATCCAACATGGAGGATAAACGCGTAGAAACTGAACGGTCTAGCTACTCACCTACGTCATGTAGAGACGCTTTTTAACGTCCGTAGAGACCCGGTCACGTGTCCAAACAGGAACACTGCCGTTTGGGTCCGGACGCGCTACACATCGCCTCAAGGCTTTATCGAGGTAAGCGGTTCTACATGCGCTATCCCACGCGTTTGACAGATTGATAGAAACACTAATAGTAATTTAGGAGCATAACTCCAATCTCAACTCTGGTGTCGTTTCAGCTGGAGGCGCTACGCATATCCTAGCCAAACCCGGCATGGAGAAAAATATTGTCAGCTTATAGGTAAGACAACATTACTGCTGCATCAAGAGATATTCTTGAATGCCATAGTTTTATTAGAACGTATGACCAGTGTGGCCCTGAATAATTTTTTACAGAACAATACAGTGTTCGCCGGGGGCAACATTTGGAAACAAATATACTTTGTGATCTTCAAACCGGAGGCTTTCAAACTAAATCAGGAGATGTAAGTTTGTACTACACTTACATACTGTTTAGATATTCGAAGTGAATGCGCAAACCACTTGACAAATATAGCAGTAAATATTTAAAGGGGGCGATGATTACATGCTCACTTGCACCATGTTGGTTATGTGACAGACAGAAGTGCGCCATCTATAGTTTTAAGTCTGATGACTTGGTTGTAATATACCAGACCTGTGAAACGGCTACATCTAGTGAAGAACTTAGATGCTAACCTGTTTGAAGTAACTCAGATTACTTAATCTGATTACAGAATTGACGTCTCATCTTATACTCATACGGAGTTTCTGCGGTTAAGGGCCCGGCTGGGTTGGAATTATCACCAGCTGAGCGGTGAGCTACGTTTTACTTTTCCTTACATTCTCACTAATGTGTGTTTTCTTGCCCGAACAATTGGAATAGAATAAGTAGTGATGAGATTTTTCCTGTTTCTGTGTTCCTTTTTCCATGTTGAATAAATAGACCTTTCTGATCTGGACACAGCCATCTAGGTATGTGACATATACATTCTTAGGTCCAGAGTTTCTACATCACTTACGGATTCACGAAGCATGCAGTATGCCTGAGTCGCACACAGATAGATCACGTTATAGCCAGAGACTCTGTCTCCTAAGAACAATTAGTCGACTGCACCTACGTACCAGTGCACAAAATCACTATTAGACTGCACGGTTAGTAATAATAGTGGTATTTTTCACACTTACGACACGGACGTGTTGGGGTGGCACTCAGTAATCAAAGATGTATTTATGTACACCCACTGGAGTAGAAGTAAAAAACTGAGCATGCAAGACCATGTAACCAGGTCTTATTGTGATATTTAATCTTGTGAGATACATGCTCCATTGTCAACTTTCTGTTCGTTTCAGCCCTGAGGAATCGCGAGTGCGATGAAACACGTGTCGGCTGGCTGTTTGCTACATTAAAGACTCCAAGATTTACTCTTCATGAGAGTTCTTTTGTTTAAATAATCTGCCATTTGTTACTATCGATGTTGTATATTGTTACCTAACATTACATACACCATTTTGAGCACATGGGGAGCACATGGCAAACAAAATGGCTGCCAGAAATACAAAATGGCTTTCACAAAGCAGATAAGATAACTTCTAAATACAGGATGGCTTCAGCTAAATGCTAACCCATTGCTGTCAATTTATGACAAGCGGGCATTAATTTTCACTGTTCCTTGTTAATATGCCCCTTGGTTCTAAATCCCTGTTATTTATCTTTTGCATTATGATTTTGATAGCCTTATACATTACTAGGGAAGTCAGGAAACAGACAACTACAATTGATACAGATACTAATAGAGCTTGGAAGATTTCTCATGCTGCTGTTCCAATCCAATTGCCTATTGCAGAAACTTCCTTTGTGAAGCTTTTGACTTCAGGTGGTTTCTAATGGTTCCAGGTCAAGTTTGTTGTCTGAAATGCTCTTTTCAGATTCTTGAATTTTTTTACTCTCTCCAGGTAAGTAGGTGCAACAATGTTCTGAGTTTAAATTTTACATACTCTGCCTCTTTCTGCAAGCAACATGTCTAAAGCATATATATTCTGCAAAAATGCTCATCTTGCTGCCACTAGTTCTGTGTTAGTAACTAATAAAACTCCAGAGGTGTTTGTTGCAAGCTTGTTCACTATTGTTGAAATCTTTCTAATCTTCTCATTATTCAGTACCACTCCTACAGCAGGATTATTAGCACCAAAATGTTTTCCACCAAATGTGTTCCCTCATTTATTCGTCTAGTATGTCTGTTTGCTAGTGACATTGTTAAAGCATTTAAACTATTCATGTGATACATCTTAGGAAAAAGTAAACGTAAATAGCAAATACCCTCCCAGTCAGCTGATAAATTACAATATGCAACTTGTCCACAGATAAAATACATTTCAGGTAATGCTTGTTCATCGACTTGTAAAATTTGCCACGTTCCTCCTGATAGCTCAAATGTATGTTCACAGTTACGTTTCCCTCCATTTCTCTTTCTATTTTGAAATCTTCTCCTAAAGCGCATAATGTCCCTTTTTATCTTTTATTCAGTCTTAACTTTGGGCATGTCATTTTCTTTCTAAGGTCATCTATTTCCTTCGTCCATGCATCCTTTAAAACATCTTCATTTGGATAGCTACTATGTGCAATGTGTGCTCTTCTCTCTTCTAACATCATGATAAATGTCTTCTCTAAAGGTCTCATTAAGCATGTTAAATTATTGTCATAATCCTTTATGGTGTAAATAGGAAGATACGGTCTGAAAAATACCAAGTAGTGTCCATTTGCTTTGCTTCTCTCATGCTTTTCTGTTAAGGCACTGTTGCATTTCATCTCCTTCTCAATCCGTAACATTCACAAAATGTGTATACTTTCGTACTAAATATCCTGTTCTGCATCAGTTTCTTTTCACAGGATTAGCAAGCATAAGACTCTGCATAATAGACACCACCAAGAGTACGACTGTTAATTCATCTTTATTAATTCTTCTTCTCTTATACATGGCCTACTGATGTGGAGCTACTATCCATACACTCAGCTTCCCTTGATGTAGTGAAAGGGAAACCAGTGTTTCCAGTGCTTTCTGTCTCCTCCCAGGTAGTTCCTGGCATCTCAATTCTGTCCAGGCCAGCTAGGCCGATGACCTACTTGTAGAGCAATGTCCTTTCCTAGAGCACATGATGTCTTCCCCCACATAAAAGTAATTCAGTAAATCTCTTCAGTGGATCCTTTTGGCTCTCTAGTTGTTTTTTTCACTCTGCGAATCTTGAGAGTGGTTTTGCGGATGTTGAGAGTAATATCTGTTGCAGAGTGTGTTTCTTGGTGAGGTGAGCATACTTTGGTCTTCTTGATTGGGTTCTTTGATCGGTAGATGTTGAGAGTGGTTTCTGTTGTGAAATGTATTTATTGGTAAGGTGAGTGTTGTTTCCTCTCCGTAGCTTGATGAGAGCGAGTTCATCTCTTGCACCTGTTTACTTGTTATGCTTGCCTCACACACTCCCATTTGCCTATGGTAATGTTGAAGTCTTTTGCCATCTGGGCATCTGCATGCTCTTTTCTCATTCCCCTTTCCTTGAGAATGACATGTCTCTTCTAACTTGTCACAAAATTTCTTACGGAGGAATGAGAAAATATTTCCTTAAAATTTGTAGGTGGTTTGCCATATATTTGTTCTCATTCTGGGAGTTCTTTGAGGCAGACGGGCTGCCCCATCACAGGTGAAGGTGTAACATTAGTGCGTTGATGAGAAAATAACTGACATGACAGGTTGTGTTGCTGGGTAGGTGAGTCATCGGCATGTGATGTGTTGCTCTGAACGGGGGTATAGTACTCCGATCCCAATGTGCGTTTGAGTGATTGTACTGACACTCTTTTTGAATCAGACGAGTCTTCTGGTGGTTTACGTTGAGGAACTTTTTTTGGGGTGTGATATAACTGGTGAGTCTCTTGAGCTAATGGACTGTGATGAACTTCTCCTTGAGTGGGCGATATCTTTGGAACGTTACTTTGGGTTCATCTCTTGAAGTGCCTTATGTGCTCTTGCATTAGGGGCGTCATTTGATAGCTAAGTGTTTCATTCTCTTACTTGGCCCAGAGAGTTTTGTCTCTGCCCCTCCCATGTGATGTTAACTGTTGCCTCTCAGTTTTCTCATTGATGATCTGGTTATCTCGGTGTGTTTTTATACTGGTTTCTGAAGTCAGGGTGAATTGCCCAATCCTCTGTAGTTTGTTTCTTTTACTCGCTTGTTGGGTGCACTGTTGTTAGTGTCATTTGTGTGATCTGTCCCACTGCTTGATGCTTCTTCAGAAAAGTCAAAGAAGCTCAATGAATAGTGGGTGTCTCAGGTGTGTTTGTATGCCAGTTTCTGTAGTTTGGGTGAATTGCCCAATCTTTTGTAGTTTGTTTCTTTTTCTCACTTGTTAGGCACACTGTGGTCTGCGCCCTTTGTATGACTGTCCTACTGCTTTATGCTTCTTTGGAATGGTCTTGGAAGTTTGATATAGCTATCACGTTTCCTGAATGTCCTGGTCTTTTTAGTTTGGCATCCTCCTCTGCCAAGTGTATTGTTGAATCTGAGTTTTTTGTGTTGCATTGTCTATTGTGATATTTTATCTCTGGTTTATCTTTGGCCTTGCTCTTTCCTTCTCTTTCAGTCTCTTGGGCGTTACTCACTAATATGAAAAGCTTCTAATTTATCTCGTCTTAATTTCATGCATTAAGGTGCAATTCTCTTGCTTTGGCCTGTTCTTCGCTTCGACCCTCCAAATGATTTATTTTATTGACAGCTCATTTGAGAGGATCTCGCACTTTGTGTCTGCTGTTGAACATTCCTCAATTACCCTGAGTCGAACTCCGTCACTGCCCGGAGGTGGCCGGGCTGGGCCATTCCCTTTTGCCTTGCATCCACGAGTCTAAGGTAATTACACAAAATGCCTTCAGGAAATGTTCCTGCTCGCATCAAGGGGAAATGTGCAACAGACTTGCCCACAGTCAGACAGTCCCTCACCTACCTTGCCTACAGCTATTGACTTAATGTTCCAGAAGGCAATTGGGGTAGTTACCTCAGAAATTGAACTTACTGAAAGACGTTTATCCATTAACCTTGATTTTCCTCCCTTGGCATTGCCGACCCTAGCAAATATTGTAAATTCCCCGGAATCCCCAGTCCATGGAAATACCCCATACCTAATATTCTGCTAACTTCTGTACTTAGTACAAAAGCCAGTGTAGAGGGCAATGCTTTCATGCCTAGGAAAGATAGAAAAAGAAAGCAGGGAAATGGTCGGGGTGTTAAAGGTAAAAATGCAGAGGGGGAGAATCCGAAAGGTATGACAAATAGATCCAGCATAGAAAACCACATGAGCAATAACCAAGCTGCTTTACCACTCCCTCCTTATCCATTATGGGCTCAAACTTTTCTATCAGATCTTCTTGCCCAATGTAGAATTATTGCGAAGGAAGAGGTTGCTCATATTCTTGACCACATTCAAAAGTTAGCAGCTACTGTGGGCAAAGCACATGTACTCCTCCAACAAAATCCTAATTTTATCATACCATCCTTGTGCCAAAAAACGAGGCCTGACAATCTTCAGAATTTACCCGAAACACGGTTATTCCAACTAAATACAGAAGCTACTCCGGACCCTGACCAAGCTAATTGTAGTAAGCCGGGAGTTAACATCAAAGCTGTAGAAAAGATTAGATCTAGACTTGATGGGCAAGCCCAGTTAGGACCACAGGGTCTGACAGAATCTAATTTCCACTCAGGGAGGGAGGCCCCAATACAAAATCGGTGCACAGGGGCGAATATAACCAGCAAAGTTGCATTGGCCAATACACCGACTGAAGGTAATGGCAGTGCTGGTCCTTCACTAAGAGAAACTCAAATGCTCCCCATCCCAATTATTAACCTACCTTCAGGGCAGTACCATATATGATCATACTGGATGGAATTCCTGAACTCAAGCATGGACAGAAGGAATCACAGCTAGACCTTAGAAATAAGATTTTGTTTTGGATGGCTACATATAAACAATTCCCTACAACAGGGCTGGTGAAATCTTGATGGTACGGAGTGTGGTGTGGGTGGGTTCTACAAAGAAATCAATACCAGGGGACTGTGTTATGTTAATTCTAAGTACCCAGAGGTTGTTTATAGACTAGTATCTCAAAACTCTTTCCCCTTGGAACAACAAACAGCCATCCTCCCGAAGTATGGGTGAAACTGTGGCAGGTGGCGAATGCAATCCTATAAAACACCTACAATCCATCCACACCATTCGTCCTCATTCAATATTCCGGTATCAAATCGCTTTGGGCCGTTAGAGGATGTAGATTGACTGGGAGGGCCTGAAGTTTTCAAATATGATAAAACTGGATTATGGGCCTCTGACGTACCACCCTATCCAAGTCAGATTCACCAACATTTTACACTTAGTAACGGGGGGGGGTTGGATTCACAAAATCGGGACATTTTACAGTGCAATAAGCTGGAGGGATCATCTAAAACCGATGGACTCCTCCCAACGGTTGGTTACAAACCGATTGGTGCACACAGGAACTAGTATTATTTTCCCTGCTCCCCCAGTTTTGCTAAACCCTGGCCCCCTGCGGGGGAGCCAACCCCGGTGAATAAGTTTAAAGTCTTGTCATGAAATGTGGCAGGCCTATCAAAAAAATGTGCCTCTCCTGACTGGGGGGGTATTAATAGACCAGTTTGATGTCTGTCTGGTCCAGGAGACATGGGCAAGGGAAGAGATAGTAAGGTTGGGCTTTGCCTCTTATAACAATATGGCATCTATAGGAGAAAGGGGCAGACCCTATTGGGGATTGCTGATATTGGTGGCTTCCCATCTGGGCTGCATAGTGACAAAATTAAATACGCCAACTATAGATCTCCAATGTGTCACACTCAAGTTCCCGTCCAACCTAAGAGTGACTTTTACAAATGTCTATTCTCGCCCGGTTAGGCTGGGGAGTGAATCCCCTACTTTGGCTTTGTTTGATACTTTTATTTCCGCTGTTATGGGAGAGAGTAGACTGTTTATTGCGGGGATCCTAACTGCCAATATGAGCCTCTACCTGGCATTGGAAACCTACTTACTAGAGAAGAAGATGAACAATGGTCAATCCCCGAGCTTCAGATTGCCCCTATTAAGGTCTGGTCACCACTGGGTCTCCAAGTAAATTCTATAACAATGGCCCATTCTTTGGGAGCCTGTAATGGCCGAGCCTATTTAGATTGGGACGGGAAAGCCACATTTAATCGTGTTGGCCAGTCCTCCAGGATAGATTATATCTTGGTAGAGACAAGGTCATGGTCTTGGGTCACTGATTTTGAGGTCCTCTTACGTCATGACAGTGACCATAATGCCCTAGCCCTCGTCTTAAGACTTCCAGAGACAGGCATCACTCCAGGGGAAAAAACTAGGAAGGAAAACTCTTTGATTCTTTCCAATGATAGAAGAAGGCTTAAATGGCCTATGGTAAAACAGTCCCCAGATAAAATGTGTGCTCTATACTCAATTGTCCAAAATTATCTTGTGGAAATGAGTGCTTTTTTGAGCTTGGCCAGGAAATGTTGCTAGATATAATGCACAATTTCCACGCAGGACTGGTGGCTGACCTAGCAGATCTACTCAATCCAATAGTGACCGAACACAGGTGGAAACAGCAGACCCAATCCTGGTTCGACTGCAATTGTAAGAAGGCAAAATCCTTATTAATTGAGGCAAATAAAGCGCACAACAGGACCCAAATTAAAACTAGGAGGCAGGAGTTTAAGCAGGCTATTGTAGAGGCTAAACAAGAATGGGAAAACTGTAAATGGGACAGTATAAAAACTGCTCTGGGGAATAGGAACATGCAGGAATTTTGGGCAATAGTGAGAACTGGATGCGGACACGGTCAAGCGGCAGACGAGCCAAATATTGCGCCTGAGAAGTGGATTGAACACTTCCGGCTGCTGTATTCAACTGGAACAGCTACATCCATGGTGCCGACTATCTCCCATGTAGAACATACCGGTTTCCCATATAGCCCTGCGCATGCTCACATATTGTCCAGAACAGAAACTGATGTAGGTATAACGATAACCCTATTGGAGGTGGAGGGTGCGATCAAGAGACTCCCGGCGGGAAAGGCACCGGGCCTTGATAAAATCCCCAGGGATCTCTCTAGGGACCAACCAGTAGTATGGATTCCATACTTTTGCCTGATGATTAATGCCATACTCCAGGGTTCCCCTATACCAGAAACCTGGCTGGGGCTGAGATTGTACCAGTGTTTAAAAAGGGCTCTCCATTAATCCCCGCAAACTACCGTCCGATCAGTTTGGTCTATGTTAGCCAAAAACTTTTTGTGCAGAATATCATCGATCGACTTCAGGCATGGATCGAGGAGCATGAGATATTGAGCCCATACCAAGCTGGATTTAGGGCAAAAACATCCACCATAGACCAACTGCTTAGATTGCAACTTTTATATTGGAAAACAGTTAAAGTAGAGGGTGGCAGCCTCTACTTGATTTTTGTTGACCTTCAGACGGTGTTCGATCTGGTACCTCAGGAACTCTTATGGGTGGTATTGGAGGATATGGGGATCCCTACCTACCTTCTTGATATTATTGAAAGATTGCACTTAAACACCTTTGCACAAGTCAGGAGTGGTAAAACTGGTATTTTAACACTAGGTTTTCGGTCAATATAGGAGTCAGACAGGGGTGTGTTTTGGCCCCCACCCTTCTCTGTCTTTCCATAAATGCCCTAATTGCCCATCTTAGGGGGGTCAAAGACATTGATGCCCCAAAAATAGGAAATGAACAGGTAGTGGCACTGATGTTTGCCAACGACACCCTTCTATTGTGGAAATCCCCAATGGGAATACAGCGTGCCCTAAGCGGTTTGGCCAGTTTCTGTCAGAATAGAGGGTTGGAAATGAATATGCAAAAGACAAAGTATATGGTCTGTAATCCACCTAAGACCACTCGTCCCAGCCCCCTTAAATGGCACTACTCTGGAAAGGGTAACGGTATTCGAATATTTGGGTGTCACCCTCACTGATAGCATTGAATGGGGCCCCCAGATTGCTAAGGCCAACCTCAGGCTGGCACAGATATCGGAGGGTGTCCTAAAATTGCACAGGGAATCCACCTCTAAACCAGTTGCCTCCATTCTTGAAATGTATAAAGCCCAAGCCAGAGGAGCTACAATTTATGGGGTGGAACTGTGGGGGCACTCTTCATCAGAATACATTCTCAAGACAGAAAACAGTTTTTTAAGATCTTTAATGGCTCTTCCAGCCAGTACTCCCCTTATTCCCTTGAGAATAGATCTAGGAATTAGACCAATCGATGAAGAAATCTGTCTACGCCCACTAACATACTGGCGAAGACTGTAGGTTACCCCAGAATTGAAGAACTTTAGATCCAAAGTTAAAGAACTTATGGGCCTGCCTGCGACAGAAAAACTTCAGTGGTTTGCTTACATAAAGAATGAGAGCAAGAGGCTGGGTAACTTAGAGCTTTGGAGCAACCCTGAAGTAGCCTGTGCGGAGATGTCACGCGCTAACCTGGTGAGACTTTATCGTAACCACCAGACAATGGATATCCTTAGTAACTCTGCGCTGGGCTCTTTAACTATAGCGTTTCTTAGTATTAAAGAGGAGTACAGACTGGAGACCTTTTTGGATATGATTTTGCCCAGTGTAGCGAGGAAACTCTATGTACAATTTTGGGATGGCACATTACCACTTAGGGTTTTTTCTCATAAATGCTCCCAATCTAGGCTCCTGGAATGTCCAGCATGTGGTGAACAGGAGGAAACTGAGCCCCATGTTTTCTTTTTCTGCCCATACTACAAGCTTATCAGGCAGCGATGGTTTGTCCAAATATGTAGAAATTTGGGGTTTAAACACTATCAACAGGCATTTAGAATCCTGAAATGTGAGATCTCGTCTCCTGTTGTATTTTCAGTTTCCCGCTTCTTGCTCGCTATGTGGCGCAGGCGCTGGTCACTCATTAATAACAATTCCAGATGAAACTGTTATCCCCAGCCCATTTTAGGTTTGTTACATGTGTCTTGCCTGCTCAGTATTTGTCCTTGTTGTTCCTCTTTTTAACCTTTTTAACTTTTGTACTTTGTGTTTTAGCCATCTTTTTAGCTTTTATGATCTCTATTTGAGTACTTCTTTTTAATGCTGTTGTACACTGTGTCAATGATGTTTTTATCGATTATATGTCTGCATCTTTTATGGTCCATGACCAAAATAAAGATTATTTGAACTGATTAAACAAAACAATTTTCTTAACATTGTACAAGTCGAGATTTAGTTACCACTGGCTTTTTCTTCTACAAACGTAGGTAGATCTGCCATTGCACTAAATAAATCATGCTTTTCTCTCACATTTTAACTTGTGAGTTTATTCATAAAAAAGCCAAGAACTAAGGGCCTCATTATTAAGGGTGGGCGGGCAGCTACGCTCCGTGCACGGAGTGTGCGTAGTGCCGGCTTCTACGCATTTTGCGTAGCACGCGTAGAATTCGGCACTACGCACGCTCTGCAGACGGAGCGTAGCTGGCCGCCATCCGCCTCCCTCCCGCCCTCCGTAAATACTTTAAATTAAACATGTAAAAGAATGAAAAGGCACTTACCTTGCCCGCCGCTGCCCGCCGCGTCCCCGGGGCTCGCTCTCTTCATTGCTGCCGTCTTGTGTACTAATGCGCATGCGCGGCCGCCCGCGCATGCGCATTAGTACACAAGACGGCAGCAATGAAGAGAGCGAGCCCGGGGGACGTGGGGGGACGTGGCGGGCAGCGGCGCGCAAGGTAAGTGCCTTTTAATTCTTTTACACGTTTAATTTAAAGTATTTAGGGAGGGCGGGAGGGAGGCCTGCGGTGCGTAGTGGGGCTACGCGGAGTGCGGAGGTGGGCGTAGTTTCTCGCCCACTTCACGTAGCTCCGCGAAGCCCCACTACGCCCACTACGCCCAGGGTTACTCATTATGATGTCAGTGGGACCACAACTGACAGGCCATTGGTGGAGGTCACACCGACATCCAGGCTATTGATCTGACCACCACATTACACTGCAGATGCTTCGACCGCAGCAATCAGAGGAAAGATCACCACCTTTGACCGGATAAAGAATTCCATTGGGGCGGCGTTTGGAATCCTATCACCACCATAGAGATTAGGATGTCCCTTTCTAACTGCCGTTTCATGGCGGTCGGACTGCAATGAATAGGCAAATAGATACGGTCTTTGGGGGCCCGCCGACCTTTTAATGGCAGGGGAACCGCCATGAAAAGGTTGGCGAAAAGGCAGGTAAAGGAGCCACAAAACGTGCCCCAGGGGGAATTAGTCGATGGAGATTGTCCCCAGGGCCCATGCTGCTCCGGTGAAAGGGACACAAAAAGTGCCACAGCAAGGGCCCCAGCATGAATAAGTCTGTGTGGTTGTGCCCCGGGCCCCTCCTGAGCCCATCTATGCATGCACTGTTGGAGCGCACACTGTTTGCCATTCATGACATGGTGCGCCCGACTTGTTGTAGGTGCAGAAGTGCAGCTGGCATTAGCTTCAGGCTCTGTCCTGGATCCAAAGCATGCACTACCATGGCTCCTCTGCTAACACACCGCCGGCCCCGCAGTGATGTCGTAATGCGGTGGTTGGGATGCCATCGACTTGACAGCATGTTCCTGACCACTGCCATGGCAGGGGGTGGTTCTCTCTCCAAACTTATAATCAACCCCATAGTGTGGTATTTTATAAAATTATTATTGTGCTGTAATTGATAATAATAATTTAAAAAATGTAATAAATATGTAATTTGTTCATATTTTATCAAAATGTAGACATCATTTTTCAATTTAAATATTTATAGTTTTTGTTATTTAATAGAGTTGTTAAAATATGTTTTGTTGTTCAATGTGAACTACTCTCTCTCTACTGTGGCACTGACTGGAGAAGAAATAGTACATTTGACCCCTCCTCAGTCCAATGCTTTCAATCTGTTACACAGACTGCAGTTAGAATAGAAAATTTTACCTCTCCTCAGTACAACACATTCCCTACTGTAAATTGGAGTTAGAACGTATATTTCTCAATTATATAGTTACTTTTTTTAATAATATTGTTTAAATATATATTATTATGTATTTGCGTATTTACATTTATATTTTTTATATATTTACATTCATGTAACCGGTCCTCGGAAGCTTGTTTCCGGTCCAGGGAAGGCATGGCTTGGCAGTTCGGGCTGGACTGTTCCCATGAGGCACAAGGTCAGACCGATTTGCATATAGCCATGTCTGAACTGGGGTGGCAGAGTGGGCTAAAGAACGGTGATGGATTAAACCCAGATCTTTTGACTGGGTGTGAGTGTTTGGTTCAGATGCTCCATCCATTACCACCCCCTTTTATACCACTTTTGGCCGCCATAAGTGTGGCAGGGTATGCTCAGACGTGAGTCCCTTGCTCACTTTGCCACTGGATTCAAGCAAGCCGGGCTGAAGACGGCTGGAATGCCAGAAACCGGTACTCTGAAACTTGTTTCCGGTCCAGGGAAGGCATGGCTTGGCAGTTCGGGCTGGACAGTTCCCATGAGGCACAGGGTCAGACTGATTTGCATATAGCCATGTCTGAACTGGGGTGGCAGAGTGGGCTAAAGAGCGGTGATGGATTAAACCCAGATCTTTTCACTGGGTGTGAGTGTTTGATTGGTTCAGATGCTCCGTCCATTACCACCCCCTTTTGTACAGATTTTGGCCTCCGTAAGTGTGGCAGGGTATGCTCAGACGTGAGTCCCTTGCTCACTTTGCCACTGGATTCAAGCAAGCCGGGCTGAAGACGGCAGGAATGCCAGAAACCGGTCCTCAGAAGCTTGTTTCCGGTCCAGGGAAGGCATGGCTTGGCAGTTCCGGCTGGACTGTTCCCATGAGGCACAGGGTCAGACTGATTTGCATAGAGCCATGTCTGAACTTGGGTGGCAGACTGGGCTAAAGAACGGTGATGGATTAAACCCATATCTTTTGACTGGGTGTGAGTGTTTGATTGGTTCAGATGCTCCCTCCATTACCACCCCCTTTTGTTCCGCTGTTGGCCACCATAAGTGT
Source organism: Lissotriton vulgaris (assembly GCF_964263255.1). Taxonomy (NCBI): domain Eukaryota; kingdom Metazoa; phylum Chordata; class Amphibia; order Caudata; family Salamandridae; genus Lissotriton; species Lissotriton vulgaris. The sequence goes on from NC_141685.1 coordinate 1,849,927,586, forward strand.
GGCAGGGTATGCTCAGACGTGAGTCCCTTGCTCACTTTGCCACTGGATTCAAGCAACCCGGGCTGAAGATGGCTGGAATGCCAGAAACCGGTCCTCAGAAGCTTGTTTCTGGTCCAGGGAAGGCATGGCTTGGCAGTTCGGGCTGGACTGTTCCCATGAGGCACAGGTTCAGACTGATTTGCATATAGCCATGTCTGAACTGGGGTGACAGAGTGGGCTAAAGAACGGTGATGGATTATACCCAAATCTTTTTACTGGGTGTGAGTGTTTGATTGGTTCAGATGCTCCGTCCATTACCACCCCCTTTTGTACTGCCTTTCATCGCCATAAGTGTGGCAGGGTATGCTCAGACGTGAGTCCCTTGCTCACTTTGCCACTGGATTCAAGCAAGCGGGGCTGAAGACGGCTGGAATGCCAGAAACCGGTCCTTGGAAGCTTGTTTCCGGTTCAGGGAAGGAATGACTTGGCAGTTTGGGCTGGACTGTTCCCATGAGGCACAGGGTCATACTGATTTGCATATAGCCATGTCTGAACTGGGGTGGCAGAGTGGGCTAAAGAACGGTGATGGATTAAACCCAGATCTTTTGACTGGGTGTGAGTGTTTGATTGGTTCAGATGCTCCGTCCAATGCCACCCCCTTTGGCCGCCATAAGTGTGGCAGGGTATGCTCAGACGCGATTAAACCCAGATCTTTTCACTGGGTGTGAGTGTTTGATTAGTTCAGATGCTCCGTCCATTACCACCCCCTTTTGTACCGATTTTGGCCGCCATAAGTATAGCAGGGTATGCTCAGAGGTGAGTCCCTTGCTCACTTTGCCACTGGATTCAAGCAAGCCGGGCTGAAGACGGCTGGAATGCCAGAAACCGGTCCTCGGAAGCTTGTATCCGGTCCAGGAAAGGCATGGCTTGGCAGTTCGGGCTGGACTGTTTCCATGAGGCACAGGGTCAGACTGATCTGTATATAGCCATGTCTGAACTAGGGTGGCAGAGAGGGCTAAAGAACGGTGATGGATTAAACCCAGATCTTTTGACTGGGTGTGAATGTTTGATTGGTTCAGATGCTCCGTCCATTACCACCACCTTTTGTACCGAGCATAATGATGATAGCATAAAATTTCACCGTAGTTTGCAGAATTCACATTAAAATTCTCATTTTTTAATACTGTATAGAATTGTAATTCAGATAACATGTTTAAAACAGTTGCAACTTCCCAGTCATCTGAAACTGGACCTGGAGTTAACATGTCATCCATAGCAAATTCAAAAACTAATGGAATTTGTGAAGTTTCTGTAGGACCAAAAATGTCATGAGGACCGTATCCAGAATAATACCATCATGGACAGGAAATACAGTAATGTTCACATGGGACACGTCTCTTCGGGTCCTATGGGAAGAATAATAGGGATTAAGCACTTTAGGTACAACATCTGGAGAAGAACATTCAGGGAGCTAGTGTCCATTCCACTGCAGGAAACAATGAAAGACAAATCCAAAGGCAGGATCATGGAGGAATTAGATAAGTCTGCTCTAACCAAAAGAACAGTGCACAAATACTATGAGAGGAGGTGAAGAATCTGGAGAAAAATCATCAATGTCGGCAAAGTAACCAGAGGCAGTCTGTACAAAAACAGGGTCCTCATTAGGAAGATTGATACATCCAAAAGCGGTTGATAACAAACAGCTTTGTTGCCAGGAGCAGCAGTAGAAAACTGTAAACCCATATTAGAGACGTAAACTGAATTGCGATTAAGAGCAGGCATACATTAAAGCTCAGTTTCAGAAGACCCCAACTGGGGAGTAATTAAATTAGAACTACTTAATGCACGTAGAGGGATCTCTAGCAGGTTAGGGAGAGAAGATAAGGAACTACCAAGAAACCCTTGTGGCCTACTGTCGAGAATTGGCCAGATGGTGTAGTTTGATCAAATCAATGGAAACTTGTTGTTTCTGTTTACAACCAGCAAGCTGTTGCAAAATCACAGTTCAAGAACCTTGAACAGCAAGGACAGGCACTGGTGCATAATAGGACGGACCAAGCTCTTTCTTATTTGTAATCTTCTCCCAAACCAGATTGGAGTTCTGGACTTAATTAAGGTCCAGAGGTGTCAGGGACAACACCCGAAGACCCCTGAGTTCTACCTGTCTCGGTGCACAAATAAACAGAAACACGGGCTTCTCGATGGTGGCGTCAAAGACCAAAGGTTTATTACTGCAGGGATACAGAAGTCACAGAAACTACACACCGGCAGATTCTAGGAGCCTGTTCAATTTGCACTAAGTGAGTTGCTCCTTAAATACAAGTTTTTTAGCTGTGGGCAACATTCTTCACATACTCGTACATTTCTTAAACTTTGTATCCTAAACAATAAATATTTGGCGTAAAACAGGAACCGTCAACGGATTTCTGATGTCAAACATTACGAATGAGGGGTTCTCACTGTTCAATCAAAATCCCATGTCATCTTCTCATTCAGGAGCCGGACCGCCTCATCGTAAATTTCGTTACCTCCCCCTAATAAAGGCCCAGAAGGAAAGGAGCAGAGCCAGGTGTAGAAGATAGAAAAACAGGATAAGAGATGTTTGTGGGTCGTAAATGGGCAAGGCTACCGATTTCGGCCGCCTAATCATGATCAGGCCAACAAGCACGAGAACCAGTATAGCAGGACTGGCCTCAGGCAGAGGAGGCAGCTTCTGCCGAGTCATGCGGCCACAGCGTTTCTGACTTAAGGTGTACGTGTCATGAACAAGGTGAATCGCCGGCTAAAGCCTACGTGTCCTTTAAGCGAAATGAATTGATCAGAGGTCAATGTTTGTTCATTGACTATGTGAGGGCAAGAATACAAGATGGATGCCATATTCTAAAATGGATGCCATCGGTGTACCGAAAATGTGCTCATAACAAGAGTGCTCTTGCTCGTAGCATAGCGAAAACACCAGGATATACTATATGGATCATTTACGGTTTATTAGTACCGAAATTATGGGTTTACGACGATGTCGAAAACACGGGTTCGAATCGTCACGGAACCTCAGACCCTCCTTTTGCCCTTACATAGGCAATTACTCACTCTATGTCAGGGTCTATCTCGATGTTCATCAGGTCAGTGATATGTTGTTGTAGCATTATTCTTTCTCGCACCTTGTCTCCCAACACAGTCGGTTTCCTTAAACAGGTTGCAGCACAGAGGCTACACAAGGCAGAGCCACACTTGATAACAAGACAGCACGAGAATAGGAACACTAAGACAATACCAACGATCATCAGAACCTTCCATCCCCACGCTGATAATAGAGTCCCAAGCCATTCCATTAACGACCAATTTCCCTTGTCTACATGAATAGAGTCGGAAATCTTGTGTAGCTTAGAGATCGCTTCGTACACTGTCGGAGCATTATTGGGGACATAAACACAGCAGCTCGATTGGATCATTCTGCATACCCCACCTCGATCTGCGAGTATTACATCAAGAACCATATGTTTTTGTAATGTCATGAGACGATCCGCCTGGAGCTCAGCTGTTAAGTTACTAAGGGCACCAGCAGTTTCTGTAATAGTAGACTCAACTACCCGTGTTAGCTGACGTAGATTTCTACTATTGGCCATAGGCCCCCAGAACGGAAGGAAACCTTTGAAGAAGTCTCCGGCTTCCTGACCAGCGGTGTCTTCCTTGCTGAAAACACCTCTTACTACTCTGGTTTTGTGATAATTTGGGGCAGCTGTGTATGTCGGAGGCAACAGTCGAGCAATATAGCATGAACCTGAAAAGTCAGCAGGCAACCATGTATATGCCCCGTCCCGACAGATGAAGTAGGTACCCTAGGCAGTTAGGAAGGCAGAGGAAGAGTTTGATGGGCACTCTTCTTTGCTGATCGTATGCGTGGAGAAATAATCTTGGCCGAAGATATAGGCGGGGCGGAGGTTCTGGGTGTTAAACTTAGACTGGGGACAGATTGCTTAACTGTCCTGGTAGTTTACCGTCCTCCTTGGGCCATGCCGGAGTTCCCGGACCTATTCTTGAAACTTGTGCAGGATATGCGCTCGAGGTTTGATAATTTGGTCATCCTGGGAGACTTCAACTATCATTGGGAAATTACCCCAAGAGAAGGGCAGGCTGGCCACATTGATGAGGCATTATCATCGTTAGGTTTAACCCAACAAGTAAGGGGGCCGACACATGTGAAAGGTCACACGCTTGATTTGGTATGGACGTCAATTCCGGTACAGGGAGCGACGATCTCACAACCGTGTGTCTGGTCGGATCACCACCTATTGAAGGGAGATCTCCTGATGAACTTACATAAAACGAAACCGGCAGAAGGCCAGAGGCTGGTGAGGAAATGGAAGAACATCAATGGAGACAAAATGGTGGCACATCTCTTAGCGAATTCATCTCAGAACCGTCAAGATGAGAATCCTGATGCTCTTTGCAGTAATCTAGATGAGAGACTTCGAAGGGCGGTCGACTATGTGGCGCCAGCATGCAGGGTCAATCTAGTAAATAGAGGCCGGAGGTCCCCTTGGTACAACAACTCTTTAAGGGAGAAAAAGAGAGCTTTACGCAAGACGGAGAGAGCTTGGCGCAGAGCCTACGATACTAAGGCGAGAAGTCTCTACATGCTAGAATTAGCGAACTATAAACGGGCAATAATAGCTAGGAAGGCGGACTTCTATGAGGAAAGGATCATTACAGCTATAGATCCTCAAAAAGAAATCTTTCGAGTCCTAAATGAACTCAAGAAAGTAAAAGAACAAAGGCCGGAGTTCACTTTAGAGGACTGTCAGAGATTTCAGAACTTCTTCACTAGCAAAATTAAAGATCTTATTTCAGAAATTGCCTGTACTCCCATGCATGCTTGCCCCCCACTGACCACGTCGTTTAAGAAGCAGGTGGACAGACCTCTGGACTTTCTTCCTCCCATCACGAAAGAGGAACTGTCCCTGCTTATTGGGAGAGTTAAGTCTGGCTCCCAGGCTGATCCTTGTCCCCCTGATGTATTCAAACTGGCTATGCCAGGAATAGAAGAGGAGGTTCTGACTCTTTTGAACTCATCCTTAGCATTAGGCAAGGTTCCTACTGCCTTTAAGGAGGCAAGGTTGATCCCTCTGCTAAAAAAGACTGGGGCAGATGTGAAATGCCTAAAAAACTTTAGGCCTATTTCCCAGATCCCTTTCCTGGCCAAAGTGCTGGAACAGCATGTTCTGGCCGATCTTTCTGACCATCTAGAAAGGAACGGTCTGTTGGAACCAAATCAATCGGGGTTCCGTGCAAATCACAGCACGGAACTGGTCATGCTGTCCATCATGGATGAGCTCCGGAATAGGGCAGATAACAAGATACCTGGTGCCCTGGTGCTGTTAGACCTCTCCGCGGCGTTTGACACCGTTTGTCACAAACAACTTCTGTCGCGGATGAGGGATTTCGACATCCAGGGCACAGCCCACGCCTGGTTTGCTTCTTTCCTACAAGGGAGAACACAAAGAGTTCAGCTGGGAGAATTGCTCTCTACTGCAACACCAATTTCCTGTGGAGTGCCACAGGGGTCGGCTTTGTCGCCCCTGTTATTCAATATATATCTCCAACCATTGATTGCACTCCTGAATCAAATGGATTGTCAGGTATACAACTATGCTGACGACACCCAAATCATTATCCAAATGGATAATGCGCCTGGGGCGTCAGCAAATCTGCAAACCATTCTTGAGCACACAGCTAATTGGATGTCGCTGAACTCCTTAAAAATTAACCCGAAAAAGACGGAGGTTTTACCTATTACCATCGCTGGCAATCCATGGCATGACGGGTTCTGGCCTAGGGAACTTGGGCCGGAGCCGGCAGTGGCAGTAAAAAGCCTAGGCATCCATGTGGATGATAAACTTTCCATGCGGAAGCAAGTCACTACGGTGGTAGGAACTTGTGTTGGCCTGCTCCGTCAACTTAGAAAAATTGCGCCACTACTGTCCTATTCCACCTTGAGACGGGCGGTTTCCGCAATGATTCTAGCAAGATTGGACTACGGCAACTCGCTTTATCTAGGATTACCCCAAAAACTCCTGGACAAACTTCAGATGGTGATGAATGATGCCGCCAGGCTCATTCATAAGAAACCCAGGAGCACGCATGTGTCCCCACTTATGCGCGAGCTACATTGGCTCCCAGTAAGGCAGAGGGTGCTTTTCAAAGGGTTATGTATTGCACATAAATCTCTCTATGGTAAGGCGCTAAGATACATTAAGACCCGCCTGATCCCATACAAACCGGGTAGGGTGCTAAGATCTGCTGAAGCAACCCTTCTCACACAACCACGTTTCAGATTGGCGACAGTGGGTGGTCGTGCCATCTCGAATACCCTCCCAGCAGTCTGGAATAATCTATCGGCGGATTTGCGTAAGGAACCTAATCTGCTGTCCTTTCGGAAGAAGTTGAAAACTGTTCTTTTCCAGAAGGCCTGTGGTGGGCTATAATTTTCTGGGAAGGGTCTTTTCAGGATTTCTGCGGTGTTTACCGGACAAGCGCTTAGAGACCCCTGGGTTATAACGCGCTATATAAATCGAAATAAATAAATAAATAAATAAGATACACATAAGTTTCAACACAGTCACTCTTCCCTAGCCGAGCTCTCGGATTTCTCCCATTACCTTGCAAGCAGAATTGACCTCGGTGAGGTACGACCCAAACTGGAGTGGAGCTCTTACGCTTGTTTTCACCCAAACTAATGCTATACTCCGTAGCATTCCAACTCAAATAAACTCGTAGCTCATCTTTAGGGATAAATGGGGTGTTATTGACGTCTTTAATCATGTCAGTTATTCCCTTTAGCAAGGCTTTATTAGCGGAGTTATACTTGGTGGAACGTGGAGGGCGCAGGGGATAGGTCTCGAGGGCATAGACAAATACAGTCTGAAAGGCCCAACATGATCCATTATAGCTAAAAGGCAAGACCAGGTAGGGAATGCCTTTATCCATAGTGTGTGGTATCAAACCGCACACCCAGCAGTCCGTTGTGTTAACTACCAGTTGGTGTTGGTGCAAGAGCTGTACAAAAGTGTTATTTATGAATTCTGAGCGTCGAGCTTGCTCATGTTCAGGAAACGGATGAAAGGAATGAAAAGAAGCAACAGTAGGAGAAACAAGAACATGGGGAGGTACTGTAGTCGTGATCGGTGCAAAGATTAAATCAATACCAAAGGCAATTCCACCCACCAACGTTATTAAAATAATCAAAAACGTAATTGCACATTGCATCAGAAAACATTTGTTATGTAGAATTTTGTATAATCTATTTCTGCGAGCATAAATTACATTCTCTCGGTGCAGCCCAGGTAGCTCCATCTTCTACAACTGCTCGTGACCACTGATGATATGTACGTAGTTGAAAATGCCTCTATCAGCCCTGGGAGTTCCCAGAACTAACAGAAAGACCGACCTTGTGTCTGGCCCCCGCAGATTCAACTAGGCACAAAGCCACGACCCTACGGCGACCAGGACGGCAAGGTAATAGAAACAACAGAAATAAACAGGGAAATACAAAATATTCAGCAAACTTCCTGGCTGGAGGCAATGTAATAGAACAAATATGAAAAATAGGCAGTTTCCTGCTTTATTTGTCCTTAGAATGACAACGAAGGTTGTATCTCAGTTTTCCTGGCGTTGTTTGATCCGGGAATAGTCTGTTTCCAGCAGGGGCAACAATGTTCGAATTCGCAGTTGACAAATGTTCGTTCAATGCAGTGTTCAGGTCAGTGATCAAAGAAGCAGCTTCAGGGGGGGAGTCAGAGTTCGGTGAATCAGTTGTCAGTTCTGCATCACTGAAAGGAACATATCTAGGAACAGGTTCTGTATCAGAGGCACCAATTCCTTGTCTAACCCAGCTGTCATAAGGGAGTGGAAGGGGTACACGCTTAGTGTGAGTAGCGTGAACCCAATTTTTCCGGCCAGCCACACGTACAGCAGTCCTTGTTGCCAAGAGCACTTGAAAAGGGCCCACAAACTTCGGTTGGAGATTCCTGGTCCGTCCGAAGTTCCAGATGACGATGAAATCTCCGGGTTTCAGCTGGTGACCTGGACTTTCCGGAGGCTTTGGCAATGCATCGAAAACCTGTTGGTGAATGAGACTCAATTTAGCAGTCAAGTCAAAAAGGTAATCAATTAACATTGGGTACTCTAGCTGCCTAAATTCTCGTGGTATCGGTACCCCCGAGACATTTGCAGGGCGACCGAACACAATCTCATATGGGCCTAGCGCTACTCGAGAGTGCACAGTCGCTCTAGTGGATAGCAAGGCCAGCGGTAGTGCATCTGGCCAGGACAAACCCGTGGAGGCTTGGATCTTAGCAAGTTTCAGTTTAAGAGTACCATTGTACCCTTCAACTAAACCTGCTGACTGGGGGTGGTTCGCGCTATGAAACTTCTGCTTGATCCCTAAGCCTGCACACACACTCTGCATAACTTTCCCTACGAACTCACTCCCGTTGTCTGACCATACAATCCGGGGCATTCCATATCTGGGGAAGTATTCTTTTAGGAGGATTTTTGCAGTGGACAAGGCAGTGTTATCTTTTAGCGGATATGCTTCAATCCACCTTGAAAAAGCACAGACTACCACTAGGACATATTTAAGGTTATTACATCGGTCCATGTGGATGAAATCCAACTGAATCACTTCGAAGGGGCAAGAAGGAGGAGCGAAGTGTCCAGCGGGAGTGGGGGTGCCCTTACCTGGATTATGCATCAGGCATACCATGCAGTTTCTAACCACTCTTTCTGCACATTTACTGATTCCATCATTCTTCCAGACTGGGGCCAACATCTTACAAATCCCTTTAGAACTGATGTGTGCTGCTCCGTGCGCCATTGTTACCACCGCAAGCACATACGCATCAGGCAACATCCAACGCTGATGCTCCGACAAGTCAATCCAACATCCACTCGAGTCCAATTTACCCATTTTCTCCTTCCGTGCAAGCTTTTCCTCTACAGTCGCTTCTTCCTGAATTGCTTTCACACTTTCCACTGTGTCCTCACACATTCCCGATTCAGCAACCCATCTCGCAGACGTTGCAACATACATCCTACTCATCGTATTCCTAGCTGTCTGTTTAGCTATCTCATCAGCAAAAGCATTTCCACGACCGACATCATCCGTAACCACTCGATGAGCACTGCACTTCACAATCGCAACTTCAGTCTGTAACGTTAGAGATTCCAACAAGTCAATGACTAGCTGACCATGCTGGATCTTAGTCCCATGGGACGTAATAAAACCTCTTTCCTTCCATAGTCGACCAAAACTATGCGCTACGCCGAACGCATACTGACTATCTGTGAACATATTCACTCTCTTTCCCTTTGCTAAGACACAGGCTCTAGTTAATGCAATTAATTCTGCAGCTTGGGCAGAATTCTGACTCACTCTTGCAGTCTCCACAATCGTACTCAAAGTCGTTACTGCATAGGCAGCTGTCACATCACCATTCTCCAATTTAAAACAAGACCGGTCAACATATAACGTGCCATCTGGATCTGGTAACGGAGTGTCCTTAAGATCAATCCGTCCTTTTGTCTCCTCCTCGGTTCTAAAACAACAGTCATGGGGTTCAGAATCACTCGACTCCTGGCTAGTCGGCAACAGTGTTGCTGGATTCAGTACATTGCATCTTTTAATCTGAATATGACTCGCTAGCAGTGTCAGCTCATAACCTGATAATCTAGCACTGGTGAGGTGCTGAGTCTTCGTTCGGTTCATGAGTGTATCCACGGCATGTGGAACCATGACCACCAGCATATTATTCATGACCAAACCAGCAGATTGTCGAATGGACACTGCAGCTGCTGCTGTAGCTCTTAAGCAACTTGGCAACGCTCTGGCTACCGGGTCTAATGTTGATGAAAAATACGCACAAGGACGTTGTTTATCACCAAATCGCTGCGTCAAAACACTCAACGCACAACCTTCTCTCTCGTGAACATAGAGTGTAAATGGCTTACTGTAGTCAGGTGTACCCAACACCGGAGCTGAACACAGTGCATTTCGTAACTCAGAGAAACTCTGCTGACATTCGGCAGACCATGGCATCGGACTTGGAACACCTTTTCCAGTCAGGGCCACCAACGGTTTTGCCAAGAGAGAAAAATTTGGGATCCTTTGCCTGCAGTATGAAGTAATACCTAAAAACGCGCGCACTTCTCTCTGTGTGCTAGGAACATTCATCTGCGTAATTGCTTTTATTCTCTCCGGGGTCAACCTTCTTCTCTCCTTTTTCAAGAGATGACCGAAGTAGGTCACTTCTTGGCAACAATATTGTAGTTTGGAAGGTGACACCTTGTGATGTAAATCCGACAAATGATGCAGTAGGGAAATTGTAGCTGTTTTGCAAGTTTCTTTGTCATCAGCAGCCACTAGAAGGTCATCCACATATTGCACCAAAGCAGAACCAGGAGGAAGTATAAAAGAATCTAACTGACTTTTTAATGCCTGACTGTAAATGGATGGGCTTTCACAATAGCCTTGTGGAGCGCGTTTAAACCTGAAACTTCGACCTCCTAGAGAGAAGCCGAAAATATCTCTGCTTTCCTCGGCTATCGGAATGCTGAAAAAGGCATTTTTCAAGTCAATCACTGAAAACCATGTTGCTGTAGCAGGAATCAATGTCAACAATGCAGTAATGTCTGGAACCACAGGAAACTGCGGAATCACAATTTTGTTAACCTCTCTAAGGTCAATTACAAATCTGTAGACTGGAGGCTTTGAAGGATCAGTGCGTTTTAGAATCGGCAGGACAGGACTGTTACAGACATTTCCTCTAGTTTCTTCTATTACGTCTTTCTGGATCAAATCTTGCACTATCAATAAGAGCGCACGCTCGCCTTCGCTAGAGATCCTATATTGTGGGATTCGTGGGAATTTAACATTTGCTTTCAAACTTACTACATAAGGAGGAATTTCCAAAAGACCTACATCATTAGGACCAGTCGCCCAAAGAGTATCAGGGAGAGAACGCAGCTCCAGTGGGAGCGCATCCATTGACAAGTACATCGGGGAGATGACTCTCTTACCCAACGTAAGCTGTACTCCTGACAGAGAACAGTACAGTGTCGCATACAGGCATTTTAACAGGTCTAAACCATGCAGATTTTCATTGCAACCGGTCGTCAAAATCAGGGGTGCTTTTAATTGACGAGGCCCAACAGAAATAGACAAAGGACCAGAAACAGGATTGTGAACAGGGGCGCCTGAAAAACCTACTGAAACGTTTGTTAAGCCGGACAAAGGTGCGCCAGGGAGTTTCGCATGCATGATAGAACTTTTTGCTGCACCAGTATCCAACAGAAATGGTTCGACCACACCTGATGTAGCTACTGCGACATAAGGCCCACTCTGATCTACTGGAACTGATACTACTCCCTCTCTTTGTCCATGGCTGTCCTAGTACTCATTTTGTTGAATTTCCTCGCTAACCTCACAGTAGTCTTCAACATGGTACTGTTGAGATCTACCAGGCTGTACAGATGGTCCATTTCGCTGATCGAAATAATTAGAAGGACGATCATTAGTCTGCGGAGGCATAGTACCTCGTCCTCGTCCTCTAGGAGTTTGCGTAAAACCACCACGACCTCTCTGAGCTGGAACCCCATTATTTTGTGCTAGGACTGGACACTCATTCTTGTAATGACCTTCCTTTTTGCAGTAAGCACACTGATTCCATTGGTACTGCGGTCTTTGGGAAACGTAATCGGCCCTCTGATATGGCCCTTGCTGTGAGTTTGTCTGATTCGTGCGAGGTGGATATGCTTGTTGCAAAAGGACTTTAGTTTTTAAATCTTTTGTTTTCTTTTCTGACTTTTCTTTCTCTTCTTTATCCCTATTTTCATAGTACTGAGCAGTTGCAAGTATTTGCGCAGTCGTAGAGACAGCCCACACACTTTCAGAATCTTTTAATTTATTACTAAGCTCTGGTAACAAATTGTGCACAAATTTATCAACAAATAATCTCTGGCCTTTCTCCGTACTCATATCCTGACCACTGTGATCTACAAAAGTTTCTTCAAATCTAGTGAAGAAGTCGGAGACGCTTTCGTCTTTCTTTCGCTTGCATGCGGACAATTTGTCCCAATTGACGCGCAATGCTGGCATCAAAGTTTTCATTAAATCTATTATCCTACCAGGTAAATTAGCAATTAGAGGTTCGGGCTTAGAACCACCAATTTGTTGACCATCTGCCGCTATTATAGCTGGCCAATCACCACCAAGGGCAACTGGATGATTTTCGGTACGAATTTTAGCCCAAATAGGTTGCGGCACTACATTTCCAAATAGCATGTCGATGTCTGCTAAATCCATTACGCAAGCTTGAACCGTCTGAGTCAGCTCTTTATAATACCCTGCTGGATTTTTACGCGGATCTGGCAAAGCCTGTTTTACTGCTAACACTTCAGCTCGTTTCCACGGAATGTGTATCCACACTCTCTGGAACTGTGCTGGAGCGGCTACAATACCATTGACCGCATCAGCTTGAATGGCTTCGCGCCATATTGGCGGAACCTCCCTCATCGGATATTGACGACCTTGTTTTGTGCAACGTTTCTCTAGATCCCTTGGTGAGCGGAGAGAAGGATCAAACCTATAGCCTAAAATCAGTTCCATCGCTTCTTTTACATCCTGGCCTACTATCATACCTGCGGCAAATTTTTGTTTAACATGAATTAATACATCCGGAACTGATTCAGAGTCGTCCTCCTCCCAATCCTCACGCAAAAGGGAACACATTACATCGAACACATAGTGCTGTGTCGGTTCATTCCATTGCATAAATGTTTCCAATACATCTCGTACATTATATCTTCCAACTTTCGAAATCCACCTAAGGGCTGTAGAATCTAATATTCCTCGTTCTTCAACACTAGGAAGCTGACTACGTCTCTGAGTAGATTCAGAGGCAGGAGTCTTAATTAGGGTTTTGTAAAAAGGAGATAGAATATTAGTGACAGATTCAGTGATGCTCCGACGAACAGAAAGCGGAGTCATATAGCTAGCAGAAGTTTTGAGTGGAGTAGTAGTTGGAACAGATGAGACAGCAAGAGTAGGGGTAGCAGGCAAAGTAACTTGCGAAACAATAGGTATAAGCGGAGCAGGCATAGGCAGAGGAGCGGGCAACCCTGGAAAAGGGGGTGCCGGAGGAATATTGTTAACCACAGGGAGTGCAGGAGCTAGATTCAAGGGAACAGGAGCAGGCATCCCAGGCTGTCCAGCAGCCGGTAACAAAACATTTGGCAAAGGTGGAGCCGTAGCACCCGGTGCATACGGTGGAGGTGACCTCAACAAGTAAGACAACAGGGGATCCCTTTCAGGGTCCTCTACTGGCTTAGCAACACTCGATGGCAAGGCAGGGAAGCACTTGTCAATCGCCAAATTACGCTCTCTATCAGATATCTCTATTGCTTTCTCAGTTTCATTGAGTTGCAGCTGCTTAGCAGACTGTATTAATGTCAACTCTTGCTCTTTTTGCTCTCTCTTCAATTTTGTAATCTCTCTTTGTTTGGATTCTTTTCGCCAACAACGGAAAGAATCAAACATTGCCGGCCGGGCTTTCTTTTTAAACAGTTGTATTTCCAAATTATCAAGGATTTCAGGTTCAAAACTACCATGTAGTGGCCAACTAAGGACACCATCCTTTTTCGTGTAACGAACCCACACCTCATTATAAGATATAGGACCCACACCATGTTTGCAGTAGAGTTCATAGATAGGAGTTCCAATCGGAGGAACCGGACATGAGTCCTTCAACCGGGAATCCCTGTTGCAACCAAAACATGAAAACATACAGTTTTTTCGACTTACCATTTTACAAACCGGAACACAGAACAAACACAAACAAAGGTGCGCAATCGAACTTAGAACTTAGGCCTACCAAATGAACAAATGTATCGATACCCAAACCAAACCAAAGATTATCGTAACGAGAACAACCAGTGATAATCTACAAAACCAAGTCAAACCAGAGAACTAAAAGGATTATCCAAACAGGAGCAACCAATTGATAAATCCTTACGAAGTAACCAAAAGCAACTAGCAACCACTTAATACTTAACTGAGGCACTGAAGACGTCACCAAGGAGAAACCCGTCTACGTCTCGCCGTACTAAGGTCTGCACCTCGGGTCCAAGACAGGGCGACAGTCAAGGCAGCGGACCTCTGCAGCCGTCTGAACGGGAACCCTCGTGGAAGAGAACGCCGGGCCACTTTTGCGATATACCGGGATCGATGAAATGGGGCACCTTCCTCTGGAATCTTCACACGAAGCTTCTCGAAATCTTCAGGCTTTTGGACCGGTACCGAATGACGTCGCCCCACGTGGGCGCCAATTGGAGTTCTGGACTTAATTAAGGTCCAGAGGTGTCGGGGACAACACCCGAAGACCCCTGAGTTCTACCTGTCTCGGTGCACAAATAAACAGAAACACGGGCTTCTCGATGGTGGCGTCAAAGACCAAAGGTTTATTACTGCAGGGATACAGAAGTCACAGAAACTACACACGGGCAGATTCTAGGAGCCTGTTCAATTTGCACTAAGTGAGTTGCTCCTTAAATACAAGTTTTTTAGCTGTGGGCAACATTCTTGACATACTCGTACATTTCTTAAACTTTGTATCCTAAACAATAAATATTTGGCGTAAAACAGGAACCGTCAACGAATTTCTGATGTCAAACATTACGAATGAGGGGTTCTCACTGTTCAATCAAAATCCCATGTCATCTTCTCATTCAGGAGCCGGACCGCCTCATCTTAAATTTCGTTACCTCCCCCTAATAAAGGCCCAGAAGGAAAGGAGCAGAGCCAGGTGTAGAAGATAGAAAAACAGGATAAGAGATGTTTGTGGGTCGTAAATGGGCAAGTCTACCGATTTCGGCCGCCTAATCATGATCAGGCCAACGAGCACGAGAACCAGTATAGCAGGACTGGCCTCAGGCAGAGGAGGCAGCTTCTGCCGAGTCATGCGGCCACAGCGTTTCTGACTTAAGGTGTACGTGTCATGAACAAGGTGAATCGCCGGCTAAAGCCTACGTGTCCTTTAAGCGAAATGAATTGATCAGAGGTCACTGTTTGTTCATTGACTATGTGAGGGCAAGAATACAAGATGGATGCCATATTCTAAAATGGATGCCATCGGTGTACCGAAAATGTGCTCATAACAAGAGTGCTCTTGCTCGTAGCATAGCGAAAACACCAGGATATACTATATGGATCATTTACGGTTCACTGGTACCGAAATTATGGGTTTACGACGATGTCGAAAACACGGGTTCGAATCGTCACGGAACCTCAAGATCCCCAACTTTAGGAATACTGCCAGAAGCAGCTGGTTGCTCCATCACTTCATCAGATGTAGAACATGCCGGGAAGCAGAGAGGGGGCAAGATGGCGGCCGCTTAGGACGGCCGGGAAGCAGAGAGGCCGAGGAGATGCGGTTCTGGCTCTGAGATAGGGAATCAGTGCGCCGCCGGCCATACACACACCAAATCACACCAACGAGGATCGAGAAAGTTGTCGGAAAATAATTTCGTAATATGGCAGAGTAATCAACAAACCGAGAGACTGCCCTATGTTTCTTACCTGCCGCCGGCCGCTCAAGCGGCTCCTTCTGGAATTGACGCAGGCATTGAGGTCGCTCACGTCAGGAGACGTCCTCGGAGCAGGCCTGCTAGCGGAGCGGAGTTCGCGGAGTTTGCGGAGTCGGGCGGAGGTGCGGCTCAGGAAGCATCAGCGGCTTCAGCAGGCACACCAGCGGCAAAAGACACGGAGCATTCTGGAGTCTAAGGAGGCGGAAAAGAGGAGGGGCAATACTCAACTGGATTCCGGTGAGCAATTTGGCGATAAAGATCGGAGAAGGGAGATTATGGCCCCCGAAGCGAGTGCAAGCGCTAAGGCAGCTTCAAGAAGGAAAGCTGCAGCAGAGTTGGCGGAAACAGCCCTGGAGAAGGAACATGAAGGCATTAAAAATAAAAAACAAAAGTCCCCCGCGAGGAAGACGGTGCAGCAACAAGCAGCAATCAAGGGCAAACAAGGTACTACCCCTATTTCCGATATCTTTATAAAAGTGACCAAGGAAAAAGATCCCAAAAATGAGGCCGCAGCTGAAGTTTCGGAGGTGGTTAGATGCCCGAAAGACTGTGGAGGGGCCACGGAAGATATAGGTGACACCCCAGTTCAGTCAAGTGTTCTAACGAACCCGCAAGAGAATGTTGGCCTCCTGGGGGAAGCTGATAGTAATACCCCCGTGACCCAGGACATAGACTCAGGCCCCCCAGTGTTGGAGGAGGTGGCGGGCGATAAGAAGGAAGCTCCAAGCGAGATCTTTTTCTCGGTCTCGGAGGGGGGGGAATGGTCTGAGGAAGACGACAGCCTGGAGCAAGAAGCCAGTGGCTCGGTTACGGATAGTGACCTGGACCATGAGGATTTCAACCCCCCAACAACGGCGGTGAAGTCCACTACAGGAGCAAAAACACAGGGACGCAGATGGGATCATCCGACAGCTAACCCCCTACTCGAGAGCCCGGGAGGGGAAGTGGCACAGTTGTCACTTCTGGAGGTGATACACCAGGAGATAATCGCACACAGGGAAGAGGCTCGCCAAGAGAGTCGCAAATCACAGGCGGCGGTGAGAAAAATGCAAGGGGTGGTGAGGAAACTGGCTAAAGTCAGTGTGAATCTGGGAGATCGGGTTACAAATTTGGAGGAGAGAGTGGTATCGACCGAAGCGGAGACAGCGGCCACCTCAAGCAGGGTAGATCTCCAGGGTGAACAGATGACAGATGTACAATGGAAGCTAGAGGCGTTGGAGAACAGGTCTCGACAGAATAATCTACGCATACTGGGGATTCCGGAGGGATCAGAGGGGTCGGACATGAGAGCTTTTGTGACCAAACTGTTCGAGCATGCCTTCACAGAGCTGAAGGGATGGGACTGGGCAAGGGAGATCCAAAGGGCCCATCGCACCCCTTTCAAAATCCATAAAAACGCCAAGGAGGGGGATAAGCCCAGAGCAATTCTTATATTTTTGGGTAACTATAATCTGGGGCAGGCAATATCAGAAAGGGCAAGACCGGACTCGAAAAAGGATGTGGATGGCTTCACTTTTTTGTTCGTCCGGACTTCTGTCACGTTACCGTGGAGAGACGCTGGAGACTAAGGCAGATGATAAAACCCTTATAGGACAAGGGTATGCAGGCATATCTGATCAACCCAGCTCAGCTAAAAATAATTAATGGTGGCAGAACCTTGTACTTCTCCTCTGAGGTTAAAGCTAAGGAGTATTTGGACGCACAAAGAGTTTAGCAACACACTGAAGAGTAGAGGCGACCAGGGATCTAATGGTTAAAGATGAGTTCAAAACCCAACGTATTGATAGACTAGAATAAGGAAACTGGTTTAAAAAAAAAAAAAATAATTTAAATAATTTAAAGAGGACTAAAGATGACTTTTTGATGCACAATGATTGTGGGGGGAAAAGGGGAAAAAAGAGGGGGATGGTTATCAGGAGTGGTGTGTGGGGTGTGGTGTGTAGGGCGGTGGGGACAATGGCGCAACAGATGGGGTTTCTAACATAAAAGGGTTAGGTTTTGTTTTTCTTTTTGTAGGTTATCAGAAATCTCCTCGGCCTCAACTGCGAGTCATCACGTGCACAGACCAGCAGGTCTGAGCACCTCTGACAAGAGGGGGTGGGGGGGGCTGGAGGGGCCAGAGGGGGTGAAAGTGGGTGAAGGGAGGGGAGGGGAGGGGGGCAAGGGGGGAAGGAGAGGGGGGAGAAAAGCAAAAAGAATCGAGATGGTAATGGGCAAGGAGTTGGTATTCAGCAGAATAATGGATAAGAGCAGGCAGATTGGATGCAGCAGTAACACCAGCGATGTCACACATTAAGATCTGTACTATTAATGCAGGAGGGCTAAATGACTGGAAGAAATGGCAGAGATTGAGCCATTTCGCTAAGTTTAATAATATTGATATATTGTGTTTACAGGAGACCCATCTGCCTTGGGTAAAAAGGAATCTATCGAATCTGAATGGGTATGCCCTATTAGGTTGTTCGTCGCAATCGTCAATGATAAGGGGGGTCGCCATCATGGGAAAATGGAATGTGAGGGGTGTGAGACGCACCAAGTCTGACGGGACTGGCAGATGGTTTCTAGTAGAACTGAATGTAGGTATTACATTAGGTGTGGTTTATGGCTGGAATGAGGATGATCCAGCAGTATTTGATGTTCCGGAGGAGGAGTTGGCAGATTGGGGGACCCCCATTGTTATATGTGGAGATATGAATATCTTGATCGATTGGAGGCAGGGAGTTAAATATACGGGACGCAAACCCAAGGTATTCCGGGCATTAGATTCCCTACTGAAGTCGCATGGGCTAGCTGATGTCTGGGGGGAAAAAGAGCCCGCTGATCCAGGCTTTACTTATTTCTCGCATCCTTGCCAGAAATACTCTAAGTTGGATTACTTTTTTGTCTCGGTAGGGGAGCTATGTAATGTTAAAGTTGCCAAGCTTCCCTGAACAGTATCTGACCATAATCCTTTGATACTACTATATCAAGTGGACAATATCTCGAGGAAAGCAACAAGGTGGACATTCGAAAGGAAACTGTTAAATGATGATAGGTTTGTAAGACACCTCAAACAATGGTCGAAAGAGTTCTATGACGACAATAGATATAGCTCATTCCGTAATGGGGTGTGGGAAGCCTTTAAGGCCTTCTTAAGGGGGGAAACGATAAGATGTTCTGCCAGGTTAAGGAAGGAGGATAGAAACATAGTAGAGAAGCTTATTTTGGAGTTGGCGATGTCAGAGAAACGGCATATTGAGGAAATAGGGCTAGGCCAGGATGGTAGGGTAACGGCGAGAACTATGGCTGTGATCAAGGGAGATATTCAGAGGGTGGTTACACAAAAGGAAACCCGAGAGTATCAGGCATCAAGGGCAAGGCGCTACGAGACAGAGGAACAAGCTGGAAGAGCGCTAGCACTGCGGATTAGGCAAGAAAATAATAAAAATAATATCCCCAGAATAGATGATATTGTGACAGAGTATTCAGACCCAAAAGAGATAGTAGGAGTGTTCCAGAAATTTTATCAAAAATTATATGCCCAGGAGGCGGGGGAACCAGCCTCATGTCAGGGGTTTGGGGCTGCATGCCCGGTTCTAGATGATAGAAGAAGGGAGGAGCTGGACAAGGATATAACCATTGATGAGATAAGGAATGAAATACAGGATCTAGCAGCAGGGAAAGTGGCGGGCCCAGATGGGATCCCGCTGGAAGTTTATAAGAGTTTAGAGGAGGAAATTGCTCCACTACTGCTTGATTTATTTAATGGCATAATCTGCTCCGGGGAGATTCCTGATTCCTGGAAAGAGATCAACATAGTGGTGTTTCATAAAAAGGGGAAACCAGAGAGGAACCTGGGTTCTTATCGGCCAATATCGCTGATTAATGCTGACACAAAACTATACTCTAAGGTTTGGGCAAAGAGATTGGGGGGATCATTGGCCAGCTCGTATCCCCGTGGCAGCATGGATTTGTTCCAGGTAGAGGCACCACTGAGCACACCTCGCGTGCGATCTCGCTATTTGATGCTATGGCCGCCACAGAGGGAGAAATGGCCATGATCCTCCTCGACGCGGAGAAAGCCTTCGACCGCGTGGTATGGGAATTTTTATGGGATGTCCTCGTCAGAAGAGGCTTTGGGGAAAAGTGTCTGAAAGCAATCAAGGCAATGTACTCAGATCCGGTTGCTAGGATTACAGCTATGGGTATGCATTCGGAGGAGGTGGTAATTAGGAGAGGTACTCGTCAGGGATGACCTTGTTCCCCAATACTGTTCTCACTTTATATAGATCCCCTGATTAGGGAAATCTTAGCCTCAGACAAAATCTCCCCAGTAATAGTAAATGGTCATACTACTAAATTATTGGCATATGCAGATGACCTGGCAATTGTCACCACTAATCCGCAGACAGCAATGGTGGAATTGTGTCAACTGGCTAAAGCATATGGGGCCTGTTCCGGTTATAAGTTGAATGAAGAAAAAACATTAATAATCAGTGCAAACAATATCTATAAGGCTGATCAGAGGTTTGTGGAGTCTGCAGTATATCTCGGGGTGAGGATTAATGCGGATGTCGATAAAATTATACAGGAGAACTATGTACCCTTGATTGCGGAAATTGAAAAAGAACTAAAAAGAATAGATGTATTACATTTATCCTTGATCGGTAGGGTGAATGTACTGAAAATGTCAATGTTCCCTAAACTACTGTATTTATTCCGCGCTATCCCCTTATTAGTTGAAGAGGGCTTGTTGAAGAAAATGGAAGCTGTTTTCTCCCAATTTGTGTGGCAATACGGTAAAATACGTAGGTCACTGTACCTCTGGAGGGAGGGGGACTGTCAGCACCAAACTTGAGGCTGTATCATTGGGTTTGTTTAATGATGCAGATGAATGTCTTATTTAAATATGAAGAAATAGGCCTGCCGGTTGGTGTTTACAGGACCCCCACCATACATGAGTTGTTAGTAGGTGAAAGAGCACTGGGGTTCTTTACACGAGAAGTCAGCTATAGATATTACAAAAGGATTAGAAGCAAGGTGTTGCTTAGTGCCTGGGGGACTTGGGAGTCAATAATGAGATTCTTGAAGATACCGAAAAGCAATAGCACACTAGATCTCTGGAGGTCAAATCCTTTCGTTCATCTGGGCCAGAATAGCAATAGTAGGATATGGAAGGGGCTGGGTGTTAGATGTCTGGGGGATGTTATGATTGGCGATGAGATAATGGGGTTTGATATACTACAGCAGAATTATGGTATACCAGCCAGCCAATGGCTATTATATAGACAACTGGAACAAACAGTCAAGTCAATCAGACCCAGGATTGCAATTCAGAAGATTAACCCAATTGTGGATTATGTAAGGAAAGGTGGTAAGAAGATCAGAATTGGTTATAGCTATCTTCAGCAGGGTTTGGGAGATGACATTGAAAAAAATGAATCTTCTTGGGCTCAAAGAATTGGGGATCCAGATCTAGACATTGATTATGCGTTGGTGTTGAATAAGAAAATACTGAGAGCGTCAAATCTGAAGTCCCAGCATTACAAGACTATTTTTAATTTGTACTTTACTCCTGCCAAGTTGTTCATGTGGGGTAAGAGAGAAAATGACAGGTGTCCCAGGTGTGATCAAGGCCCTGCAGACTTACTGCACATGTTTTACCACTGCCAGAGTCTTACACCAGTCCTCAAAGAAATTGAACGGTTTTTAGCGGGGCTGCTGGAGCAACAGATTACTCTATCCCCAACGACTGTTCTGATCGGCAGGGATGGTAACCTGAAGACAGAACGAGATGTCGAAGCTTTTATATTTCTGTCCATGGCCGTTTTTCGGATTTTAATATTGGCTCTATGGAAAGACTCTGTAGCCCCCACGTTTCAGATGTGGATAACGAGGCTCCTAAGAACTCATAATATAGAGGAATGTTTGTATGATTTTAAAGGAAAGAGATCGAGGGAATTTGGCAAAAAGATTTGGGCTCCCCTCAGAAAGTGGAGAGAAGTTAGATAAGTAAGATTGACGTGAAAGATCTATTGGTTTTAATTGATCTAACTGTCTATATTTAGCATTGTGTGGCCTCTGTGTCTTTTTTAACCTGTTTTTTTATTGTTGCAAATGTAAGATGTATGTATCAATTTCAATCTCTGATCTTATCCTGTTGTTTTATGTATTTTGATACCCGGAACCATCTCAATAAAAAAAAAAAAAAACCAGATGTAGAACATTTATAATTCACATTTGAGAGCTCATCTCAGAAATTTTGTAATACAGCTTACTGTGGCTACCCAGCTTGAACAGCCCTTGTTGGGGAAGTCTTTATTATACGCATAACAAACTGCATTAGACATGTATATAGACTAACTAAATGAGTGTAGGGACCAAGCACAGCACAATTATTAAATGGACGTGCATTTGGTATATAATTTGTAGCCAGTTGAGACTGGCTAGGTTGCCCCGTCATTACTAAGAGGACCCAGTCGTACATGTTGTCGGATGTGTGGGAGGGCGCCTTAAACCAATTTGGATGTTCCTGATATGTTAATGGTATTTTTAAGTATCATAAGGTCTGCATGCAGCTGGAACTGCTGTCTCAGTGTATGTATGAAATGTTTGTGTATTGGCATCTGCTGCAGAAAAATGAACCCAGGAATAAAGATTTTTGCATTTATAAGCTTTGTGTGCCTCAACAATGAAGGAAACATCTCCATCATCGTTGGCAATCCCTTGTGCAAGTAAATGTGTAGTAATAACTAGTCTACAATTAACAGGAGTATTAACTGATAGTACCAACAGCTTAATTAATGAAATTTATAGAAAGAAAACACTGTTTTGGGGTAATTGCTTTCAACGTTTAAGCTTGAACAGACTACAGGCATACATAGGTTCTTCCTATTGAGCTTAGGAGGATGAGTCTGTTTCACCAAGGAGGTTGCCGTGTAGAGGTGACAAAGAACCTTGGGCACTGCAAGAAAACGACTCAGGGGTGATTGACCTAGAACTTTGGTGGTCCATGCTATATGATTCCAACAATTCTAATAGGAATGTGTATTAGACTAACATAAACTTCTCAATATAGAGACTTAGTCCACATTACAATCACTAAGTTTTGGTGTGTTTCGCCTATCTCCCAGTACCATATACAACCCCTAAACTGACCCGAAAAACAGATGTTATTGGCTACCTAGAATATGACACTGGTACCCAAGGGATCTGTGGAAATGGATCTAACCGTTTAATTTGGTCACTCTTGTATGGCAAGGGTAAACACAAGAAAGATACAAGAAGCATTTTCAAACATTTAGTAAAATTATTGTATTCTTGCACAGAAAGCATGAGCTGTGATTATTAGAACGATGAGGTAATAATGCAGGCAAGAAAGAAAGAAAGGAAGAAAAAAGTAAAAGAAAGAATGCAATAAAGGAAGAAAAAAGAAAGAAAGATATGAAGAAAGGTAGAAAGACTTAAAGAAGGAAAGAAAGAATGCAAGATAGTATTGCCTATGAACTCCATCCACTCGGGATCGCCAACTGACCCTTGTCCCCACCACATTTTCAACAAAGCAGACTCCATCATCGCACCCCATCTCCGCGATGTCATCAACTGTTCCTTAAACTCCGCCACCTTCCCGGAAAGCTGGAAACACGCCGAACTCAGCGCCCTTCTGAAGAAACCCATAGTGGACCCCTCTGAACTTAAGAACTACCGCCCCATCTCACTCCTCCCCTTCCCGGCCAAAGTCATCGAGAAAGCCGTCAATAATCAACTTGCTGCCTTCCTTGAATTTAACAACTCCCTCGACCCTTCACAGTCCGGATTCCGAGCCAAACACAGCACCGAAACCGCCCTCATTGCAGCTACAGACGACATCCGAAAACTACTGGACAACGGAGAAACAGTTGTCCTCATCTTACTTGACCTCGCCGCCGCCTTCGACACAGTATGTCATAGCACACTCATACAACGCCTTAACAACATCGGAATACAAGGAAAAGCTTTGGATTGGATCATCTCATTCCTCGCTGGAAGAACTCAAAGAGTCCGCCTACCCCCATTCAAATCAGAGGCCACCGAAGTCATCTGTGGTGTACCACAAGGATCTTCACTCAGCCCCACCCTCTTCAACGTATACATGAGTCCCCTCGCATCCATCGCACGACAACACAACCTCAACATCATCACCTACGCTGACGACACCCAGCTGATCCTTTCCCTCACCAAAGACCCAAATACCGCCAAAACCAGTATACACGAAGGAATGAAAGAAGTTGCCGAATGGATGAAAAACAGCCGTTTAAAACTCAACTCGGACAAAACGGAAGTCCTCATCTTAGGATCTTCCCCCTCTGCCTGGGACGACTCGTGGTGGCCACCTGCCCTAGGTACAGCACCCACACCTACCGATCACGCACGTAACTTGGGCTTCATCCTAGACTCCTCCCTCTCAATGACCAGACAAGTCAACGCCGTTACATCATCATGCTTCAACATCCTACGCATGCTCAAAAAAATCTTCCGCTGGATCCCGACCGAAACAAGAAAGACAGTCACCCACGCACTGGTCATCAGCCGACTGGACTATGGAAATACCCTGTACGCCGGGACCACAGTCAAACTACAGAAAAAACTACAACGCATCCAAAACGCCTCAGCCAGACTCATACTGGACATTCCCCGTCATGCTCACATTTCCGCCCACCTGAAGGATCTCCACTGGCTCCCCTTCAACAAGAGAATAACGTTCCGCCTCCTCACCCACGCACACAAGGCCATCTACGACCTAGGACCCGAATGCCTCAACACAAGAGTGTCCTACACACCCACCCGCCAACTGCGATCATCCAAACAAGCCCTCGCTGCAATTGCCCGCATCCACAGATCCACTATGGGAGGAAGATCCTTCTCCTACTTAGCGGTCAAAACCTGGAATTCTCTCCCCACTCACCTTCGACTTACACAGAAACACCTCTCCTTCAGAAAGCAACTCAAAACCTGGTTATTCGATAAGTAACGCACCCCCCTCCCTCAAGCGCCTTGAGACCCTCTGGGTGAGTAGTGCGCTATATAAATTCCTGAACTTAACCTTGAAAGACACAAAGAAGGAAGAAATGAAGGAGAAAAAGAAGAAAGAAAGAAAGAAAGAAAGAAAGAAAGAAAGAAAGAAAGAAAGAAAGAAAGAAAGAAAGAAAGAAAGAAAGAAAGAAAGGACAGAAAGAAAGGTAGAAGGAAAGTTTTTTTTTTATTTGAAAGGTTTTATATAGCTTTGGCTAGACATGGAGGTATCAGAGCGCTTTACATGAGTATCAGACCATAGTTGCAGGTTACATCATTACAAAGGCTATACAGTTATTAGAGCATAGCTACATAGTTACATGTTCCGTCGAGACAAAAAATAAGGGCATATGTGTAAAGGAAAAAGTAGACAATGGGAGCGATTCAGGGGGAGGGGGTAGGAGCAGGGGAAATAGATAGCGAATGAAGGAGGGAAAGAGGAGGGTGAGAGGCACAACATGAAAGAAGAGGTGGAGGGTGACGGGGGCACAAACCGGTAGACGAGTAAAAGCTGCGTCCAAAGTCCAGTAAGCTGTGATCCCAGGGGAAGTGATATAATTCCCCCAACTTAGATGCGAGAGGCTCCCTTTACACAGTGGACTCTCCCAGAGGGGTAACTGAGACTGCAAGGCCTACCTACTGGATCCTTCCCCAAAAAGGGGAGAGGGACTGTTTTGGCAAGGGGTGCCAAACCATGCCTCAACTGTGAGTGGCTCCCTTTGCGCTGTGGACTCTCTCAGAGGGATCACTGAGACTCCAGAGTAAAATTAGTTAGATCTTTCCCCAACAAGGGGAAAAGGAGTGCTTAGTCAAAGGGCACAATAGGGCAGGGGGATAGGCGGTGTAGCAGGCGAGGGGAGAGATTCAGTGAGAGAGGATAGGAGTAATGGAAGTAGACAAAGAAAGGGAGAGTTTTAAATGGGAACAGGCAGCATCAGTTAGGGGCATAGACTTTTTTCTCTCTGAGGCCATGAGTTTCCCCCCTCTCTAAGGTAACAACCTAGCACAGGCCATTCCAGATGCTTTGCCGTCCAGGACATGAAGAACAAAGTTTGCAATTTGAATTATTTTAGCCCAGGATTGAATTCCCCGCTGGCCTCCCACCATCTCCCAGGGTTGCTGGGCGGTATAGAGCTCTCTTGCATGGTAGGGTCACTGAGACTGGTGGTCCAACCTGTTAGTAGTGGGATATTGTGAACTGCTCCAGGCACAAAAAGATCACTACGGTACTTCCCCAGAGCAGCATCTATGGACACAGACTAGCTTACCTGATGTAGAAAGAAGTGAGTGGCACTCCAGTGAGTAAAGCCCGCCGTGATCAGGGCCAATCCTCTTGTCTCCCCAATTTTGGTGCCATGCCCAACAGTGTCACAGAAACCAATTATCGTCTCTCTGTCCCCGGAGCTACCTTCTCAGGCTGACGCTCCTCGCAGTTCAAGCTCAATCTATCTTTGCCAGTTCCAAGCGGCAGAGAACACAAGCCGCCATCTTAAGAATGGCTCGACACTCTCAGCAGCAAGGCGGCTCCATTTTGTTGCCATTGGAAAAGAGGGGCTACCCATGGGAAGTCTCCGGTCAGTGGAGCCAGGGCCAAGCCCCCCCCAGCGGCAACCAGCACAGCAAGGGCACCAGAGGGGCATCCCAGGACAGTAAGATGATGCCAGATCAACAGAGTTAGTAAATAGTCCTCAAAGGTCCCAGGGTTAGCAGTTTTCAAGGGGAGGGATTGTACGGCAGATATGCATTGTTGAAGAGCCGCAAAAATTCAACTGGCGGCAGGCTCTACGAAAACGATCCGCCTCAAGGCTTCCAAGAAAGAAATAGAAAAATACGGAAAAAAGAAAAAAAAAATTAAGGGATAAATGGAAGAAAGTAAACAAGTAAGAAGGAAAGGCAGAAAGAAGAAAAGAAGGAAAAAAAAGCAAGTAAGCTAGAAGGAAAGAAGGCATGATAGAAAGAAAGAAGGAAGGCAAGATTGAAAGAATGAAGGAAATACAAAAGGAAATATGGAAAGAAAGAGCAAAATATGGTACAAAAAGAGAGTAGGAACAAAAAAAAAGATGAAAAAAAAGAAAGAAGATAGAGTGCAGAAAGAAAGCTAGTAATGAGTAAGGAGGAAAAGATAACACAAATAAAAAAAAGAAGAAAATAAATAAAAACAAATTGTTACAAGTGCTGCAAATCAAACAGGAAAAGGAAAAGGCTGATTTTCTTCCTATGCAAATTTATTAAAGGACAGTTGTGGAATTGAGTCCAGCATCAACATGATCTGAAGAACTGTCCACTTATGAATTCACATATATAGTATTGAAGCTTTCGGTTCGCATACTGTATGCATAGCAAAAATAGAATGACACTTCAGAACTGTTTCAACTGGATGTACTCTAATATGCTGTGAAATTGCAGCAGTCAGGTAAATAAAGGACACATCAAAAGGAATTCACAAGAGTATTCGTAGGAGACAGGAACTGATAAAGCATGGAATGCAGCCTGAGCTTATAGATAGTAGAAAAGTCCTACTTTCACCTCGGGCTCTGAACACCAAGGCAACACAAAAGTAATTGTAAGTAAAAACAAAAACATTGGCACTGGAGGGAACTACCTTTTGTGCTGATGTGCTCATTGTGAAAGAACAAAATCAAGCCACTCAAAGTAGATAACCAGTGGCTGAAGAAGGCTCACCCAATGCCCCATGCTGTGTGCTGTAGTGGGCTGAAGCAAAATGTAAATGATACAACCGACCAACGTCTCATTTCCAAATTGTACTCGTTTAATGTCATCTGTCTCTGATTGCAATAGCAAAAGGATGTAGTTTAAGGGTGAAATAAGTGTAAAAAGTGGGCAGCCCTGCCTGGTAGCTCTCGTTCTCTCTCTCTCTCTCTCTCTCTCTCTCTCTCTCTCTCTCTCTCTCTCTCTCTCTATTAAAATATGTTTTGTTCCATTATCCCATATTCTTGCCATAGGTCACTGATAATTTGTTGTGACCCATTTCATGAACCATGGTCCTAACCTGAGTCTCTGGAGGATCCACTTTATTTATGGAAAGGGGCGACCACTCGGTCCCCCCGAACGTATGGCTGAGTGCCTCGATCCCCCCGGGAAGCCATTTTTGGGCGGGAGGCGCGTCTCGGCTGGTATGCCCGAAGCGGCGTAGCCGGGGCGTGCCTTTTCCCGCCCTAGAGTGGGCTGGCCTAGACACCGACGCAGCCAGCCACGCCCTCGGGGCGGGCAGGGGCGGGTTTTCGCCCGCCCTGAAGACGGATAAAAGAAGGCGCAAGACCAGAAGACGTCCTCTTGTTCTTGTGCTCCGAAGCTGCACCTCCTCGCTACACGTGAGCTCGGGACGGAACGAAGAGCCAATTTTGAGCGTTTTGATCTTTTTCTTTGTCTTTCAGATATTTCCTCGGAGATATGCCTAAGAAAGTCGCAAAGAAGATGACGACCGACCAGATGGTGCGGATGCTCTGCAAAGAGATGTCCGAAATAAAGAAGCGGTTGGCCGAGCGAGACGAGGAGGAGGGTTCGGGCCCTGCGCCGGCTGGAGGGAGACCTAAGAGGCCGAGAAGGGTTCCAGCCGGTGGAGACGTCCCGGTTCCCCCTGCCCCGCTCGAGGCGCCAACCCCAGTACCGTTAGAGGGGAATCCAATCCCCGTTGTCGTCACCCCGACTTCCAAGGAAGACATGCCCCCCGAGCTGGCAGCACAGCTAGCAGCATGGTTGGGGGATAGTAGTGATGGTGCCACGGCTGCCGAGGCACAGGCACTGATAAAAGGACTTCGTGAGAAGAAAGATGCAGCTAAGGGGAATGCGCCGTTGGCGGGAATAGACAAGCCGCAAGCGGCAGATGCTGCGTCCGGTTCAGGTAAGCGGCCATTGCCGATTGCAAGGGACGAATCAGCACCCTCTCGTAGAGAGAGATTGGGACAACATGTGCCTTTAGCTATAAAAGAGAAGATCTGGGCGGGGGAGTACGTTAATATTTTCTCCTTGCTTGTTGATCATTATGAGGTGGAGCATGTTAAAAGTCAGAAGGACCTAATGCACCCGAGTGTTTGGCGCGCAAAAATGGCCGCCTTTAAGTTAAATGAGAATATTGGAAACTGGGGCAATGCGTGGGGTATTTTTACATCGATTTTGGGGGAACGTAGGCCCGAGTTGCTTCCAGAATTTCCCATTTATCAATCACGAATAATGGGTTACTCGACAGCATATCAAGGTAACCATTGGTTTTGTTATGATAATCTGTTCAGGAAGGAAAAGGAGCATAACAAGAGTTTGACTTGGGATTGTTACGATTCTGTTACATGGGATAAAATGAAAGAATCGGGGATGTTAAGAATGCCATTGGTTGGGAGCACTGTTGTTGATTACTCCCGCCAAAATGGGGGGACGCCCTTTCGACCAAGTACGAGCACTGACGATCAGTCGAGGCCCGCAGGCAATACAGGGAGAAAGGGTTTCTGTTTTAACTTCAACAAAGGGAAATGTACCAGGCCTCCTGGATTGTGTAAATTCAAACATGAGTGTAGTACGTGTGGGTCGTCCCATCCTGAGTCATCGTGCAGAGCCAAATCGGGTGAGAATGGGGGGAAGGGAGGCGCCAAACAGGTCTAATCTAGTCCGAGGGGCGCCTTTACCAACCCCGATTGATACCTTGGCAATGATCCCTTGGCTCAGTGAATACCCGGATCGTACTTCTGCCGGGGTGCTGCGGAACGGTTTTACACATGGTTTCCGCATCCCGGTGGGGGACTTTCAGGGTGTAGGGACGTGCAAGAACCAACTTTCCGTTTTACAACACACATCTGTGGTACAAGAGAAAATTCACAAAGAGGTTAGCCGGGGACGAGTCGCTGGCCCATTTAGTGTACCCCCGGTACCGGATTTTGTTTGTTCTCCGTTAGGGGTGGTTCCCAAGAAGGACCCGGGTGAGTTCCGTTTGATCCACAATCTGTCTGCCCCACACGGCTTTTCAGTAAATGACGCAATTGATCCAGAAATTTGTTCGGTGCGATACGCATCGTTTGACGAGGCAGTAGCCATCTTGAATCGCCTGGGGCCCGGAACGTTGATGGCGAAATCAGATATCGAGTCAGCGTTCCGGTTGCTCCCGGTACACCCAGACGACCAGCGTCTTTTGGGGTTCGGGTTCCAGGGGTCATTTTACATGGATAGGTGTATGCCAATGGGATGCTCTATATCATGTGCTTATTTTGAGCAATTCAGTACTTTCCTGCAATGGGTGTTCACTAAGAAATCGGGTTTTCAAAATGTAATGCACTACCTTGACGACTTTTTGTTCCTTGGCCCCGCCGCAAATCCTGAATGTGCTCAGGCCTTAGCTGAATTCTGTGTGTTGATGGGTCATTTTGGCGTGCCATTGGCACCGGGTAAAACTATGGGTCCCACGACTTGCCTCGAGTTTTTGGGGATCGAGTTGGACTCTAGGGAGGGGTGTTTCCGTCTACCAGCTAGCAAAGTGTTGAAATTCAGGACAGCCCTCCTAGGATGTTTGAATACACCCAAGGTTACACTGCATCAGTTGCAACAATTAGTGGGGAAGTTGAACTTTGCCTTGAGGGTGATCCCAATGGCTCGCCCTTTTTCCCGCTCAATTGCCCAAGCGATGGTTGGCCTGAAAGAGGGTCATCATCGCACGAGGTTATCGGCTGAGGTCCGCCAGGACATGCGGATATGGTTAGCATTCTTGGCGGACTTCAATGGCCGAGTCGTCTGGAACAAGCCAGCCGTGTCCTCGGAAGAACTTGGGCTATGGACTGATTCAGCAGGGAGCATAGGTTTTGGCGCCATCTTCGGCACGAACTGGTCTGCTCAAAGATGGCCCCTATGGTGGCATGAGAAGGGGATAACGAGTAATATTGCTTTCCTTGAATTATTTCCCATTCTCGTGGCCCTGAGAACCTGGCCAGAAGGTTTCAGAGATCATTCTGTCATTTTTTGGTCCGACAATATGACCGTGGTAGAATGCATCAATAGTCAGGCAGCCCATTGTAAAATGATTTTGAGGCTGCTCAAAGAAATTGTCCTACTATGTATGCAACTGAACGTGGTATTCAGAGCAAAACATGTCCCAGGGGTGTTGAATCAGGCTGCTGACGCACTGTCTCGTTTTCACATGCAGGCTTTCTCGGGTTTCCTTCCCTCAGCGGACCCGGAGCCGGCACCCTTCCCCGAAGCTCTCTGGTCTCTCGGTGCCCCGAACTTCGTCACCTCGTGGGAGAGAGTCTAGCACCCAGGACAAGGAAGGCATATGAAGGGGCGTTCCAGGCCTATTTAGCCTTTTTGGGGGCAGAGAGAGGGGGTCTTTGGGGTCAGGAAGAGTGTGTAGTACTTTTTCTGATGTCTTTACGTAGGGCTGGGAAATCGGTGGCTACGGCCCAAAGGCATCGTGCCGCCATTTCCTTCGTTGCCAGGGCCCATGGCATCCTGGACCCAACAGCGTCTTTCACAGTACAGAAAGCGCTGCGTGGGTGGCAACGCCTAGAGGGTCGCAGAGTAGATGTAAGACGACCGATAGGTCTAGACAGGTTGTCCCAGTTACTGGCCACACTCCCTAACACATGCTCGTCCCCTTTTGAGTCCTGTTTGTTCCGGACTGCATTTACGCTGGCGTTTCACGGGGCTATGAGAGTTAGTGAGCTGGTTGCAAGGAACAAACAGGATGTGACGGGGGGCTTGTGCAGGGAACATGTCCAGATCAGGGGGGATGCGATGATTGTTTCCTTTCTCAGGTCTAAGACCGACCAAGATGGGAGAGGGGACTGCACGATCATTCGCAGGAACCCCGAGTCATCCATGTGTCCGGTACAGTGCTTAGAAGATTACCTAGCACAGAGAGCGGCATCATGGGGGGGGACATTGTTGAGGCATGCAGACGCCACCCCGCTGACGAGGTTTCAGTTTCAACGGGTGCTTGCAATGGCCGTTGCCGCAGCGGGCTTAGACCCGGGCGAATTTGGGACCCACTCCTTTCGGATAGGGGCTGCCACTGAAGCTACAGCCAGGGGTCTTAATGTAGAGCAAGTGAAACGTGTGGGGCGCTGGTCCTCCAATTGTTATAAGAGGTACGTGCGATTGCACATGTTGTGAAGCTGTAATCATGTACTCACGCCTCTTGTCTTTTGTTTGTTTACAGTTGCGCAAGCCTACGCGGCAGGGCAGACTGTGCAGTCGACCCAACACCAGGCCAGCGGTCGCACGTCACCGGCTGTGAAGAAAGAGGTGTGGGTCGTGGGCCACTCATACGTGAGACGGGCCGCAGACGTATTCAAAGCAGGTGACATGATTCACGTACCTGGGGAATACGGGTACAGAGTGTCCTTCTACGGAAGGGGCGGTCTCTGTATTGACCAGTTTCAGGAATTTTTTGAGGGTTTGTTAGAGCGGATGAGGTCACCGCCGTCCATAGTCATAGTGCATTTGGGGGGCAATGATTTGGTCACCACCGGTAGACGACTTCTCCTGGAGGCTATGCTTTCCACGGTAAGTTGGTTAGCGAGGAGAGTTCCGGGGTGCCTAATTGCGTGGTCTCATATGATCCCACGAAAAGTGTGGCGGGGAGCTATCTCGATCCCTGCTTTGAATCATTCTGTTAAAAAATTGAATAACAAAGTGAGTAGGTTGTTCCGTTCCAAGACATTGCATTCGATCTCGCATAATTGTATTAATGATGACAGTATGTATTTGGGGGATGGGGTGCATTTGTCGAGGGCGGGGAATGAGTTACTCATAGGAGACTTCTTAGCCTGGTTAAAATCTTTAAAACATGACCTTTAGGTAGGAGTTTTGTGGGGGGTCCGGATAGCCGGTCAACTATCCGGACCTGTGGCGGTAAGGTCATGATCGGTGAGCACTAATTGGTAGATCCCTATGAGTGGGCGTCACCCAACACGGATGGGAGCGCTCGGGAGAGGTGGCCATTGGCCCCTCGGTGGGGAGGCGGTCCCGTCTAAGGGCGGGTCGCCGGAAGTAAAGGAAAGGCGGTCAAGGCCCCTTCCTTTGTAGGAGGGGTTACAGCCCCCTCCTGGGGGAATTTCCCGGGGCCAGGTCATCTGCGACGGCAGATGCGGTAAGTTGTGTGGGGTGGGGAGAGGTCAACGATACCTTCTAGATACCACACACAAGTGTTCGAACGACCTTTAAATGGCGTCGAGTCTTAAGTGCCCCCGTCAAGACAAGGGAAATTGTTAGTAGTTGCACTTGAGGTAAGCCTCTGTGCTGTCGCCCCTCCCAAGTGGGAGGGGTAAGTCTGGTTAGGGATCTTGACACCGGTTATGACCTTGCCGTTGGCCCTTAAACGTTAGGATGTACAATTTCAGTGTTCTTAGAGAATGTTTTGTAGGATGCTAGTTCGGCTAGGAGAACCTCTGTATTAGAGATTATGTTAAGGTTAGCCAAACATCGTAATGTGATAATGAAATTGTACATAATATGAAAACGTTTAATGTTTTAATTTTTTGTTTTAATAAATACGGCCGCGGGATGGTCACTCCATCCCACATCCAAAAACTTTAAGAACTGTTTCCGGTTTCCCTCCTTTTGGGGATTGTGTTGAGAGGGGGTGGCGGGTATCTCAGCCATATGGAAAGGGGCGACCACTCGGTCCCCCCGAACGTATGGCTGAGTGCCTCGATCCCCCCGGGAAGCCATTTTTGGGCGGGAGGCGCGTCTCGGCTGGTATGCCCGAAGCGGCGTAGCCGGGGCGTGCCTTTTCCCGCCCTAGAGTGGGCTGGCCTAGACACCGACGCAGCCAGCCACGCCCTCGGGGCGGGCAGGGGCGGGTTTTCGCCCGCCCTGAAGACGGATAAAAGAAGGCGCAAGACCAGAAGACGTCCTCTTGTTCTTGTGCTCCGAAGCTGCACCTCCTCGCTACACGTGAGCTCGGGACGGAACGAAGAGCCAATTTTGACCCACCCACCGGCCCCTGAGGACAGCAAGTTGTTGTGCAATAAAGTTAATTTATAAGTTTGTTTTCCCGTTTTTCGTTTGCAGGCTGTGACAGTATCAGTTTGTGGTTAATCATAATAAAGTATGGTTTTTCCGTTTTCGTTTATAGGCTGTGACAGTATCAGTTTGTGGTTAATCATAATAAAGTATGGTGAATATCGTCTAGGTTGTTACGATTAAAATGATTTGTGTAGTGTTGCATTGCTAGTATGTTCTTTTGGTCGTAGCGACCAATGTTTCGTAGGTTTGAATAAAATTGTCGTATTTATTTTTGGTAGGCGGTAAGGTCATGATCGGTGAGCACTAATTGGTAGATCCCTATGAGTGGGCGTCACCCAACACGGATGGGAGCGCTCGGGAGAGGTGGCCATTGGCCCCTCGGTGGGGAGGCGGTCCCGTCTAAGGGCGGGTCGCCGGAAGTAAAGGAAAGGCGGTCAAGGCCCCTTCCTTTGTAGGAGGGGTTACAGCCCCCTCCTGGGGGAATTTCCCGGGGCCAGGTCATCTGCGACGGCAGATGCGGTAAGTTGTGTGGGGTGGGGAGAGGTCAACGATACCTTCTAGATACCACACACAAGTGTTCGAACGACCTTTAAATGGCGTCGAGTCTTAAGTGCCCCCGTCAAGACAAGGGAAATTGTTAGTAGTTGCACTTGAGGTAAGCCTCTGTGCTGTCGCCCCTCCCAAGTGGGAGGGGTAAGTCTGGTTAGGGATCTTGACACCGGTTATGACCTTGCCGTTGGCCCTTAAACGTTAGGATGTACAATTTCAGTGTTCTTAGAGAATGTTTTGTAGGATGCTAGTTCGGCTAGGAGAACCTCTGTATTAGAGATTATGTTAAGGTTAGCCAAACATCGTAATGTGATAATGAAATTGTACATAATATGAAAACGTTTAATGTTTTAATTTTTTGTTTTAATAAATACGGCCGCGGGATGGTCACTCCATCCCACATCCAAAAACTTTAAGAACTGTTTCCGGTTTCCCTCCTTTTGGGGATTGTGTTGAGAGGGGGTGGCGGGTATCTCAGCCATATGTCCAGGCCACTCTTTTGAATATCTTTTCATCATCAACCAATAAGAGTTGTTCATTATTAATGTTGCTTTGGGAATTCTCAAGTTGTTTTTTGTAATTTCTCCACATTGTCTTCTAGAGATAAAGCATGATTTGTCTGGATCAATTATGACATGAAGGAGGGGTCCCAGTTTTGCCGATAGTATAACATCTATCTTTAAAAGTGAGATGTGTCTGTAGGGTCCACATGATGTAGAATCCATACCCCGCTTTGGGATAATTGGCACTGCTGCCTCCTGCATGGTGTTTGGGAGGGAATCCTCTTCTCGCGCAAGAAATCACTGTCCACACTTCTTTAAGGAGCAAGAAAGGCCACTTTATTTTAAGACAGGTGCATCATAAATTTCTTGACCACATTCATTATTTATTTATTTCATAAATTCAACTCTACAGTAAGCCTAAACATCCTAACTACCAGAAACCCGAAACTAACTCTTGACTACTACCCCTATGATTACCCAACGAGCTACCCTTCAGAATGGCCAACCCGCTCCAGGCTGCCCACCCCACTAGCAAAAACCGCCTCCTAAAAGAACACAGACACCTGTCCTAACAGTGGCAAAGCCCTAATACCCGAGCAGCGCCTAGAGCACCGCAAAAATAAAAAATCCAAACTAAAGGAATAAAGGGAGGGTGGGTGGGGCAAAACAAAACCTCCCTTCCCTTGCCCCCGCTACGCAGTTCCCAACCGCCAGCCTGACTTCCCCTTATCTAGTCCCCTAATCAACCCCACCTGCTTCCCTGATTCTCGCGCGAACGCACCCAGGGAAAGACCAGCTCGCGCCTGGCTCTCCCTGGGTCCCCCCTTCTCTATTGTTAAAGAGGCACTTGAGCAATGCCATTAGCTTGGGGCAACTCGCACCCCATGTATTGCTTCCTGAACCCACACATTCTGTGTTGCTTCCCCTAACGCACACCCTTAAGTTTATTAAGCCCTCATCTATGCTCCCCTTATTCTTTCTGCCCCCTACTTGTGAGCCCTGTGCTGCTAATGCCACCAACTCTTGTTGCTTCTGCCCCATTGCTTCCTCCCACTGTGCTGCTTCCCTCTTTCTCACATAAAGAAAATAAGCTGTGCCATTTTGCAGGTGGGCACAATATATGTTGCGCCGCCTACAAAATAGCAAGATCGGCTTCTTAAGGGCTTTTTTTTTTTTAATTCTTTATCCATGCAGCAGGACCAACAAATAATGGCAATCCAATAGGTCCCAATCGTGAAATGTATTGGCTTTAGCAGTGCCAGGTGGGTATGGAACATGTAACTTATGGAAGCATTAAAAACTTTGTTTATCACGGTGGAGAGGAATGGAGCCTGGAATAACAGAAAGGTCGGGTGGGTTCAGAAAATGTATTCAATGGCCATTCAAATGAGGTGCAGAGTTGGGGGAAATGCGACATGAAAATACAAAGAGTTCCAAAAACAGAAACATAAAAAGCTGCCAGTACCAACGCTAGTGTAACACCTATAAGCAACAGTAATTAGGGCAACTGTGCTGCAATTTTTATTGACATTGATCCACCCGATTAGTCTCACGAACCTTTTTTGACATGGATGTATGTGTCTGCCTGTATCCATTCAAACTATCTATGTCCTTGTATTTTCAAAATCAGATACACACTGGCTGCAGCCTGGTCTATATGCCTAATCAAATATTAAAAACCATCTGATGACTTTGTTTAGATTCAGTGTGCGCCCAGTTTTCGACCGAAGCAGTAAAATGAAACATTACAAGAAGCAGTCAGACTGTAAAGCCATTTCAAACATTTATGGAACTTTGGTGCAATGCTGAATAGTTTTGGATATTAGTTTTATGGGAGCAAAAAAACACTAATAGCTTGGGAATCTGCACGTTCCGCTCGCCTTCCAAACATTCATTGATGTTTAATGCGAAAAACACACCTTTGGGAAAAATGACTGCCTGCTAAAATGCTCCTAATCCAATAATACTATACAGCGATGTGCCGTGTTTCACCAGAGTGCCCGAAACACACTTGTGCAGGATAACATTATGGGTCATTTAAACTTTAAGTTATTGTTAAAACGTGTAGAAATCTACAGAGAGCGATGCAAAATGTTGTGAAAACCTCCTGGAGTTTGAATTCGAGTTTGATTTGAACAATTATTGAATAAATAATTATTTAAGTATTCCCAATAAGCCTATGTTCTCAGGAAGAGAGCTACTATCATGTAGATATAGAAACAGCATAACTGCGTCTCTTCTCTTACTACTGCTGCTCATCAAACGTTAAAGTGCTTTTTCAGTAGACAAACTATAATGTACAAATTACCTGCTTCCAATTGTTTGACCAGCTACCAGCGACAACTAAATTCTGCAACTTTACTCTGTGATCTAAGCAATGCGCAAGTCACACACAATGCATCCAGTTCCCTAAAGAAAGTCCCAAGGTACAGATATTTAGGCCAGCATGAGCAGGTATTCGATAAACATTTGTTCATGTCCACTGTAGGAGCTCAGGCTTTAATCTTGATAAAGTAGTAGATGCAGCCAACAGTCGGTGTGTATTGCTGAGCTTACATATCATACTTTTATGTTATGTTATAGGCATTTGCTATAGTGCATCGACTCACACTGTAAGGTGTATCATGCAACATAGATCCAGAAGAGTGCAGATGGAACGGTTAGAATATCCACGTCTTTAACAGTTTTTTTTTTAAACATAAAGGAATCCTGACACAATCAGATATGCAGAGGAAGCGTGTTCCATTAGAGTAGGGTAAGATATGAAAAGGTGCTGCCACTAAATCTGGAAGTGTGGATACGAGGGATCTTTGAGAAAGCTAAGTTTGCAGACTATTGCGTAGGCTGGTAGTAGCTGAGTCTAATGTGCAGTGTAGTGTTGCTGGCAGTGGGGTGTACCACTGCAGCACACGCCCCCTCCCACTGTTGTAACAGTTTGTCCCCTCCAGCGTGGAGGGGCTTTGGTTCAGCCCAGCGTGAGCGCTGGGAACGTAAGAATGTTAATAAAAGGCCCGGGACCCTAGGCGTGGTTAAGTTACGTGCTAGCCACCATCAGCACATGTGTGTCGTCCTGTTCGGTCTGTTGTAGGCCTTAACCCCAACACTACACTGGCGACGACGGTGGTCTACTGTCCACCCAACCGCGTGCCCTGTCGCACCGCCACAGCCCGTGTGCCCCCCCTGCTGCCCGGTGCCCGACGCTGTGCGAGCCTGCACGTGGCACACTGCACGCTGCCTAGCCCCTGAGCCGCCTGCTGCCTGCTGTGGCCCACCCCGGAGACACCGGAGACCTGCCAGCCGGCCTGCTGCTGTACGTGTCGCTCACCGGTACTCCAGCGTGGCTTCCGCCTGCCTCCCGGGCTGTCCTGCGGCCTCATCTGCAGCGGGGACTGGAACGCTGCCCACAGGTACCTCAAGGGGTTTTCCCCGCTTCCACCTGCTGCATTCGGCCCCGGGCTGCGCCTCGCTCTCCGGCCCCGGCCCCATGCGGCCCAGCGGCTGTCCTGCGCATGCGCTGTGAGCGCCCTACACCACGCTTCAGGCGTGCAACGCTGCCTGCCCGTTCTCACGCATCTCGCGGAGCATCGGACCGTGCCAATCCTCACGCTTCTCGCGGAGCATGTGCCCACGTGCTTCCGCAGTGCCTGCATCCATCTCTGGTGCCTGCAACAGCCTGCTCAACCTTCTGAGGCCCCACCTATCACCCCGCAGTGCCTGCATCCATCTCTGGTGCCTGCAACAGCCTGCTCAACCTTCTGATGCCCCACCTATCACCCCCACTGGCTCGCTTCAGCCATCATGGCCAACGTGCCACCATTGGAACCTTTCTCTGTCACAGGGACACCCCCCTCACAGGCTGCCCGGTGGAGGAAGTGGGTGGAACGTCTTGAGAACTACTTCATCGCAGCGGACATTGCGGTGGCGAGACGTCGCGCTATGCTCTTGCACCTAGGAGGGGAAGCCATCCATGACATCTTCAAGGACATCACGGAAGGGGACCCGCCCCACATGTACAACACCCTACGTGACGACATCACGAGGTATTTTGAACCGTTCGCCAGCGCGGACTACGAACGTTTTCTACTCCGCCAGGCCCGCCAACTCCCGGAGGAGTCCGTAGATGTATTCTACGCCCGGCTCAAGAAGTTAGTCAGCACGTGCACCCTCCCGGACGTGGAAGACGAGATCCGCGCACAGTTCATACAGGGGTGTGCCTCACTGAAGTTGCGGGAAAGAGTGCTGGAGACGGACGCCATGTCCATGAGCGACATCCTAGCCCTGGGGCGATCCAAGGAACTTTCTAAAGCCCGTGCTGCCCACATGGAGCCGAAGCCAGCCGTCACAGTCAAAATGGAACCTGTGTTCGCCATCAAGTCACGTGCTCCAGATAACCGGACGAAGCCACCCCGCAAAGGACGGCCGAAACCGTCCCAGGCCGCCCACGACCAGGCGTGCATGTGGTGTGGAGGCACTACTCCCCACAAAGGAGCGTGCCCCGCCCAAGGAAAGATCTGCAGCGCTTGCGGCAAAGCCAATCTTTTCGCGAGCGTTTGCCTGTCGTCGCAGAGGAAGAGACAGGGTGGCCCACCCGGGAGAGTGCGACAGATGGCACCGCTGCCGAACACATCCACCAGCAGCGGCATGGAGGACGATGAGGAGGATGCCGCATCCGTCCACGTGGTACGCATGCTCAACACCTTGGCAGCCACATCCTCTACAGAACCAATGTGCACCGTCCAAGTGCACGGCCAAACAGTCACAGCCCTCATCGACACAGGCGCAACCATCAACCTCATGGCCGACAGCGTATATCAGCATCCTGAAAATGCTCCTACACTTCACCCCACCAGAGTGCAGGTTTTTGCTTATGGAACCCGTCGCCCACTGCGCCTGTGCGGTGTATTCCAAACTACTGTGTCCCACGACTCGACGCAGCTGCACACAAAATTCTACGTCTCTCAGGAGGGGTCAGGATTCCTTCTTGGTTGCAAGACAGCGCGGGAACTCGGGCTGATACACTTTACCCTAACAGTACAAGCCCACGGTTTGGATCACCTGGTATCGGAACACCCCTCGCTGTTCGAAGGCATCGGATGTTTGAGAGGACCCCCCGTCCGACTTCACATTGACCAGTCAGTGGCCCCAGTAGCCCTCCGGGACAGACGAATTGCTTTTCAACTCCGACGAAAGTCGAAGCCGAGCTGCGAATGCTCGAACAGGCCGGCATCATTGAACGAGTGACCGGGCCCACACCATGGGTATCCCCCATTGTGGTCGCCAAGCAACCTGAGGCAGTAAGAATCTGTGTAGACATGCGTATCCCCAACCTGGCAATCAAAAGAGAACGCCACCTGACGCCGACCATCGACGACATCATCGGAGAGCTCTCAGGATCGAAATGGTTCTCCAAGATGGACCTAAGGTCAGGATACCACCAGATTCCCCTGCACCCAGATTCACGCCCAATCACGACCTTCTCCACCCACGCTGGCCTCTGGAGGTACACCAGGCTCAATTTGGGCATATCGAGTGCAGCTGAAGTATTTCAGAACATCATCCACAATGTCCTACAAGGTCTCGATGGGGTGCTCAACGTGAGCGATGATATATTGGTCCACGCCCCGACTTTAGATGAACACATCCGACGCCTCCAAGCGGTGTTTACTCGGCTGCAAGAGAGAGGTCTGACCCTCCACAAGGACAAATGTGAGCTCCTACGCAAAGACATCAGTTTTTTTGGGTACAAATTCTCCGATCAGGGAGTTGGACCGGACCCGGAGAAGGTCAAGGACATCCACAACGCGCCAGCCCCCACATTGGTGACAGCCGTCCGCAGCTTCCTGGGCATAGTGACATACTGCGGGCGGTTCATCAGGGATCTCTCGGACTTGACAGGGCCCCTTTGTGACCTCACGAAATCAACAACTGCCTGGACATGGGGCCCGGAACAGCAAGAATCTTTTGCAAAGACCAAGGCAGCCCTGTCAGCTGACACCACCCTGGCCTATTTTGACCCGCGTCACGGATAACAACTGGTGGTCGATGCCAGCCCGACAGGCCTCGGGCCGTTCTGTCTCAACAGCAAGCGTGCGGAGAGTGGGCCCCAGTTGCGTACGCCAGCCGCACCCTGACACCTACCGAACAACGGTATTCGCAGATCGAAAGAGAGTCCATCGCCATTTTGTGGGGATGCCGCCATTTCCACATCTACCTCTATGGACATCCTTTCTCAGTGATCACTGACCACAAACCCCTCATCCCGCTCTTCCAAGGCTCATCTTCTCGCCCACCCCCGAGAATCGAAAAGTGGGTGCTGCAGCTGCAAGAGTTCCAATTTACAGTGGAATATCGACCTGGCACCCGGAATCCTGCAGACTACCTGTCGAGGCACGCCCGCCCAGTCACCGATGCAGAGGCAGCCGAGGCAGCAGCCACCGAAGAGTATGTCCGACTAATCGTCGAACGGTCAAGACCACGGCCAATGTCCTTGGAGGAAGTGGCGAGAGCCACCAAAGACAATGACTGCCTCCAGATTGCGATCCGAGCCATAGAATCTGGTGACTGGAGGGCGCTCCAAAGCCCAGCGTCATTTTGCACCCCAGAGGCCCAGGCTGTGCTGAGAGCCCTACACCAAGTCAAACAGGAGCTGTCCATTTCAGCCGAAGGATGCCTCCTGAGGGGCCCTCGCCTCGTGTTGCCCAACAGCCTCGCCCAACAAGCCGCCTTGTTGGCGCACGGATCACACCAAGGGATTGTAAAATCCAAGAACAGGCTCCGAAGCAAGCTGTGGTTCCCGGGGCTCGACAAGGCCGTCGAAGAAGTGGTCCAGAGATGCCCAGTGTGCTTAGCGACAAGTCTACCCAACCCCCCAGCACCCGTACTCTCCGAAGAAGGGCCTACCTCCCCGTGGATGCGAGCCAGCGCAGACTTCGGCAGCCTCCCCGGCAGCAAATACATGCTCGTCGTGGTTGATGATTTCTCTCGCTATCCTGAAGTGGAGATTGTAGCGTCTACGGCGGCGTCTGAAGTGATCCCAAAATTCGAAAAAATCATTGCCACCTATGGACTCATGGAAGAAGTCCGCACGGATAATGGACCCCCGTTCAATGGCAGCGAGTTCACTGAATACCTGCAGAGCCATGGCATCAAACATAAATGAATAACACCAAGATGGCCCCAAGCTAACGGGGAGGTCGAGAGACTAATGAGAACTCTAAACAAAACAATCCAAATCGCGATAGCCGACGGCCACAGTCTAGAGCTGGCCCTGTATCAATTTCTTAGAGAATATCGCCTGACTCCACATTGCACCACCGGAGTCTCTCCAAGTCGACTCTCCTTCAATCGAGCCATCACAGACACCATTCCGCACCATCCCACATGGGAGCTAGCCCCAGCTCCCAGGAACCGGTCCATGGAACAGCCAAGAACAATCAGGAAGCGTCCCGTAGACGGAGGGCGGCAGACAGCCCCATTCAAGTCGGGAACACCGTCCTAGTCAAGGACAGCCATCCTGGAGGAAAATTCCGTCTACCGTTTGAACTTGACCCCTGGAGAGTGACGGAGATAAAAGGGACAATGGTCACTGCTGTCAGAAATGGAGAAACATTGACCAGGAATGTGTCCTTCTTTAAAAAAAGTACCCGAAGGAAGCGATGATCCGGAACTGGACGACTGGCGTCCAGCCCCCCTGCGCAGACCGTCAGAACCAACCGGAGCAGAGACCCTGACAAGCCAGTCCGGCAACGCCACCCCGAGCGATCGGGAGCCCGAAGGATCAGCAGAGAACCCCAGCATCAGCAAAACCAGAGACTCTGAAGAGCCATCCCAGACCACAGGGGAGGGGCGAAGCCAAGGAAGGTACAGCCTACATCCGTGCCTCAAACCTTCCCAGAGATATCGGGACTTTGTGGCACAGTGCTGGCTCTGAGCAGAACTGGACGGTGATCCCGCTGAGAATAAAGTAAGACTGTTCTGTTTTGTATTCTGTATGTTTGAGTCACACGGTAGTTCCAGAGACTCTACCAGCGAAATGTTTTACAGAGACTGCTAGAGAAATGCTTTATGTTTGTTGGCAGCACACCCAGAGACTATGCAAGCGAATTGTGTGCTAGTTTGCTCCAGTTTTGTTCTATTCCCAGGTAAA
The DNA here is from genome assembly GCF_964263255.1 of Lissotriton vulgaris. Lineage (NCBI taxonomy): Eukaryota > Metazoa > Chordata > Amphibia > Caudata > Salamandridae > Lissotriton > Lissotriton vulgaris. The sequence continues at coordinate 1,849,970,399 of NC_141685.1, forward strand.
GGAGGAATGTAGTGTTGCTGGCAGTGGGGTGTACCCCTGCAGCACACGCCCCCTCCCACTGTTGTAACAGTTTGTCCCCTCCAGCGTGGAGGGGCTTTGGTTCAGCCCAGCGTGAGCGCTGGGAACGTAAGAATGTTAATAAAAGGCCCGGGACCGTGGGCGTGGTTAAGTTACGTGCTAGCCAGCATCAGCACATGTGTGTCGTCCTGTCCGGTCTGTTGTAGGCCTTAACCCCAACACTACATGCAGGTAGGTTGGTGAGCCCTTGGTTAGTGCCTTGTGCGTCAGGAAACATAATTTTAAAATTATGCGTTTTTTGACTGGCAGCCAATGCAGGGCTTTGAAGATAGGAGTGGAGGACAAATGTGAAGGAAGGCTGCAAATCAGTTGGGCCGTCGTGTTCTGCACAACTTGCTTGTCCAGTAGTGAGTAAAAACTTGTGCATGTCTGTAGAAGTATGTGCCACGGGTTATGTCAATGTGCACTGAAACAAAAGGCCAGTGCTTGATTTGTAAAAAAAATAATAAGTGCCAGGATCCTAGTCAGGAGGCCACTGCAACTTGCACCACCCATTGTCCTTGCCAGCACTGCCAAATGACGGGAAACGGCCACAACATGCGGCCGTTTCCACGAAAACCTTTACCACGCATGCGTTGTGAATGCATGCGTGGTAAAGATTTTCGTCACAATGACAGCCTTTACCATGCATGCCTTTACTACGAGATACGTAGTAGAGGCATGTGTGGTAAGTGCAAAACAAAAAAAGGAGGCTTGCGGGGTCTCCCCCCAAAAAATAAAAAATAAAGCGTGGGATTAAAAAGGGGGGTTAGGGGTGTCTCCACCCCCAAAAAAACGAACCTGAAGTGCCAAGGCTGAAGCCATCATCGTTGTTAGTGAGGAAACGGAAAGAAACTTCCGCTTCCTCTTTACGACGTATGACCGATGTCACTAAGGAAGATGGAGAGGAGACGACGACTTAAAAAGGTAAGGTGAAATTTAGTTTAAAAAAATAAGATTAAGTGTGAAGGGCAGGGGTAATTATAAGGAGTGGGGCTGGAGGTCATGTAAGAGGAGGGGTATAACCATTAACAAGAGTATGCTCTCACCATGCATAAATTTACAACGAAAATCGCTGTAAGTCTATGCGGGGTAAAGGAATATTTGAGGTAAAGGTTATGGTTGGAAAATGCATTCCGTTGTAACGCATGCGTGGTAAAGGCATGCGTTGCAAAGGAATGCGTTGAGACGACATACAACCCCAAATGGCAGTATCAACACAACTACTAACCATCACTCTCCTACTAGTGTGACAATTCTGACTATTCCAGGCCCCCAAATCTATAAGAATGGAATTGGGCGGCAGGTATTAGTCATTTTCAATAACCATCGACAGCCCGTCCAATATTTTAACATCTGATTAACTTTTGTGGGGTGTTTACTGGAGCCTTTCTTTTTTTTTAAACACTTTTTAGTTTTTTTTATGGTTCCTAGATATTTTGGATTGCTTTAAGGGATGTCTATAGGTCTCATTTTATTTTTTCATTTTTTGGGGGGGCTTTCTGGACAATATTTTTCTCATTCTTGGTGGATTATTATTTTTGAGTGAGTGGATAAAGAAGAAGATGTACAGCTACTGAACAGGAAGTTCTATTTATTTTATTTCCTTTGGTTGGGAAATATATTTTAATATTTGTGTAACTATTATGTGATCGGTATTTGTAAATGTATGCTTTATGTGTTGTATGTATTTTACTTGATGGATTCAGTTTGCTCTTTGAACTTTTTGGTTTGTGACGTTTTCATTTTTCATTTTTCATGTAAATAATGTATACATTCTTTTATTATCTTAGTCTTTTTTAAGATGGGCCTTTGATTTAATGTTTAGACTGATGTAATAAAATATGTTTATTCAATATATAAAACATGATTTGTTATCTTAGGTTGGATTTTATGACAGCTTTTTGGGACTTTTGTAGGGTAGTATTTATTTTATAATATGCCTTTAACTATTATATCTAAGTAATCAATTCCTTTGTTTTTTTTATGAATATTTTTGCTTTGGATTGTAGCATGTCATACATTATTTTGGTTTGTTTGCTAAGTTTAGGTGCAATTGAGTTACAGGTTGCTCCATTCTTCAGTAGCTTTGCTCTTTTTTCAATGCTTCTATATATTTATAAAGTGCAGGTTGGGTTCTGCCATTGTGGATTGGTCTGCATTGTGCCCTCTTTTCACTGTGTTGTTTGTTTTAGCTTCCTGTGCCAAGGTGCATTTATAGTAATTTCACTATGATATTTGGAATTTGTATTGGTGTCTGTGTTCTGGGCGATGCAGTCTGCCAACCAATGTCTTTGAAATAATCCATTAGGGAGCTTAGTTTGCCTTCATTTTGTTGGTAGAAAGGGCTTTCTATTAGTACATTGTAGCAACTTGTAGTGACTAGCCTCCTCTGTGACAGACACACAGGCTCTTGCTATAATTTTTATTTTAAAGGAAAATTGGCTATTTTAGCATATTCTAAACTTAGTGCAGAATGTTGGTGCCATCTCCTTATGCTTTGGTTAAAATGACAGTAACAGCATTGAGTGGCTGTGTGAGGATACATTTTTGAAATGGTTTAAATCATGGCTTGTTCAAAGTCTATGACACTTTTTTATCGGTAGTTTATGTTTAATGTGATGTAAAAGTTCATAGAAAGTGCTGCTTTGTTTATTGGGTAGTGGGCAGATATAAAAGAGATATTTGTATTTTTATATTTTACCATTTATGGGGTGTATCTGGTTGAATTATTTGGGACACATTTTGAAGGTCCCAAATATCATCAATGTATGAAAATGGCTTAGTTTTAGTAAGTTATTTGTTGTAGAGAATGTTAGGATTTATTTCTAATTGTTTAGGTTGCAGACCTCACTATGGGCCCAATCATGATGTCGGACGTACCGCCACCATTGGCCTGTTGGTGGTAGTCCGTCCGACGTCTGGTGCCACAGTCTGACTATTGTATTATGATGCAGGCGGTTGGAGACAGCAGGTGGAGGGACCGACCAACACTTCTGACGGGCTCAAGGAGCTTGTTGGACCATCGGTCAGAGCGTAATACCCTACAATAGGGACAGTGCCTGCTCAGGTATCATGTACCGCTGTATGGATTACAATGTCCCTTTCTGACAGCCTTTCTATGGTGGTTCTACTGCCATAGAAAGACTGTTGGAAAGGGTCTTTGGGGCCCCCTAGTAGGGCTCCTGTCCCCCTTTGTCCTCCGCTATGGGGCCAGTGCTGCTCCCTGATACATCCATGCACCCTGCGCCAAGCGCAATATGGTGCCTGGCAAACGGTGCAGGGATGTTTCCAAAAATGCCTTTTTGCATTGAGGCTTGTGATGTGGACCTTTTTTGGGCCGCAGCACAAGCCTTACTGTGAAAAGTCATGCTTCCCACCGCTTAAACAGCAGTTAGAATCATAATTTGGAGGTCAGGACTGCCGCCTACTTGTCCCGATCCCGAAACGATGTCGGCCAGATGCTCATACAACCGGCATAGTAATGAGGGCCCATGCATTATTGTTAAATGTTCAGGCTTTTCTAAGTGTTGGTATCTTGTAGGGGCAGGAGGAGTATAGCTGGTGACAGTTTTAGTTTGTGCAATGAAACATTTTGAAGTGAATATAGAAGGTAATTGGCCTGTGATGTGCTCTGGGACTTTAAATTCTGGGTTCCTGGGAACTAGTGCTTGCCTTTGTTTTATCCTGCACTATCCCCTTACTTCCATTTCTGTCACATTTGGAAGTGGTTGTATTCTCTGAAATGATTTACACCATCCTCTTTTTGGGGTGGCCCTCCCAAGGCATACATTTCAATAATATTTGGTGCATTTCCAATTCACATTTTGTGTTGATGCACTTTCTTAGTTTTAGGTGAAATCCATGTGACTTAGTAATTGCTTTCCTTTCTGGGGTGTTGTATATTCGGCTATCTGTGTCATTATTTCTGATAGTACTGTAGTAAGATAAATGCATTCTATTTTCTAAATGTTATACGTTTTTTATTTCATATAAAATTATGAGGCTGCTTCTATTTTTGATACTTATTTGCACGCTCTTTTTATGTTTCACACGGTTTTGAAGCTTTTCTATTAGGGTCCTATGATGTGGAGCAGGTGCATTCCTTTCTGTTGGAAGACAATAGATTTCAATTTCATTTAAAAAAATAAATTATACATTTGTTTATTGATATTTCCAAATAAATGCAATATACATTTTTATGCAACAAACCAACGTGCCAGTTATACATGTTTCAAGGTATACAACAGCTCAAAAGCGATACAGTAATTATTAGTCCTCATGCGCCTTTGGCAGCGATGTGCCCTAGTACCACCAAGAACAGTCTTCACAGAACAGTAGACATTTAAAAGTGTAAGTACCTGAATATAATAGCAGAGTCCAGACCCCACCTGGCATTATCCACCAGATAAACATATCAAATAACCATATTGTATTATTATACATCCCTAGTGGGGACAGCATTTATCCCAACATCCTCCTCTCCACTCATCTGCTCCTGAACCCAGGCAATGCACGGCTCTCAGATGTCTTGGGGTCTCGAAGTAGGGGGCATCAACTCCAAGAAGGAGGTTAGCTGGGAATGGCTGTACACAAGATCTCAATTCCATTCCATAGTTGTAGGCTTCCTCCTCCTTCCCCAGTGAACTGTAATTTGATGTTTGGCAAATAATAGAAGTAATGCATGTAATTTACGCTTCTTAACATGTGTTTCTTTAACGTACCCTAACAGTCCCCATAACGGGGCTGGGGTCAAGGACATACCAAGGATCTGATTTATTTATGTAAAAATCTGGGACCAGTGCGCAGTGAGTTCAGCACAATCGCATGCCATATGTAAGAAAGAAGCGGGGTTACCCCGCAACGCCAGCAGCACTCATACTCTCTCTGTCACATATGGTGTAGACTTAAGGGCGTTCTGTATTATCTATGGAGAAATTTAAAACAAAGAAAACAAAGCCTATAGTTGGGGTACAGCTCAGTGAGCTGATTGCAACAGTATGTTCATAGATCTTCAGTCAGTGGGGGAGAGAGTTCCACCCCAGTAGTGCTCCAGAACTCGTCACAGGGGCAGTGTTTTGTATGTGTGTGTAAAGTCGGGTTATAAGTTTGCGTGGTGATGGTGAATGAAGTAGGCTCTCTAGGGCTGATAAAGGGGGTGGGGGGCTGGGACATCGCTGTGCAGTGCTCGGCAGGCAGCTCGTAATTTGTGAAAGAGAAACATCTCCCCGAATGGCACCCTCTGACGCTCTTCTGCAACCGGATGTCCCTAAATGTGTCACTCAGGTAGAGGTCCGCAAACATATGAAGGTCCATCTTCTGCGCAGCCTTTTTACTTATCTCATCCTTGATGTTAGGCACCATGGCGTTTTGTGCTAAGGAAATGGAAGGGGCATATAATATCTGTGCCCCCGCTCACCTCCATAGTCCATCTCAAGCCCATCGCAGGGTTACGGAGGTGTCAATTCCTTCGATGGGGCGTCAATATGTCTGATATAATACCACCCGGAGAGGAACTGGCACCACCACGTCCGTCTCCACCGCCACATGTGGCTGAAATGGTGTTGGGTAAACCCAATAGTGCAGAAATTGTGCCTGTGCACAAAGTGCATATAATTTTATATCCGGAGCGCCCAGATATCCCTGTTTTAACGAAAGAGACAGGAGCTCCCACAATACTCTAGCCTGTCTGCCCAACCACACCAATGATATCAGCAAAGAGCGTAACTTTCTGAAAAATTGTTATGTAAGTATGATTGGCAAATTAACAAAAAGATACAAACATTTAGGCAATACAACTGTTTTTGCCAGGGCGATCCTCCCTGCCAGTGACGAGGGAAGTCTAGTCTACAGTGTAACCTTCTCTTCCAGCCAATATATTGCTCGGCCATAATTCAAGTTCCACACCTCCTGCAAGTCACGGCTTATCCAGATTCCCAAATATTTGAGCTTCTCGGCCTTCCACTTCAGCTGGAACTCAGAAGTCACAGACTTAGGGGCCGATCAGGATTGCGGTTTTTCCGCATCCTCGGGGCCGGCGGAAGCCACCGCCGGCCCCGAGGATGCGGAAAAACCGCAGCGGACTGACCAAGGACCCACCGCCACATTAGGATGGCTGGTGGGTCCTGGTTTCCGTCCGCAGCTTTTCCGCCGCGGTTGGCTTACAACCGCGGCGGAAAAGCTCTAATATGGTGACGGTGTCTCTCAGACACCGTCCACCATATTAGGATGGGCAGTGAATTATGCTTTTCCGCGGCGCGTTTCCCGCCGTGGAAAAGCATACGGAACTTCACTGCGGGGGCCCGTTGCGGGCCCCCTAGGTGAAGGGGGGGTGGGGGGTGCACATGGGGGGTACCTATGGTACCCCCCTGCATTTGCATGCAGAAAGCGGCAGGCACCGCACGGTGCCTGCCTCTTTCTGCATGCAAAAGCAATGCGTGCATTTTTAACATTGCCGCGGGTGCAGCTTGAAGCTGCACCCGCCGCAATGTTAAAAATAGAGGATGTGACCGCCAGGGTGGCGGTCACATCCTAATTGCACAGGAGGGAACTCCGCATGCCATGCGGAGGTTCCCTCCTGCTCTGGGGTCGCGGACGGACGCAAGTCCGTCCGCGATCCTGATCGGCCCCTTAGTGTTGTCTGCAGGGGAAACAAGACTGACTTAGCCAACTTAATGGATATGCCGGCCAACCCTCAAAATGTAATGAATTATCTTAAAATAAAATCTAAGTTCCTTGCGGGGTCCAGAATATACATAGTGACATCATACGTGTAGAGTGATATAAGGAGGCTCCTAGCACTGAACCCTATTCCCCTGTAGGGGAATAGGGTTCCGATCTCACGAGGCACTTGTAAGGGAACCCCCCCTTACAAGTGCCTCGTGAGATCGGAAAAGGATCAGATAAGAGACCATTAGTTTGCATCCAAGCTGTTGACCCAGTGTATAATAACAAGATCCATTTAATAAAAAGGGGGCTAAACCCCATCTGCTCTAATATCGCAAAAAGATAGGGCCATTCACGCGTGTCGAAGGCTTTGGTTGCATCTAGGAATACCGCGGCTGCCTGCACATCCGGGTATAAGTAGTGCAGAACTGAAAAGATGGTCGGAAGCCTATGGGAAGTAGTCCTCCCCAGTAGAATCCTGATTGGTCTGGACGAGCAATAAGGGGGATCATGGGTTGTAGCCTATTGGCTATTAACTTCCCCAAAATCTTAACATCTATGTTAATTAGCGACAGAGGGCGATAAGAATCTAATTAGGTGTCAGGCTTACCAGGGTTTAACAGAGTAATAATGATGACCTCCTGCATCGTTCGGGGAGTTTACCCGATGTTTTGGCTTCTTAATTAACCGCCAAAAGTCGGGCCGCAAGTTCCTCTACATATGTTTATTAAAAGGTGGTCATCAACCCTTCGGATCCAGGGGCCTTGTCCAGGGGCAGACTTTTGTTATGTTGTTATGTTATGTTAAAGTTTTTTATTGTGCGCACAGCTACTCCAGCCAAGGAGCATCCTGGCGCATAGACAAGGAGAACATAACACAACAGGAAAAAGAAGACTAAAAAGGAACAGTTAAAACAGATACGTTTTTATTGCTTTCCGGAAGGTCATGAGGTCCTCCAGCAACCGGATATCAACCGGAAGAGAATTCCAAGCAAGTGCAGCTTTTACGCTGAAGGAGCGACCTCCCATACGGCTGAGCCTAAATCTTGGGACTGCAGCAAAAGCCTGACCTTGAGAGCGGAGGGCGCGTGCAGGGACATAGAAGGAGATACAGCTGGACAGAATTTTGGGGCCTATACCTCTCAAGATCTTAAAGGTCAAACAAAGGACCTTAAAGAGAATACGCTTCCTCACTGGGAGCCAGTGTAGGGAGCGAAGAACACTCGCCACCGGGCAAAATCTGGGCAGGCCAACAATCGCTCTGGCCGCCGCATTTTGAACCCGTTGCAGACGAGTAAGCTCGGCCTTGTTAGCCCCGACCAGAAGAGAGCTAGCGTAATCCAGGCGAGAGATGATAGTAGCCTGGATTACCAGCTGTCTGGTTGGTGCATCAAAAAATTTGAGCACAGGTCTTAAGACTCTCAACAGGCCGAAGCAACAGGCTGCTGTTCTTTTGGTGTGTCCCACAAAAGAGAGGCCAGCGTCCAGCCAGACCCCCAGATTTTTCAACTCCGACACCGGGGTCGGGGTAGGTCCCAACTCTGGTGGCCACCATTTGTCACCCCACAACTCCACTCCCCTTCCGACAACCATTACCTCCGTTTTAGTGGCATTGAGCTGGAGACAGCTTCCCGTCAACCAGCTAGCCACTGCCTTCAGTCCATCCTGGAACCTGGGGGCATCCTGTTCCGCGTCCCCACTGAGAGTAACCGCCAGCTGTGTGTCGTCGGCATATGAGACCAAAGTTAGGCCCCACTGCCTAGCGACATCAGCCAGCGGTCTCACGTAAAGATTAAACAACGTGGGGCTCAGCGAGGACCCCTGCGGAACCCCCATGGCCAGAGGCTTCAATCACTTTACCCACCTCCTCCACAGTTAACAGTATGTCCATGTATTCCCTGTGTCCGTTATTGATCGAAATCAGGTCTAAGGAGTCGAGAAAGGCCTGCATGCCCTCCGGGCACCCAGATTGTGTAGGTGTATATAATTGAGAATACAATGAGGAGAACTCATTAAGAATAGCTACTGGGCCTCTAACAGTACTACTTCCTTTGTTAACCAGCTCGGGAATTTAAGCAGTGGACCTCGGGGCACGAATCATGCTGGTGAGTTTCCGCCCTGGTCTGACTCCCTCTCCATTTTTTAATTTATTTTATTTTAAACGTTTTGTATAGCGCTAGCTAGACCCGTAGGTATCAGAGCACTTCACATACACATTGTGCAAAACAGAAGGGCCTTACCTTACCCAGAAGGCTGACAGTCAGTAGGCAAACCACGGATAAAGAATACAGCATGAACAATAAATAACTGTGCAAAAAAAACCAAGGTAAATAGCATAGTCCGTTCACCAACAATCCTTGAATGGGAGTCAATTCGGAATATTGAGGTCGATGTTAGTTGAAGTTGTTCTGGAAAGTATTTGTTAAGGAGATGGAGTTTGAGGTCCCTTTTGAAACAGGAGAAGGAGGAGTTGCATCTGAGGACTCCAGGGAGAGCATTCCATATCCTGGGAGCGTTGCCAGAAAACGATCGGAATTGGGTGTTTTTTTTTTCATTTTTGGTGGAATGAGATAGAGGGAGTTGGAGCTTCTCATTGTTCTGGTTTGACCTGCTCTTAACAGTTTGTGTTTCAGGTAGTTGGGGGCCGGAGAGTGGAGGGTTTTGTGTGTTATGCAGGCCAGTTTGTAAATACATCTCCCTTCCATGGGAAGCAATTTCAGGGAGTTGAGAGCTGGAGTGATGTGATCAAATCTTTTTACTCCAGATACAAGTCGGGCGGCCATTTTCAGCACTGCCCTTAGCGGGGCTAGGTGAGCTTTTGGAGTCCCTGTAAGGATGGCGTTCCCGTAGTCGATTCTAGAGAGAACCAGGGATTGAACTACTGTCTTGAGGCCCTCATGGGGCAGAATAGGTTACAATTTCTTGAGGTGTTTTAGAGAGAAAAGAGCAGTTTTTGATGTGGGCCTCCATTGATAGGTTCTTTCAAGAGTGGTGCCTAGAGACTTAACTGAGTCGGATAGAACGAGGTGGCTGTTTAGGGAAACCAGATTCTTGAGCCACTCTTGGATAGGACGATGGTTGCTTTTTGGAGAGAATAGGATCAGTTCTGTTTTATCTGAGTTGAGCTTTAAGTGGTTGACGTTGAACCAATTTTGGATCTCCGTTAGAGTGGTATTGAGGTGTTGGATGTCATCGGGGGACTTGATTTTGAAATAGATTTGGGTGTCATCCGCGTAAAGGTGGTAACTCACTCCAGCTTATTTCAAGATGATTGTGAGGGGCTCCATGAAGAGATTGAAGAGGGACGGGGAAAGGATCGAGCCTTGTGGTACCTCAAGTGTGACCTTTGTAGGCTTCGAGAGACAGGAGTTGATTTTAATTTGTTGCGAGCGATGCTGGAGGAAAGAGGAGAACCATTTTAGAACAGTGCCATTCATGCCGTAGCACTTCAACAAGGTCCCCAGAAGAGCTGGATGATTATCCGTATTGAATGCCGCAGATAGGTCAATAAGGATGAGTAGGCAGGCATCACCATCATCTATGGCTTTGCGAATGTCGTCCGAGACATTGAGTATGGCTGTTTCAGTGCTACAACCTTTCCATAATCCCGATTGAAAGGTGTCGAGGAGGTTGAACTCATCAATGTGTTTGTTGAGTTGGTGGAGAACACATGACTCCAATGTTTTTGCCAGGAATGGGAGGTTTGAGATAGGTCTGAGGTTGTTAAGATCCTTAGGGAAGGCTCCTGGTTTCTTGAGAATGGGTGTGATTTGTCCTAGTTGAAGGGAGTCTGGGACACAGCCTAAGGTGAGAGAGAGACGTTGAAGATTTTTTTCCAGAAAGGAGAAATGGTGTGGTTGAGTTCTTTTATGATTGTGGAAGGGAGGGGGTCCATGGTGTGGGAGGAAGGTTTAAGCTGAGAAATTATCTTGAAGACCTCGTTTTCCGCCATTAGCTCAAAGTCGGGCCAGTGCGCATTGTTTTTTAGCTGGAGGCCGATCAGATTGTCTTTATACAGCACTCTTTCTGCGTGGTCAGGGGAAGTAAAAGGGGGGCAGGTTATGAGGGAAGGAGTGTTTGCAGTTTGTATGAAGGATTGATACATTTTAGAGACTTTATTAGTGAAGAAGTAGGCAATTTCTTCACATCGCTCATTTGTGGCTTTGATATCCTGAGAGGGGGTGCCGTTAGTTTGGCTTTTAACAATACTGAATAGTTCTCTCGTCTGTTTTTTGCCAGATCTAGTTGGCTGCGGAAAAAGGACGCCCTTTCACTGAAAAAGTGTTTTTTGTATGCCTGCCGAGCAGATCTAAGTTGCGTTAGGTATAAGGTCGAAGGGTTAAGCCTCCAAATCCTTTCTGTTTGTCTGAGGTGACGCTGTTCATCGTTTAGCTCCACGTTAAACCAGGGTTTTGATTTGTTTTGCCTCAGTTGTTTGAGTTTGAGCGGAGCTACTTGGTCTAAAACCTCTGTCATTTTAGAGTTAAAGTGTGAAGTGAGGTCATCAGCTGTCCATGATGAGGGATGGATTTGAAGATGGGGATGAATCAAGGAATCAAGTTTGGATAAAGGGATTTTTTTGATGTTTCTGGTCAAGAGTTTAGGTTTGACGTCACAAATAGGTTGGTGGCTGACTGGTGTGTCAATCCTGAACAGAATGAGATGGTGGTCGGACCAGTCAAGGGGAGAAATCGCTCTCAGAGAGATCAGTTTGTTGTTGGTAATGATCGCATCTAGTGTTGCACCTTTGATGTGAGTTGGCTTATTGCAGAGTTGTTGAGGTTATATATTTCCAGAAGGTTGGATAGGTTCAGGACGGTGTAGTCTTTTGGGTTGTTACTGTGGATATTGAGGTCCTCTTGTTCCAGTGGTTATTGAGGAACTCGTCTTTGGTATCTGTCAAGGAGAACAGTGTTATTAGGTCTGTTAGTTCTTTGGGAAAAAGAGTACGTTCTCCAGGCGGATGGTAGATGGTGCGGAACTTGATGGATGAGGTGCCGTTAATGGTGAGTTCGACACCCAGGTATTCAAACGATAGGTATTCTGCAGGTTTGAGATTGGTAATCTGTATTCCAGCTTTGTGGATGATGGCTAGTCCCCCCCCAGTTTTGATCGGCCTGTCTTGTCTGATTATGTTGTACCCTGGGGGGATGAGAATGTCAAGGATGGGGGAAGAGTAGACATTAAGCCAGGATTCAGTGAGGAAAGCGAAGTCAATTTCTTCAGCGAGAAGAGCTTCAGCAATGTCAGAAGCGTGTTGTACTGCTGACCTGCAGTTTAGGAGCATACAAGAGAGAGGGCGGGGAGCCTCGAAGATGGGGGGAGTTAGGTGGATAGAGGTGTATTGAGCAGGGGTTCTAGGCGAGTGGACAGTATTAGGGACTCTATTTGTGCCAGTTATAACAGGGATGTGGAAAGGGGCAGACTTCTGTTTGAACGCAAGGTAAGAGTCATTGATCTCATCTGGTTTCGGTCCCGAAAAGGGCTTGATATCCCAGTTGGGACTAAGTTGGGACTAAGTGACTGACTCGCTCCTGGACTGGGGGGGTCGAGGGGTGCTCGGGGGGGTCATGAGGGGTGAATTGAGTTGGGCCATGGGAGGTGTATTGAGTGGGGAAGGGGCAGAAGTACCCAGGGGGAGGGAGCACGGTGGCTTGGCTCTGTTGAGGAGGTTTTGCTGTAAATGAAGGAAATCAGCAGTAAGGGAGTTAATTTTCATCTCCATTCTGATCAGTTGCTGTGTTATTGAACTGAAAAAGTTTGGGGTTTTAGGCAGGGGTCTGGACTGACTTGGGTCTAAGGAGGGAGATTTAACAGGGGACTGGGATTAGGAGGGGGGAGAGGTTGTACACAGGGAGCCGGATTAGTCAAGTTCCCATTCTAGGAGTTCAGAGGAGGAGAAGCGTGACTAGAGTCCAGGTGAGGAGGGAGAGAAATTCTAGGCTGGGCGTCTGAATTCTGGGTCATGTCAGAGAGATTTGCGGTGGAGGTAGGTTGAGTATGAGGGAGTGAAACAGTGGAATGGAAGTGTGCAGAGGAGGGAGGGGGAGAGAGATGAAAGGATTGGAACTGGCGTTAGACCCGGGGGGAGTCAGGGTCAGGGGAACAGGGACTGTGTAGGGTGTCGGGGAAGATTGTGAGGGAGGGTTCAGATTATCAGGGTTGGGGAGGGAAGTGTCTGAGGGGATTCCAGTCGCATGAGGGCTAAGGTTAGAGAGCAAACTGTCAAGATCGGCCTTGTGGGGATTGTTAGTTGTGAGTTTATCGTTCCTGGTGTGCTCAGTTGATGTGATCGTCGTGGGTGCTTGGTGACGTAGAGTAATGATAGGGGTAGTGTGATTGTAGTGAGTGATGGAAGATGTCCATGAGTTGAGGAGAGGGTCTTCAGGGAAGGGAGATAGGTTCAGGTTCATGTTATTAGTGAGGGTGGTGAGTGATCGGGGAGATAGGGTTTGATGGCTTATTTGAGTTAATGAGGAAAGAAGAGTGGGGAAGTGGCGGTCAAAGGTGGTGAGGTGCGTGTCGGTTGCTTGAATGAGAATGGTTCCAGTTCTGTAGATGGAAATGGTGACCTCCCCTTTGAAGGTCGGGGATATGGTAGTGAAGATTTTTTCACCATAGGGAATGATTACAGACTTGGCGACTCGCAGGTGAAGAGAGAAGGTGTTTTAGCCGGGCGATTGCTGTAAAAAATGAAGTTAGTTTTTGTGCTGCTGTTGGACGCTGAGTGGTAGTTATCAACAATGAGTGTTTCCAGGTGTTGTTTTAGAGTACTGTGTTTGAAGTTCTTTTTAGCATTACTGGTCATTTTGTTAGGGTAATTAATAGACCAGGAGTTGGGTCCGTAACGCACCAGCGTAGAGTTTCGGGTGGGGTTAGGCGGGCGCATGCTTGAAAGGTATAAAAGTCGAGACGTAGTGGCTAAAAACCTAATGAGCATAAAAGCACATTTATAAGCATAAATCAAGGTGCATAAAACATACTACAAACTTAACATTTCGTAGCACTTATAAGAAGTACTCTAGGGCCTTTCACCCTACAAATGTAATAGTCCCCTGGGGCAACTGGCCATCTCTAAGGGGCTCAAATGTCTAAGACAGGGCGCGCAGCCAATGCAGCGACAGTCACGGGTGGGCACTTGGCACAAGCCTAAACTTGGCGGCTGCCCACTACTTGCTGGGCAGCTGGGCATCTTCATCTCCAATGAAGGGCCTATATGTTGCAGCTGGCACTAAGTGCTGCGCAGTTGTTCATTTGTAAATACGTATTTCTTACTTATAAGCCTCATACAATAAAGCATGTGGAGGGAGTCTCCAGAAAACGCTCGCCGCATGGAGTCAGGGAGCGTTAGGCGCTGGACGCATGGGGAGTGATCTGACAGCATTCGATGTAAGTGTGATATCTCCACGACCCAGCTTGCCACATCTCGAGATGACAGCCAATAGTCCAAATGGGACCAGGCCTTATGGTGCTCAGAGACGCAGGTACCCTTTCTTGACAGGGGGTTCCTTAATCGCCAGAAGTCAACAAGGTCCTTCCTTGAGTATGGCATTCAAGCAGCAGGATTGAGAGTCCTCTCCGTTCCCTGCCTGTTCATGACATCATTTGATACTGCATTAAAATCCCCTCCCCATAGAACTGTGGTGCAACCAGGGGCTTTAGTTTTGGCCCCCATATCTTGAAAGAAGTTTGGAGAGTCAACATTAGGTCTGTTTATTGCTACTAAGGTTAGCGAGCCCAAAGAATGATATACCTGCCCTCAGGGTCTGTGTGCACTTCCCTCTATCTCCAATCAATGCCCCGCTTAACGAGCACCACCACACCACAAGAATAGTTGGAATAGACCGAAGAGCAAGCGAATCCCCATCTTTTATGCTTGAGTTTTGGGGAGGGTTTGATGTGATGGTGAGTTTCCTGTAGTAAACACAAATCTATATTATGTCTTGTTAGGTAGGCAGGTACGAGTCTGGACTTCCTGCCATCATTTAAACCTCCTATGTTCTGCATCAAGAAGATCAGACTGTTCACATGGTGTACAATAAGGTAATATGCATGAAATCACTGTGTCTAGGGCGACATGTCATGTTCTCAAGTCTGGCTATGTACTCTGTCCAATAGCATATAAATACACCGGCAAAACATTTATCAACATACCTAACCCCCGACCCACACCAACCCCCAATCAGGTTGAAGAGTTCCCACCCAACAACAACAAACAAAACAGCGTAAATCTGGGCAAATTCCCATAGGGATATATGAGAGCCGGGGTACTCCCTTACCGTGGCAGGGTGGCCAAGACACTGCAGGGAGCCAGGTCTACAGCCTAACAGAAGTATAAATGTGCGGCTACATATATTGAGTGACAATAGCAGCACCTCACCCCTCCATTTCCAGCACAACAAAACAGCAAACCGGCATGAATATCAGAACTCATGTGGCATTGAATAAAACAACATTTTCCCGAGGCAACCAGAGTCAACTGTCCAACTCTGTTGGGCCAACACAGAGCAAACATATGAATCTACCAGTTTACAGCTATAACCAGCAGTACGTATCAGTTAAAGTGGCATAGAACTAAAGTTAAAATAGTTGAGTTCTGCTCATCACTCCCAAGTCAAGAGAGAAGAAGAAAAAGAATACTTTGAACACTATATAAGGTAAGGTCTAACTGCCCTCAATCATTGTGACTTAGCTGGTTTTCGGTCCAATTCTCCAATCTTGGACTGTTCTTCGCCTGTTTACCTCCCACATGTTTTGCAAATTTTAATGCGGACTTGGCGTCAGTAAAAAAATGGAAAGAGCCATCATGGGACATCTTAATTTTGACGTGATAGAGCAGCGAGTAGGGGATATGTGCCTGCAACAGGATTGGCTTTGCCGGCATGAATTTGCATCTCGCTGCTTGCACCGCTGGCGTGAAGGCCGGATAAAGGAGATATGGTTTCCTTTATGCGTGAATTTCCCCATCTCATGCGCCTGATGCAGTATCACATCAGGATCCTGGTAGTTTAGGAACCTCACCATGATGGGTCGGGGTTTGGCCCGACTTGAGGTTTAGGACCCAATATGCGATGAGCTCTTTCCGCCGTAAAGACCTGTGAGAAGTGTGCATCAAAAAAGTCCCTTAACAGTTCCGACACATACAAATCCATTTTGGCGATTGCTGCAGTTTCCGGAATGCCTGGAATACGCAGGTTGTTCGCGCAGGACCTCCTCTCCAAATCCTCATTTTTGGCACGAATTACACTCAATAGCTTGTCCATCTGCAGCAATTGCTCTTTCTTCTCCACATGGAATTCGTGGAAATCTGATTGTTTGTTTTCCAGCACATCCAGCCTATGTTCGTGAACCCCCACCTGGTTCTTTACAGATTCCATTTGGGTCATCAAGGTATCCAGTTTAGCGTCAATGGTGCAGAGGCTGGACCTCATTTTGAGCATGAGTGTACAAATGTCCTTTCCCTGGCCTCCTAATTGCCCGATAGCAGACCCTCTAGCGCCAGACTCAGGGTGTGATTCTGTAAGGCAGGTCGCTCTCCTCTGATCAAAACTGATTTTGGGCTGCTTGACATCTTATTTACCCATGGCTTGTATTTGGATGCACCACAAAGCAATAAATAGGAAGCGTTATGACAGGTAAAACACACGCACTGTCTCACTATCACCATGCGGCTTCCTGTAACGTATGGATCCCAGTAGACAAAAGGTATATTTCGGCCCTCAGCACATTCGCTGCTCGCACCTTGCTTTCTCTCAGGAGTATGGCACACAGCTCTCAATGTGAGGGACACAAGGTAGTGGTGGCATAGGACAGTCGGGAGTCAGTCCAGGATTTTCCATTAATCACCACCCTACAGCCACTCACCCAAGGGAGCCAGCCAGCAGTCCGTCTCCTCCCTCTCCTGCGCCAAAATGGTCTTAGCACCCCTCGTTTGCAGGTAAAGACAGGTCAGCTAATGTTCGTTACTGTTGGTGTCCCCATGTGTCCTAAAGTGTTCACATCGCCATCTGGCATCCAACATGCATCGGGGGCAAGCCAGGGAGCCCTATGCAATTGAGTTGTGCTACCCAGCCAAAGTGTGGAGTCCCAAAATGGTGCCCTGGTGGTCTAGAGGACTCCGCAAAACCCCTGGCGTTGCAGATTATGCGTGTAGTAAGGTGGCTGCCCGTTATACTGCACAACTGATCGTCAGGCTTCACAAGCTAATCTCGCGCTTCGGCTGTGAGCGGACAGGCACCGGGTATAACTCTTGGTTCCAAAATGGCATCTGCACGGCCCAGAGTGCCCCGAGGGTTCCCCAGCATCTCAGCGTACCCATGCAAGCAGGCATCCATCCTCTACGCCGCACCTCTGGGCAGCCCGGACATCCAGATATATCCTACACCTCGCCAGCGGGCAATCAGGTACCGAGAGCACTGCAAAACTGCTCCGCTGAGGCCCACATCACAGCGGAAGCCTCGGTCTCTAATTAATCCTGGCTGCCCCTCCACCCGGCATTCGGATCTGCCCTCCTCCTGCCTGCTTAGCAGGTTATCCTGCTCCAGAGCCTCAGCACTCCAGGGCTTGTGCGAGGCTCTGGAGCAGGATAACCTGCTAAGGGCGCCACCGTCTAGCGCTGCAGGTCTACCGCTTCCGATGAAGCGGAAATGGCATGACTCCGATTCCCTTTTATGCACGGATTACTGCACGATAATGTCTTGGCCGGCGGAGCTCGCTCACAGAGCAGCCATTCTGCAGCGCGGAAGACCACACCCCCGACCACACCCCCTTCAATTTAATTTTTAAATGTTTATTTGTTGGTAGTCTACAGATGTTGAGATTGTCAGGTTTATTTTTATGTGCTATTGAGGTGAGTTTATATTTTGTAATATTTTTTGTGTGCTTACTTTATTCTGTCTTTTAGCTGTTTATGATAGATTTTTTTCTGGTAGCTTATCAGTTTTGAAAGTCGTAGTGTTTTCTTTTAGGAAATATCTATAGAGAAAAAGAGGGAGGATGGGAGGGAGTCTGACCCACTGTGTTCTACCAGAGAGGAATGAGCGGATCCAGTCGAGGGCCTTGTCCAGGATCCCGGCGTTGTGAAGTCTGCATGTTAGGGTGCAGTGAGAGACTGTGTCAAAGGCCGCTGAGAGGTCTAGGAGGATGAGGGCTACTGTCCAGGAGGGTGCGGATGTCTTCTGTTGCGGCGAGGAGGTACATTTCTGTGTAGTGGTTTTTTCTGAAGCCGGATTGGGAGGAGTTGAGGATACTGTGTTCTTCAAAACGGGAGCAGGGAGATGGGTCTGTAGTTCTTGAGGTCGTTGAGTCTGCCAAGGGTTTCTTCAGGAGGAGGTTGATCTCGGCGTGCTTCCAGTTGTAGGGGAAGGAGGCGTTTGTGATGGAGCAGTTGATGGTGTGGCAAAGCATGGGTGCGATGGTGTCAGTGGCTCTGTTGAAGATGTGGTGGGGCAGGGGTGTGTGGGAGCCCCACAGTGGATTGACTTCATCGTCTTCAGTGTGTCTTCGGCGGTGAGGGCTGTCCAGCTGTCAATCGTTGATTTCACGGTGTCACCGGTGGTTGGTGTAAATGTTCTTGATTTTGTGGTGGAAGAAGGTGCTGAATTTGTCGCAGAGTTCTTATGTGGGAGGGATGTCTGGATGTGTTAGGCGAACTCCTTGATGATGCAGAAGAGTTCTTTGCTGTTGTGGGCATGCGTGAAAATTCTGTCTTTGATTGTTTTCTTTACCGAATTTCTGATGAGTTGGTGGTGGGTGTTGGTGGCGGCTTTGAAGTTGTCTTGGGTTTCTGTAGATTTGGAGTTTTTCCAGGCCTTTTCGAGGTGGTGGCATGTGCGTCTGGACTCTCAGAGTATGGTGGTAAACCAGCTGACGTTCCTGGCTTGTGTGTTGTTCTTCTTGAGGGGGGCTATGGTGTCATCAGTGATGTCATTTGAGATGTCATCAGTGATGTCATTTGAGATGTCATCAGTGATGTGACTGACAATGTCATGAATGATTTAATATGTGACATCATCAGTAGTGGATTGCGGGCGCGCAAGATATAGCGTGTACAACTAACTATATTGAAGGAATTTCAATGGTTTTGTACGAGTGAAATGTCCAGCTAACTATAACACCCCTAAAACCTATGGTTTTTTCAGTGAATTTCTAAGGTTTTTAAATGCTAATTCCTAACTATATCAGGTCTAAAACCTATGTTTTTTTCAGTGAATTTCGAAGGTTTTGTAAATGACAATTGTTAAATGTATTAATTGTTATATATTTTTTTATACTGATTTACTCAATTTTTTTAACTATTTATTTTTAGATATTTTATTTTTTAAATTACATTATAATTACATTATACATTACATTACAAAATATACTTTCTTCGAATGAATTACTTTAATTTAAATACTTTGCAAATAGTCAATAGACTTTTAAGTACAGTAGTTGCAGTTGCTGCAATGGTCAACAGAATTTCAAACACAATGCAACATGGACCTCATTGTGAACTTCTAGTTAAATGCAATTATTTACTTTATGGATTACTTTTCTAACCATAGGACTGGATCCTAGATTCAGTCCTTGGACATCTCCTTTAAACAGTTGAGTAAAAGTGTTTTAGTTAAAGTAGTGATTTTTAAGGAATATTATTGTATTTCAAAAGTTGACACTTAGACATTTTTTCACATAGAATCACCAATGTTATCCTATAGCAGGAAAATCCATTAGCAGGTAAGTACCAGTAGTACCAGTAAGTATTACTTTTATTTGATTTCGTTAAAAATCGTAAAAGCATGAGAAAAACACATATTACATAGTAATTAGCTAAGGTTAAAATCTATGAAATATAGACAAGTAAAACCAATGTCCTTTCGTAAGCTTTGGTCACTGCGACAGTTAAAACGATAACCATATAAGAAGTTCATTGCAGTTCGATATGAAAAGAGCAGTACTTGATACCTGTACAGAAAGGCAGTGACCAGTCAGTCATATGCCTTTGCCATGTGGACTATTGTCTTTTTTGTCCAGTTCTTTAGCTGTTATTTTCCAAAAGGTGATGGCTCGACATGACAGCTGAATTGACAGTTCACCCAGGCATTGTATCACTGCAGCTCTGCCCGATCTCAATTGGTGCTTCCTAAAAATCTCCTGAAGAACTGTTTTTCGATGTTCCAGTAGCGCAGGGCAGATGCATAAAAGGTGTAATAACGACTCTCCTCCTTGATCACACAGGCGACATTCTTTCGTGGGCCATGTAAACTTCCATTTCGGGGTTAAATCCTTTGTAGGGAACGAACCCAACCGCAACAGCGTCAAATAGTGCTTTTTGTGATGCAAGAAGTGTTCAGACAAGTATGGTTGGGCTTTCAAAAACTGGTATGATTGAATCACCGCCCATGCGTGTTTTTTCTTAGCAAAAGCAATTTTATCAGTAGCGAAGTTCGCTTTATTGCGCTGTTCACCATATTTTTTAACCTGGAATATGACGTTGTTGTGTGCCATGCCTCCTCAAGATGTAAATCAGCGAGTGATTCTTTTAGGACTGATGCAATGGAATTTTTTGCCTCGCCTGATTTCCGATTTCTTCCCAACAGCAGTGGGCTAAAGTGTCGTCTTCCCCTTGCCTCATCCGCCAATAATATTTTACCATTGCCCCTTGTCTTGCTGGTTTCTGATTTTTCAGCCCGTATTCCAATCGAACTTGTGCCTGAGAAATGTGTCGAGGAATTAAAAAGAGGCGCTTGAAAAAACTCAATTGGCTAGATTTAAGGCTGCTGCATCTTTGGTATTCATAATTTCCGACCCATATAATATTGAGGGTAAAAATTTGGCTGTGATTATCTTAAGCAACTGGCCTTTTGGGCTACCTTTTATTTATTTATTTATTTATTTAATGCCATTTGTAGAGCGCGTACAATTACCCTTAGGCGTCTCGGCGCTGAAATTGCATTGAAGTCTCACCCTAAACAGGAAGTGCAGAGATGTGGCTTACTGATTGAAAAGCCATGTTTTCAGTTTTTTTCTGAACTGAAGAAGAGTGGGGCTAGTTCTTATGTGATTAGGTAGGGTGTTCCAGAGTCTAGGGGCCGTGATTGAGAAGCGGCGATCGCCCCAGGAAGCTGTTCGGCTGCGTAGAACCACTAGTTGGTTAAGCGAGGTGGATCTAAGCATTCTCGGGGGGTTATAAGGAATCAGTTGCTTTTTGAGGAATCGGGGTCCTAGATCCTGTAATGATTTGAAGACTGTGCACAGAGATTTGAATTTGACCCTGTTGTGTATGGACAGCCAGTGGTATTTTTTAAGCGTGTCCGAGATGGGTGCAAATCTAGGTTTTTTTGAGAGTACGCGGGCGGCGGCATTCTGCACGGTCTGTAATTTTTTGATGACTCTGTTCTGGGCATTGAGCAACAGACCGTTGCAGTAGTCTAATGAGGAAAGTACTAGAGAGGAGACTAGTGTTTTAGCTGCTGACTCTGGTAGGTAAGGTGTAATTTTTCTTACCATTCGTAGCTTGAAATGAGCGTTGGCAGCCACCTTATTTGCATGGGCCATGAAGTTAAGCTGGTCGTCGAAGGTGACGCCTAGGTTTCTGACTTTGACCGTGGGGCTTAGCTTCTTCTGTAAAATTTTGAAGGCATACAGGAGTTGTTTTGCTTTGGTATTCCCTTGGTCCAAATGTAGCTTGTATTTAAGTGAGTGGTCAAGTTGGAACCCTAGGTATTTGTATGATTCCACCTGGGATAATGGTTTTTCCTCCAGTTTCCAGGTGAATTTTCCTTTTGACCCTTTTTTGTGGTGATTGCTAAAGCATAATACCTTTGTTATCTTAAGGTTTATTATTAATTGAGCAGAGGTGATATAAGATCCTAGTTGTGTCAATGAACGCTGCAGGCCTATTGGTGTTTGTGCTAGGAGCACAATATCATCTGCTTTTTGAAGGCTCTGATCGGTGTTTTGCCTAATTTTGGTGGGTCGATTTGCACTTGTTGGAGGCACTTCTCAAGATCAGCTGTGTAGATGTTGAATAAACAGGGGGCCAACACACACCCCTGTTTTAGACAGTTTTATGTTGGGATCTTGTTTGTTATGGTGCGGCCATCTCCTTTCCTAATCTGCACCCACGTATTTGAGTAAAGATTGATTATTGCCTCCAAAAGTTTGGGTGGTGCCCGCCAGGTTTTCATTTTCATTTTGGCCCACAACTTCTTTCTCGGAACCTTGTTGAACGCTGCTTTAAGGTCAATGAAGCATGCGTACAAGGTTCTAGATTTTGCGTAAGCTTGATTAGCTAGTAATGTTACAGCAGAGATATTGGTAAGGGTGCCCATTCCGGCCCGAAATCCAGTTTGGGTGTTTGGTATCAGGTTTATGCATTTGACCCAATCCTCTAGATCTGCCAACAGATTTGCAGCATATATCTTGGCCTCCACATCAATCAGTGCAATCAATCTACAGTTCGCAGGGTCTGCACGTGAACCCGTTTTGTATATAGGATTTAAAATACTTCCTCGCCAAGAGTCGGGGATCGAACCGGTTGTTAATGCATATGTAAACAATGGAGTTAGAATGCCAGTCCAAAATGGAGGGTTGTGCTGGAATAGTGCATTTGGCAGGCCATTAGGACCTGGTGCTCCCTCAGATCTTAAATTTTTTATTATTTTAAGAACCTGGTCTAGTGTAATCTGTAAGGGAGGGTCTGAAGATTCTGACTTTTGTGTTTTAAACGTGGTTTCTAAAGTGGGAACTTCCTGCTTTATAGCACCCAAGAGTGGGGTAGCGTTATATGTCTGATCAATATGGTCTCTCCAGGTATATTCCGTTATGTCTGAATTAAAGTGCCGGTTCTTGCCATTTGTTAACTGGTTGATAACTTCCCAGAACAGCTTACAATCTCTCTGCTTACTGGCGTAGTGAAGTTTCGCCCAGAGATTTTCACTATGATCATTCTGGCCACCTTGATATCTCTTTTTAGCCCTTTTCTTGTTTTTGAGATTAGGGCAAAGATGTCGCGATTGGGATCTGAGCCTCGGAGTCGGAGTTGTCTTAAGTATTTGTTTAGTAGTCTTTTTTGTTTCCTTAGGCTGTTCGTGAACCAAGCTGCCCCTACTGGTGTTCTACCTTTGCGTTCATCACCTTTTCTTGAGAATTCGTTGTTTAGGTCGTGAGTGAAGGAATCCCAAGCCTTTGGACACAATGGTTCAGTTTTGAAATTCTCGAGAAGAGTAATGCATGTAGCCATGATATCATCTATTTTCCCCTTGTTCCAAGTGAGTCGTTTTAGATTGTAACATCGCGTTGGTAGAGAAATTGCATTGTCTGTTTTGGGGTTTGCCATGCTTATAAGCAGGGTGAATGTTTGGGGGTAGTGATCACTTTCAGCTCTCTCTTTTATTAAATAGTTTGCAATATATGGAAGAATGTCCTGATCTGTAAATGTGTAGTCTAGGATTGAGCCTGATTTTTGAGTAACCCTGGTGTATGCTGGGGAGCCTTCTAGCGGAGCTTGACCGTTAAGCGCGCACAATGAAAGTTTTTTCAGCAGGAATACACATCTATCACCATGTGTGTTACTTCGTTTTATCATTGTGTGTAGCCTGCTGATTTTCCTTTCCTGACATTTAAAAGGTTCATGTTGAAGTCTTCGGACAGGACGATGTTAACCTGTGGATGCGCTAGTTTAAGGGTGGCTATTGTTTCTGTTAGTTTCTCTATCCTTGATATCTTTTGTTTGAATGAGGGATGTATCTAAATATTCAATATAATGATACTAAAAGAAGATGTAGCCACTAATTTGATGCATGACATCCAGGTCGTGTCGAGATCTACTACGGCGACATCCCAAGAAAGGTTGGTCGAAACGAAGATGGAAAGATTTGCTCTGCCATATTTGGAATCCCTCTTTGCTGGGTTGAGATACTCTTTATATCCCACGATTGCTGTTGGATTATTCTGCCAAGTCTCCTGGAGGATGAGTAGGTCATGTTGAGTTATGAATTCCAAGAAGTCTGGATCTTCTAATTTTGCACTTAGGCCATTCACATTCCAAGAGCAGATGCTACAGTAGTTAGCTGGTTTTGGTGCTTTGGATGGGTTTATTCATGCCGTGCCGTAACTGGTTCCAGTTTGATTCCTCTGCCCGTGTCCCGGGATATTGTCCGCTGCGGGGTGAGCGATGGTGATAGTAATTTTCCTACCGGTTTGAACTTTGTCATTGCTTGGGCTAGGTTGATCCGGACCTTTCGCGCCTCTCAGCATACCCTTCTGTAGATTTGGTAATTGTAACGGTGTTGGGTAACGGGGCGGAGCGAGCTTTTTTATCTCTATGCCCCATTTGGCAAAGGCGTCTTGTTGCTGCCAAATCTGCTCAGCAATGGAAATGTCGGAAAAAGTTACTCTAGTGATTTCATGACCCGTTGAGTCTGAGTTGTTTCTGAATTCTATATTTTCCAATTCAGGTGTCTATATGACTCAGTGAAGGAAGTGCCTTGAATAATTTTAAAAGTACACCTCTGTTGAGGATATCTTGAGTTTCCCTCGAGACATAGTGGGGGATAAATTCCAACTTAATGTTATTGTCGGCCTTGTCCGGCCTTTGTTTGCAATCTATGCTCATTTTACTTTGTTTCACCTCAGCAATATGCTTCGAGGACGTTCCACAAAATTGCTGTATGTTACGTGTATTTCTTAGTGGATGCGTATCCATGGCATTTGTCGGTGATGTCAGGCGACTTCCCGGATGGTATCTGTTTATTTGTTCAAGGTTACTCCCCTCCTCCTCATTTTCCCCCTCCTTAGGCAGGTTGACTCATTTTATGCTGGTAGCAGTAGATTCCATCGTACTAGGCCCTAGTGGGGGTAATGTTCTTATAAGTTGTGTGGCCTGAGTTGTTGAGAGCCGTTTCTTTCCCTTCTCTAAAGGCTTAAATATGCTGTAGACTTTTGATATCTGGCAATTTTCCGTTGCAGGTTGACTGAGATTTTTCAAGATGATGGGATTTTGAGTTGATGCGATCGGATGAGCCACTGGGCTTGCTTTCTCTATGGTTATGTTTGTAGCATTAGCTTCGTATTGTGTTGCTTCTGGCTCTAGCGTCGTGTAGTTTGCGTTTTGGGCCTGTCTTATATGTTTTCCCTTTCTGGCCTTACTGTTGGTGGTGGAGAGCTTGTTCTCTGATCCTGAAGGAGGTGGACATCTGGAGATGAAAAATCCGGTCCGCCTGAAAACTCCCTTGATCGAGCCCTTCTTTGTGACAGTGGCATCGTCAAAAAATTATCAAGGTTCTTGTCCTTAAGATACTTGTCATCATGCTGATTAAAGGTCATGAGCTCATGACTATTTGGATGGTGTGTTTCCAATAACCGAGATGGCAAGGAGAATTGGTTCTGCTTGTTTGTGTGCATTTCTGCGCAAACCTGCTCTTTTGCAGATTGGGCCTCCTGCTGCTTATAACTATTTACATGAGCACTAGAGATGTTTGGGCTCGTCTGTTTTATTGGAATGATCTCATTGTTACTACTGGGACCAGTTAATGACTGTTGGAGCTTCTGCAGCAGTTGTGTCTCTGACAAGAAAGGATTATTATGGATTAGTGCCTCCATTTTCTTTGCATTGTGGCTTTGTCCGCTTTCTTGGAACGCTGTGGAAGTTTGGAATTGCGTGCCTTGAGCTTCAAATTCTAGTGTGCATCCAATATCTGGTTGTTTCTCCCCGAGTTCTTCAGTTGAGGATTTGCTGCTTTTATCGTTTATATCTCGGAAGACGTTTATTTCCGTTAAGTTTTGTACTTCTATGATTTAGTTATTGGGATTGAGATTTTTGTGATTTGAGCCTATAAGATCTATTGAAGTATTGGGGTCGTTATGGGCTTTGATTTCCTTATTTCCATTAGTTCTTTTAGTTGCCACGCTTAGGAAATCTGTAATTAATGACAGTCTGCTGCAATTGGGGCATGAGAGTTGCCTTGATAGTACTGGTATGGCTGATGGAGTTCCTTTCTTGCCTCTGTCTTGGGCGACATGAGGGGCTGACTCTGTGACACTTTTGCTACTGCGGTGGGTGATTCGCTTCACACTTGCCGAACCGGGAGTTACTGATGTAACGAACGTGACAGAGGTTGAGACTCCCGGCACCCGCGGCCTGTCACCGTCTCCGTCATCGTCATCATCAGCTTGCCCCCGTCCTGCATTTGTCCCCTCTGGAGTTGCTCCAGATGTGATTTCTGGTGTGAATTTGAGTGAAGTACTAATATCCGCCTTAACTGGCTCTGTGAGTTCATTCAGCATCAGCTCCTTCTTTGAACTTGCATTAGACTTTTTGTCTTTTTTTTTTATTTCCCCATCTCTGATTGTTGCTGATCTCATGACGAATAGTTATAAGCAGATGCCCTTCCCTGGCTGGACAGCTGAGGTTTAAAAACTTTAATTGAGGTATGAAAGAGTAATATTGAAAGATGAAATTGGGTTTAGCCCTTTTTTTTCCCTCTAAGTAGCAATATTCAAATGAATTAAGCGTTGAGTCAGTCAGGCTATATGCAAGGATAATTAGTTAATTGGTGTAGTTTGGTTTGACCTTGCTTGAAAGACAAGCTACGGAGTCTGAGAAGTGAAGGTGGGGGGGCGCAACCTGGTCTGAGTCAGAGCCCCTCACAACGTCCCCCACATCAACTACTCACCAAATATTTTTCCGAAACTTGCTCGTTGTCAGTTTTGTGTGTCAGTTTGTGTGGCTCCATGCCTTTCCTTGCTTGCATTAAGCTGTGCTGGTCTGTGTTGATCTCCTTGCTGGGGCTCTGCAACTCGTGCTCTTTAACAGGTTCTGGCCTCTGGTCTCTGGTTCAGCCACTGCCCCCCCACTGCCTCCATGCTCCCGTACTCCCGTGGTGGCCAGGGGAGGTGGGGCTGGTTCGCTAGTTCACTGGTTCACTGACCGCGGCTCCAGCCCAACTGCTCCCTGCTCTCACTGACCGCTCCTCCTGCTTCCCGTCCAAGTCCGAGTTCCGTCCGGGTCCCAGGCTCGCTGCTCCCCGCACCCTCGCTGTGTCCCCGGTGCCCCCGTAAAGATGTGGCAGCCGTAAACCTTTGGCAAGTGGGCGGCTGGTGTGCGGGCGGCAGGTGAGCGATGAGCGAAGTGCGGTGTGCAGCGTGCAGGGGTTCACCAGGTCAACAGCTCGGCAGCTCGGGGGCTCGGCACTCCCCACTCGGTTGGCTCAGTCGGCTGCGGTTAATTTCAAATTCCCCTGTCCCCCACAGGGACGCCGCTGGAGCCGCCGCTTCTCTCTCTATCTCCTCGTGTCTCCCGTTTTTCGTTTAGCATTCGCTGCTCACTGCTGCACTCTACCGGTAGATAGTCCTAGCGCGACTCATGACTCAAGCAGGTAAGTAGTGCTATCGTCACTTTATCTTACTCAGTGGTGGATCCTGGATCCAGCACTGGTGCATCTCCTGTGAACAGTTGAAAAAATGTGTTTAAGTCATACTTCATAGTCATGCGATTTTTAAGGAATATTTTCAGTTTGTAAAAATAGACACTTAGAAACTTTTCTGGTGAAAACCAGACAATGGATTCCTATGGAAGAAAATACAAGTTACGGTAAATATGGTTAGAATTACTTTTCAGGATCAGTACAGGGCTAAAAGATGTGGCACTGACTTCTCTCCTGATAACAGGTGAGTAAATCGGAATTCGTTGTTCATATGATTTTAGGTGAATATTTAAAAGTTCCAAAACTACCGAGGCACACTATGGCTGCCAAAACTTCCTGATTTTGACAGTCGTCAATCAATTAGCATTCAGCTTGTGCTCGATCCACCGCGCTCATACATATATAAATGCCTTTAACTGTCATTTTCTCAGGAACTACTGAACTGATTTACACCAAATAAGCAAAAGGCACAAGTATGAACTGAGGACTACCTCTTTTCCAAATTTGGTGGAATTCCGTTCAGCCGTTCGGGCTGTAGCTGTGTCTAAAGGTCCTATGGGAAATTGCAGGGGGAAAACATGTTTTGGAACGCCCCTTTTTTCTCAGCCCCCACTTGACCAATCACCCCCAAACTTTCAGGAAAGAAGGGAAACTGAGCTGGCCAGAAGTTTGGAAAATTTCGCGAGGATTTGTCAATCGGCTGCAAAGTTACTCCAAATAGAATGTTGCAGATTTTCCTATGGATTATAGGTTCTAACTATATCTACCTACTGGCGACCGCCAGTAGGTAATACATATATATATATATATATATATATATATATATATATATATATATATATATATATATATATATATATATTATATATATATATATATATATATATATATATATATATATATATATATATATATATATATATATATCCAGACACTTATACATCCACTCATTCTTCAATATGTAAGACATATTTTAACTTTACAGAAACATACAGTCACTGGGTGTTGTCATCAGTGATGTCATCAGTGATGTCACTGACCATGTCATGAATGATGTAATATGTGACATCATTAGCAGTGGATTGCGGGTCCGCGATATATAGTTAGTGCATCTAACTATATATGGAATTTCAATGGTTTTGTGCGAGTAAAATAAGGTTTTTTAAATGCTAATCCCTAACTATATATGGTCTATAACCTATGGTTTTTTCAGTGAATTTTCAAGGTTTTGTAAATGCAAATTCCTAACTATATATGGTCTATAACCTATGGTTTTTTCTGTGAATTTCATTGGTTTTTTAAAAGCTAATATCTATAGCTGTAAAATATATTCTTTATTAAGTGACGTATCACGTAGCCCGTGAGACGCCTCATGATGCATCGCATAACCGTGACGTATCGTCTCTGCAGCGCAAACCAAACCCAAAACGTAAGCGCGCCAGAACACGCTTAAAGATATATATATATTTTTTTAACCTTAATTAGACAAAATCCACACGTGCACATATCATAAACGTTCAAAAAACACAATATGTCGGACTCCCGTTACGCTGCCGGTTAGCTGCCCGGTTAACGTACCAGGAAGCACCTTTACCGCGAAAAATCGCAATTTTTTTTTTCACCCCCCAGGGAACTTTAATAGCCCCCTCATCAATCCTAGGGGTTCAGGAGGGGTTTGCCTTACCCCTTTCATTCATTTACACCTTTTATTTTTTCCACCTCTTGTCTCTCGATCCCACAGAGAGACAAGATGGCGGCCGCTCCAGACTGTTTACAATGATAACAGCCAATCAGCTTCTCCTCAGACTCCCGTTACACTGCCGGTTAGCTGCCCGGTTAGCTGCCCGGTTCGCGTACCAAGACGCGTCTCTACGGCGAAAAAAAACCGCATTTATTTATTTATTTATTTTGGGCCCAGCGTGGCTCTATAATATCCCCTCATCAATCCTAGGGGGTCAGAAGGGGCCTACCTTGCCCCTTTCCTTCATTTCCCCCTTTGTTTTGGCCTCCTCTTTTCTCTCGATCCTACCGAGAGACAAGATGGCGGCTGCTCCGGACTGTTTACAATGTTGACAGCCAATCAGCTACTCGTCAGACTCCCGTTACACTGCCAGTTAGCTTCCCGGTTAGCTGCCCGGTTCGCGTACCAAGACGCGTCTCTACGGCGAAAAAATCAGAATTTTTTTTTTTTTTTTTTTTTGGGCCCAGCGTGACTCTATAATATCCCCTCATCAATCCTAGGGGATCAGAAGGGGTCTACCTTGCCCCCTTTCCTTCATTTCCCCCTTTGTTTTGGCCTCCTCTTGTCTCTCGATCCTACCGAGAGACAAGATGGCGGCCGCGCCGGACTGTTTAGAATGTTGACAGACACCGGAGAGCCAATCAGCTTCGCTTCGCAAAGTTCCGATACGCGAAAAGTAAGCGGACCGGAGCGCAGCCCGGAGCGCTGTTACAGATATATATCTTGTTTTAAACGTTAATTTCTCAAAATTTACATGAGCACTAGAGATGTTTGGGCTCGTCTGTTTTATTGGAATGATCTCATTGTTACTACTGGGACCAGTTAATGACTGTTGGAGCTTCTGCAGCAGTTGTGTCTCTGACAAGAAAGGATTATTATGGATTAGTGCCTCCATTTTCTTTGCATTGTGGCTTTGTCCGCTTTCTTGGAACGCTGTGGAAGTTTGGAATTGCGTGCCTTGAGCTTCAAATTCTAGTGTGCATCGAATATCTGGTTGTTTTTCCCCGAGTTCTTCAGTTGAGGATTTGCTGCTTTTATCGTTTATATCTCGGAAGACGTTTATTTCCGTTAAGTTTTGTACTTCTATGATTTTGTTATTGGGATTGAGATTTTTGTGATTTGAGCCTATAAGATCTATTGAAGTATTGGGGTCGTTATGGGCTTTGATTTCCTTATTTCCATTAGTTCTTTTAGTTGCCACGCTTAGGAAATCTGTAATTAATGACAGTCTGCTGCAATTGGGGCATGAGAGTTGCCTTGATAGTACTGGTATGGCTGATGGAGTTCCTTTCTTGCCTCTGTCTTGGGCGACATGAGGGGCTGACTCTGTGACACTTTTGCTACTGCGGTGGGTGATTCGCTTCACACTTGCCGAACCGGGAGTTACTGATGTAACGAACGTGACAGAGGTTGAGACTCCCGGCACCCGCGGCCTGTCACCGTCTCCGTCATCGTCATCATCAGCTTGCCCCCGTCCTGCATTTGTCCCCTCTGGAGTTGCTCCAGATGTGATTTCTGGTGTGAATTTGAGTGAAGTACTAATATCCGCCTTAACTGGCTCTGTGAGTTCATTCAGCATCAGCTCCTTCTTTGAACTTGCATTAGACTTTTTGTCTTTTTTTTTATTTCCCCATCTCTGATTGTTGCTGATCTCATGACGAATAGTTATAAGCAGATGCCCTTCCCTGTCTGGACAGCTGAGGTTTAAAAACTTTAATTGAGGTATGAAAGAGTAATATTGAAAGATGAAATTGGGTTTAGCCCTTTTTTTTCCCTCTAAGTAGCAATATTCAAATGAATTAAGCGTTGAGTCAGTCAGGCTATATGCAAGGATAATTGGTTAATTGGTGTAGTTTGGTTTGACCTTGCTTGAAAGACAAGCTACGGAGTCTGAGAAGTGAAGGTGGGGGGGCGCAACCTGGTCTGAGTCAGAGCCCCTCACAATGTCCCCCACATCAACTACTCACCAAATATTTTTCCGAAACTTGCTCGTTGTCAGTTTTGTGTGTCAGTTTGTGTGGCTCCATGCCTTTCCTTGCTTGCATTAAGCTGTGCTGGTCTGTGTTGATCTCCTTGCTGGGGCTCTGCAACTCGTGCTCTTTAACAGGTTCTGGCCTCTGGTCTCTGGTTCAGCCACTGCCCCCCCACTGCCTCCATGCTCCCGTACTCCCGTGGTGGCCAGGGGAGGTGGGGCTGGTTCGCTAGTTCACTGGTTCACTGACCGCGGCTCCAGCCCAACTGCTCCCTGCTCTCACTGACCGCTCCTCCTGCTTCCCGTCCAAGTCCGAGTTCCGTCCGGGTCCCAGGCTCGCTGCTCACCGCACCCTCGCTGTGTCCCCGGTGCCCCCGTAAAGATGTGGCAGCCGTAAACCTTTGGCAAGTGGGCGGCAGGTGAGCGATGAGCGAAGTGCGGTGTGCAGCGTGCAGGGGTTCACCAGGTCAACAGCTCGGCAGCTCGGGGGCTCGGCACTCCCCACTCTGTTGGCTCAGTCGGCTGCGGTTAATTTCAAATTCCCCTGTCCCCCACAGGGACGCCGCTGGAGCCGCCGCTTCTCTCTCTATCTCCTCGTGTCTCCCGTTTTTCGTTTAGCATTCGCTGCTCACTGCTGCACTCTACCGGTAGATAGTCCTAGCGCGACTCATGACTCAAGCAGGTAAGTAGTGCTATCGTCACTTTATCTTACTCAGTGGTGGATCCTGGATCCAGCACTGGTGCATCTCCTGTGAACAGTTGAAAAAATGTGTTTAAGTCATACTTCATAGTCATGCGATTTTTAAGGAATATTTTCAGTTTGTAAAAATAGACACTTAGAAACTTTTCTGGTGAAAACCAGACAATGGATTCCTATGGAAGAAAATGCAAGTTACGGTAAATATGGTTAGAATTACTTTTCAGGATCAGTACAGGGCTCAAAGATGTGGCACTGACTTCTCTCCTGATAACAGGTGAGTAAATCGGAATTCGTTGTTCATATGATTTTAGGTGAATATTTAAAAGTTCCAAAACTACCGAGGCACACTATGGCTGCCAAAACTTCCTGATTTTGACAGTCTTCAATCAATTAGCATTCAGCTTGTGCTCGATCCACCGCGCTCATACATATATAAATGCCTTTAACTGTCATTTTCTCAGGAACTACTGAACTGATTTACACCAAATAAGCAAAAGGCACAAGTATGAACTGAGGACTACCTCTTTTCCAAATTTGGTGGAATTCCGTTCAGCCGTTCGGGCTGTAGCTGTGTCTAAAGGTCCTATGGGAAATTGCAGGGGGAAAACATGTTTTGGAACGCCCCTTTTTTCTCAGCCCCCACTTGACCAATCACCCCCAAACTTTCAGGAAAGAAGGGAAACTGAGCTGGCCAGAAGTTTGGAAAATTTCGCGAGGATTTGTCAATCGGCTACAAAGTTACTCCAAATAGAATGTTGCAGATTTTCCTATGGATTATAGGTTCTAACTATATCTACCTACTGGCGACCGCCAGTAGGTAATACATATATATATATATATATATATATATTATATATATATATATATATATATATATATATATATATCCGGACACTTATACATCCACTCATTCTTCAATATGTAAGACATATTTTAACTTTACAGAAACATACAGTCACTGGGTGTTGTCATCAGTGATGTCATCAGTGATGTCATTTGAGATGTCATCAGTGATGTCATCAGTGATGTCACTGACCATGTCATGAATGATGTAATATGTGACATCATTAGCAGTGGATTGCGGGTCCGCGATATATAGTTAGTGCATCTAACTATATATGGAATTTCAATGGTTTTGTGCGAGTAAAATAAGGTTTTTTAAATGCTAATCCCTAACTATATATGGTCTATAACCTATGGTTTTTTCAGTGAATTTTCAAGGTTTTGTAAATGCAAATTCCTAACTATATATGGTCTATAACCTATGGTTTTTTCTGTGAATTTCATTGGTTTTTTAAAAGCTAATATCTATAGCTGTAAAATATATTCTTTATTAAGTGACGTATCACGTAGCCCGTGAGACGCCTCATGATGCATCGCATAACCGTGACGTATCGTCTCTGCAGCGCAAACCAAACCCAAAACGTAAGCACGCCAGAACACGCTTAAAGATATATATATATTTTTTTAACCTTAATTAGACAAAATCCACACGTGCACATATCATAAACGTTCAAAAAACACAATATGTCGGACTCCCGTTACGCTGCCGGTTAGCTGCCCGGTTAACGTACCAGGAAGCACCTTTACCGCGAAAAATCACAATTTTTTTTTTCACCCCCCAGGGAACTTTAATAGCCCCCTCATCAATCCTAGGGGTTCAGGAGGGGTTTGCCTTACCCCTTTCATTCATTTACACCTTTTTTTTTTCCACCTCTTGTCTCTCGATCCCACAGAGAGACAAGATGGCGGCCGCTCCAGACTGTTTACAATGATAACAGCCAATCAGCTTCTCCTCAGACTCCCGTTACACTGCCGGTTAGCTGCCCGGTTAGCTGCCCGGTTCGCGTACCAAGACGCGTCTCTACGGCGAAAAAAACCGAATTTATTTATTTATTTTTTTTGGGCCCAGCGTGGCTCTATAATATCCCCTCATCAATCCTAGGGGGTCAGAAGGGGTCTACCTTGCCCCTTTCCTTCATTTCCCCCTTTGTTTTGGCCTCCTCTTGTCTCTCGATCCTACCGAGAGACAAGATGGCGGCTGCTCCGGACTGTTTACAATGTTGACAGCCAATCAGCTACTCGTCAGACTCCCGTTACACTGCCAGTTAGCTTCCCGGTTAGCTGCCCGGTTCGCGTACCAAGACGCGTCTCTACGGCGAAACAATCGGAATTTTTTTTTTTTTGTTTTTGGGCCCAGCGTGACTCTATAATATCCCCTCATCAATCCTAGGGGATCAGAAGGGGTCTACCTTGCCCCCTTTCCTTCATTTCCCCCTTTGTTTTGGCCTCCTCTTGTCTCTCGATCCTACCGAGAGACAAGATGGCGGCCGCGCCGGACTGTTTAGAATGTTGACAGACACCGGAGAGCCAATCAGCTTCGCTTCGCAAAGTTCCGATACGCGAAAAGTAAGCGGACCGGAGCGCAGCCCGGAGCGCTGTTACAGATATATATCTTGTTTTAAACGTTAATTTCTCAAAATTCACTGAAGCACATATATTGAGACCTAGTAAAGGCACATCGGGCTAACAGTCCCTACAATTTTGCCAAGTTTCGTGGAAATCCATTCAGCCGTTCGGGCTAAAAGTGAGTCCAACCGCCCTATGGAAATTAACATGGGAAAAACGCGTTTTGGGACCCCCCTTTTTTCTCGGCCCCCCCTTGACGAACCCCCCCCAAATTTCCAGGAGCTGCTCAGAAACAAAATGTGCCATTTTCCCGAAAATTTCAGCCGATTCCGTCCACAAACGCCAAAGTTATTAGACATAGAATTTTCAGAAATCCCATAGGGAAAAAATCCTAACTATATATACCTACTGGCTATCGCCAGTAGGTAATACAGCAGTTAATATATATATGTATATAAATGTGTATATATATATATATATATATATACACTCGAGAACTACCCAGAGTTCTCTCCTTCTTTTTTGCATAATTTATGCGTCACTCTATGCCTGTAAGGGTTTTGTTTTGACTTATACTGGGTGCTCGCCTTGGGATGTATGACGGTACAACGCGTGCTTTTACAACACGTACCGTTACGACGTAGGTTTTACAACGCAAGTCGTTACAAGGACTTGCGTTGGGGGGCGCTGGATAGTGAATAGTTTAATTTACTATTCTAACTCCAGTCCCCCTGGATAGTAGGGAAGGTCTTGGATAGTAAATTAAACTATTACCTATCCTAGAGCGCCCTCCAGCGAAAGTCGTTGTAATGACTTTTGTTGTTAAATCTGCATCGTTACGGTACTTCGTTGTAAAAATTCCGTTGTAAAGGACGTTCCCCCTCGCCTTGTGTTTGGACAAAGCTATACCTCTCTAAGGAGCTCTAATTAGAGCGAAACACTGTGTCAGGGGTTGCTTTTACTCGTTTCAGGTTGGCTTGAGTTGGTATTTTACCAATTCGAAGCTGTATTACTGTGCCTGGAGTGATGAATGGCTTTTGTCATTTTACAGCTCGGCAAGGACAACACTGTGCTAGTCTATGCTTAAAGACTTTGCTGTAGATATGGCAAAAGACTTTGTCCTTTTCTATCTTGGCGTGGATGGCACTTTGCTAATCCTATGCTTAAAGACTTTGATAGAAAAACAGATGTTTGAGGTGAGCAGATCTAGAGTGTCGCTGGTGTTGAGAGTTCTCTAACAGGAGCTGCTTTCCACCTAAACTCAAGAACTACCCAGAGTTCTCTTCTTCTTTTTTGTATATATATATATATATATATATATATATATATATATATATATATCCAACCAAACGAGTCGCTGTAGACCCCTGCCACTTGTCAAAGGTGGGCCTCGGATGGGATAGCGAATCCCAATATATCCAACCAAAAACCTTCTCCAGTCAAGAAAAGAGATCCGGGCCACTTGGAAGTGCAAAGCGTGTTTTATTTAATGGCTTTTTCGACGCGTTTCGCAGTACTGAAGGACTGGGTTCTTTAAGACCCAGCGGTGCCAGGGCACAACACCTGAAACCTTCGTGGGTAACCTGCTCCGGCGTACAAGTCACAGAGACACGGGACACTTCCTTTGGACGTCAAAGATTCAAGGTTTATTTGCTGCAGGGAACACAGAGATCACGACAAGTACACAGCGTGCAACTTGGGGAGACTGCTTCAAATTGGTTCTGTGGATCGCTCCTTTTATACAGTTTTTACCCATAGGATAACATTATACAGAAAGGTTTACAACCCGGTTCCCACAATTATCCCCCAGAGGGGTCACTTTGAAGCACACGAGGTCCGGAACATAAGTGTGGAAACATTTGGCGGTTCCCAACTGTAAAAGCCATCTTCCCACCATTAGCAAATTCCAATCAGCAGTAAAATAGATCGAAATAGGAGCAAAGACAGGTGCAGAGGAAGACGGAGACAGTGGGGAGATCGAAAAAGGGTGTAAAAGGGGAGGTATCGGGAAACACGAGATACAGGCATCAAAGGGACGTGCCTAATGAGATGCACGGCTGAGACAATAGTCCGTGCGGCAAGATGAGCCTCGAGCGGCGCCATCTGCCTTACAGTAGCAACCCCCTCGTCATAAAGACACTCACAAAGAACATGTGTCTTCCGCAAATATCTTGAAAGTCCCAGGGTCGCGAAGCGGACAACGTCCGTTCGCTGGCTACTTGAGGGCAAGAGACAAAATGGATGCCGTATCTAAGATGGAACCCGTGGGTACGGATAAAAACCCACATAACAAACGAACGGTTTGAGTCAGCGCAGCGAAACTGCGCACACTTACTAAACTCGTCATTTGCGGTTCATAGATACCAGACTCGACTATATTCGTGCGAGTCGAAAACACCACTTACAATTGTCACGGAACCTCAGACGCTCCTTTTGCCCTCATGTAGGCAAGCACTAGTCGGAATCATATTCGATATTCATCAGACCATCGAGATGTTGCTGTAGCATAGCTCTGTCCAACCGAGTCCCCTTGGTAACAGATGGTTGTCTCATACACGTTGTAGCACAGAGGCCACATAAGGCAGGACCACACTGCACACAAAGGCAACACGTGAACAGGAACACTACCACAACCCCGATGATCATCAGAATTTTCCAACCCCAAGTCGACATCAGGCCCCAAAACCATCCAAGTAGCGTCCAATCCCCTACATCCACGTGTATGGATTCGGAGATCTTATGCAACCTCGAGATGGCTTGATAGACAGTTGGAGCATTATCTGGAATGAAAATGCAGCAGCTCGAATGGATCACCTTACATACCCCACCGCGATCTGCTAAAATGACATCTAAAACCATACGGTTTTGTAATGTCATAAGTCTCTCCGCCTGAAGTTCTGTGGTGATATTACCAAGGGCACTGGCAGTAATGTTAGCTGTTGATTCTACCACGCGAGTCAACTGTCTCAGGTTCCTACTGTTAACCATAGGTCCCCAAAACGGGAGGAAACCCTTGAAAAAGTCTCCTGCCTCTTGACCGGCAGTATCTTCTTCGCTAATTACGCCTCGCACCACTCTAGTAACGTCGGAGGCAACATATTTGCAATAAAACATGAGCCTATGAAGTCAGCAGGCAACCATGTGTAT
Organism: Lissotriton vulgaris; assembly: GCF_964263255.1. Lineage (NCBI taxonomy): Eukaryota > Metazoa > Chordata > Amphibia > Caudata > Salamandridae > Lissotriton > Lissotriton vulgaris. Next base: position 1,850,007,498 of record NC_141685.1, read on the forward strand.
GCACGATCATAACAGATAAAGTATGTACCCTTGGCAGCCAGAAACACAGGGGACGAGGACATCGGCAGAATGTAATTTTCGGTGCAAGCACTTGCTCCAAGTCGGGCTTGCGATCTTCGGCCACGACCCATAAGACAAAAATTACCAGTGTGGGGTACGACCCATATAGGAGGCGAGCTCTTAAGCTGTTTTTCGCTGCTGAACACACTATATTCACCTCTACTTAGGACCCTATAGGCTTGTACCTCTTCTTCAGGGATAAGCGAAGGATCATAGATCTCACTATCTAAATCCTCTATGGCTATCGAAAAAGGCTTCTGATACGAGGTAGGGCCAGAGTAGGGGGAACGTGGTTCTCGAATGGGGTGGAAACCCAGTGCGCTTCGAAACATGGTTTGAAATGCTCGAGCTGACCCTTGGGAACTATACGGTAACACCAGATATGGAATTCCCTTATCCGTAGTGTGTGGCATCAACCCACACACCCAACAATTAGTAGTGTTAACCACTAACTGATGCTGATGAAGGAGCTGAATAAAGGAATTATTGCGGAATTCTACACGTCTAGCCTGCTCGTGTTCCGGTAACATGTGAAAGGAATGGGGAGAAGCAGTAGATGTAATATTAGGGTATGGAGTAGGAGTAGGTGTAGCAGGTAGGAAATAAGACATCGTGTAATACACCCCACCCGCCAATAATACAGAAGCAGTCAAAAACAATACAAACAATTGAAATATAAAACATGTGGTGCGACTGAGTTGCTGCAGCTTGAATCTATAGACTTGAGCCCCTTCCAAATCATTCAGCTTCGAGAATGCCATTCCCTACGACCGTCCGCAACGTTTCTTGACGCACTTCGTTCTGTGCAGCAATAGTCAATCCCCAGGAGTTCCTAGGAACCGACGGCCTTTAACCTAGTGTCAAGACCTACCGTCCAGAAGGAAGTACGCGCGCGGCCCTACGGCCTTCAATACACAATATGTATATACAAGCACAAAGTCTCTCAGCTGTGGAAGTAAAAAGATACAAGGGAGGAAACTCAATATATGTATATGTACACAAATCACAACGATGCGAATGTTCAAAACTGATCACGGGAAACGGGGATAATGCAGTTGTCAATTTCAGCAAAACAAGAAAAAAATTTTATTTGTCCTTAGTGCGAGATCGCAAAGAATATCGGTGTTTCCCGGGACGTGTCTGCTCGTCGAACAAAGGATCCGTTGAAGAGACAGCGTCCTGCTGATCAGTTGATTGTTCTGGTCTTGAGTCTTTTGCTGACAATTTTTCAACAGTGGCTTTCTGCTGTGCTGAGGATTCTTCAACAAGCTGTGCGTCGCTAAAAGGCACAAACGCCGGCAATGTTTCTGTTTCTGTTGACGCAATGCCTTTCCTTACCCACGGGTCTGCCGGCAAAGGGATAGGGACTCGCTTAGTATGGGTGGCATGCACCCAGTTTTTACGCCCCTCAAGACGAACGGCAGTCCTCGTGGCCAGGAGCACTTGATAAGGTCCGGTGAACCTTGGGTCCAGATTATTCTTGCGTGAAAAATTTCGTGTTACCACCCAGTCTCCGGGCTGGAGCTGGTGGCCTGGACCCTCCGTCTGCGTCGGCAATGCGTCGTAAACCTGTTGGTGAATTAACCTCAGTTTAGCAGTCAAGTCATGTAAATAGTCAATCAACATTGGATACTCAAGATCAGAAAACATTCCTGGCCTAGGAACCCCCCACACATTCGCAGGACGGCCGAACACTATTTCATAGGGACTAAGCCCTACTCGGGAGTGTACAGTCGTCCTAGTTGACAGTAATGCTAGAGGTAAAGCGTCAGGCCACGAAAGATCAGTCGTAGCCTGAATCTTTGCTAGCTTTAGTTTAAGGGTGCCGTTATACCCCTCAACTAATCCAGCTGACTGGGGATGATTGGCGCTGTGGAATTTTTGATTTATTCCAAGGCCCTTACACACACTCTTCATCACATTTCCAACAAACTCACTTCCGTTATCTGACCACACGACTCTAGGCATTCCATACCGAGGAAAATATTCCTTCAGTAGGATTTTCGCAGTAGACAAAGCAGTATTGTCTTTGAGGGGGTAGGCCTCGATCCATCGGGAGAATGCGCAAACCACAACTAAAACGTATTTCAGGTTATTGCATCGCTCCATATGGATGAAGTCCAATTGGATCACCTCAAAGGGATACGAAGGAGGAGCAAAACTGCCTGGGGGAGTTGGGGTTCCTTTGCCAGGATTGTACATTATACACACCATACAATTCTTCACCAGACGTTCAGCACATTTCGTAATGCCATCATTCTTCCACACAGCAGCCAACAGCTTGCAAATACCTTTCGCGCTAATATGAGCTAACCCATGTGCCATTGTCACAACGGCCAGCACATACGCATCAGGCAACATCCATCTTTTCTGATCCGACAAATCAATCCAACACCCATTCGCATCCAACTTTCCCGTACTTTCTTTCCACTTCACCTTCTCAGTCTCAGTGGCCTCATTCTGAATTGCTTTCACACTCTCAATAGTGTCTTCACACATACTCGATTCTGCGGGCCACCTAACCGAACTCGTCACATACATTCGAGTGCTAAGGTTCCGGGCAGTCTCCTTAGCAATCTCGTCTGCAAACGCATTACCACGACCAACATCATCCGTCACTTTACGATGCGCACTACATTTAACAATCGCAACTTGCGTAGGCAAAGTCAATGCATCCAAAAGATCATTCACAAGCTGGCCATGCTGTATCTTCGTACCATGAGACGTCAAGAAACCTCTCTCTCGCCACAATCGTCCAAAACTATGCGCTACACCAAAAGCGTATTGGCTATCGGTGTACACATTCACACGTTTCCCTTTTGCCAACACACAGGCTCTAGTAAGAGCAATCAGCTCCGCGGCTTGGGCAGAATTCTGATTCAATCTTGCAGTTTCAACAACAGTGTTCAATGTTACAACAGCATAAGCGGTAGTCACATCGCCATTCGGCAACTTAAAACATGACCCATCCACATACGGAGTGCCATCCGGATCTTCCAATGGGGTGTTTTTAAGGTCCACTCGACCTTTCGTTTCCTCTTCAGTCCTCAAGTAGCAGTCATGTTCTGCTACTTCATCTGACTCTGTGCTAATTGGTAACAAAGTTGCCGGGTTTAGAACGTTACAACGTTTTATCTGAATGTGGCTTGCCAAGAGCGTCAATTCGTACCCAGACAACCTCGCACTCGTCAAGTGCTGAGTTTTCGTTCGATTCAAAAGAGTATCGACTGCATGCGGAACCATCACCGTAAGCATATTATCCATGACCAATCCTGCTGATTGTCGGATGGAGACCGCAGCTGCCGCTGTTGCTCGTAAACAACTCGGCAATGCTCTAGCTACTGGGTCCAAGGTCGAGGAAAAATATGCACACGGACGTTGCTTACCACCAAAAGGTTGCGTTAAAACACTCAAAGCACAACCTTCCTTCTCGTGAACATATAACGTGAACGGCTTACCGTAGTCAGGGGTACCTAACACGGGAGCCGAGCACAATGAATCACGTAATTCAGAAAAACTTTTCTGACATTCTTCCGTCCATGGTAAAGGAGTTGAAACATCCTTGCACGTAAGTGCCACCAATGGTTTCGCTAGCAATGAAAAATTAGGAATCCATTGCCTGCAGTACGACGTGATACCTAAAAAGGCACGCACATCTCTTTGGGTTTTTGGCACAGCCATTCGCGCAATCGCTGCAATTCTCTCTGGGGTCAATCTCCTTCCCTCCTTTGACAATAAGTGACCTAAATAGGTTACTTCTTGACAACAATATTGGAGTTTAGAAGGTGACACCTTGTGATTTAACTCACAGAGATGTTGCAGCAATGACACCGTAGCGATTTTGCAAATGTCCTGAGTATCGGCAGCCACCAATAAGTCGTCGACGTATTGGATTAAAGCCGCACCAACCGGCAACCTAAATGCATCCAGTTGACCCTTCAAGGCTTGACTGTAAATAGACGGACTTTCACAGTAGCCCTGAGGAGCGCGTTTGAACCGGAAGCTACGTCCACCAAGAGAGAAACCGAAAAGGTCCCTGCTCTCTTCGGCAATCGGGATGCTGAAAAACGCATTTTTCAAGTCAATCACCGAAAACCATGATGCAGTAGCTGGAATCAGAGTCAGTAGCGCCGTGATGTCAGGCACAACAGGAAATTGAGGAACCACAATTTTATTTACCTCCCGTAAATCGATAACAAAACGATAAACAGGCGGTTTTGTAGGATCAGTACGTTTAAGAATGGGCAGTACAGGGCTATTGCACACGTTTCCCCGAGTCTCTTCGATAACATCTTTTTCGATCAAATCGTAAATGATCGCCAACAAAGCTCGTTCACCATCAAGGGAGATACGATATTGGGGAATACGTGGCAATCGCACATTAGCTTTCAACTGAACAACATAGGGGGAGATATCAAGTAGGCCCACGTCATTTGGACCCGTCGCCCATAAAGACGCAGGAAGCGAACTCAATTCCGGTGGAAGCTTATCGAGGGACAAATACATGGGAGAGACTACCCTCTCTCCTAACGTTAGCTTTACCCCCGCAGGGGAACAGTACAAAGTTGCGTACAAACGTTTAAGCAAATCCAGACCCAAAAGATTTTCACCACAGCCAGTAGTCAAAATCAACGGAGCTTGGAGCTCACGTGGCCCAATTTGAAGGGGCAAAGGGCGCGAAACTGGATTGCTAACGGGGGCGCCAGAGAATCCAACGGAAACATTTGTTAAGCCAGACAAAGGTGCGCCAGGGAGTTTCGAATACATGATAGAACTTTTCGCTGCACCAGTGTCCAACAGAAAAGGCTCAACGACGCCCGATGTAGCAACTGCGACGTAAGGCCCTCTCTGATCAACCGGAACTGATACCACTCCCTCTCCTTGTCTTTGGCTGTCCTAGTAATTACTGTCGTCAGTTCCCTGATCGACGTAATAATCGTCTACATTGTACTGCGCAGATCGTCCTTGCGATGATCCTCGTTGATCAAAACAGTTATTAGAATTAAATGAATTGTCTGAGCGATCGTTTTGAGCACCACGACCTCTACCACGTGAGGCCTGCTGTGAACCACCACGGCCTCCCTTAGACGAATTACCACTATTACGTTCATTTAAAACAGGGCAGTTGAATTTAATGTGTCCTTCCTGTCTACAATAAGCACATTGATTGTACCCTAACGAGGATCTTTGGGAGGAGGAATCATTACGCGGCTGCGATCGATTCGATTGCGACTGCGATCTGTTCTGTTGGGGCGCATTCTGATTAGAACGCGGCGGATACGCTTGTTGTAACAACACTTTAGTTTTCAATTCTTTTGTCTTTTTGTCAGCACGGTCATTCTCCTCTTTTTCCCTATTCTCATAATATTGTGCCGTAGCCAATATCTGAGCTGAGGTAGAAACAGCCCATGCACTCTCTGAATTCTTTAATTTATTGCTCAAATCGGGCAACAAATTTGACACAAATTTATCCACAAACAACCTTTGTCCACCCTCAGTACCCATATCCTGTCCACTGTGGTCAATGAATGCTTCCTCAAACCTTGTAAAGAAATCGGAAACACTCTCGTCTTTCTTTTGTTTACAAGCTGACAATTTGTCCCAATTTACCCTCATAGCTGGCATAAGAGTCTTCATTAATGTTATTATTCGCTGAGGAAGAGCGGTAATCAATTGGTCAGGTTTAGCAGCAGCCACTTGTCCAGCATCTGCCGCTGTAATGGCAGCCCAATCACCGCCTAATTCATTTGCGTGATCTTGATGGCGAATCTTAGCCCATACCGGTTGCGGTACGACGTTGCCAAACAGCATGTCGATATCGGCAAGATTCATTACCGTAGCATCTACGAGCTGCGATAATTCCTTGTAGTACCCAGTAGGATTCTTACGAGGATCGGGCAAAGATTGTTTCACCTGTAGCACTTCCGAACGTTTCCATGGGAGATGTATCCACACTCTCTGGAAATGCGCCGCTGTCGCAGGATTAGCATTAGGATCAGCCGGTACCCAAACCGGCGGAACTTCACGCATAGGATATTGGCCAGACTCGTCTGGTTGGTTTTCAATATCCTCGACAAACAATGCATGAGGTATTGGAGCGGGACGGAAAGACAGTAACCGCTCAATAGCACGTCGGACGTTAGTATCTACTATCAGTCCGTTTGCGAACTGAAGCCGAAGTTCAGACAGGGCGGTCAGCACCTCGTCAGGCGCATCGGCCGCTATCTGATCATGAAGGAACTTGCACATTTCGTCAAACACATATCTCTGGGTTGGTATGTTAAATTGACAAAACGTTTCGAGGACAACACGGGGTGGATTTCTAAGAGGGTTTACCATCCAACCCATCGCCATATTGTACAGCGCAACACGTTCTCTGTTTCCAGGAAGCTGACTACGTCTCTGAGGACCATCGGAACCAGCAGACCCATGAACAGGTCCGAACGACTGAAAGAAGCTAGCCGCAAGGGGAGAATTACGATTACTAGTAGAAGGAGAGAGATACGACACAGGACTAACAAGAGAAGGAGTAGAGACAGTAGCAACAACAGGGGTTAGCAAAACAGGAGCAGTAGCAGTAGTAGGTGGTAACGGAGGAGCTGTAGGAATAGCAACAGACAAAGGAGTAGGAACAGACGGAAGAGCGGGTGCATGTTGAGGAACAGGCGGAGGGACAATAAGTGGAGGAACAGGCACGGCAGGGACCACAGGAACTGCGGTACCCTGTACGTACGGAGGTGGCGACTTCATAAGATAGGACATTAAAGGATCCTCAACTGCCTCTTCCTTTTTATCCGACTCCGTAGGCAAAGCAGGATAACATTTATCTATGGTCATACGCTGTAGTCTTTCAAACACTTCCTTATCCTTATCCTCCTTATCACGCTGGAACTGCTCAGCTTTCTTCACTATGGTAGCAACATTATCTCGCTGACTACGTTTATTCTGTCTGATCTCTTTCTGTCGGGCTTCTTTGCGCCACAACCGAAAGGCATCAAACATGGCCGGCCTTGATTTACGTTCGAACAGCTTCATTTCTAGATTGTCTAAGATCGACGCCTCAAAGCTACCGTGAGGTGGCCAACGAAGGTCGCCGTCTTTCTTCGTATATTTAACCCAATAATCGTTAAAGGTAATTGGGCCTAGCCCATGTTTGCTATACAAGTCATAAGTAGGAGTCCCAACCGGAGGTATCGGACACGAGTCCTCTAGTCGGGAATCCGCACCACAAGGTCTAAAACAACTGAACAAAGTACTGCGACCAGGCATCTTGCACACTAGCCGAGTTTCACAAACTTCAAGGGTTACGGGATTTACCAAGTCCCAGCAAAGAACAAAACCCTCGGTTTTTGGCGGCTGCAGTCGTCAAACAACACAACAAAGTACCAAGAACCACAAATGCAATGGAACCATGCAACCACTAAGTAACCACAACCAAGAACTCTGGGAGCGACCCACAAATACTTAACTCAAAGATCGATGGCGTCACCAGGAAGGCCCGTCAATCGTCTCGCTATACCAAGGTCTACGCCAGGCGCCAAAACAGGTCTACAGTCAGGGCAGCAGTCCGTCGCAGCCGTCAGGAGGCGGGAATCTTCGCGGGAAAAGTCTTCGGGCCACTTATTTCGACAACAGGATCGATGAAGCGGAGTGCACCTTCCCTCAGAGATTTCACACGAAGTTCCTCACGATCGTCGGGCTTGGACCGGTACCACTGATGCAGCCCCACGTTGGGCGCCAACTGAAGGACTGGGTTCTTTAAGACCCAGCGGTGCCAGGGCACAACACCTGAAACCTTCGTGGGTAACCTGCTCCGGCGTACAAGTCACAGAGACACGGGACACTTCCTTTGGACGTCAAAGATTCAAGGTTTATTTGCTGCAGGGAACACAGAGATCACGACAAGTACACAGCGTGCAACTTGGGGAGACTGCTTCAAATTGGTTCTGTGGATCGCTCCTTTTATACAGTTTTTACCCATAGGATAACATTATACAGAAAGGTTTACAACCCGGTTCCCACAATTATCCCCCAGAGGGGTCACTTTGAAGCACACGAGGTCCGGAACATAAGTGTGGAAACATTTGGCGGTTCCCAACTGTAAAAGCCATCTTCCCACCATTAGCAAATTCCAATCAGCAGTAAAATAGATCGAAATAGGAGCAAAGACAGGTGCAGAGGAAGACGGAGACAGTGGGGAGATCGAAAAAGGGTTTAAAAGGGGAGGTATCGGGAAACACGAGATACAGGCATCAAAGGGACGTGCCTAATGAGATGCACGGCTGAGACAATAGTCCGTGCGGCAAGATGAGCCTCGAGCGGCGCCATCTGCCTTACAGTAGCAACCCCCTCGTCATAAAGACACTCACAAAGAACATGTGTCTTCCGCAAATATCTTGAAAGTCCCAGGGTCGCGAAGCGGACAACGTCCGTTCGCTGGCTACTTGAGGGCAAGAGACAAAATGGATGCCGTATCTAAGATGGAACCCGTGGGTACGGATAAAAACCCACATAACAAACGAACGGTTTGAGTCAGCGCAGCGAAACTGCGCACACTTACTAAACTCGTCATTTGCGGTTCATAGATACCAGACTCGACTATATTCGTGCGAGTCGAAAACACCACTTACAATTGTCACGGAACCTCAGTAAGATCTGCTTTTTCACGAGACAGAAACCAAACAGGAAGTGCTCAATATATACAGTCACATGATATTCAATTCATACTCATGGAAAACAGGCTATAGGTATATCTACGGCCTGAGTCCGACAATAATACAACATAATGAAATACACACGTTATAGCTGTAATTGACATTAAACGTAGATTTGCAAAGGATATGCAAAAGTGAGAGAGCAATGCATGGAATTAGTGCAAAAAATAAATAAAAACAAAGATTGTGATCGCTCGGTTACGGTTTAAACTCAGAAACGTGATGAATAACCTCACATCAATGATTGCAATAAGGCCCAAGTGGGCACCGTAATGCATGGTCACTTGTACACTGCATGAATAAATGCAAAAAAGGGGTCCTTAGTCACTGTGACAGTTCTGAATTCAGTCATTCATACTATCAAAGCGTGCTGAAAGAGTCCGAGCATATGGTACCTTCACCATACTATTTGAGTCAAGCCCCAGTGGCCAAAAGCACCTATATATATATATATATTACCTACTGGCGGTTGCCAGTAGGTAGTTATAGTTAGGATTTTTTTCAATGCAAAATCTCAAAATTCTATTGTGAATAACTTTGGCACCGGTTGACGAATCTGCCTGAAAGTTTGGGGGGGGGGATTAGTGCAGCGGGGGCCGAGATAAAAGGGGGTCCCAAAACGTGTTTTCCCCATGTTAATTTCCATAGGGCGGTCAACCTCACTTTTAGCCTGAACGGCTGAATGGATTTCCACCAAACTTGGCAAAATTGTAGGGACTGGTAGCCCGATGTGCCTTTGCTATGTCTCAAGATATGTGCTCCAGTGGTTTTTGAGTAATTTAGGTTAAAAAATATATATATCTCTATGGCCGCGCCCCGGTACGCGCACCAGGGAGCGCACCGGGCGCGCAACGCGACTTGCGTGCGGAAAGCTGATTGGCTCTCGGGTGTCTGTAAACATTCCAAACAGTCCGGAGCGGCCGCCATCTTGTGTCTCAGTAGGATCGAGACACGAGAGGTGGCAAAAACAAAAGGGGAATTGACCATAAGGGGGCAGAGTAGACCCCCCCTGACTCCTTAGGTTTGACGTGGGGGCTATAAAAGGGCCCTGCGGGGCAAAAGAAACATTTTTATTTTATTTTCGTGGGGGGGGGGGGCGCCCGGTACGCGCACCGGGGAGCGTACTAGGGGAAAACCCAGTGAAATAGTAAAATAATAATTTAAAGTGCTTAGGGGTAGGGTAGCTCTGCATAGAGTTGTTGTGTTGTGTGGGTGATATAAGTACCAGCATGTAGGTACCAATGCAGAGTCTTAAATTCAATGTAGACTGTGTTCTCTGTAGATAATTTGCATGTTGTTACAGAAGTTATTGTGGTATATGGAATCTATATGGGTGGATGAGTGTGTATATGTGTGTGTTAGTGAGTGAATGATTGTCTCACTAGTGTCTTTATCAGTAACGACATATGTTTTAATCTAGTAAATGTGAGTATTGATGTTTATAAGTGAGTATATGTGAGATTGTAAGAGTTCCTGTTTAAATAAGTATGTGTTTCTATAAGTGATTGTTTAAGAGAGTAAGTATGTGTAAGTTTCCTTAGAAGTAAGGTGGTAGTGTGTGTATAGTTGTAAATGCAAATAAATGGATGTTCAATAATTTATTTGCATGTGTGAGTATGTGTGTGAGTAACTTTTGGATGACTGTCGGTGTATAACAGGATGTATAGATGTATCACTACATATGATGAGTGAGTATATGTATGAGTGACTATATAGAACTGTTGGTAAATGAGTGAATGTGTATATAGATGGTGGAATTACTGAATTGGTTGTTGTAACTGGTATGGGTATCTCCATTTTTTTTAAAATGTTAGTTTCTATTTTTGAATATCTATTTCAAGGGTTACATTACACTAAAAGGAGGTCTGTCACTCTGTCACAAGGATGGTGTCATAAGTGATGTCATGAGTGATGTCACTGACGATGTCATGAGTGATGTAATATGTGACGTCATCAGCAGTGCATTGCAGGCGCGCTTGTTATAGTGAGTCCAACTAACTATAACGTTGGAATTTCTATGGTTTTCTGTCAGTAAAATTTCCAGCTAACTATAACTGGTGTGAAACCTATGGTTTTTTCAGTGAATTTAATAGGTTTTTTAAATGCTAATTCCTATCTAAAACTGGTGTGAAACCTAGGGTTTTTTCAGTGAATTTCATAGGTTTTTTAAATGCTAATTCCTAACTATATATAAGGCCTCAAACCTATGAAATGTAATATTTTTTATAATGAATCCTATATTGTATATTTATATATTACTTTTTTTTTTTGCCCTGGTGCGCTCCCGGTGCGCGCCCCGGTGTGCGCACTGGTAAGCGCAGTTTTCTGGAGTGCCCCGGGTCGCGCACCGGTGAGCGTTCCGTTAGCGCTATTGCCGTGAACGAAAACATTGTGACGTATCGCGTAGCCGCGTCCGTGTGATACGCGCGGCGTAAGCGCCCCCGGAAGTACTCGAGCGAATACGATTGTGCAACATAAGCATCTGACGCGCTTACGCGACTCACCCTGGGGCGCATCGCGTAAGCGCGTCAGGTCATGTGACCTGAAAATAACACTTTTTATTGGTGCAGAACAGTTTAGGTTTCCAAATGATGAAAGCTCGGGTCATGTGACCTGAAAATAACACTTTTCATTAGTTCAGGACAGTTTTTTTTTCCAAATGATGAAAGCCCACACCTTTTTTCCTTATTCTGACTTTGTCCTTTGACTGAGGAAGACCTGTTTGGAGATATAAGAGAAATATTGTGTACTTTAAAAATGGCTACAGTAGCAGCAGCAGCTGGAGCATCCGCAACACCACCACCACCACCAAGAGGACCACCACAACATCACATTGGTGGTCAAGAAGAAGAGGAGGAGGAGGAGGAGGAGGAGGAGGGGAGAAGGTGGCTGCCAGAAGACAATACACCATACAGGCCAAGGCAGCACATTGTATGGGAGTTTTTTTCTATCCCAGAGGGCAAGAAGAAAGTCAATGCGCCAAAGGTGACTTGCCAAATCTGTGGCATTGAATTTTCAAGGGGGAACCCTAACAAAAAATATTAATTTGGTAATAACACCATGATTAGGCACATGCAGCGCAAGCATCCCAACAACTGTGCTGCCGCAGAGGTGAGAGAACTGTCCAGTAACCCTCCCCAATCTTCAACCAGCACCTCCAAAAGAAAGCAACCCAATCCATCGGGACCAGAGACAAGGGAGACGATCCCTTGCATACAACCACGGTTTGGTGAATTCAGGATCACATGTATTTTTTGTGGTAAGACCATCTCCTATGGTGAGCAGAGCATAAAGCTCATCCTCCTCGCTGGTGACAACCACAATTGCCCCAAAAAAAACACATTTTTTCCTCATTTTTTTGCTCCAGTTGAGCCATTTTCAATTCCCTGTTTTTTGTTTCTCCCCATAAAAATAACAAAAAAAAATAAAATAGTTCATAAAAGCCCCAAAAAGTACAAAATGTTCAAAAAACAATAAAAAATATAAAACAACAAAAAGAAGAAAAAAACAGTTCTTTTTAGAACTACCTCCAAATTATAAAAAAAGACTACATTTTTTAAAAACTCTATCATTCTTTTTTCCCCATGGAACGCTCCCCGGTACGCTACCCCGGTGCGCGTACCAGGCGCTCCCCCCGCACAAATAAAAAAAATTTGCCCCGTGGGGCCCTTTTATAGCCCCCACATCAAACCTAGGGGTCAGGGGGGGTCTACTCTGCCCCCTTATGGTCATTTCTCCCTTTGTTTTTGTCACCTCTTGTGTCTCGATCCTACCGTGACACAAGATGGCGGCCGCTCCGGACCGTTTGGAATGTTGACAGACACCCGAGAGTCAATCAGCTTTCCGCGCGCGAACTCACGTAGCGCGCTAGTTACCGCCCCGGTGCGCGTACCGGGGAACGCTTATAGATATATATATTTTTTTTAACCTAAATTACTCAAAATCCACTGGAGCACATATCTTGAGACATAGCAAAGGCACATAGGGCTACCAGTCCCTACAATTTTGCAAAAAATTGCGGGCGCTCGAGTTATAGTTAGCTGAAGTAACTATAACGGGGGAATTTCATTGGTTTTATATGAGTGAAATGTCCAGCTAACTATAACATGTGCCAAACCTATGGTTTTTTCAGGGAATTTCATAGGTTTTGTAAATGCTACTTCCTAACTATAACGTGTGTAAAACCTATGGTTTTTTCAGTGAATTTCATAGGTTTTTTTAATGCAACTTCCTAACTATAACGTGTTTAAAACCTATGTTTTTTTCAGTGCATTTCATAGGTTTTTTAAATGCTACTTCCTAACTATAACGAGTTTAAAACCAATGGTTTTTTCAGTGAATTTCATAGGTTTTTAAAATGCTAATTATTAATTATATTGTGATTACAACTTATACTTTTATCAATGAATTTCAGTAAATGTTTTTATCGGAAAAAAACAGTTTTGTTGATTTGCAGAGATGTTTAGGGACTCCTTTTAAAGCTCTAGTGGATTAGGAAGTGTGTACCTTGCCTTTTTTTGAACGTTTTGAAATTTGTCAGTATTTGAAACAGATCGCCTTTGCAAACTTTCGTGCGCGACCGGGTGCGCGCACCGCGCTATATATTTCCGGAAAACATTGCAGTTTCGACCCATCGAATTTCTTCATAGACCCCCCAGGGAAGTTAGAATAGGTCAAGGAGACTGTACCTTGCCTTCTTTTTAACGTTTTGAAACTTTTGACTAAATCGAACACAACGCCTTTTTCAACTTTTGTGCGCGACCGGGTGCGCGCACCACAGGGTAAAAACATAAAAAGTTTTATACTTTTACAATTTTGAACTTGGATCCTCTGAGAAGATGTACAAGATCAGGCTGTGTTTAGCTTTCCTACTTTTTACGTTTTGAAACTTCAGTGAATTAGACCGATACTTCCAAATGACGTACGTAACCAGGGAAATGTCATCGTGTACACGTCCTAATGCGCGCATGTCAAGTCATGTGACTCGAAAAGAACACTTCCAATTGGTTGTTAGTAGTTTCTGTTCTGGAATTTTCACGGATCCCACCCACTTCCCTCACTAGCTTCTTTACTCTCAAGAGAGAAGAGCATTTTACATCTTTCCGAAGACTCTGGTGAAATGGCTGCCCCACAGAATTCATCGTCAGAATCTGAAGAAAATTATCGGCTACCTTTAACAAAAAGGAAGGAATCTTTCATCGGGCAATATTTTACTTTTCCTAAGGAACAAAAAAAAGTGAATGCGCCCAAAGTCACTTGCACAATTTGTGACGCAGTTCTTTCAAGAGGAAATCCTTTGAAAAAGTATTCGTTTTTAATACATACAATGATGAGGCATGTGAGGCAAGTGCATCCTGAGAAATTTGCACAGGCATCGAAAAGAGCTCTGGCAACACAACTACCATCAGCTGTGGTCAGCACATCTTCTGGTGGATGACCTGTATCTCCATCCAGTGCAGAGATGGACTTGAGACCTTATTTTTCAAAGGTGCATATGAAATGCAACTTGTGTGGAGAAATTATTGTGTACGGAGAGCAGAGCCTCACTCTTATTAAAACAAGAATTGATACTCATCAATGCTTCGACAGAAGATGATTTTTCTCATTTCATTTTGATCCAGTTTCACAGTTTTAAACTTCAAAATTTTGGTTCCAGTTTTAAAAATCAAAAACAATATAACACTTGTTAACAAAAACAAAAGAAAAAAAAAAGTTCTTTTCAGAACTAACTCATTGTACCAAAAGAGCTCTATTCACAAGCTGAAGTATCGATGCTTTTTTGCAGGACAATTATGCAAAAAAGCGACGATACTTGGGGCATATTATGAAGGAGACGTAATACATTATCATTGATTTCATCGACAGGACACTGCCGATAAAACGACGCTAATAGCCTTCATAGTATGTTCTATGAATTGCAACAGAAACCTACGTTAGTTGTCTTTACATCTAACATTAGGTTCGATTGCAATTCATAGAGCATATTATCAAGGCCGTTATCGCCGCTATATCTGCACTTTTCTGCCGATAAAAGCGGCGTTAATGTTTTACCTATCCTTGAAAATATTCTCCAGCACCTTCGTGAAAACGGCATTGCATTGCCTGCCGTAAGACCACTTTGCATATGTTGCGCACAGTAAGTTAATGACATGCAAAGTGGGCGTAGGTCAAAGCACATGCAAAATGTGGTTGGAGGGGAAAACACCCTATCACGAAAAGAGGCATTGCGAGAAAAAGAGGTGGAATAAACTTGTTTATTGTAGGACTGTTAAAGCCTGCTCTAATCAAGCATTCGGGGGCGTTAACATGAGGGTGTGGAAAATAAAACTAAATCCACCCCGTTCCCTAATTACAAGGCACACATTACTGCGTGAAAACAACGTTTGTTTTCAAGCGGTAATGTTAAGTACCGCCGGCTGTTACAGGATTTACTATCACATATGTGTTCCCATTGATATTAAAGCACTAACACCGCGGAAAATTCCGCCGATAGCGTCGATATTTAGAACGCCGAGCAGCGGCGATTTTTATCACTTACGAGCCTTGCTATTATGAAGGTTTATCTCCTAAGTCTCTGATTCTCAAACTGTGCACCGCGGCTCCCCTGTGCGCCGTAATGAGGTGCCAGGGGCGCCCGCACACTCTAGAGTGACTAACCGTCCATAAATTCCACGGACATCCATACCCTGTTATCTGCAATTGTGGCCATCAGAAGGAGCTGCACTGCTCCCCTCTGAGAGGCCTCACTCCCACTGCTGGAGCAGCCTCGCACTCCTCCAGGAGCAGCCCCTCCCGCCCATTGAAGTTCTGTATCAGTCTCATTGCCACTTACTGAATGAAAATGGGGCACTGAAGGATGTTCAAGTATGTAGCGCTCCTCCTGCTGCAGCGTACAGAAGGGATTGTGTTAGGTATAAAAAAGTGAAACGCCCACGCTATAATGACATAGAACACTTCCTTTAAAGAAGCCTGTGAAATAAGTTTAAAAGATCAGGTTAACCTTCTTTTACTCTCTCATCATTCTTGAACATAAGTATTTACAATACTATATTCAACAATGCCATGGTTGCTGCTTTTTATTTTAAGAAATTAGCAATCATTCACAAAGCCAATAGTCATGGATTCTTTTTCGTGAGAAAATACTTGCTATATTATATATCTGCATAGAATGACAGAAACAACATAACACCAGTCGGGCACAACACTATGCTAAGCGCAGATTTTTAGCCTATGTGTTTTAAACTGCCCTCTGAATTACAACCAACACTCTCTTTGAAGAGACCCCCCAATTTTTTTAACACCTCTTAAAGCCTGGAAACAACACCATTTAACATTTAACATCATTTACCTCCTATGTATTCATATATCAGCGTTGCTGAACTCACTCAGTGAAATGTCGCTGATTTCATAAAATCACTTTTAAGGCGCTCCTTATGACAGTGCACCCAATCCTGTGTGGAAGTGCTCACCTAAAACATGACACTGGTATGACCAGGATAGACAAAGAAATAACACAGTGATGGAAAAGTTTCTTTCTTTTTTATTCTTACCTAAGAAATAGTAACAAAGTAAAAGTAAATTTCTTTAAAAAACATAGTATCTGTGGAAGAAAAGTAAAAATAAGGTTATAATGTACATTTTATAAAACAAAAAAAGTAGGATTGAATGAAACAGAAAGGGAAAGAAAAAAAGACTGAGGGATAGTAAGAGACAGAGACAGAATGTGTAGTATATAAATCAATGAGTATGGTAATTAATTGAAAGAGATAATAACACTGAAGGAATGAGTGTCTAAATGAAAGTAAAGTGAGAGAGAAAATAAGAGTATGATCAGTGATAGTACACAAAATAAACAGTCTCTTAAAGAAACACAGTAAGCGTACAGGAATATCTTAAGGAGATAGATAAAATAAAGGAAAAACAGTAAGAGAAACAGAGTAAAAAAGGGTGAGTAACAGAAGATGAATGGAGTAGAAATACACACGGACTGTGAGAGACAGATAAATAGAAATGAAGTAGGGTAAGGGAAGTAAACTATGGGCCTTATTTATGAAGGCCTTGAGCCGCCCATGCGTCACTTTTAACATGGGAAAAAGTGGCGCATCTGTGGCACAAGGCTTTCATAAATGAGGCCCTTTAGATTTAAGTTTAAGAATTGAGCATAATTAATGAAAGCAGACTAAGGGAATAAAATTAAAGGTACGGTAAGACAAACTAATTAAGATTCTAGAAACAAAGGTGATATAAGGTCAATAAAGGTGACTCACAATGAGACAACGGAAGAATCAAACTGAATAGATAGATAGACTGAATAAAATAGTGACAGAAAAGATGTTAGAGAAACAGGAGAGAAAATTAAACAACGCAAAATGTGGATGAGTTAAACGGAATAAGCGTGACTGAACAGTACTGACAAAGGAATGTGATGAAAAGAATAAGGATAAGAGAGAGGCAAAGGAAACTCTCGGATGTTATTAGTTGTACTTACCTTTTAAATGTAATATCTGTGGAAGACAATAAAAAAATCTGGTATAATACATATTTCTAAATCCAATGTAACAAAATAACTTAAACAAGATATTACATGGTTTATTTTTGCTGTCCTCAGAATATATTGATTTTCACTATAAACAGTGATTTCAATAGTAAAGCGGGGGAAAAAAACACAATCCAAATGATTGTGTTTAAAAAACCCGTACAAGATCTCTATATATAATATAAATACCTGAAAAAAACATGTCTTAAATGTTTTTCTCTAATTCGCAATTTCTTGAGTAAGCACAGTACATCTTCCTCAGTTACAAACTAATTAAACCATAGCACTTATTTTTAAATATGTCTCAACAAAGCTCTGTGCAAGTATGTTCTTAAATCATTTATCTTAAGTACACATTTTCTTCTCTCATACCTTTCCGCGTGGCCAAATAGTATGAGTTAACTCATTATTTTTTAAATACCTCTCAACAAACTTCCGTCCAAATATGTTCTAAAAACATTTATCTTAAGTACACATTTTCTTCTCTTATACCTTTCCGCGTGGCCAAATAGTATGAGTTAACTCATTATTTTTTAAATACCTCTCAACAAACTTCCGTTGAAATATGTTCTGAAAACATTTATCTCAAATACACATTTTGTTGTCTCATATGTTTTCGCGTGGCCAAATAGTATGAGTTAAGTAGTTATTTTCTCAAATTACTTAATCTTAGTGTTATCCATTTTTTTCTCAACCTTTCAAATAAAAATTCTAACGTGTTCTGTACCATCAAACATTAAGTAAACTTGTACCTGATACTATTACTATGCCAAATATAAATTTCATTTCTAGATTTGCACACCCTCAGTCACATGATATTTCTAAACAACAGAGTTTCATATCTTTACAGTGTTAATCTTCCTACACCAAGTAATTTTACTGAAATTTGGGTTGCAAAAATAGCAGATAAGAATTAGTTGACCCCTTCGCTGCTCATGACGAGCTCAGCTCGTCATGAGGCACGGTTGAGCTGTGCTTATGACGAGCTGAGCTCGTCATGAACAATGGAGTTCACCAAGGATCAGCACAGGAGGGGAAAACCCCTAGCAGCTAAGGTGTTAAGTCAAAAGGCAAACGTTTCTTAAAAGTCAATTGACTGTCATTGCAGAGTGTCCAGCCTGTTGGAGACTTCAAATAAGCTGTGTAATGTCCTGATGATGTTGAAGGCCGATCATGAAAAATAATGGCTACAGTTACAAATGTTCTTCTAGAAATAGATACTTGAGAAGCCACAACATTTTTAATTAAAGTTGACAATTTACTCCCATCAGCTCTGCATCGTTGAAACATTAAAATTACATATTGTCCATTTCTGTGCATAAATAATGTTGATAACATTTCAGAGTTACATTGAGAGCAGACCATGTTCTGATGCGGATCTTTAACTAGTTTATTAAAGGACACTTCTTTACAGTCTGGTAATGTTAAATATATAAATCTTTCAGTGTGTATATCAGTAGTACTTGAAAATGAACAATTATCACACTTATGTTCCCATTTCTAAGAAATGCCAAAAAGACTATCAATATCTACACCTTCATCTTCCAAAACTGTAAGCATATACATAATAAATTCCTGACAATCTTGCTGAATATTCTGAGAAAATTGATATAGTCCTGCACATATGTCTAAAACATTCCTTAGTTCTGAAACACTTGCTACTTCACTATTACCACTGCTACATTTTTCAAATACAGAATTTAACGAACAACAAAATGTTTGCTCCCGATTTTGTACAATCTGTTGCTGAAATTTTTTTTGAAAAAAAACAACAGTAACTACTACATTTGCATAGCAGTTGACACCAGACCTGTTTTCAAACTTAAATCCAACAATCTGTTCTATACTAACCTTTTTCTTACTGCTACCAATGACAGCTACATCTTTTTTCTTCGTTTCTCTACTACTTCGGTACATTTTTCCTCATTTCTCCTTTTCTGACCAACCATACACTTTTCAATTAAAGGATATTGAGGTAAACTTGGAGCATATTCTCTTCTTAACCTATTATACTCCTTCACACAATTTAAATCTGCATTAATCTTTGTCTCATCAAAATCAATTAGATAAAGTCCACATAAAGTTCTAACTCGAGATAAAGCAACATACGCCATACCCTCTTTGAATACAGTGCTTCCTATATTTACCAAAGCACAATCTACACTTAAACCTTGAGATTTGTGAATAGTCACTGCATATGCCAAACAAATTGGAAATTGCTTCCGACGGACATATAAGTCTTTCACAAGCAAAAAACGAGTTGAACAGCGACTGAATTGTTGAATTTCCTCAATTCCATCAAATTTGATTCTTAAAAATTCAATCTCATCTCTATTTGAGTAATTGACAAAACCAACAACATTACCCATTGCTCCATTTACCAAACCTCTTTCTACATGTAAATTTCTTCGTAAAATAATCCGACAATTTAAACATACATACCAATTTTTTTCTAAGCCAGCAGTTTTAGATATAGATTTCTGAAGAGAATCCAATTTTAACTTCAACTTTTTAGACAAAACAATAGTACTACCTTCATGCTCTATTCTATCTTTAGCTTCCAGTTTCTTAATTTCTTGATTTTCTAACTTCAACATTTTTTCATTGAAAACCGAACATTCTTTGAGAGTTGGCATCAAGCATATGACTGACTTATCTGCTACCTCTTTACTATATATTTTATCAGGTACATTATCTTCATTAGGAAACGGCTTGGAAAGTAATCGTGTACGTAGAGTTTCTTTCGCATCTTCAGTTAGTTTTCCAATCCTTATATCTTGAAGAATATTTCCATATTTAGTATCCTTTGCCTGTCGCATATTTTGAATCAGTTCAGTATATTTGAAAAGTGACCATATATTAACATTTCCAATACTGCCCAGGCACTTTCTGGTCTCTTCATGCGTAACAGTTTCAGATACAGGTTGTCCTTTCACAGGAGTTAGCTGCAGTAGGTCTCCAAAAACTATGACATGTTTACCTCCAAATAACACATCATACTCTGTCTTAAGGATCTGTTGCATTCTTAAATGCACAAAAGCAAGCATTAAATTGGATACCATGCTTACCTCATCAATAATGAGAAGTTTCATTTTTTAAGGACTCTAGAAACTTCAAAACAAGCTTCTCCAGATAGCTTGTGATATTGTAATTTATTTTCATGTTCAACTGGCAGCATCAGTAAACGATGTAAAGTAATACCTTTAATATTATGTGCTGCCAATCCAGTTGGAGCAGTAACAACACAAGACAGTGTTGACTGAGTTCTTTGCTGTAGATATGTAGTAATTCCTTTAATTAGGACCATTTTACCAGTTCCAGCTTCTCCACTTACATACAGTCGAATAGTTTTAAATGACATACATGAGCATTCTTTTTTCTCATGACGAAAGCCATGCTCAATGTGCTCTGTCACTTCATCATTTATCTGTCTTTGCTCAAGATTAAATTGCTTCTTCAATTCTTCTAAGTTTATTACTTCCTCTTGACCTTGCTGCATTGCTCTTTCCACCTCATCCATGGCAGTGGCTGCTTCATTTTGGATAATTGGTTGTCCCAGTGGATCTTGACTTAATGAAGCCGAACTTTGACTACCTTGTGAACTGTCTCTGGCAATCTCCGCTGCAATTGTTGCTTCTTGCTCTATTTCGTCATTCAACATTTGGAGATAATTACTGAAAACAGGACATTCAATACTACTTTTAGATGCATTAAATAAATCTTCATACCTATCAAAGTCACCAAGTAGTTCATCTTCTGTACGCCATGGTTTAAAGAGTTGCAAAAGAGCTAAATAGTAAAATTCTCTTTTGTCAGGTGTTTACCAACTCAGTTTTCGATGATTAATCAAGTGTCCTTTTCTTTGTTTCACCAGACATCCTTCATGTATAATTACAGCGTGTACACCTTTATCAATATTCTCTGTAATATTCCTTTTAAAACTGGAGTTTTGAAGTATTTCATACAGACAAATGTTTTCAAGCAGAGTACTTCTATTTGGATAGTATGTATCCAACATATTTGTTTTCAGAATGTCGGTACTGTTTGGTTCTTTCTGTGCTAAATATTCAATTTCTTGCACAGGTTTCAGAACACTGTTTCGTGTTTCTGCAAGACCCAAACTCACCCACAGGATAGTTCTTGATTTTGCATAAAGACTTGCTGATGATAAGCGATCACAACATTCATATGCTCCAATTTCTCGATGAGACAACATCTTCAAACTGTACGTGTACAATTTCTTGCTTAGGCTCTTTTCATGAGAAATGTCTTCCCACATCTCCTTTAGTTCCGTCTTTTCAGATTTCGTGATGTAAGACGTTACATATCGAGCCACAGCAATAGAGTTGCCTGCAACATATTGTATGTCCATGTTAGCATTCCACATGGACAAAATGACTGAGTTATAGTCATTTATATATTTGGATTCTTCACCTCTTCTTAAATTGTACGTATTTTTAGGTGACCTTCTTGTGATGTTATGTCGCAAAGATGACATCAAATTTTAGACTTTTTCTTTTGAAAGTACCGGTCGTGCAAATTCAAAACTACATTTGGTGTAGAATTTAGTCTTTGATTTGAATTTTCGCCGACAATATTTTACACAACGATGACTTTGAAAGCGTAAAACTTTTCCTCTTAAGTCCTTATCAGTTGTACTATTAGGTATGTCACAAGTGGCATATTGTTCAATAAAAGACAGTACAGTCTCATCCGAGTCTGTTCCAAATTTAGGAGCATCCTTGATCCATAACAGCATATGAATATGAGGAGCACCTCTTGCTTGATATTCTTTTCTCCAAAAGAAATCCAGTACTTCACCAAGAGGTGGATTTTTCTTGTTTGTAATAAAAGACATCATAGCTTCAAATCTATGATTAAAATATCTGCAAACATTAACCGGATCCAACGAACACAGTTCTCCAGGTGTCTTGTAGTTTATATTTTCCATGTTTGCATTCGCCTCCCGAAGAAATTCAAGTAAATCTTCCCAAGCATACTCTGCACAGCTTAGAGTTAAAAACCATGTAGGTGCTCCTAAGTTTCTAAGCATGCATTTCAAATCTCCATGACGATGGTATCAATACTCATTAGTACCATGCTGACAAGCCATTAAATTAATTAGGTGTGAATCCAAAACACTATCTTTCTGTTGCACTTTATCCATAAATTCCTTTGCTGAAACATTTTGCAGATGCACTCCACTTTTTAAGATATGGTTTACTGCATAAGAAAGACGAGATAAGTCACTCTCAAACAGAAGATGAAACAAATATGGAATGCATTGGCGAAACCTCAGATCTTCTGCATATAATCTTGTTGTCCGGTACTCAGATGCAGGAATCTGCATAGGTCGATCATCATATCGTGTACCTTCATCTGTAGGGAATAACTGTGGGAAACAACGACCTTCCAAACTTTCTTCCTATAAACTAATAGGATTTCCTTTTGCTTTTTTCATCTGAAATAATTCAATAGCATTCCCTATTGCTTCTTTGGAATGCAGTGGATGAACACTGTAATGCTCATACATTTCTTCTCTTCTGGATAATTCAACTTTTTCAATTTGTCCAATAGACAAATCATTGTCCTCTTCTTCACTTACTTCTTCTTCTTCTACGTATACATTTTTATAGTATTTATTGTTTTTGACTAAATACAACGTTGCCTTTTTGACTTTTCTAACATCCACTAAATCTTGCCAGATTTTCTTACTCTTTGTAGGTACACCATTGCCTAGAATAACTAGAGGTTCCTCTTCTACATTTTCAACACCAATTGTTTCCATATTTTTTTTTAAATCAAGTGGGAAATATACAACTCTAGCCTTTAATCCTCTTTGTAAATCTGAAGGATTTAATTTGCCAGTCTTAGGCTCCCTACGAACAATAGCCTGAAAAGGATGTACACATTGAATCAGAATAGTCTCATAAGTATTTAAATCCATCAGTTCCGATGGAATATTTATCAACTCAAGATTATTATGTACAGCTCTAGCAGGCATTCTATTTTCATTTAATTTATTATAACAATACTTACAAATACGTTGCTCAAAACCCAAATCAAAATAGTTTTCTACCAACAAATAAGTTGCAAAATCTTTCCATTGACTATTACTTTCATCTTCACTTTTTAAATATAAATCAACCAACCTAGTTTGACTTTTGTAATGAATGCGTCGACAACACACACAAGGAAAATTTGGTTTCTCACCTGCAATGACCTTAAACTTTGTTATTTCCTGTTCCAACATTTTCTAACACATTTCCTTCTATAACTATTTGAGTTTCTGCATTGTCTTCATCTGGACAAAAATAACTTACCTCAATTTCTGCACAAATCTTCTTAACATCTAATTCACATCCATGCAAAAGCGCACTATTTAACTGTTTAAGTTTAAGTGCTGGACTTTTTGCATAATACTTTCTCACTAATTTTCTCATT
Source organism: Lissotriton vulgaris (assembly GCF_964263255.1). NCBI lineage: Eukaryota > Metazoa > Chordata > Amphibia > Caudata > Salamandridae > Lissotriton > Lissotriton vulgaris. The sequence goes on from NC_141685.1 coordinate 1,850,031,252, forward strand.
TTCGTATGATGTACTGCTAACATCCTGAAGTGATGAAACACACTCTGGCATATTTTTTTTAGAAAGACCAGCCAGAGAATGGCCTTGCAGACCTATTTTTTCTTGCACTCTGCAATGATCTAATTCTTGCAACATTACAATTTTTTTTAAGACTTTCCTTAGTGTACTTACGTAAGAAATTGCGAAAGAAATCAATTGAATCCTGTCGTACACTGCAAATGCTACTACAATTCCAACTGTAAACAGGAACATTAGGACGTCCCTCTAAAACTTCTCCAGCTATCACCTCTTCTGCATTTCTAACCACAATTTTCTCTTTCTCAATTGCACAACCATCCTTCACCTCATATGCTCGACCACTGGTGTCAACTGCATGCAACAAATCGTTACTTTGAAAGTAACTCTCTTCATTAAAAAATGGCTCAGAAGTTGAAGTATGCATCCACTTCCCAGAAAACACTTTACAAAAATTACTTCTATTTATGTGTCTCTTCCATTTACTTTTAGCTTTTAAAACTCTGATTGCCATATTTAGTGTATTTATTCTATTAATTACTAAAATAAATAATTTTCTTTTTGTCTCAAACGCGTGCTGAATAACATCCTCTATATGTTTTTTCTTCTTATAAAAAGCAGATCTTCTTTTACAAACGTTCTCCTTTTTTAATAAATTCGAAACTACTCTGTTATAAAAGATACGCTTCCTGATTTCCGTAAACTGATTCGTACGTGTTTTATTGTATATATTTTCCTCTCTGCTGATTCGAGAAACATTTTGATTTTTTGTAGCATTTGTCCTTCTAGATACTGATAACTGTTTTTCCTTTTGAAGATTATCGTTTACATTTTACCTTTGACATAATCTTCTTTAAAAATCTTTGCTTTTCTTACCAGGAGCACTCTTCTTTTTATCCGTCCTTTGTTGTTTTGATAATTCTTGTAATTCTTTCCTCTTCAAATGGTATGTCCGTTTATACAGCTTTCTTTTTTCATTTCTGGTCGGCATACTAATTTATGTTTCTGATGAAAATGACAATATGTAAAACACAAACATAACAAATATTATAATTGGCTACTAGCATATAACATACAAATTAAAACCATAGATTCATTTTCTAAGTAGAATAAAGACAAAGAAACAGTCTCTGAACAGAGTAGGAAATCCTGTAGTGAATGTTGGTTCTAAATTTATGACAGTCCATAGCTGTGTTAACATTATAGACGTATTTTCTGATTCTAATTTTTAAAGCATACAAACAGTACACTGTTTTTCAAGAACTGTCGGTGATCCTAGTGCTTTTATTTTTTTTTACTATAATCTCTTATACACTTCATGAGAACATGTATTGTAACTCTCATAAAGCAGATCAACGACGAATAGTACAAGAAAACTGTCTTCAAGAATGCTTTACTATCCAAAATAATTTTATTTATATAAAAGTTCATAATCTAAAAGAACTTGAAGCATTATTTCATCGGGTAATTCTTCCAATTGATCACCCTCATCCTCCAAACTCTCCTCTTCCCCTTCCACCATCTCTAAATAAGCACTGTCCAATGTTTTATCCATAAAGTCCTCACTTTCAAAGTTATTTTCGTCCTCAAAAACTCCATCTAGTATCTCCTCCAGCAGATCATTTACGATTTCAAAATGTATTTGTTTTTTTTCAGAATAATTCTCCATCTCTAATTGTTTTTCTTTCTTCTGTATCCTTTTAAAAAAATATAAAGACTAAATTATATCTTTTTCATAAATAGATAACTTAAAAGTATCTTTACTAATTTTTAAACTACATACATTTTTATACTTTCTAACTCATTAACTACATATATGAAGATAGCACCTTCCTCTTGTTTTGAAAACAAATTGACACTATGAGCCTAGACATTAACGCTGTTCTTTTTTTTCATTAAATAATTACTGCTGTAAAAAGACATCTTACTGTAAAATTTGTTTTTAGATTTTCTGGATATCACAACTGTTGATAAACTTTATAATTGATTTTTAGGGATCCATTTTCTGAGTTCACCACTACAAACTGCTATTCAAACTATATACAGTCTGAAGGGGAGTCTCACATTGTACAAACCATAACATTCACCTAACAGATTACTACTTCCCACAGAGACAGTTGCTTTTATGTTTCAACAGCATACTCAGCATGTGAATTTCATAGCATGTACAAAATTTCATGCTAACCATGAGGAACCACATCATAATAAAGCTCTGCAAATGTATGTAAACAGTGCACACAGATAGTACAGTCACAGATATGCAGAAAAGATGCCCATCACACCAAGAGCCATATCATAATACACCTCTGTAAATGAAGAAAAAAGACTGCCAGAGATAATACAGCATGAGTTTGAGAAATAATGAACACTTAGCAAGACTTATTCCATGGAAACCCCAAAGAATTATAGTCAAATGATAGATGAACCAGAACTGCATCGAAAAGAACACATGCACCAGGCCCATAAAAAGATAATATCAACTGTCAGTGGAAAAATATCTCAAAATACATATCTAGTACAAGCAGATACAGACATGGCAAAAATAGAAGATAAAATCATGCTCCAAACCGAAACTTTGCAAATATTTTAAAAAATCTTGCTTATTATTTTAATGTGCACCCAAAAAAATTGCCTTTCAAAAATACCAACTCACCTAAAAAAAAGAATATGATTCCTGAAAACTCTGTAACGTAGAAGGCAGGTTGTTGCTGTTCAGCACCAAACACTATAAAAAAGAGAAATAATGAAATTTAATTAACATATTACAGACATATTTATTACACAACATAGAGCCATTGTAGCAAACAACACGCCTAATAGATAAATTACCTAAGATTCTCTACCATTAGATATCCTAATGCCTAACTAAGTTCAATAATTGTTTTTTGAACACATCAAATAACTAAATATTAAATAAAATATTAAATATAGAGTAGAAAAGAGACACAGGACAGGAGAGATACAGACTACAGGAGAGAGAGACACAGTAGCAGGGACAGGAACATACCGAGACAGACCAGCATTCAAAGCACAAATGGAGAGACAGAAAAATAACAGCAGCACTGAAAAGTCAAGAAAGAAAGGGAAGGTACAATAAAGAAAAAGATGACCATGCAGAGGGAGTCACAGAGTAGAAATAACAGACAGAGCACAAAGGAGGCAAACGGCAGGAGGCACAGGGACAGAGAGGACAGCAGGCAAACACTACAATAGGGTGAGAGAGAGCAGAAAGAACACAGAGATGGACAAACAAAGCAAAAGAGAGAGAAAGATGAAGAGAAGAAGAGTGAATAAGAGGGAAAGAGATATACACCACCATAAAGACAATGTAGGAGGAAGACTGAGAACAGGACACAGAGAAAGATACAAAACGAGAAAGAGAGAGATATCACAAGGGACAGTGAAGGTAAGAGTGCTTTCAGGCCAGAAAAGAAAAGAATGACAGAAATGAATAAATATAGTGAAAAGCACAACAAAGACAGAGAGAGCAAGAGAAACAAAAAGAATAGGACACAAAAGGCCTCATTTATGAAAACCTTGCGCCACATATGCGTCACTTTTACCCTTGGTAAAATTGACGCACCACTGGCGCAAGGCCTTCATAAATAAAGCCCCATGTGAGGGAGAACAACAACTGCATAAAGAGAAAATGTATGAGAGACAGGAACGGTAAAAATCAAAGGATAGGCAACATCGAGAAAAACTGCACAGTAGACAGAGATACAGAGGGCGAGCCAGACACACTAAAATATATGAAGCATGCAGCACAAAAACAGTATGTTGAGAAAACGAAAACAGCAACACAGATATATGTATACTGACTCCACTAACTTAGTGCAAGAACGTATCTGTTACAGGAACCTCTGGATAATCTTAACTCACAATTCTTTGTTTTCTTTAGCCCCAACCCTTTCCCCTCTGAACTCTCACCCACCATTGCAGCTCTCGGCCACAAACCACACTGTAAATTTTGCCCTCCATATTTTTACATGTAGGTATGGTACAACACGTAACATCATACCTACAGCAACTAAGTACTAATACCTTTGACACAGATTCATAGCTGCACAAGTTAACTAAAAAGTCTGCCTACGCCAGGCCTCAAAAGTGCAGCCCGATAGACAGCAAGCCTACCTTTAAGAAACTGCCTGTGCTGAGACCCGAACAGACCCGGCCAACTTAAAGCCCTGAAACTATCTTAATTTTCTCCTCTCTCTTTAAACCTTTATATTTCATATTCAAACCACGTTTGCTTTCCATGACACACGTTTTTTTTCAATGTTCCACATTCAACGCCTAGACACTTTTCCCTTTTTAGTATCCGAAGCCGCAACTGCAACATGGCTAATGCACGAATTAATTAGTCTACCTTTTGCGATTTTCAGTGTTCAAATTCTATAAATTTCTTCACATAAATAGATACCAGCGGCTCAGTACCTCCTACAGTCATAAAACCAAGTCACTCCCTTTCACTTACAAATGCCTTGGAGGCGGCAAAAAAATGTCGGGCAGATTTACAAGCCCCTTATGCCACTTCAACGTCACTTTTAACATGGGACAAGTGAAGCAAAAGTGCCGCACAGTGCATGTTAATCTGCTCCTATATCTGTATAGAGATGAGTGTACGGAAACATGTAATTAGTCATTCACATCCAGGCACTTTCAATTACATGACTTATTTAACTAGAAGCGCTGTAATGTTGCATGTCTTTTCAAAGATACACCAGTGCCTGCTATAATGCCGACTTTTTCCTTATTCTTCAACAGTGGTTATTTTTTTTTTTCATGTAATGAGGATTATTATGAGTTTTTAAATGGCAAAGCTTACGCGGTAATAGTCACTCTGCATATGCTTCCCTGTAAGAATGTAGTTTATCCACCCCCGCATGGGAACCTTGATGTTTCCATCTGGCCGCAAATTCCGGCCTTGAATTCAAAGTTGAATCACAAGACATGAACAACAGCTTTATTGTCACAAAAAACAAGTTACCCTACCATCTGTTCACAAACATATCTCTTTCACTTAGCTAATATTCACACAGAAGTGCATTCCTTATAAAATAGTGACCTTCCTTTACAATTTGCTGAGGTGACTCCCATAATCTTTAACGCATCCTCCACTTCAAGGCAGGCCTATTTTTTTTATAACTACTAAGCAATGGTTTAGTGACTTCTTTGCCAGAAATTATTTGAAGTCATTCTGCTACTCTTCACTCCATAGTCGGCGACTTATTTTTCTGGACTTCCTGTTCTACTACCAGTGGCTGCGACTTTTGTGTTCCTATTTTGTTTATTACAAAATGGATGTCCCTCCTGTCTTCGCAAACGAGCCGGAGCACTTAGAACTATTTCGCCAGAGGATGCTTGAATACTATGGCATCCTGCCACTCGCTACTTTGACTGCATCATATCGATTGTCATTTCGATTTTCCTATTTCACCTGTGTGCAGCCTGTATTTCATTGCCTGAACTGTGATTTCATGTGGGCCCTGGACTTATGTCTCTGCAACTTGGTATCTCCTGAAGTGAATTACAATAATCTCATGAATCCGTTAATTGATCTTGAACAGATTTGTTCCGACGGAGGGATTATGGCCTTTGCAGCAATACATGGAGTTCTGGGTCATTGGAATATATTCGCAGCGGCGCAAGATTTCTTGGCACACAGCTACATAGAAAAGACACCGAGTTGCCCGAAGATGGTACTAGAGGCTCCGGTAATTCAAGAGCATGTATGTTCTTTTCCTCTTTTCAATTGGATGGCTGACATGTTTTCGGATGATAACAGTGACTTCCTTTTAGAATCTGTAGCTGCTTATTTCGCCTACTCAGTTGTTGGATGACTCTTATGCAAGCCATTGATGTCTACATTTTGTTTTCCCTCCTTATCTTTTTCACGTTTTCTTGGACTTTTTTTATATGAACAGACCTATTGGCTTTACTAACAGTGGACATTACAATTTCCTGCTGGTCAGATTTTCGTGTTTTATGTGGACTAAATTTTTTTTCCTCACCTACTCGATTTCGAACTTAACTTTTTATTGAACTCTAATTTCAACAATTCAGTTACATATCTTATCTTATCTTCTTTCAAACGTACTCGGAGCAAAGCAGGGTAATATATGCTACATGTGCCCTGATTAATGTATAAAGTTAGCATGAGTTTTTTATAAGTTTAAACGCCATTTCCCCTTTCAGCTGCTTATTTGCGCCTCACACACCTCTGCTGCTTTAGTTTTCCATGTCCTGAAATATTTTTAATTCATACGAGAAAAATATGTTCCTACACTAATATTTGCATTACTTTTCTAGCTGTATTTCAGATGGAGTACTGAAACCTTCAAAAGATATGTCAATACAGTAGTTCTTCTCAACACTGATTTTCGAACGTTCCAACAGATTACATACATGCACCTCCAGCCAACTTGTCGCTTTTGGCGCGTTTTTTTTTCCTTACACAATAGCATAACACAAACTTGATAGTGCTTCGCATGCAGAGAGCTGATTGTTAATGAGCTGATGTCTAACCACTAGCATTTTCATGTATCGTTGCTAAACTTAAAGGCAAGACACCTTCTTAGATTTAATAAAATGTAATGTACTTCCTCATAACGGTGTAGAATACATTTTGCTAAACCGTATTCATTTTACATCAACTATACCGTTTGTATTCTATGGACTAGTGACTATGCCGATTACTTTGTTTCTTACAATATCTGTACTCGTATTAGATAAGAAACTTGCCTTGAAATCAGTGCATTACTGAATAAACATTTCAAATATACACGTTCTCTCTTTTAATCCATATTCTGAAATAATTGTATACTGAAAGAGTATTCATGTGTTCCACGTAACCTCAGCTGTACTAAGTTCATGTTTTCTTTTGTCGACCTGAGTTACTCATAATAGAACCCACAGGCCTATGACAACCCGTCAAGCCTTTCTTAGCGGGTCACGGACCATGCAAACAGTCGTACCTCTGGTAAGAAAATAATTTATTACTGTTACCAAGCACCGCCGCAGTTCCGCTTCACTCACAGTGTTAATCACTGCTCCCCCGCTTCTACAGACCAGACGCTATGTCGTATTTCACTACTTATCACGCTTTCATCTCCACTATAACAAACACTTCTGCGCCAGCCACCAGAGAACAGAGTGGAAAAGCGAAGGCACTAAGAAGTCAAATACGACATACCCTCTGCTCTGTGGAGCCAACCGAGCGGTAATTGTGAAAGTAGACATTCACTAGCGCTTCAAAAAAGCATCTCAATTATATAAACAGTTTTTTGAAAACCTGCCAAGTACTTTGATGCGACTATCTGTGTGTGCCTGCAGAGCAAACTTCCTCACCCCGGACTGAAGGCGGACACAGACAGACACACACACACTAAGATAACACAGAGCAACAGAGACAGAAAGCAGGAGGGAGATAAAGATGGAGTCAGACGGCAGGAGGGAGAGAGATCTATGTATACTTGGTCTGCTACCTCAATGTATGAAGACATGTACTACACGAACCTGTGTACAACCTCATGGTCACAACTTTTAATTTTTTTTACTCCGCCCCCTCCCCCTCTCACCCCACCCCCACCAGTGCAGCCCGCGGCCACAAACCACACTGTAATTCTGTTGTCTGACAGAAAGTTTATGAATACCTTAAGCATTAGCACTTTTTGACGACGGTTTCACATGTGTACTGCACAAACCTGTGTACAATCTTTTACTCCGCCCCCGCCCCCTCTCACCCCACCCCCACCAGTGCAGCCCGCGGGCACAAACCACACTGTAATTTTGTCGTCTGACAGAAAGTTTAGGAATACCTTAAGCATTAGCACTTTTTGACGACGGTATCACATGTAATGTACCATTTCTCTCTCTATCTTCATTACCTGTGTCTCTGCTAATACCATTTTTTCATCTCAAAACCAACTTCTCTGATTATATGTAAACGCTTCAAAATCACACAAATAATTACTGTCTATATTAAACATATTTTATATTCCATTTTTTGCTGTTCACCAAAATTATATACAAAACTATAATATACACTTGAAAGAATGTGAAGAAAAGGCGTGCAACCACCATTAAATTCACAGGACTTCAGGCCCCCACCCCCCTCCAGTCTGGTGTGGCAGCCCAAGGTAACACATATATTCCAGAAACACACACAGCCGCACCTGAACGTTTCACATCTCTGTAAAACATCCATTTGAATGTTAATTAGGCCTTGCAGTTGTTTTACCCCTTCTAAAAGCCCCTGCAGCTTTACTCTGCGTACTAATTAAACATTCATGTACGCCTAACAAGATTTTTTTTATTTGCCCCCCCCCAAAATTTCGTTCCAGTTTCGTCTCTGCCTGACAGTGAATTAAAAAAACTAACAGTAAAAGATTACATAAGACCATTCAGCTAATTGAAATTTATTATTCAAAAATTTAAACTAATAATTGCAAGCAAATAATGTCGTTAAAGAGTGATGAAACGAAATGGAAAAATAGTTTTAAAAATACAAGACATTGTCACAGTCAAAAATGAGGTTATTCAGAGACTGTGAGGAAAATGAACCAATTATAGTGACTAAACCACATTTTACGGTACATGACAAAACGAACAGTTACAGACTTACCTTTACCAATGCTTTGTACGATGTAGAACAGTGACAGTCACAAAACAGATATTCGTTTGCGGAACTCTGAATAATGCTTCTATCACTGCAACCAAAATTCAATGGCACAGATATCCTGTCAATACAGACTCATATATGTCTCTTCAACCAATCATATTTGTTCCCGAAAAATTAAAAAAACAAATTAACATTTCAGTTGGTTGTCCCTTACAATATTTTCAATGTCACATAAAAGTCACCCATCACCCACTGCCTTCTCTGGCTGTTTCCATGGTATCACCTCATTCTGCACCTGGCTGAAGGCACAGGTCAAAAGTTCATATCTCAACATTCTACATCAAACCAAGAATGCTGATTTCCCTCCAAAAACACCTGCCTATCCACTGCTCTGTTACATGTCATTTTTATGACACCCAATAGTACTTTTCGGTTTACATAAACATTAACATGCAACGTAGCCTTCAATCTTGAGGTATTACAATCAACCAATCATTTTTAGTTTTTCAACCACACCAAGCCTCATCCATTTTTTTATCCTGACTTTCAGCTTCTAACTGCCATTCCACATCCAGAACCCATCGGAGTACTAGTGCATCTGCCTTGAAAATGAAGGTTTGGCTTTTAGGACACAGCTATATTCACTGGAGTGGAAAATATGCAGCAAACAGACGAATTTCCAACCTTGATTTACCAGATGTGCAGATAACGTGGATTGGCCAGAGAGGATTGAGATGTCACCAATTGATACCATTGGTGAAAACCTTTATGCATCTCCCAGAACCTGACCTTATAATTGTGCACTGTGGTGGGAACGATCTAGGCACATTGACTGGGGAAGGTCTGGAAATGCTTCTAAAAGACACCTTTCGGCAATTGATGACACTTTTTCCTCGAACTGCCTTGGCATATTCCAATATATGCCAGAGACAGAAATGGAATTGGTCCAATCAACATTGTCCACAAATTGAGGAAAGCAAGGAAACATGTAAATAAATCTGTTTCTGCTTTCCTCAGAGATTATAGCATGGGTTCTATTTACCACAACAACTTGCGTTACAACATGCAAGGCATCTATAGGAGAGATGGTGTTCATTTCACGGATGAGGGAAACAGAATCTTCCTCTGTACCATGAGACTCTGCATCGGTAATTACTTATAAATGCTGAAAAAAACTCAATTAACACAAGGGCTCTTTTCAGAGCCACCTTCTATCTAAACACTCAAACTTCTGATTTATCTCCATTTTCACACTCTTGTAAATAGGTGTGCGCGACCGAGTGCGCGCACCCCACAACTTTTATTTAAAAAAAAAATTTATTTTCGCGTTCAAGGGCCTTACTGCATCCCCTGAGAAAACCTACGTGGCCAGACAATCTCTACCTTGTCCCCTTTCCATGTTTCAACGCTTTGAAATGTACAATATATTCACTCGCACTAACAAAATGCCGGTCAACTTCCTTATTTCCTTCTAATCGAACGTTCACAGACGTCACACACCAAAAACAATAATTCCGCTCGCGCGCAGCCGCATTAGTGCGCGCACCCGAGCGCGCTTATAGATATATAATTGACTTCAACTTTAATTTTCTCAGCAACAACTGAACGGATTTACACCATTCAAACAAAAGCGTAATCTGCGACCCGGACTCTACCTTTTTGCCAAATTTCTTATAAATCCATTCAGCCGTTCGAGCTGTAGCCGTGTCTAAACGTCCTATGGAAAATAACATGGAGAAAACACGTTTTGGGACCCCCCTTTTATCTCAGCCCCCACTTGACGAATCCCCCCAAAACTTTCAGGGAAGGAGCGCAGCGGACCGAGCCATCTTCTTTGAGAAATTCGCAAAGATTCATTCACCGGGGCCAAAGTTAATCCAAATAGAATGTTGAGGATTTCCTATGGAAACTAGGTCCTAACTATAACTACCTACTGGCGACCGCCAGTAGGTAATATATACACATACAAACACATACAAACACAAATAATGGATAGGTGCAATTTAAAGATCCATTTTTGTTTTTAAAAAAAGTAGAAAGTCACTGAAAAAACAAAGGTTAAAGTAATGTTGTAGTTAGGTGAATATATAAGTGACAACATTATTGTTTTGAACAAAAAAAACACATACATTTACCAGTTATAATTAGCAGAACTAAGTATAACTGAGTCCCTGCCCTGCTTCTGACCTCAGATATTACTATGGGTGCGCAGAACTCGCACAGTTTTACTCCGTGGAATCCCACAGAGTCACATAAAAACTCAACAAAAGTCCACTCAGTTCTGTCCACTCTAACTATGCTCTAATCTGGACTCTCTCAGCCCACATGTGTGTAATGAACTCTTACTTCTCTTGTGTCCCAGGGCTGTAAAGGTGTATCACATAAGTGACCAAACTCTTCTGCCTGATTCTGTGTCTTGTGAATGTGTGGGATGGTCACCCCACGTGGATCTGGAGCGGTACTTGCCGACTGTGACAAAACAAGGTTTATTGCCCCCCTAGGAAGACACTCCGGTGGCAGGCAGCACTTTAAAGTTTTGTATTCCTGGTGAAGGCCACCATTGCTGGAGTGAAAGTGTCATACTGTGTTCGTGCCTCACGGAATACTAGACATCAGTACAGAAGCAGGAAATGTTACTGGGGGCCTCGGCCTCCATTTGACACTGTCTTTCTGGCAGACAATGAATATGATGGCCACTGAAGGATCACTTTCGTGACGTGTGCTCTCATGTTGGGGGTCCAGGTGGACCTGTCTTTCCCAGGAGCTCATAGATCTGATCACCTGCTCACCTTTCCATATGCTACCCATGTGGGGCACACACTTCTCTGTTGTTCTGTCACTGCTGGTCCCAGCAGCACTGAGCTGTTTTAAAAGATGGGGCTGAGAGCTATGTGACAGATTCTTCCTTTCTTGTGCAACCTCCTATGATTATGACCATGCGCAGACCGACATTGGAGGAAACAAATTGTTTGTTCACTCTCTCCTGAATCCCGCGCCTAATCAAGAGAAAGCCGTCTGCAACTGCTGCCTAGCATGACACCAGCAGCAGAGCACCATTGACTGAGGCCCAAATGGGAGCTGGTGAATTCATATTTAAATATCAGCTTTTACATACATTCACACTCTTCATGTGTCTTCACTGTGTGCATCTGATTACAGTGCATGCAAAAGGGTGCTACGATCCCTTGACTTATGGAATGCCCCTGTGTATAGGACTGCGACACTCACCGTCCAATGATATAAACTATCTCATGGCTGTGGAGTCACTCCCACTGTTCTCAACGAATTGCAGCTTTGACACAATGATATTGTCTACCAACACTGAGCTGCAGCCCATGCACACAGCCTATCCGTGCTTGAGGCAACCATAGGTGACAGATACGGTATACTTGGTACTGCAGCAACAGGAGCGCCTGGGAAAGGGCTCCTTGAATATGTGTAATTGCACTTGCTCGCTTTTAAAGAAATCAAATGTTTTAAAATTTTAATAATTTTACAAACTCACATTTTTAAAGTTATGTTCCCTCATTCCCTATTGCCAATCACTTACTTGTTGTTCTGTGGCGTGCCTCCCCGTTTCCACCGAGGATTGTTCCATTTGAGTGGAGGGAGTCAACACCACCTGGAAGTGACGTTGCGGATCCCCGATTTCAGGTCAGCAGTTCAGCTGCCTGTTACTATAAATATTGATGACCGGCCTGACATGCAGCGGATGCACTTGAGGTAACCGAAGGTGACCGATTCGGTACGTTTGGCACTGCAAGCACCAGGAGCACCTGGGAAAGGGCTGCTTGGATCTGTGTAATTGTTTTGCTCGATTTTAAAGAAATCAATTGTTTTAAAATTGTAATCACTTTAGTAACTCACATTTTTGTTGCTGTTCACTCATTCCCTAGTGCCAATCACTTACTTGTTCTGTGTGGTGCCTCCCCGTTTCCACCGCGGATTGTTCAATTTGAGTGGAGGCAGACGACACCACCCGGAAGTGACGTTGCGGATTCCCGATCTCAGGTCAGCAGTTCAGATGACTGTTACTATAAATATAGATGACCGGCCTGACTCGCATCGGACGTGTGAAGCGGGTGTGCAGCTGGTGTGCCGAAGACATGCCTAAGGCAAGTCCGTCAGCGCCCCTCCGCACCTGGATGTCGCCAGGAGCAAGAACCCCTGCCGGTTTTCTCAGGGATCAGGTAATTAGCTCAGGAGCTCGCCTCAGCTTTTCTAGCCAGCACTTACTGAGAATCAGAGACAGACAATGGTAGCTCGGTATGCCAGATACTAATTTATGTAAGATACCAACAGAGTAGAAGGCCCTTTTGCTTGCAGGACATGTGGCTATCAGAGTATCCTACTCACACAGCCCAGAAACAACACTATAGCAGCCGACTCAAGACCTAGGGACCCACACTGTTCCAATAAACAAATATGTCCCTTACATACCACCCACTAAAACGCAAGATGGGACTGTTTTCTAGCAAATGTTAGATCTCTTCCCAAACATGCCAATAATATTAGGGAAATACTCTCCTCTTCTCTTACCCACATTGGGTTCTTGACGGAAACTTTGACTAAACCATCTTCCAATCCAGCAATTGCACTAGCAATACCTGACTGCCATCACATCCAAAAGCTGGATAGACCACATAGGGCGGGGGAGAGGTAGCTATTATTTATAAAGATCCTATTAAAGTCTCATTCTTAGATCAATTAAGCAATGACAAATTAGAAATACTTGTGTTTAGAATTGATTTACACGCACAACGTACCTGGAAAGGAGCCCTTGTATACCGCCCCCCAGGGGCCACTCCTCGACTCCGTAACTGTACTCATGGACTTTATCTCCCCTTATGTTTTGACGAAATTTGTTTTGCTTCTCTGAGATTTGAAAGTGCACAGTGAAAATTCTAATAACCTTGACGCCGCCTCCCTTTTGACAGATCTGTCCACACTTGAGTTGACCAAAATCGACAATTAACCGTCTCATGTGGCAGGGCACACGCTACTCGCCCAACATGGTTTGCGGAACAACTTGCCCTCTCATATAGTCAGAACACTCAAAATCAAATTTTGTATTACTGGATCATACACCATTAGGAGTTATAGACAGTGGCACAAATTGACGCCCACTCTCTTCCAGGACATCTTTGTTCCACCACTGCCCTCTGGCTCCGACAGTGTGGAAGAACATCTACCAACCTTTCAGGCAAGCATGAAGTCCGCAATAGACATGCTGGTTCCCCTGAAAAAATCCCTTATGGTCTCAAAACATCCACAAACACCATGCTATACCCCTAACCTCTGCACTGAAAAAAGCCTATGCAAAAAACTATAACAACATTGGCGCCACACTCATAACCCCCATGACAAAGAAAGGTTTAAATCTGCTCTCACTAAATACCATAGCAACCTGAAAACTGCCCGAAAAATTCATATTGCAAATCAACTTGAACAGGCAGATAACTCCCCTAAAGCACTATTTGAGGTCCTCAAATCATTCACCAATCCCAAAGCGTGTAACACGGAAGAGGCTCCATCTCAGACACTATGCGACAACATAGCAGGACATCTAACATTAAAAACAGATAAGACCTACAACAAGATCACTGCAGCCAATGGATCCCAATCAAGCCGCATATTCGACCATGCCTAGCACGTATAAACAATAGGAATTTCCAATGCTCTCCCCTGAGGAGACAGAATCTTTATTAAAAACAACTAAATAGGGCTCTCCTTTAGATCTGTTTCCAGCCAAGACCACTGGCTTGCTCGCCAATCAACTTGCGTCGCCCATTTGTTCCAACCTAAATAGCTCCTTGAAGGAAGGCAGGCTTCCCAAGGAATGAAAAGCAGGTCAGATCCTGCCCATCAGGAAGAATGCCAAACTCCCTCCAGATGATGTTTGTAACTACCGTTCCATTTCTTTACTCACCTTAATAAGTAAACCTCTAGAGAAGTACATTACGAAATACTTGTCCGAATTTATAGAATCCTCCAACTGCCTTTACCCCTCACAATCAGGATTCCGACCTAGGCACAGTCAGAATCGGCATTGGTGAGTCACAGATAACATCCGAATGCTAGCTGACAATGGTCAGGAAGTGCTCCTTACACTGCTTGACGTGTCTGCAACATTCAATACTATCTCCCACCAGATCTAGCTGGGGCGATTCGGAGATATAAGCATCCAGGTGTACGCACTAAAATGGATGACTAACTTTCTGGCTAAAAGAATTCAAACCATCAACTTAGGCACTTTTTAGATCACAGACCACTACTGTTACTAATGGAGGAACCCTGGGCTCATATTTAAGCCCTACCCTATTTAACATTTATGTTACTCCATGGGCAAACCGATTAAAACACTTAGGATTCATACCTATTTCCTATGCCGACGATACACAAATGCTTCTCTCCTTTGACAAGAATAACACCAACATTCAGACCACCTTTTTGGAAAACCGAGAATATGTTATTCAGAGAAGCAGTAACGAGGTGGACGCCCATATTGTATCCAGGAGAACTGGGCCTGGCCCCATCCCCAAAACAAGTGGTAAAGAACCTTGGGATCCGAATTGACCAGACGTTAAGCTTAGAAGAGCATGCCAGTACATCAACTGTGTATGTAAAATAACACACCCAGGCACACAAACTAACTACTGGCACAACCTAAATGGCAAACACACCACAATTAATAATGGTATACAACTGCTTTAGCATATCAAGTACATTTTAATTTCATACATATTCGTTCTCTTGCTGAATATCAAGACGCCGAACTGTGTTTATCCGGCACGCCGTCTGACCATCTGCCACCGATAGATGGTACGCCCATTTTGTTGAATAACAAGACGCGAGAAAGTAGTCAGACGTAACGCCGCCAGCTCTTTCTGTTACCGATAAACTGCAAGTCTCTGACCACCATTTGCCACTCCCTCACAAGTAACATAAGACTGGTACGGCGTATGGTGGAGCATTATAGATAGTCGTCATCTCATGAATATTGTCCGTGCCAACTGATTTATGAATACATACTCAACTCTGAAATACGCCTCGTGTGTTCTGAAGAGAAAGCTAGTAATCTTAATAGGAACACATCAATAGTCATGTGGCCATATGAGTATGCTAAGTGAAGTTTAAGAGACGGTCATCTAGTTTCACCTGATTCAGCATAGAACTTGCAGGGTTCCGTTAAAGAAAACCTAAGAGATCCATACACCAAACACCTACCCAAACTTTTTTAGACAGCATCATGATGGTAAAGTCCTGATGAAGACACAGTCTACATGTCGAAATGCGTTGACAGGAAACCATCTATTATTTATATTATACTTTTTCTTTTACCAATGAATACATATGCAATAATGCAATGATGTTTTATCAAATCTTATCGATGAGCAAATGATTTTATCAAATGTTTTTTGTATGAAATTAAAATGTTCTTGATATGCTAAAGCAGTTGTATACCATTATTAATTGTGGTCTGTTTGCCATTTAAGTTGTGCCAGTAGTTAGTTTGTATGCCTGGGTGTGTTATTTTACATACATTGTTTGCCCTGACCCAGGAGCTTGATCCATATCAGAGGGTCCTTGTGTTCTACACATTGAACAACATCAACTGGGGCATATTTCCATATACTAATCCTTCATCTCAGAGTCTTCCCCCTACTTCCGCTATCCACATGGCAAACCCTGATAAAAGCATTGGTCCTAAGCTGTCTGGACTACTGCAACGCTCTGCTGATTTCAGCCCAGGAATCTTCCTGGAACATACTGCAGGTAGTCCAGAAAACGGCAGCCCGATTAGTGACCAACGGCCCCCCAGAACAGTTTCCCTCCCCTATCCGTAAGTTGCATTTGCTACCCATTCGCAAAAGGATCAAATTCAAAATTTGTTGTATGGTCTAGAATGTCCTTAACAACTTGGGACCAAGGTATATGACAGACAAGCTGGTCAGATACATTCCTTCCTGGAACCTCCGTTCAGGGTCCAAGGATATCCTTCTCATACCTCGCAAAAAAAACGACTCAGTTGGGGGGAAAGCCTTCTCATATTTGGCCCCATTATATTCAAACCAGCTGCCCATCCACCTACGTCTCTGCTCCAACTACCTAGCCTTCATAAATCTGCTAAAACCCACACTGTTCTGATCTTCCCCTTTTTGGTTGTCAAGGGCAGTCACAGCCTGGAGATACCCTGGTTGGGGTGATTCATGCACTCTATAAATGAAACATAAAAAAAATCAATGGGCCTGGTTACCATTTAAAATTATCAGCACAGCTGCAATTCTGGCATACCCACTGCCCACTAATGGTGGCAGGCCACCGGCGTGCAAAAACCTACAGTCCCAAATTACCCCCTCAAAATTATACTCCTCACCTTAGTTGCTTTGAACAGAGCACACAAGTGCACTTAAAGAACACCTATCTTTCCGATGCTGCAAGGTTCCAGCATTTGCCACCAGCATTTCGTAGTTGAAGCACACACACTGCTGTTGAGCAGCAGCACTGTTGAAAGTTGAAACTAAGTCTGACCCAGACAAAACCAACTTCTCATGTGAGAGTTTGCACGTGGCAGTCACTCCAGCTGAAGGCATACAGGAATAAGAAGGCAGAATGCGTTTATGAACAAAAAAGAAGGATGAGAACAGCACTACGGATAAAGACTCCTTAGTCGTGGGTGCCAGTAAACTCCACCACATGGCCGTTACCTGGGTTTTTGCCAAACTTTGTGCTTGTTTTTGCCAAACTTTGTGCTCCAAGTGGAGCAGGGAGTGGCAAATCTCCATGAAGTCTGCGGGCGGAGTGGAGTTTACTGTCCAAACCTATATTTTACCAGAGAGCCGGTGACCGGGCACACAGCGGTCAGGCTGTCTTACCGCCATAACCGCAAGTCAGCCACAGAACATCCCGGCAGAAGCCTCAAAGATACTCCCCGCAGCGGCAGGAGCCGCGGGAGCTGCCGGCAGCGGTGCAAAGCCACAGGAGCCGCAAAGAGACCCCCGCAGCGGCAGAAGCCCCAGGAATAGGCGGGAATAGGCCGGCAGCGGCAGTGGCAGGAACCGCAAAGAGACCTCTGGGAGGCAGGAGCCGCGGGAACAGACTGGCAGCAGCAGGAGCCTGGCGGTGGCAAGGAGCCACAAAAGGATATCAAAAAACATCGTAGAGCAGTAGGATCAGCGAAAGTCCCCCTGCAGAGTCGAGAGGCCGCAAGCAGGAAGTAGCCAGTGGCTTTTGCGATCTCGACCATCACCCAGCCCCCAAAGCACACAGTAGGCGCGCAGGTGAGGTGAGCGGGAGGTGAACCAAGCATAGTGAATCGGGAAGGGACTGCTCAGCCTCTCTAGAGCCTGCTCCGCTGAGTATCCACGTCGGCTCTTCAGGTTGTTGCTTCGGGAATGCCGGGTCCGGTGGAGGGGAGGTCCTGGGGGGCCCGGACATGTTCACCCGCCAGTGCATAGGGCACATATGTGCACGTGTTGCAGACGCTGCGAAGGCCCGAAGTGCTTCTAAGTGGAACTTTATGTGAAGCCCTCAGTTCCCATTCTGGGCTTGGCCTCTCGGCAGTTACCTAAGCGAGGCCTTGGTGTTTGGGGGGTCCTCACCTCACTCTACCCAGGAACACTTTGCCAGCATCTTCCCCTCGCCGCCGCTGCACTTGGGACCTGTGCGCGGCCGCCGAGCAAGGGAAAAGACTACGTTTCCCAGCATTCCCAGCAGCAGGAAGCCGGAAGGGAGCACGCCCACTGCACGCCTGGTGGCGCTAAAAGCGGGGACGACCAGGGATGGGACGGGCCACCCCCCGTGGCTTTGCTGAAAGGTACTGTAACAGAGTGGATATGGAATTGTAATAATTGCATTCTGGGAAAACGGACAGAACATTGCATTTGTTCTAATTACCCTGCTTCGAACTGTGCAACACAAAATAGCATGAGGGCTTAAATTACTAATATAGCTATTTGTAAAACTATGGCGACTAAACCCAAAACTCACTCGGCGAAGAGTAAAGCTGGAACACCTCTTAAACCAAAAAATCCCGACGTAGGGCCTGGTGAAGCACCCACCCATAAAGCCACTCCAACGGTCATTGACCTAATGCTACGAAAGGTCGCAGGGGATATTGAGCGCGCGGAGAGACGTATATCAATGACTTTAACTTCCCTGCCATTGACACCAACTCAAACTGAGGATGCAATCCAAGGTGATAGATCACCTGAAGGGA
The DNA here is from genome assembly GCF_964263255.1 of Lissotriton vulgaris. Classification (NCBI taxonomy): domain Eukaryota; kingdom Metazoa; phylum Chordata; class Amphibia; order Caudata; family Salamandridae; genus Lissotriton; species Lissotriton vulgaris. Next base: position 1,850,050,109 of record NC_141685.1, read on the forward strand.
CCCGTGAAAACTCACTAGACACTATCCCATGTGCACAACTAGTAGCGGAGGACCAAGCACCTATAAAAATAGATACAAGCATAACACCTAAACCACCCTTGAAAAAACGTCAATACAAAATCAGACAAACAAGGGCTAAGAAAAAGAACAACAAATGCAACAAGTCAAAAGATATAGAGGAGGAAGTCCTAATAATAGAATCTAAAGCCGCCCCACTTCCTCCGAGGTGGCTTGACCCTATAATTCTAGAGCTACAAAAGCATCTGGAGACATTTATAACTAGTTTAATCAAACCACTAGTGAGTAAGATAGACAAAATAGCTAGCGAATTTCAAAGACAGGGCAAGGCAAGGGAAGCCCCAACAACAACACAAAATGGTAAAGGGACTTCAACAAATAACATTCCAGCCCAACGACCAGCACCTTCCAAACACTTTGTTAGCTATGATCAATGCACCATTGCTCAGGTGCATGCTGCGACTGATGGGGCAATAGCAGAACGGGGTGGGAGTGCTAATACACATGGAAACTCGGACAGAAATAACATTCAAAGACAGGGCGTGGGAGGGCCAAGGCAGACAGACAACATCGGCACCTCATATCAGGCAAAAAATCAACATCATTTTACCAAGCAAAATACTAGCGATAGGCCCACTCCCATGTGTAAACCTACCCCCGGAAGCAAGCCCTTTTGTCGTTATCTTCACAGGGGTCCCAGGGCTAGGACGAGGGCAGAGGGAAACTTTCACAGAATTAAAACAAAAGATTTCAACCTGGTTAAATATTCATAGACCCTTAAAGGGAGGAAGAGGGGGGGAGATTTTAAACTTAAGGAGAGCACAGTGGGTGGGAACCAGAAAGAAAGAAATAGAGGGGAATTGTGTCATCGCCAACTTCAGGGACCCAAATCTTGTGGAGTATATACTAACTAATGACAACAGAAAAACCACTAGCACTATAAGGACCATGCCTTTAGCATATTTTTACCCGAGGAAATTGATGACACGCCAACCAAACTTTCACTTCATGGGGAGAAATAGATTCATAGAGGGATACAATCCTAAGCCCATGGAGTACGGCATGCAAAATATAGCATACCAGGGAGGTCCCCAATGGACAAATAGATACAGCCCCTTACAATACATGGATGAAAATGAATGACTGAGGGAAGTAGAGAAGGTTAAGGGAGAAAAAATTGTAACACTGGAAAGAGGGGAGGGGGTGGAGAAAAATGAAGCCACCCTAAACAAGGGAGACACCCCAAACAATGAAGCCATAGAAATAGGGAGGGCTGGCAAGGAAACGATAATTGATCCAAATCATGTCATAGGGATTGCGAATAGTGGGGAAGCACAGACACAAAATGTGAATATTCTGACATGGAATGTAGCGGGTTTAGCAGGTAAATTTGATAACCCTGAATGGAGGAATGAGATGCAGGGATTTCATATCCTGGCATTTCAGGAGACATGGGCAGTCAGTGCGGCTTCATACCAAATAGAGGGCTATAAGTGCTTTTTTGTGCCCGCACAAAAAGACAGGCCGGGTAGAGCGAGAGGAGGGTTGGCGCTCTATGTCGATCTAACATTAGAAGGTAAATGGACTGTACCATCCTGGACATCATTCACCCTGCAATCCAGAGTAGAGAGTTGAGGGTGCAGTTTTTCAACTTTTTTAATCCTGGACCCATAGATGGAAAAAATTGCGCTCTCAGTGAATTAGACGAAAAACTTACACATGAGGCTGAGCTAAAGAAGGGGGGGGGGGTTCCATTGACAATAGTAATGGGTGACTTTAATTGTCACCTCTGCCCAGTTCTGCTTCAGGACCATCCATATTGGGACGCTTGCCCCTTTAATGAGGGGCCTCATTGGGAACATAATCAGGAGGGCACACAATTAAATGCAATGATAGAAGCTCACTCATTAGCACATACGACGAACCTAATAACCCCAGAGGTAGGGAGGACATATGTACCAACCTTCAAAGGCAGAGGGAGTTCTACCATAATAGACTACATACTAATATCCTCCTTTGCTAAAAATAGAATTGTGATGGCTAAAACTAAATGGAGCGCCTTTAGTGACCATAACCCTCTTGTTCTGGAAATAAGACACACCTGTGGGGCGGGCAAACCCAAAGGGGGGGGGAATTAGCCTCCAAACAACAGATTAGGGAAGGCGACTTAAGTGGGCAAGGGTAGACTCTCAAGAGTTTTATAAATCTCTTGTCCAAAATGGAAGAAAGGAGATAGGAGACTGTCTGGACCCCCTAAAAGAAGGTCCAGAATTAATGGAATCCTTCATAACCCTTACAAGCATAGTGGATAAAATGCTGGAAGTCAAAGGCCTGAGGAAAGAGCAGAAGAACCCACGCTGGTTCGATGAGAGCTGCTCCAAAGCATTAAGGGATCCAAAAGGCTGTCTTAAAGTTAAACAAAGGAATAAGACAGACGTGGCCACTTGTAGATTAAAATACAGAACCAAAGTAAAAGAGCGGAAGAAGCTGCTTCAAGCAGAAGTGTGGGCAGACCTTAGAGAGGCGGGAGAAAACAGGGATTTTGCAGAATTCTGTAAAATTGTAAATCGGCCCTGTTTTAATGAGAATTCTGCCCCGGTGATTAGTAATAACATCCTCCCAGAGGAATGGGTCAACCACTTCCAAGGGTTATACAACAAATCACACCTAGCAATTCAGGAGGGCGAATGGCAGGGTACGCAGAGTGATAAAATAACCTTCTCGCTAGGGGAGATAACAAATGCAATTAGTGGGTTGACCTCAAACAAGGCCCCTGGTCCGGATGGTACCTCACTGGCCTACCACGCTCTTGGTCCACGGCACTGATTGTACCCATATTTAAAAAAGGGTCCAGGGATGACCCTAAGTGCTTTAGGCCGATCTCGCTCATTGATGTTTCTACTAAAATTATGGGGCGAGTGATTTTGAACAGGCTTATGGAGTGGACGGCGGAACATCATATCTTGGCAGAAATACAATACGGGTTTAGGGAGGGTAGATCAACAAGTGACCAGTGCCTAAATTTGTATCTTTTGACAGCCAAGTACACGAAAGCAAGCAGGGGCCCGGTCTATATGGCATTCATGGACCTAGCCGCGGCCTTTGACAATGTCAATAGGTCTAAACTATGGACCATGATGCATAACCTAGGGATAGAAGAGGGGCTGATCAATATCCTGAAAGAGCTGCACTGGAACACCACGGCCAAGGTTCGTTTCAGTCCAGAGGGGGGGCAAACTGATCAATTTTTATGTTCAGGGGGAGTAAGACAAGGGTGCATATTAGCCCCATTTCTTTTCTCCCTTTACATTAATGCCCTAGAGAGTGCCCTCATCGCCCTAGAAGTTGATTCCCCCAAAGTAGGACCGCGTCATATCCCAGTACTATTGTACGCGGATGATGCGGTCCTGCTGGCCAGGACCCCAAGGGCTTTGCAACTTCTGGTGGACGGATTCGTTAAGTTCATGGGGGACTTGGACTTGTCTGTCAACCTAACAAAATCCTTTGTCATGGTGGCCAGTAAAAAACCTACTAACAAGAGCGTGTTCATAATTGGGTCACAGACTCTGGGCAAAGTAAAGACCTTCCCCTACTAAGGGCTGCTAATGGACGGGGACTTGCTATTTAATCACCTGCTTGAGGCCCAGTGCACCAAGCTTGTGTCCTCAAATGGGGCTATTTTGAGCTTTGCCCGTAGATTGGGACGCTGGTGCCCAGAACAGATAATGGCATTATATGCCTCAATCAGTACAGCTAAGGCCCTGTATGGTGCTGAGATATGGGGCTTTAGGGACTGTAAGCAACTTCAACAGCATGAAGATAAATTCTTTCAGAGAATCTTAAAAGTCCCGCAAGCCATCCCTGCTGAAATTGCCCATGACGAATTGGGGATGCCATATATTTCTGATATTGTTAAACTAAGGCCAATTATGGCATGGATGAGAACTTGGACTAACCCGGAGGCAGCTCTGACCAGGGAAATAATTGCAGACTGCTTACAAAGAGACAAGGCCCTACAAATCCCCTGGTTGAAATATGTGAAACACTCTTTAACAAGTATTGACCAGGGCCAGCTTTTTAATGATCCCTCCTTGATTGTAAATAGTTGTAAAATGAAGGTAAAAAAATTGCTTTTAGAAAAATGTGTTGCTGACAGAAGAAGTTGTGGCCTGGCAAAGAAATCAGTAGCAGCCTATGACCTTGTAAGAAATGGAGGGGGAATGGAATCTTATCTGTTTCTTATGTATAGCCAAAATGATCGGTTTTTAATGTGCCGTTTTAGGCTCAATTGGTTACCAAATATTTTAGCTTACCCTGCTGGTTTTACCGTATCAATTGAGCAGAAGGGTGCCTGCGGCTGCGACAATAGGTCTCCGCAGGACACCCTTCATTTTGTACTTTTATGTTCATTTTATAGTAACCCCAGACGATTGTTTTTGGTAGACATTTTAAAGAAACAGAAATTCCGCCAAGCAAGAACTGCATTGTTGTTTTTACAGAAAGCCACTGATCCCCACACCCTATGTGCCATTTTAAGCTTTTTAAAAGTAGCAGTAAGATTGAGGAACACAAGAAATGAATTAGTGTTGTAAAATCATACCTGCCCCGTGAATCATATCCTCTCTTCTTTATTGTTGTTTTTAACATGAAAAGTTCAGGAATGAAATGTAATGAAATCTAATGAAATTTTATGTAATGTGCTTTTATGAGGAATTTTTATTCTTCAAAATAAAGATTTACTGACTGATTGACTGATTGCTATATTTTCCATTACTCATGACATTTGAGATGTTATCAGTGTTGTCATAAATTATGTCATAGAACATGTCATGAGTAATGTTATATGTGAGGTCATAAGCAGTGCATGGTGGGGCACAAATTATAGTTAGCAACTAGTGAATATTTGTGTTTTTCTAGTTCAAAACGCTAATGTTGTCACTGTCAAATTCAACTAACCATTATGGTACTTTAACCTTTGTTTTTTTCACTGTAATTCTAAGGTTTTTTAAAAACAATACAGAGTTTTTTTATCGCACCTAACTGTTACTTTAACCTTCAGCTTTTATCCGTGAATTGCTAGGTTTTTTTTAACGTAAAGCAATACTTTATTACCATACGTAAAGCCTATCCCCTGCCGAGCATGCCCTTTAGCCATGCGCAGCGGGGCGTTGGCCACATGACCTTATGCTTTTTAAGTGGAGGGGGACCAGTTGGTCCCCCATTCTGAGTCTAATTAAGCCAATTAGACCATGGGGAGCCTTATTAGGCCCTGGGGACCCCAACCCAAGTGCTATTATATTATAAATAAATGGTAGGGGAATCTGTGGCCCCCTTCACGAGCCCCTAGTTGGCCTATTGACCCCATCCCCTGAAATGTTCCAGGGTGGGTTCAAGAGAAAATATGTACTGAGCTTGCCATGGTGGAAGGGGTCCCTAGGGCTAATAATGGCTAAGGATGGGGGTCATACGGCCCGTGCCCCTTTTTGCCAAATTTCAGCCCTGGGGTGGGCTCCTGGGGGCATTTAAATGGCTCTGGGAGGGGGGCGGCTTGGCTCCTCCCCTTTAGTAAGGAAATTGACTTCTGAGGGTATGGGATCCCTGGGGCTTCTGGAGGCTTGGGGAGGGGTGCCACAGGGCAATAGTCCTTTTAACTCAATGCCCACATTATGTGTCAGTGAATGTTTTTCTCCAATAAATGGACTTTGCGCCTCAGTGTCAAAGCCTTAATTTCCCACCAGTACAAACTCATATTTCTTTCAGAAAATACCCCAAAGCAACTTCAATTTATTGCAATTGTTTTTATATCAAGAATAGCTCTTAGATTTGACAAGACAATAAATCAGAGACCATTGATCAGATATCAGCAAACATGGACACTGGAGTCATATTCACTCATACCCAAGACGCTTGATAGTTCATCTACAACACATTGGACCAAGGGATGGATTTACTATGCTTTTGTGTCATTTATGTGTGGCACAACCTAGCACAAAGGTCAAAGCACTATTTACTATGTATTGCAATATAGAAATTGTCTGACTTGTTTTCCCTTGTGTTTTGCAAAACCTATGGCGTGCCATACACATTTTGGCGTGATAGGGTGGTAGGGGGAAACCATTGCAAAACCAACCATGCAATGTCACATATTATTTGCTGAGTCACAAAATCTAGGGCAATTGTCAATTTTCTCTGAAAAATAAAGCATGGTCAGAGTAGATAATTAGTGGTAAAATCACCATTGTATATACTCAAAAGAGAAGCATGAGATAATGCTGCACTCATAACACAACCTCCATGGTGATAGCTATTCTATGACACAGTGCTACATCAACTTGCCAGAAAAATAAGATTAAAAAGAAAGGAGAAGACTTTCATGCAGAGGGTCACACACATTGACCAAAGGAATGAAGATAACATCAAATTATAAAAACCTAAGAGAGACATTAAATTAGATCCACTTTGGAGTCCAACATTAATGGCTAACATAGCACTTCATCTCATAAGATGGACCTGGTGGCACAGCATACACTTGGCTCAGGTTTATTTTAGAGTTAATGTGCAAAGGTGCTGAAATTTCACAGGAGACTCTCTCTTCAATTGTACCATTTGCACTGGATGCCATTCACAAAATTGCACCTCAACAACTCTGACTCCAAATCCCTAGACCTGAACAGGTGAAGCAGTGGTTCTACCAAATATCCCAATTTCCATATTTTCTTGATGCAAATGAATGTACACATGTCAATGTAGCTAAAAACGCAGATCCTTTCTATATGATATTCCACATACTGATTCACAAACATCGTCACAAAGTTTCCTGAGAGTGCACATGGCTCATAAACTTTCCAGCTCTTCACCATTAATTATCTGTTTGAGAGGAGCCTTTTTGAACATGGTCTTTTACTTGGAAGGTTTTTTTGCATGCCAATTACTTTTTATGTAAACAATTCCAATGTTGTATACAATATTAATTAGGCAAACCATCAAATTGAATATTTTTTTTTACTAGACATACATCTATGAGAAACCCATTGTTTTACAGGTAATATGTTTACTTTATCTTACAGTGAAGTTTAAACTATGACTATGTAGGTAATCAGGTCTAGGGCCTTCGTCTATGGGCAATGACTCCCATGAAATTCAAAGATTTTGACAGTAATAGAATTAAATTCATCACAAATGAGAGCCCTCAGAATTTGGAAGTCTAGATTTAGATGTCTTGATTCATTTAATAGAAGTCAACTATATACTCCACAAGTGGTATCCAAAATAATAGTTGTTTGTGCAGTACTAACATATTTGCTAGAGGGTTGCTACACTTTCAAGAAGAACTTGAAAGTGCGCCGGAAGTAGATAATGTATGAAGTATAACTAGTTTTGACTCTGACATGCTGGAGGAGAAGACATTTTGGAGAAAAAGTTCTGATAAGGTAATGTTCAGTGGGACAAGGCTGAAGGTGGTGTCTGAGGAGGAGCTGTCATTTAGGGGAGCCGCTGGACAAAGTCACAGTGAAGATTTCAACTTTTGGACTTAGTCACTTTTTGTCACCCTTCGCATCTGTATAGAACTCTGTGTCCTGAGGAATCCTTTGATTGCCTACATTTCCCATATGACCAGAGAACTACTTCCGGTTCGCCTCTCAATGGTTTGGTGGAAGAGCGATCAGCAGTAATCTTGAAAAGGATTTCCTGGGGGAAGTTCATGGCAGATTTTTCTGTCAGTCTGCGAATACCTCGGAGTTGTTTTGATGCTCAACTCTGAGGTATGCTAAGACTGACACTTTTTTTAAGTCGAACATTGTCAGCAGGACGAAGCTGGAGGCTGTTGCCGATGAAAGTTTCAGGAGGCTGGATACCCCTTTGGCGAAGGACCGCTGATCAGGATTTGCTACTGCAGAGAAGAACGTACCAGTAGCTGCGCAAAGCCAGCCAAACAAGTGATGCACCTTGGATTAATAGATAAGCAGGTTGGTCCCGGCCTTCCCTCAGTTCTCAGAGCAGTTTTTGGACTGTGGCTATCAAAGTATCTATAGGAACACCACAAAGGGTCCAGGACCAGTGTAGCACCACGTGTGGGGCTAGGCCTCCCTGAGGCCGGGTCCTGGTGTGGGTTCAAGATGAAAGGATCCTGTTATGTCTGTGTGGATCTGCATGGGAGGCTAGCAAACTAACCCTTGGAGACATTCTCGTAGTCCTGGGTTCAGGTGAAGAAACAGAACTCAAGCAGCAAGGCAGGCCTCTAATGATTCATGGGAGGCTCCAGGCAGCAACACAGTCCTTCTAGGTGCAGCAAATAAGCCTTGTGGAGTACACAGCAGTCCTCTGGGAGTCCTTACGCAGGTCCAGAAAATGAACTGAAAAGTGGGGTTGAAGGCCATTTTTTTACCTGGTGCCTTCTTTGAAGTAAGATAAGTTTCTAGAGGTTTCTCATTGAAATGCTTGGAATTTTCTGATTCCCCTGCCTTGGCTCCAGTGTGGCTGCAGGGACAATTCAGTGGTCACAAGCCCTTTATGTGAAGGCAGAGTCCAGCCTATTTAGTTTCAAGTGGGGCTGTGCCAAGCTCTGCCCCCCCCCCCCTCCTGCAAGCAGATGGCCCATTCAGGCACATTCAATCCCTCTGTTGTGTGATTGTCTGGGAGGAATTCACAAAGTCTAATAGCCAACTACTCACAGTCATTTGACAAGGGACAGGCTGCAGGCACCAAGTGGCAAAGGGCAGGAAAATGCCAAATTTCTAAAACTGGCATTCTCCAAGTTGTCTTAACATCCTTGGAAAGACCAATATTGTGTGTCTACAGGAGACCTGGCTGTGTGACGAAACCCCTGTTATTGAAGGCTTTGCATATAATATAAAGCCTGCAAGGAAGAATCAAATAGGTAGGGCATCAGGTGGCCAGATGACGTTGGTCTCCACAAGGATATTGAGAGATATATTTCTCCTTGATCTAATGTGTAATTGGGCACTGGGTAGCAGAGTGCTGATTCTAAATAATAAAGTAGGAAGTGGAGGTTTATGTATTATTAATGTGTACATACAGAAAGGGGGAAAAATGAGTATAAAGTGGGACTGGAGCGTCTAAAAAAGGACTTAGAGAACCTATATGAAACCTACCCTAGAGATGTGCTCCTAATTTTAGAGGATTTTAATCATAAACTAAACCCCGTAAAAACCGATGCCTGGAACAGTGACTTGCTAAAAGCATATAATATAGAGTCTGCAATGTTCACCAGCAATGAGCTCTCAAATCGAGATGTGGAGCTTGGACGGCTGCTGGGGGCTATGGGCTTGGTTTGTGCTAATGGTAGGAAAGAAACGGATCGACCTGCAAAGCGTACCTTTAAAATAGGACAGCAAATGTGCCCTATAGACTATGCCTTTATTCAGGCATGGTGTTTCCACCTAATTCAACATTTTGAAATACTCCAGGTAGAAGGCGGTTATCATTTCCCACTATTGACGGAAATGTATGTAAATAGGGTACCTCTGAGGCAGAAAGTGTTACATGTAGATGTTGAATATCCAAAGAGACTTACTACCCGGATAAGTGAAGAACATCTAAAGAAACTGAGGGATCTACAGTTAGTAGTTGACCTAGAAATTCCATCATCAGGGGAGGTTATGTCCTGGTATGAGGATATAATAAGACAACTGGTAGAATGCCTCAGGATAAAAATAAAACAGGGAAAGCACAGTGTAGTAAGTAAAGCAACACTACAACTAAGTAACAAACAAACAATGGTTTGATGAAGATTGCCGTAAAGCAAAGGCGTCCATTAGGCAATATGAAAGAAGCCTTAGACGTAGCTACAATGAAACAGCAGTATTAGCACTCAAAAAAATAAGGATAAAATATAAGGCAACTATTAAAGAAAAAAAAAGATCCTTTAAAGAAAAATACTGGATGAATTTGCTTGAGGCAATTGAAGAAAAAAACGTCAAAGGCTTCTGGAAAATGATACAGGAGTGTACGGGGAAAGTGGCAGGGACCATGCAATATTATGTCCCAGAGGATAAGTGGGCAAACTATTTAAAGGAAATTTATGATAAATGGCCAAGGGGGGGGAAATATTACTGCCTAGTTGGCCAGCACTTAGGGAAGAAGTAATGGGGCAGTTCTCCCAAAGCCACATTAAAACTATAATAGCTAACCTAAATCTGACGCGTGCTGCTGGCCCGTATAATCTACCTGCCATTATAATAAAAACTAATATAGATTGGTAGGCGGACCTGTTCTCAAAGATTTTGAGAATACTAAACACTGGAATTTTACCAGACAACTGGAAAGGGGCTATCATTAAACCGATTCATAAAAAAGGCGATGTAAATTCCCCTAAAAATGATCGCCTAATAAACCTCTTGAACATTGGGGAAAAAGTTTTCTCTAAAGTAATTCTAGGTCTCCTAAAAAATTGGGCTGAAGATAATTGTATAGTACCACAAGAACAGGGGGGTTTTAAAGAAGGGCATTCAACGGTTGACCATTGTTTTGCCCTCTGGGCGATAGCGCGGAAGTCGATAGAGCAGAGGGGTAATCTATTCTGCTGCTTTGTAGACTTCCGAGCGGCATTTGACCTTGTAGACAGGGAGCAGCTGTGGTCAACCTTGATAGGCTATAAAATACACGATGACCTGTTAGTCCTTATACAGGCCTGGCATACCAATAACTGGGCCCAAGTAATCTTGGAAGAGGAGGGTGGATTGTCTGGGAGGATCCAGATTGGTAATGACCTGAGACAGGGGTGTGTACTAGCCCCGTTGCTTTTTTCCCAGTTCATAGCGGACCTACCCCATCATTTAAGAGAGGTCCGAGGGGCTAGTCCAAAGATAGGAGGTAACCATATTTCTTGTCTGCTATATGCAGATGATTTGGTGATTTTGGACCAGACAGAGATAGGTCTGCAGAGGAAATTAAACTTGTTCTATAAATACTGCTTAAATAAAAAATTAGTAGTGAACATGGAGAAGACCAAAATACTATTCTTCGGCAGAAGTAAGACCCGGTTTTCTTGGTGCCTAGGTACGGAATTACTCGAGAAGGTAACAGAATACAGATACCTGGGAATATGGTTCACGAGTAATCTGAATTGGACCACCCATCTGGAAGCACTAAAAATGAGGGCGACGTCTTCCACAAAGGGCTTAAAAAGATTTAATAGTTTTTATGGAGAAATGTCAGATGGGCCGGTTATAAAGGCCTATCTAGCTAAGGTCCCCCCGCAATTTCTATATGGGGCAGAGGTCTTTTTTATAAGCGGGAAAAAATGTTGGGATAAAGACGAGGGTTTGATCCTGAAAAGTTTGTTCTCACTGCCAAAGTCATCAATGGTACAAGCAGTAAGATTAGAGGTGGGAGTTACTTCATGGGCAATAACTACAAGGATAGCCCTAATACGTTTCTGGCAGCGTCTAGGGACCGGGGAGACACCCAAAAAAATCTCACAGTGGTGTAGAGAAGAAATTGCCTCCAGTGAGTTACCTTGGGCGAAAGAAACAAGGGCAGCATTAGGAGAAGCATATGGAATGCTGGGATTAGAATTATGTACGCAGCTAGGACACGCCATAATAGGCAAAAAAGAACTACGGGCTTTGGGGTCCGACGTGTCCCGTACAAGCGATAGAGAGTATCTCCTCTAGAAAGTTTCGGTGTCCCATATGACCCATATATGGGCTTCACAAGACCAGCCATATCCCTATTTAGATAAGTTGCTGAATCACCGTCTCAGACGAGAGGTACTAAAAGTGAGAATGGGAATAAACCCTTGCTACGTAAACAATAGGACTAAAAACCTCATGATAAATAAGGATGGTAACTGCACTTGTATGCTAGGTACCCCCTGCGATATTATACACATTTTATTAGACTGTTTGATGGTTCTTGATATACGTAAGGAGATTTTATGCCCGATATTTAAAAAATACAGGATTATGAATAGGAAGCAAGCAGCCAACCTCTTAGTGGAAATGACAAATTTGGATATAGCCTGTGCCTTGGGGAAATACATGTATAGAGTGAGGGCGTTTCTCCAGTGTAAAGAGTCATAGGTGCAAGTAATCCCCCGAATATAAAATTTGATTGTAATTTAATAGTAATGTACACATGGTTGGAAGGTCTTCGTTATATATATAACTTAGGAGGATATTGATTTTTAACAGAAGTAGCCGTGTCATCATCTGGGAAATGATCACGTGCTGCATTTTTATAACTGTGTAATATTATGTGTTTTTATAAAGTTTTATAAAATGTAAAGTACACACTTTTATGGTTGTAACAAACCAAATAAAGTTTTCTATGACTGACAAAAATTGTCTTAAAATCTAACTTTACCATGAAAAAGGATTTTTAATTACAATTTCATGGATAGCAAACATGAAATGCTCATCTGTTCCTAATACAAAGTTAGCACCTTGTAAATGTAATGAGCCAACCAAATGTTATCCTACGGGACAGGTAGGCCTCACAGAAGTAAAAATGAATTTAGGTGTCTTTCAGAACCAGGACATGTAAAACTTTAAAGTACATGTCCAACCTTTTAACTACAATGCATACTGCCCTATGGGCTACCTAGATCCTACCTTTGCAGTCACTTATATATAATAAAAGGAGAATTTACGACTTGTAAAGTGGTTTATTTCGCTAAGTTGAATTGGCAGTTTAAAACTGTATTCAGGCTGCAAAGGCAGGCCTGGAATTTGTTGAAAACTGCATTCCAGCTGCAATGGCAGGCCTGGAATGTGTTTTAAAGGGTTACTTAAGTGGGAGGCACAATAAGTGTTGCAAGCCTACTAAAAGCATTTAAATTACGGGCCCTGGGTATACAGTATACCACTCTACAATGGACTTATAAATAAGTTAATAATGCCAGTCATGTTTCAGCCAATTTTATCATGTTTTGAGATATAGCACAATCATTTTAGACCCTGTTAGCAGTGGTAACATGCAGAGTCGGCAGAAACAAATTTCAGCAAAAAGTGGAGGGGTAAAAGCAAACAGTTTGGGGGTGACCCTACAGAGATGGCCAAGTCCAAGAGTTCCACTGAAAAAGTTACCTTCTAAAGTCCAAGTTGAAGTGTTTCATTCACAATGGAGGAGCAGGAAGTGTGTCACAGATGGTCTTAGCTGTAACACGGAGAGCAGGCGGGGCATCACAGACGGTCATCACTACAGTGTGAACATCCTTGCGGGCATTGCAGACTGTCATTGCTGGAGATTCACATTGGTGGTCAACATGGGCTTTCGATGTTATAGTATGAAGTGCAGAACTTGCAATGTCGTTGTCACTAGAGGTCTCCGTAGCACAAAAGCTTAGCATTGCCAGTCGGCATGGATGGAAAAATCTTGCCAGGAATTGGCCCATTCTTGGTCATGAAGAGTGGGAAACCTCAGGATTTCTCCTTTTCTTTTAGGAGAAGCCTAATTGATGTCACACCAAGGGTCCAGGACCAGAGGGGTACCACTTGAGGATAAGCGACTCATTCCAACAGAAGCCAGCAGGGATTGGCATGTCCAGTGGAAAGTCAAAGGAGCAGCAAGTCAACTGGGAAGTTCTAGAGGAATCTCTGGAGCTTGTTTTTTCCCTGTGGCTCAGAATAGGTCGGTCAGGTGACCATTGGAGTCACTTCAGCCTAGGTTGAAGGGTCAAAGTCCTGTCTTCCTTCTCAGGTCGAACGGCAGGCCTCAAGCAGGAAGGTAGCAGGGCAGATCTTTTTCTGTAGAATTCACAGGTCCAGGATTGTCCTGACTTGTATTTCTGAGGATTCCCTTATTTAACCTGGTGCCCAAGTGGGAGAAGTTTCTGTAGTTTCTCCCTACAGAGGTGCCTGGAAGTTTCTGCCTCCCTGCCCTCATCTCAGGCTGTCTGGGGGTATAATAGGCTAGTGTGAAGTCCATTGTTTTGTGCTAAGGCAACCCCATTTAAGTGCAAGTGTGGTCTGTGACAGTTCCCCCCACTCATCCTGCAAGGCTAGGCTCATGCGGCCAGCACCTAGTCCTCCTTTGTGATACTGTCTGGGAGGAATACACAAAGGCCAACTGCTAACTACAACTAGTCATTTAACCCAGGAACAGGCTGCAGGGACCGAATGGTTAGGACAAGAAAATGTCAGCTTTCTAAAAGTTATAACAAAAAGGGGTAAGGCTCTTTAAGTCAGTAAGGATGAGCCACCCTAAACTTGCACAAACATAACATGCCGGAACTGTCTAATCCTTTCCACAACCTCAATTTTTTCATGACCACTATCTATACTACTATAATAAAGAACTTTCAGGCTTTGAGGCGGGCAAACTCTGGAACCTCAGCACCAATCTACACACCCGATACACCGTTGAAATCGTCAGGGTGTGTAGATGGTTATAGGCTATATAAATTTAAAAAATAAATGTTATTTAAAATGTTATTTAAAAAAAAAAAGTAGTCCCTCCAAAGTTTCGCCGGCCGCGACGTGCGTCCTGACATCAGGAGGAGCGGCGTACAGCCAGGGGAGGAGCAGTGACGATCAGCGCGGGGAGCAGCGGACATGAGCGGCGATCGGAGGGCAGGCAGTGAGGAGCGGCGGCGGGGAGGAGCGCTAGGGTGAAAGCGGAGGCAGAGAGGAGCGGTGAGCGAGCCACAGGAAAAAGAAACGTGTGCAGGTAAGTGGAGTGGGTAGCAAACAGCCCATTATAGGAGGAAAAAGCGGCGGGGGGGACGTGGGCAGTGAGGAGAGTGCAGGTTAAGAAACGTGTGCAGGGCGCAAGCGGCCGCGGAAAAAGAAACGTGGAGCGGGTAGCAAACAGCCCATTACAGGAGGAAAAAGCGGCAGCGGGGACGTTGGCAGTGAGGAGCGTGCAGGTTAAGAAACGTGTGCAGGGCGTCAGCGGAAGCGGAAAAAGAAACGTGGAGCGGGTAGCAAACAGACCATTACAGGAGGAAAAAGCGGCGGCGGGGACGTGGGCAGTGAGGAGCGTGCATGTTAAGAAACGTGTGCAGGGCGCCAGTGGCCACGGAAAAAGAAACGTGGAGCGGTTAGCAAACAGCCCATTACAGGAGGGAAAAGTCACAGAAACGTCTGCAGGTGACAAAAAGTGACGTGGGCAGTGAGGAGCGTGCAGGTTAACAAATGTGTGCAGGTTACAAAAGCCTCCAAAAGTAAACATACAGCCATAATACTGCACTACGTCAGGGCGGGCGGGGGCCCTAAGCCATGATTGCTACCGGACAAGGTCGGGACGGGCAGCTAGTACTCAATAAAAGTGATCACCATTTATTTTCAAAAATCATATAAATACATTTGTTTTTAGTCACACGCAGAAGTCCAATACAAAACATTTCATGAATTTCTCCTCTCCCACCTACATCAATTAATACACACCAGTGGATACAAAAAACATATTACAAACATACATCTTTATAACAATACCCAAACAAACAAAGTAAACAACAATAAATCAGTTCAGATTTTTTAATACCCAAAACAAGAGATGCAAATGTATATAATATACATATGACACTACAATCTGTTCGTTAGCTCTTATCTTTGGACAGTGCATCTCAACCAAAGCGGGGGGCTACTGTAACCAGGAAAGCTTTAGCCATCACTTTACATTTGTTTGTGCCCTGCTTCTCAGTGGCACTTCTTTTTGCTTGTTGGGAGCACAGATGTTTGTCAATGCGTTTTGAGCCTGTTCGATTATTTCAGGGTTCTCCTCAGGACCCAGAACTGTTATCCCTCTAGAACCCACAATCCATAAAAAGGTACACATTACTATCTTCATAGTGATATAGAGGGTCTAAAATACCTCAGCATTGTCACTAAATGCACGATGCAGTGCATTTAGGGAATCACAACTTTTCGATTCCCTAACTATTCACAATTAAGGAAATCGCAAAAAATTGCGATTACCTTAATTGCAAATTGCAAAAAAGGTACATGAATCTGAAATGGCGACTTTGAGATCGCAAACGGCTGAATTTTGTGATTCACACTGTTTGCGATCACAAAATGGTTGATGCATGTGCCCCATAGTCCTTAAATCCTTAAGCAAATGAGCAGACGTGCTGTGTGGTGCCAGTCCTGGTGCTGTAGCAGTCCTAGGAGAAGAAGTTGACGTTCTGGCAGGTGGTGGATGGGATAGGAGAACTAATAGTTTTAAGTAAAAGTATTTGCACATTTGATTACAATTAAAATGCATGGCAAAACACATATTGACATTTTGGTTTTGGATAAAAAAGCAAATGATAACATTCCTCTATAGTGTGTAAGTCAGCTTGCTAATTTACAGACATACCAGTCTGTACATGTGATGTACGTTGTAAGACTTGCCCTGTGTGCTGCTGTTAGAAATGGGATCTCTCATTGGCTGAGGCTTGCGCCAAAGCAAGCCTCAGCCACCACTCTAGTCAGGGCAAGGGAGTTGCATGCCAAGAATAACCCCTGCTCACCCCCTTTTTTAAAAAAAAAATTTTTATTGAGAGTACATAAAAACAAGATTACCATTACAGAATACATTTGTTAAAAGCTTTGGTGCAATACATGGCATATAGTTATACATAAATAATCAATAATCGAATATCCATGACATAGTTGTAAAGTGCAAGAAATACTTATAAAGTGCCAAAGTGCTTAAGAGAAGTGCATATAGACAGACAAAAGATTTACAATTCAAAAACACTCCAAAACTTTTCATATTTTTTGAGCTCCCCTGATCTTAGCGCATATTTTCTTTCCCTACCCTGTGTTTGTATTAATTTAGCCTTCCATGCCTGAAAGGTCGGTACTTTATTGGTTTTCCATCACTGCAATATGAGTGATTTAACTATAAGAGAAGCTATGAAGAGGAATTTGTCATGTTTGGTGTTGGTCGCTGAGCAACCCAGAACTGGAACTAGATCATCAAAATTTATAGAAGTTTTAAGCTCGGAGGAAAGATATTTTTCAATTTCCCTCCATAGCGGTTGGATTTTAGAACATTCCCAGACAATATGCTGCCAGGTCCCTTTTTCCTCACATCGGAAGCATTTATCGGGAACTAATGGAAAAATATTGTGCAGATAGGAGGGAGTTCTGTAAATCAACCATTTGTTATAAAATTGCATGCGCTTAAAATTAGCGCCGCGAAAGATTGTTTTATTAAATTTGTTTATTTTATCCCAAATTTGTTGGTTGATTTCAATATCCTCCCTTTTTTTCCACCTCTCAAAAATCCTACTCGAGGATTCCTGTTTCTTGTCCTCTTTTAGAATTTTTATCCAGCTACTCATCTTTTTTTGAGATTTATTATTCAGTGCTGTAGAGATATTTTCCTTAAAAAAGAGATTTCCTATATCCAGCTCTCTGAGTATTGGAATCAACATAAGAAAGGACCATTTCAGAACGGAATGGGAATGGCTTACCTGGCTAGCAATTTGATCCCATGTCTTCCATCTATCACTGGCCAGGAAGTCATCTAATTTTTCAAAACCGTTTTCTTTCCATAGCTTTATTGTTCTTCTATCCATACATCCCTCTTCACCTAGGTTAAAGTTATTTAATTCAGTTGTGTTACTTATCCTGGGAATGGAATGAGATTTCAGGAACTGGGTTTTCTGTTTAAAAATCCATTGGAGGGACATATAGCGGATTTTTTGGGGATCTTTAGTAACTCTAATTGGATCAGTAATCTTTACCTCTGGTAGCATCTTCTTCATAAAAAAATTGTCTGTCTCATTTGTGTCTAAAAAGAATCACCTAAAACTATGGTGTGCAAAAGACGCGAAATAGTATTCCCTTATTGATTCACACTGTTTGCGATCACAAAATGGTTTGATGCATGTGCCCATAGTCCTTAGATCCTTAGGCAAATGAACAGACGTGCTGTGTGGTGCCAGTCCTGGTACATCATTCACCCTGCAATCCGCTATATTCCAGAGTAGAGAGTTGAGGGTGCAGTTTTTCAACTTTTATAATCCTGGACCCATAGATGGAAAAAATGGCGCTCTCAGTGAATTAGACGAAAAACGTACACATGAGGCTGAGCTAAAGAAGGGGGGGGGGTTCCATTGACAATAGTAATGGGTGACTTTAATTGTCACCCTGCCCAGTTCTGCTTCAGGACCATCCATATTGGGACGCTTGCCCCTTTAATGAGGGGCCTCATTGGGAACATAATCAGGAGGGCACACAATTAAATGCAATGATAGAAGCCCACTCATTAGCACATACGATGAACCTAATAACCCCAGAGGTAGAGAGGACATACGTACCAACCTTCAAAGGCAGAGGGAGTTCTACCATAATAGACTACATACTAATATCCTCCTTTGCTAAAAATCGAATTGTGATGGCTAAAACTAAATGGAGTGCCTTTAGTGACCATAACCCTCTTGTTCTAGAAATAAGACACACCTGTGGGGCGGGCAAACCCAAAGGGGGGGGAAAATTAGCCTCCAAACAACAGATCAGGGAAGGCGACTTAAGTGGGCAAGGGTAGACTCTCAAGAGTTTTATAAATCTCTTGTCCAAAATGGAAGAAAGGAGATAGGAGACTGTCTGGACCCCCTAAAAGAAGGTCCAGAATTAATGGAATCCTTCATAACCCTTACAAGCATAGTGGATAAAATGCTGGAAGTCAAAGGCCTGAGGAAAGAGCAGAAGAACCCACGCTGGTTCGATGAGAGCTGCTCCAAAGCATTAAGGGATCCAAAAGGCTGTCTTAAAGTTAAACAAAGGAATAAGACAGACGTGGCCACTTGTAGATTAAAATACAGAACCAAAGTAAAAGAGCGGAAGAAGCTGCTTCAAGCAGAAGTGTGGGCAGACCTTAGAGAGGCGGGAGAAAACAGGGATTTTGCAGAATTCTGTAAAATTGTAAATCGGCCCTGTTTTAACGAGAATTCTGCCCCAGTGATTAGTAATAACATCCTCCCAGAGGAATGGGTCAACCACTTCCAAGGGTTATACAACAAATCACACCTAGCAATTCAGGAGGGCGAATGGCAGGGTACGCAGAGTGATAAAATAACCTTCTCGCTAGGGGAGATAACAAATGCAATTAGTGGGTAGACCTCAAACAAGGCCCCTGGTCCGGATGGTACCTCACTGGCCTACCACGCTCTTGGTCCACGGCACTGATTGTACCCATATTTAAATAAGGGTCCAGGGATGACCCTAAGTGCTATAGGCCGATCTCGCTCATTGATGTTTCTACCAAAATTATGGGGCGAGTGATTTTGAACAGGCTTATGGAGTGGACGGCGGAACATCATATCTTGGCAGAAATACAATACGGGTTTAGGGAGGGTAGATCAACAAGTGACCAGTGCCTAAATTTGTATCTTTTGACAGCCAAGTACACGAAAGCAAGCAGGGGCACGGTCTATATGGCATTTATGGACCTAGCCGCGGCCTTTGACAATGTCAATAGGTCTAAACTATGGACCATGATGCATAACCTAGGGATAGAAGAGGGGCTGATCAATATCCTGAAAGAGCTGCACTGGAACACCACGGCCAAGGTTCGTTTCAGTCCAGAGGGGGGGCAAACTGATCAATTTTTATGTTCAGGGGGAGTAAGACAAGGGTGCATATTAGCCCCTTTTCTTTTCTCCCTTTACATTAATGCCCTAGAGAGTGCCCTCATCGCCCTAGAAGTTGATTCCCCCAAAGTAGGACCGCGTCATATCCCAGTACTATTGTACGCGGATGACGCGGTCCTGCTGGCCAGGACCCCAAGGGCTTTGCAACTTCTGGTGGACGGATTCGTTAAGTTCATGGGGGACTTGGACTTGTCTGTCAACCTAACAAAATCCTTTCTCATGGTGGCCAGTAAAAAACCTACTAACAAGAGCGTGTTCATAATTGGGTCACAGACTCTGGGCAAAGTAAAGACCTTCCCCTACTAAGGGCTGCTAATGGACGGGGACTTGCTATTTAATCACCTGCTTGAGGCCCAGTGCACCAAGCTTGTGTCCGCAAATGGGGCTATTTTGAGCTTTGCCCGTAGATTGGGACGCTGGTGCCCAGAACAGATAATGGCATTATATGCCTCAATCAGTACAGCTAAGGCCCTGTATGGTGCTGAGATATGGGGCTTTAGGGACTGTAAGCAACTTCAACAGCATGAAGATAAATTCTTTCAGAGAATCTTAAAAGTCCCGCAAGCCATCCCTGCTGAAATTGCCCATGATGAATTGGGGATGCCATATATTTCTGATATTGTTAAACTAAGGCCAATTATGGCATGGATGAGAACTTGGACTAACCCGGAGGCAGCTCTGACCAGGGAAATAATTGCAGACTGCTTACAAAGAGACAAGGCCCTACAAATCCCCTGGTTGAAATATGTGAAACACTCTTTAACAAGTATTGACCAGGGCCAGCTTTTTAATGATCCCTCCTTGATTGTAAATAGTTGTAAAATGAAGGTAAAAAAATTGCTTTTAGAAAAATGTGTTGCTGACAGAAGAAGTTGTGGCCTGGCAAAGAAATCAGTAGCAGCCTATGACCTTGTAAGAAATGGAGGGGGAATGGAATCTTATCTGTTTCTTATGTATAGCCAAAATGATCAGTTTTTAATATGCCGTTTTAGGCTCAATTGGTTACCAAATATTTTAGCTTACCCTGCTGGTTTTACCGTATCAATTGAGCAGAAGGGTGCCTGCGGCTGCGACAATAGGTCTCCGCAGTACACCCTTCATTTTGTACTTTTATGTTCATTTTATAGTAACCCCAGACAATTGTTTTTGGTAGACATTTTAAAGAAACAGAAATTCCGCCAAGCAAGAACTGCATTGTTGTTTTTACAGAAAGCCACTGATCCCCACACCCTATGTGCCATTTTAAGCTTTTTAAAAGTAGCAGTAAGATTGAGGAACACAAGAAATGAATTAGTGTTGTAAAATCATACCTGCCCCGTGAATCATATCCTCTCTTCTCTATTGTTGTTTTTAACATGAAAAGTTCAGGAATGAAATGTAATGAAATCTAATGAAATTTTATGTAATGTGCTTTTATGAGGAATTTTTATTCTTCAAAATAAAGATTTACTGACTGATTGACTGATTGCTATATTTTCCATTACTCATGACATTTGAGATGTTATCAGTGTTGTCATAAATTATGTCATAGAACATGTCATGAGTAATGTTATATGTGAGGTCATAAGCAGTGCATGGTGGGGCACAAATTATAGTTAGCAACTAGTGAATATTTGTGTTTTTCTAGTTCAAAACGCTAATGTTGTCACTGTCAAATTCAACTAACCATTATGGTACTTTAACCTTTGTTTTTTTCACTGTAATTCTAAGGTTTTTTAAAAACAATACAGAATTTTTTTATCGCACCTAACTGTTACTTTAACCTTCAGCTTTTATCCGTGAATTGCTAGTTTTTTTTAACGTAAAGCAATACTTTATTACCATACGTAAAGCCTATCCCCTGCCGAGCATGCCCTTTAGCCATGCGCAGCGGGGCGTTGGCCACATGACCTTATGCTTTTTAAGTGGAGGGGGACCAGTTGGTCCCCCATTCTGAGTCTAATTAAGCCAATTAGACCATGGGGAGCCTTATTAGGCCCTGGGGACCCCAACCCAAGTGCTATTATATTATAATTAAATGGTAGGGGAATCTGTGGCCCCCTTCACGAGCCCCTAGTTGGCCTATTGACCCCATCCCCTGAAATGTTCCAGGGTGGATTCAAGAGAAAATATGTACTGAGCTTGCCATGGTGGAAGGGGTCCCTAGGGCTAATAATGGCTAAGGATGGGGGTCATACGGCCCGTGCCCCTTTTTGCCAAATTTCAGCCCTGGGGTGGGCTCCTGGGGGCATTTAAATGGCTCTGGGAGGGGGGCGGCTTGGCTCCTCCCCTTTAGTAAGGAAATTGACTTCTGAGGGTATGGGATCCCTGGGGCTTCTGGAGGCTTGGGGAGGGGTGCCACAGGGCAATAGTCCTTTTAACTCAATGCCCACATTATGTGTCAGTGAATGTTTTTCTCCAATAAATGGACTTTGCGCCTCAGCTCTTAGATTTGACAAGACAATAAATCAGAGACCATTGATCAGATATCAGCAAACAAGTCAAGTCAAGTCAAGTCATAAAATTTATATAGCGCACTACATACCCAGAGGGTTTCAAGGCGCTTAGGAAGGGGAGGAGGATTATTTGTCAAATATCCACGTTTTAAGCTGCTTTCTGAACGCTAGGTGATTCTGGGTGAGGCGAAGGTAAGCGGGGAGTGAGTTCCATGTTTTGGCAGCCAGGTAAGAGAAGGATCTGCCTCCCATGGTGGTCTTGTTGATGCGAGGTACAGTGGCGAAGGCTTGGCTGGAAGAGCGAAGTTGGCGGGAGGGGGTGTAGAAGGACAGTCGGGAGTTGAGGCAATCTGGTCCGATGTCGTAGAGTGATTTGTGTGCGTGGGTGAGCAGTCGGAAGGTAATCCTCTTATTGACGGGTAGCCAGTGGAGATCTTTAAGGTGACCAGAGATGTGTTCGTTGCGTGGGATGTCTAATATGAGCCTGGCCGAGGCGTTTTGGATTCGTTGTAGTTTCTTCTGGAGTTTAGCGGTGGTACCTGCGTAGAGGGTGTTTCCGTAGTCCAGTCGGCTCGTGACCAGAGCATGGGTGACTGTTTTCCTTGTTTCGGTGGGGATCCAGCGAAATGTTTTTCTGAGCATGCGAAGAATGTTAAAGCAGGAAGAGGATACGGCGCTGACTTGTCTGTTCATAGAGAGTGAAGAATCCAGGATGACGCCAAGGTTCCGTGCGTGGTCTGTCGGGATGGGTGCATTTCCGAGGGCTTCCGGCCACCAGGAGTTGTCCCATGCAGAGGGGGATTTACCTAAGATGAGGACTTCTGTTTTGTCTGAGTTCAGTTTCAGTCGGCTTTGTTTCATCCATTCGGCGACTTCTTTCATTCCTTCGTGAAGGTTAGTTTTGGCGGTCATATTCACTCATACCCAAGACGCTTGATAGTTTATCTACAACACATTGGACCAAGGGATGGATTTACTATGCTTTTGTGTCATTTATGTGTGGCACAACTTAGCACAAAGGTCAAAGCACTATTTACTATGTATTGCAATATAGAAATTGTCTGACTTGTTTTCCCTTGTGTTTTGCAAAACCTATGGCGTGCCATACACATTTTTGTAATGTATTCAAGGAGGGCGTGATAGGGTGGTAGGGCGAAACCATTGCAAAACCAACCATGCAAAGTCACATATTATTTGCTGAGTCACAAAATCTAGGGCAATTGTCAATTTTCTCTGAAAAATAAAGCATGGTCAGAGTAGATAATTAGTGGTAACATCACCATTGTATATACTCAAAAGAGAAGCATGAGATCATGCTGCACTCATAACACAACCTCCATGGTGATAGCTATTCTATGACACAGTGCTACATCAACTTGCCAGAAAAATAAGATTAAAAAGAAAGGAGAAGACTTTCATGCAGAGGGTCACACACATTGACCAAAGGAATGAAGATAACATCAAATTATAAAAACCTAAGAGAGACATTAAATTAGATCCACTTTGGAGTCCAACATTAATGGCTAACATAGCACTTCATCTCATAAGATGGACCTGGTGGCACAGCATACACTTGGCTCAGGTTTATTTTAGAGTTAATGTGCAAAGGTGCTGAAATTTCACAGGAGACTCTCTCTTCAATTGTACCATTTTGCACTGGATGCCATTCACAAAATTGCACCTCAACAACTCTGACTCCAAATCCCTAGACCTGAACAGGTGAAGCAGTGGTTCTACCAAATATCCCAATTTCCATATTTTCTTGATGCAAATGAATGTACACATGTCAATGTAGCTAAAAACGCAGATCCTTTCTATATGATATTCCACATACTGATTCACAAACATCGTCACAAAGTTTCCTGAGAGTGCACATGGCTCATAAACTTTCCAGCTCTTCACCATTAATTATCTGTTTGAGAGGAGCCTTTTTGAACATGGTCTTTTACTTGGAAGGTTTTTTTGCATGTCAATTACTTTTTATGTAAACAATTCCAATGTTGTATACAATATTATTAGGCAAACCATCAAATTGAATATTTTTTTTTACTAGACATACATCTATGAGAAACCCATTGTTTTACAGGTAATATGTTTACTTTATCTTACAGTGAAGTTTAAACTATGACTATGTAGGTAATCAGGGCTAGGGCTTTCGTCTATGGGCAATGACTCCCATGAAATTCAAAGATTTTGACAGTAATAGAATTAAATTCATCACAAATGAGAGCCCTCAGAATTTGGAAGTCTAGATTTAGATGTCTTGATTCATTTAATAGAAGTCAACTATATACTCCACAAGTGGTATCCAAAATAATAGTTGTTTGTGCAGTACTAACATATTTGCTAGAGGGTTGCTACACTTTCAAGAAGAACTTGAAAGTGCGCCGGAAGTAGATAATGTATGAAGTATAACTAGTTTTGACTCTGACATGCTGGAGAAGAAGACATTTTGGAGAAAAAGTTCTGAGAAGGTAATGTTCAGTGGGACAAGGCTAAAGTTGGTGTCTGAGGAGGAGCTGTCATTTAGGGGAGCCGCTGGACAAAGTCACAGTGAAGATTTCAACTTTTGGACTTAGTCACTTTTTGTCACCTTTCGCATCTGTATTGAACTCTGTGTCCTGAGGAATCCTTTGATTGCCTACATTTCCCATATGACCAGAGAACTACTTCTGGTTCGCCTCTCAATGGTTTGGTGGAAGAGCGATCAGCAGGAATCTTGAAAAGGATTTCCTGGGGGAAGTTCATGGCAGATTTTTCTGTCATTCTGCGAATACCTCGGAGTTGTTTTGATGCTCAACTCTGAGGTATGCTAAGACTGACACTTTTTTTAAGTCGAACCTTGTCAGCAGGACAAAGCTGGAGGCTGTTGCCGATGAAAGTTTCAGGAGGCTGGATACCCCTTTGGCGAAGGACCGCTGATCAGGATTTGCTACTGCAGAGAAGAACGTACCAGTAGCTGCGCAAAGCCAGCCAAACAAGTGATGCACCTTGGATTAATAGATAAGCAGGTTGGTCCCGGCCTTCCCTCAGTTCTCAGAGCAGTTTTTGGACTGTGGCTATCAAAGTATCTATAGGAACACCACAAAGGGTCCAGGACCAGTGTAGCACCACGTGTGGGGCTAGGCCTCCCTGAGGCCGGGTCCTGGTGTGGGTTCAAGATGAAAGGAGCCTGTTATGTCTGTGTGGATCTGCAGGGGAGGCTAGCAAACTAACCCTTGGAGACATTCTCGTAGTCCTGGGTTCAGGTGAAGAAACAGAACTCAAGCAGCAAGGCAGGCCTCTAATGATTCATGGGAGGCTCCAGGCAGCAACACAGTCCTTCTAGGTGCAGCAAATAAGCCTTGTGGAGTACACAGCAGTCCTCTGGGAGTCCTTACGCAGGTCCAGAAAATGAACTGAAAAGTGGGGTTGAAGGCCATGTTTTTACCTGGTGCCTTCTTTGAAGTAAGATAAGTTTCTAGAGGTTTCTCATTGAAATGCTTGGAATTTTCTGATTCCCCTGCCTTGGCTCCAGTGTGGCTGCAGGGGCAATTCAGTGGTCACAAGCCCTTTATGTGAAGGCAGAGTCCAGCCTATTTAGTTTCAAGTGGGGCTGTGCCAAACTCTGCCCCCCCCCTCCTGCAAGCAGATGGCCCATTCAGGCACATTCAATCCCTCTGTTGTGTGATTGTCTGGGAGGAATTCACAAAGTCTAATAGCCAACTACTCACAGTCATTTGACAAGGGACAGGCTGCAGGCACCAAGTGGCAAAGGGCAGGAAAATGCCAAATTTCTAAAACTGGCATTCTCCAAGTTGTCTTAACATCCTTGGAAAGACCAATATTGTGTGTCTACAGAAGACCTGGCTGTGTGACGAAACCCCTGTTATTGAAGGCTTTGCATATAATATAAAGCCTGCAAGGAAGAATCAAATAGGTAGGGCATCAGGTGGCCAGATGACGTTGGTCTCCACAAGGATATTGAGAGATATATTTCTCCTTGATCTAATGTGTAATTGGGCACTGGGTAGCAGAGTGCTGATTCTAAATAATAAAGTAGGAAGTGGAGGTTTATGTATTATTAATGTGTACATACAGAAAGGGGGAAAAATGAGTATAAAGTGGGACTGGAGCGTCTAAAAAAGGACTTAGAGAACCTATATGAAACCTACCCTAGAGATGTGCTCCTAATTTTAGAGGATTTTAATCATAAACTAAACCCCTTAAAAACCGATGCCTGGAACAGTGACTTGCTAAAAGCATATAATATAGAGTCTGCAATGTTCACCAGCAATGAGCTCTCAAATCAAGATGTGGAGCTTGGACGGCTGCTGGGGGCTATGGGCTTGGTTTGTGCTAATGGTAGGAAAGAAACGGATCGACCTGCAAAGCGTACCTTTAAAATAGGACAGCAAATGTGCCCTATAGACTATGCCTTTATTCAGGCATGGTGTTTCCACCTAATTCAACATTTTGAAATACTCCAGGTAGAAGGCGGTTATCATTTCCCACTATTGACGGAAATGTATGTAAATAGGGTACCTCTGAGGCAGAAAGTGTTACATGTAGATGTTGAATATCCAAAGAGACTTACTACCCGGATAAGTGAAGAACATCTAAAGAAACTGAGGGATCTACAGTTAGTAGTTGACCTAGAAATTCCATCATCAGGGGAGGTTATGTCCTGGTATGAGGATATAATAAGACAACTGGTAGAATGCCTCAGGATAAAAATAAAACAGGGAAAGCACAGTGTAGTAAGTAAAGCAACACTACAACTAAGTAACAAACAAACGATGGTTTGATGAAGATTGCCGTAAAGCAAAGGCGTCCATTAGGCAATATGAAAGAAGCCTTAGACGTAGCTACAATGAAACAGCAGTATTAGCACTCAAAAAAATAAGGATAAAATATAAGGCAACTATTAAAGAAAAAAAAAGATCCTTTAAAGAAAAATACTGGATGAATTTGCTTGAGGCAATTGAAGAAAAAAACGTCAAAGGCTTCTGGAAAATGATACAGGAGTGTACGGGGAAAGTGGCAGGGACCATGCAATGTTGTGTCCCAGAGGATAAGTGGGCAAACTATTTAAAGGAAATTTATGATAAATGGCCAAGGGGGGGGGGGGAAATATTACTGCCTAGATGGCCAGCACTTAGGGAAGAAGTAATGGGGCAGTTCTCCCAAAGCCACATTAAAACTATAATAGCTAACCTAAATCTGACGCGTGCTGCTGGCCCGTATAATCTACCTGCCATTATAATAAAAACTAATATAGATTGTTAGGCGGACCTGTTCTCAAAGATTTTGAGAATACTAAACACTGGAATTTTACCAGACAACTGGAAAGGGGCTATCATTAAACTGATTCATAAAAAAGGCGATGTAAATTCCCCTAAAAATGATCGCCTAATAAACCTCTTGGACATTGGGGAAAAGGTTTTCTCTAAAGTAATTCTAGGTCTCCTAAAAAATGGGCTGAAGATAATTGTATAGTACCACAAGAACAGGGGGGTTTTAAAGAAGGGCATTCAACGGTTGACCATTGTTTTGCCCTCTGGGCGATAGCCCGGAAGTCGATAGAGCAGAGGGGTAATCTATTCTGCTGCTTTGTAGACTTCCGAGCGGCATTTGACCTTGTAGACAGGGAGCAGCTGTGGTCAACCTTGATAGGCTATAAAATACACGATGACCTGTTAGTCCTTATACAGGCCTGGCATACCAATAACTGGGCCCAAGTAATCTTGGAAGAGGAGGGTGGATTGTCTGGGAGGATCCAGATTGGTAATGACCTGAGACAGGGGTGTGTACTAGCCCCGTTGCTTTTTTCCCAGTTCATAGCGGACCTACCCCATCATTTAAGAGAGGTCCGAGGGGCTAGTCCAAAGATAGGAGGTAACCATATTTCTTGTCTGCTATATGCAGATGATTTGGTGATTTTGGACCAGACAGAGATAGGTCTGCAGAGGAAATTAAACTTGTTCTATAAATACTGCTTAAATAAAAAATTAGTAGTGAACATGGAGAAGACCAAAATACTATTCTTCGGCAGAAGTAAGACCCGGTTTTCTTGGTGCCTAGGTACGGAATTACTCGAGAAGGTAACAGAATACAGATACCTGGGAATATGGTTCACGAGTAATCTGAATTGGACCACCCATCTGGAAGCACTAAAAATGAGGGCGACGTCTTCCACAAAGGGCTTAAAAAGATTTAATAGTTTTTATGGAGAAATGTCAGATGGGCCTGTTATAAAGGCCTATCTAGCTAAGGTCCCCGCGCAATTTCTATATGGGGCAGAGGTCTTTTTTTTAAGCGGGAAAAAATGTTGGGATAAAGACGAGGGTTTGATCCTGAAAAGTTTGTTCTCACTGCCAAAGTCATCAATGGTACAAGCAGTAAGATTAGAGGTGGGAGTTACTTCATGGGCAATAACTACAAGGATAGCCCTAATACGTTTCTGGCAGCGTCTAGGGACCGGGGAGACACCCAAAAAAATCTCACAGTGGTGTAGAGAAGAAATTGCCTCCAGTGAGTTACCTTGGGCGAAAGAAACAAGGGCAGCATTAGGAGAAGCATATGGAATGCTGGGATTAGAATTATGTACGCAGCTAGGACACGCCATAATAGGCAAAAAAGAACTACGGGCTTTGGGGTCCGACGTGTCCCGTACAAGCGATAGAGAGTATCTCCTCTAGAAAGTTTTGGTGTCCCATATGACCCATATATGGGCTTCACAAGACCAGCCATATCCCTATTTAGATAAGTTGCTGAATCACCGTCTCAGACGAGAGGTACTAAAAGTGAGAATGGGAATAAACCCTTGCTACGTAAACAATAGGACTAAAAACCTCATGATAAATAAGGATGGTAACTGCACTTGTATGCTAGGTACCCCCTGCGATATTATACACATTTTATTAGACTGTATGATGGTTCTTGATATACGTAAGGAGATTTTATGCCCGATATTTAAAAAATACAGGATTATGAATAGGAAGCAAGCAGCCAACCTCTTAGTGGAAATGACAAATTTGGATATAGCCTGTGCCTTGGGGAAATACATGTATAGAGTGAGGGCGTTTCTCCAGTGTAAAGAGTCATAGGTGCAAGTAATCCCCCGAATATAAAATTTGATTGTAATTTAATAGTAATGTACACATGGTTGGAAGGTCTTCGTTATATATATAACTTAGGAGGATATTGATTTTTAACAGAAGTAGCCGTGTCATCATCTGGGAAATGATCTCGTGCTGCATTTTTATAACTGTGTAATATTATGTGTTTTTATAAAGTTTTATAAAATGTAAAGTACACACTTTTATGGTTGTAACAAACCAAATAAAGTTTTCTATGACTAACAAAAATTGTCTTAAAATCTAACTTTACCATGAAAAAGGATTTTTAATTACAATTTCATGGATAGCAAACATGAAATGCTCATCTGTTCCTAATACAAAGTTAGCACCTTGTAAATGTAATGAGCCAACCAAATGTTATCCTACGGGACAGGTAGGCCTCACAGAAGTAAAAATGAATTTAGGTGTCTTTCAGAACCAGGACATGTAAAACTTTAAATTACATGTCCAACCTTTTAACTACAATGCATACTGCCCTATGGGCTACCTAGATCCTACCTTTGCAGTCACTTATATATAATAAAAGGAGAATTTACGACTTGTAAAGTGGTTTATTTTGCTAAGTTGAATTGGCAGTTTAAAACTGTATTAAGGATGCAAAGGCAGGCCTGGAATTTGTTGAAAACTGCATTCCAGCTGCAATGGCAGGCCTGGAATGTGTTTTAAAGGGTTACTTAAGTGGGAGGCACAATAAGTGTTGCAAGCCTACTAAAAGCATTTAAATTACGGGCCCTGGGTATACAGTATACCACTCTACAATGGACTTATAAATAAGTTAATAATGCCAGTCATGTTTCAGCCAATTTTATCATGTTTTGAGATATAGCACAATCATTTTAGACCTGGTTAGCAGTGGTATCATGCAGAGTCGGCAGAAACAAATTTCAGCAAAAAGTGGAGGGGTAAAAGCAAACAGTTTGGGGGTGACCCTACAGAGATGGCCAAGTCCAAGAGTTCCACTGAAAAAGTTACCTTCTAAAGTCCAAGTTGAAGTGTTTCATTCACAATGGAGGAGCAGGAAGTGTGTCACAGATGGTCTTAGCTGTAACACGGAGAGCAGGCGGGGCATCACAGACGGTCATCACTACAGTGTGAACATCCTTGCGGGCATTGCAGACTGTCGTTGCTGGAGATTCACATTGGTGGTCAACATGGGCTTTCGATGTTATAGTACGAAGTGCAGAACTTGCAATGTTGTTGTCACTAGAGGTCTCCGTAGCACAAAAGCTTAGCATTGCCAGTCGGCATGGATGGAAAAATCTTGCCAGGAATTGGCCCATTCTTGGTCATGAAGAGTGGGAAACCTCAGGATTTCTCCTTTTCTTTTAGGAGAAGCCTAATTGATGTCACACCAAGGGTCCAGGACCAGAGGGGTACCACTTGAGGATAAGCGACTCATTCCAACAGAAGCCAGCAGGGATTGGCATGTCCAGTGGAAAGTCAAAGGTGCAGCAAGTCAACTGGGAAGTTCTAGAGGAATCTCTGGAGCTTGTTTTTTCCCTGTGGCTCAGAATAGGTCAGTCAGCTGACCATTGGAGTCACTTCAGCCTAGGTTGAAGGGTCAAAGTCCTGTCTTCCTACTCAGGTCGAACGGCAGGCCTCAAGCAGGAAGGTAGCAGGGCAGATCTTTTTCTGTAGAATTCACAGGTCCAGGATTGTCCTGACTTGTATTTCTGAGGATTCCCTTATTTAACCTGGTGCCCAAGTGGGAGAAGTTTCTGTAGTTTCTCCCTACAGAGGTGCCTGGAAGTTTCTGCCTCCCTGCCCTCATCTCAGGCGGTCTGGGGGTACAATAGGCTAGTGTGAAGTCCATTGTTTTGTGCTAAGGCAACCCCATTTAAGTGCAAGTGTGGTCTGTGACAGTTCCCCCCACTCATCCTGCAAGGCTAGGCTCATGCGGCCAGCACCTAGTCCTCCTTTGTGATACTGTCTGGGAGGAATACACAAAGGCCAACTGCTAACTACAACTAGTCATTTAACCCAGGAACAGGCTGCAGGGACCGAATGGTTAGGACAAGAAAATGTCAGCTTTCTAAAAGTTATAACAAAAAGGGGTAAGGCTCTTTAAGTCAGTAAGGATGAGCCACCCTAAACTTGCACAAACATAACATGCTGGAACTGTCTAATCCTTTCCACAACCTCAATTTTTTCATGACCACTATCTATACTACTATAATAAAGAACTTTCAGG
Organism: Lissotriton vulgaris; assembly: GCF_964263255.1. Lineage (NCBI taxonomy): Eukaryota > Metazoa > Chordata > Amphibia > Caudata > Salamandridae > Lissotriton > Lissotriton vulgaris. Next base: position 1,850,081,426 of record NC_141685.1, read on the forward strand.
CTTTGAGGCGGGCAAACTCTGGAACCTCAGCACCAATCTACACACCCGATACACCGTTGAAATCGTCAGGGTGTGTAGATGGTTATAGGCTATATAAATTTAAACAATAAATGTTATTTAAAATGTTATTTAAAAAAAAAAGTAGTCCCTCCAAAGTATCGCTGGCCGCGACGTGCGTCCTGACATCAGGAGGAGCGGCGTACAGCCAGGGGAGGAGCAGTGACGATCAGCGCGGGGAGCAGCGGACATGAGCGGCGATCGGAGGGCAGGCAGTGAGGAGCGGCGGCGGGGAGGAGCGCTAGGGTGAAAGCGGAGGCAGAGAGGAGCGGTGAGCGAGCCACAGGAAAAAGAAACGTGTGCAGGTAAGTGGAGTGGGTAGCAAACAGCCCATTATAGGAGGAAAAAGCGGCGGCGGGGACGTGGGCAGTGAGGAGCGTGCAGGTTAAGAAACGTGTGCAGGGCGCAAGCGGCCGCGTAAAAAGAAACGTGGAGCAGGTAGCAAACAGCCCATTACAGGAGGAAAAAGCGGCAGCGGGGACGTTGGCAGTGAGGAGCGTGCAGGTTAAGAAACGTGTGCAGGGCGCCACGGAAGCGGAAAAAGAAACGTGGAGTGGGTAGCAAACAGACCATTACAGGAGGAAAAAGCGGCGGCGGGGACGTGGGCAGTGAGGAGCGTGCATGTTAAGAAACGTGTGCAGGGCGCCAGTGGCCACGGAAAAAGAAACGTGGAGCGGTTAGCAAACAGCCCATTACAGGAGGGAAAAGTCACAGAAACGTCTGCAGGTGACAAAAAGTGACGTGGGCAGTGAGGAGCGTGCAGGTTAACAAATGTGTGCAGGTTACAAAAGCCTCCAAAAGTAAACATAAAGCCATAATACTGCACTACGTCAGGGCGGGCGGGGGCCCTAAGCCATGATTGCTACCGGACAAGGTCGGGACGGGCAGCTAGTACTCAATAAAAGTGATCACCATTTATTTTCAAAAATCATATAAATACATTTGTTTTTAGTCACACGCAGAAGTCCAATACAAAACATTTCATGAATTTCTCCTCTCCCACCTACATCAATTAATACACACCAGTGGATACAAAAAACATATTACAAACATACATCTTTATAACAATACCCAAACAAACAAAGTAAACAACAATAAATCAGTTCAGATTTTTTAATACCCAAAACAAGAGATGCAAATGTATATAATATACATATGACACTACAATCTGTTCGTTAGCTCTTATCTTTGGACAGTGCATCTCAACCAAAGCGGGGGGCTACTGTAACCAGGAAAGCTTTAGCCATCACTTTACATTTGTTTGTGCTCTGCTTCTCAGTGGCACTTCTTTTTGCTTGTTGGGAGCACAGATGTTTGTCAATGCGTTTTGAGCCTGTTCGATTATTTCAGGGTTCTCCTCAGGACCCAGAACTGTTATCCCTCTAGAACCCACAATCCATAAAAAGGTACACATTACTATCTTCATAGTGATATAGAGGGTCTAAAATACCTCAGCATTGTCACTAAATGCACGATGCAGTGCATTTAGGGAATCACAACTTTTCGATTCCCTAACTATTCACAATTAAGGAAATCGCAAAAAATTGCGATTACCTTAATTGCAAATTGCAAAAAAGGTACATGAATCTGAAATGGCGACTTTGCGATCGCAAACGGCTGAATTTTGTGATTCACACTGTTTGCGATCACAAAATGGTTGATGCATGTGCCCCATAGTCCTTAGATCCTTAAGCAAATGAGCAGACGTGCTGTGTGGTGCCAGTCCTGGTGCTGTAGCAGTCCTAGGAGAAGAAGTTGACGTTCTGGCAGGTGGTGGATGGGATAGGACAACTAATAGTTTTAAGTAAAAGTATTTGCACATATTAGTGTACCTGTACACATGAGATTGCTAGATTTGAGTACAATTAAAATGCATGGCAAAACACATATTGGTTTTGGATAAAAAAGCAAATGATAACATTCCTCTATAGTGTGTAAGTCAGCTTGCTAATTTACAGACATACCAGTCTGTACATGTGATGTACGTTGTAAGACTTGCCCTGTGTGCTGCTGTTAGAAATGGGATCTCTCATTGGCTGAGGCTTGCGCCAAAGCAAGCCTCAGCCACCACTCTAGTCAGGGCAAGGGAGTTGCATGCCAAGAATAACCCCTGCTCACCCCCTTTTTAAAAAAAAATTTTTTTATTGAGAGTACATAAAAACAAGATTACCATTACAGAATACATTTGTTAAAAGCTTTGGTGCAATACATGGCATATAGTTATACATAAATAATCAATAATCGAATATCCATGACATAGTTATAAAGTGCAAGAAATACTTATAAAGTGCCAAAGTGCTTAAGAGAAGTGCATATAGACAGACAAAAGATTTACAATTCAAAAACACTCCAAAACTTTTCATATTTTTTGAGCTCCCCTGATCTTAGCGCATATTTTCTTTCCCTACCCTGTGTTTGTATTAATTTAGCCTTCCATGCCTGAAAGGTCGGTACTTGATTGGTTTTCCAGCACTGCAATATGAGTGATTTAACTATAAGAGAAGCTATGAAGAGGAATTTGTCATGTTTGGTGTTGGTCGCTGAGCAACCCAGAACTGGAACTAGATCATCAAAATTTATAGAAGTTTTAAGCTCGGAGGAAAGATATTTTTCAATTTCCCTCCATAGCGGTTGGATTTTAGAACATTCCCAGACAATATGCTGCCAGGTCCCTTTTTCCTCACATCGGAAGCATTTATCGGGAACTAATGGAAAAATATTGTGCAGATAGGAGGGAGTTCTGTAAATCAACCATTTGTTATAAAATTGCATGCGCTTAAAATTAGCGCCGCGAAAGATTGTTTTATTAAATTTGTTTATTTTATCCCAAATTTGTTGGTTGATTTCAATATCCTCCCTTTTTTTCCACCTCTCAAAAATCCTACTCGAGGATTCCTGTTTCTTGTCCTCTTTTAGAATTTTTATCCAGCTACTCATCTTTTTTTGAGATTTATTATTCAGTGCTGTAGAGATATTTTCCTTAAAAAAGAGATTTCCTATATCCAGCTCTCTGAGTATTGGAATCAACATAAGAAAGGACCATTTCAGAACGGAATGGGAATGGCTTACCTGGCTAGCAATTTGATCCCATGTCTTCCATCTATCACTGGCCAGGAAGTCATCTAATTTTTCAAAACCGTTTTCTTTCCATAGCTTTATTGTTCTTCTATACATACATCCCTCTTCACCTAGGTTAAAGTTATTTAATTCAGTTGTGTTACTTATCCTGGGAATGGAATGAGATTTCAGGAACTGGGTTTTCTGTTTAAAAATCCATTGGAGGGACATATAGCGGATTTTTTTGGGATCTTTAGTAACTCTAATTGGATCAGTAATCTTTACCTCTGGTAGCATCTTCTTCATAAAAAAATTGTCTGTCTCATTTGTGTCTAAAAAGAATCACCTAAAACTATGGTGTGCAAAAGACGCGAAATAGTATTCCCTTATGTGATTCACACTGTTTGCGATCACAAAATGGTTTGATGCATGTGCCCATAGTCCTTAGATCCTTAGGCAAATGAACAGACGTGCTGTGTGGTGCCAGTCCTGGTGCTGTAGCAGTCCTAGGAGAAGAAGTTGACGTTCTGGCAGGTGGTGGATGGGATAGGACAACTAATAGTTTTAAGTAAAAGTATTTGCACATCTTAGTGTACCTAGATTTGAGTACAATTAAAATGCATGGCAAAACACATATTGACATTTTGGTTTTGGATAAAAAAGCAAATGATAACATTCCTCTATAGTGTGTAAGTTAGCTTGCTAATATACAGACATACCTGTCTGTACATGTGATGTACGTTGTAAGACTTGCCCTGTGTGCTGCTGTTAGAAATGGGATCGCTCGTTGGCTGAGGCTTGCGCCAAAGCAAGCCTCAGCCACCATTCTAGTCAGGGCAAGGGAGTTACTTGCCAAGAATAACCCCAGCTCACCTCCTTGGCAACGTGACACGAGCAGTAAGGCTTATCCCGGAGGCAATGTGTAAAGCATTTGAGCACGCACACACCAGCAACAACATCCCAGGCCCCCCACAAAAGGAACTCCACACAAGGTTATATCAAAAATAGCCTTTGTATTCTCAAAACACATCAGATAGAAATGGGCGAAATTTGCGAATTCGCGTTCCGTGAATTCGTGCGAAATTGAACTCGCAATCCGCATAATCCGCGAAGTCATGCAAATTAGCGTTTTTTGGGGGTTTTTGCATGTTCGCAGGGCTTTTCGCATGTTCGCGGGCCGTTTACAGCGCATCGACCCCGAAGTTACCCATGCGGTCTTACATGGGCGCAGCCATCTTGGTATCGTTGCGTATTTCCGGTTCCGGGGTCTAGCTGCATACTCGCGTTGTGCGCGTGGCGCCCTTACGGGTTCGCGAGCGTTTTTGCGTGCTCGTGGGGGAAATATTGCGCAAACTCACCCACGCGTTCCTCTATGGGCGCAGCCATCTTGTTTTTCATTCATTGCTATGGTTTTGGGCATACTATCCTTTCAATCTATCTCTAATCTTTGCAATCCTTTGTTTTTCTGAACTTTTTTTTGCTCTTTTTTATTTGCCTATTATCTATTACTCTATTTTCCTACATCTATGTTTTATTTTTTTGTCAACTTTTTGTTACTTTTTTTGTTTAGTTCTCTCTCTTATTTTATTTAATTTTCACACCTATTCTTTACTTCTTGTGCCCAGGACCATGGCAAAGGGAGATCACAAGGGCAAGGGGAAGGGCCCAGCACCCCGTAGCCGGCTCACTTGCGGGTGTTTGAGGGGGGAGGAAGTCCAGGCCAGGAAGATCTTCTCTGCGGTGGAGGTGTCCCCCTTGATGTTTTATGTTCAGCGACACCTCGCTAAGATCATGGCAGCAGGAGGGAGGATTGTTTCCAGTTATGGCCTCCGGGAGCGTCGCCAGCTGTGGGAGAAGGTGTGCCGGGCCATGCATAGGGAGTCTGGGGTCCCGCACACCTACCAGCAAGCAACGCACAGGTGGTCGGACATTCTTGACCGGGAGCAGAACATGCTCCTCCTTCTAGGATTGGAGATCCCTGGCCTTGGTGAGTAGCTATTTAATAACTACTTTGTTTTCTTCTGCTCTGTGTTATATTGCTAATCTATTCTTTTCCTGAAGAGTACGAATGCTGCTGATTCGATTACATTGCAGGTAAATTAATGTTTAAATAGCTTCTGTCATTGCAGGTGCTCGCCTGGTATTGGCGTTGCTACTATGCTTACTTGTTTGCAATTTTTTGCTCATTTCAGAGCATAACTGCGTAATGCTAGAGACAGTAGACTCAAGTCTAGTCCTTCTTTTTACTCCTGCTGATGCCACTTTGAAGAGATAGTGGTGGATTGATACGTTGAGTATATTATTTATTACTTGTTATAGGACATTTGTTAGTGGCCTGCAATCATGATGACTGACTGTGTCTCTCACGTGACGTCTCGAGCTGCTGAGTGATGGCAGTCGTAGTAGAACCTTTTTGTTTTTGGTGTAGTTAGTGAATTACATAACTTTCCTATTAGACGGTCAGCGAATCCTGCAATACTGTACTACTATCCTCCTAGTTGACCAGATCAGATAGGTCAATACATGTAGTGCAATTGTTGGTAATTTGTTTCCCCAAGATCATTTTAGGTTGTGTTCAAAGAAATCAAATATTTCAAAAAAACAATCATCCATGTTGTGTTTCTTTATTTCATGATCATCAGCACCTCCCAGGGGCAAGGCGACTAGCACCATTGAGACTCCAGTGGAAGAAGGTGGACAGTCACAGGATCGGTCTCTTGCAGGCTCTTCTGCTGGCCCCAGTAAGTTGTTCTATTGTTATATTAATACTTATATTTCCCTAACTTTTACAGCTCCTATTCATTACAAACTGTTTCCTAATTCTATGTTTTACAAAATAGTCTTTGATCTTCTACTAATCTAGACTACTTTCTACATTCTTATCCTCTACCATCACTCTCTGTGCTACTACTATTTACTATTATGAGTCAGTCTGTGTAGGTAGCTAAGCTTGCCCAGTCGGCAAATGGTGTTAAACAAAACTCTGATCCAGCAATAGCTCTAGGCACTGAGTGCAGTCCTCTGGGTTGCCCTTGCTGTCTATTCCAGTCTTCTTAATGTAAGTGCTTTGACAATTTCCAACAACAAAATGTTATTGTTTACACCAAGTAAAAGGTATTAGTTGCCTTTTTGATTTGAGAGGAGCACATACCATTCCGCTAGTGTTTCAGGGACTATTCTGCACATAAAGAAGTATGGACAAGAGAAATAGGACATTGTTGATGATTGGTGCAGTTCGACTTTTGACATACCTCAGTCCGAACATAAGTTGAACCCCCAATCCCCTGACTGACTATCTAGTGTGTCTGACCAATGATTTTACGACCCAGAAGAACAGAAGAAGTCTGCCGCTGAATCCCGGCCTATCTGAGTCACTGAAACATGACTCCCAAGTGCAGTAGTTCAAACCCTTCCACTCACTCTCTCATGAACAAAAACAACACAGTGTTTGTTAGTTTTAAAGTTTTATTTTCAATTAAGAAAGGAAGCCTCCAGCCAAACGGAGCTGTGGCCCGACAGCCTCCCGCCGCCGCCGCACAGCAGCAACACAATCAGCTGCCCCCCCAGAACCTGGATGGCACGTCAGCGCCGGCTCCATAAAAGAGTGGACCACCTGGAGCGGTTGGTCGAAAAACATCAGCACCAGCTCCGGGACCTCCGCAAAGAGCTGCGGGACGTGCAGCACCAGCTGTCCACACTACGCCACCGGAGGAAGTGACTGTCCCTTGCCCCTTTTTTAAAGATTGTTGGGGGGAGGGGGGGAATTTGGTGTTTGGGGAAGGGGACTTTTGGACTTTTGGACATTGGTTTGGTTAGGGAGGGGAGTGAGTTGGAATAATTTATTTTATTTTTTGACAACAACATCAATAATATATATTTCTTAATAATTACTTTTCATACCAAAACACTGTATACGCGTTCATATTATTTGGTGTGGGGGTTGGCGGTGGTTACTGGACGTTTGGTTTCTTCCAACTTACCAGCATGATTGAAACATCTAGTCCTGAAACGTACCAAAATGCAAGTAACCGACTTTGTGAATTCAGTAGCCCTACTAGTACTTTACTAGTAGTACTGGCAGTCTCTGCTCTCCATCCAGTCCTAGCCCAATATTCTACCTCTCCAAAATGCTTATCTTACCTGTGATTCGTGTTTGAGAATAGGGGTAGCCACAGGGCTGCCTGCATGGCAAATGGTGATTAAGGGTGGTTGTTGACTTGAATCCTCGATGGATGCAATATCATTGTTGTGCTGGTAGCAGTAGTGGTAAACATGGCAGTAGCAGCATATGGAAAAAAAAGGAAATGAAACATTGAGTGGCCTGAGCGTAGCATTAGAAACAGTACAATCGATAGTACGGTAGAGAAAAGTGCCATAAATAGTAGCCTAAGCAGTGCTAAATTAATGTAAATATAAGTAGTAGTTGCGTGGAGTTTGACTACTATAAGAAATAGTACTATAAAGGCAAAGGACACATCAACGTAATGTAAGCATTAAGCATTTGATTCTTCACGTCGTGTAGGAGGAGGATGTTGTTGATAATCATTCCACGATGGCGCACATGAACTTCTGATTGGAATGATTTTGGTTGCTTTGACCTTATCCTCCCCAGCAAGTGTGTGGAATTTATTGTTGTTGTTAATCACACCTCAATGAAATACCACACAGCCCGGGGGAAGAGGGTTGGGGTTTGCAAATTGGATGGGAATGGGGGTTTTAGGGAAAGTTTGGTAGAGAGGAAAAAAAAACACAGCATGGAAAAACAACAAATGAAGAGAAACACATCTTTGGATTTGAAGATATTGATACATCTTTTAAGGGACATAAAGGAAGTGCACTACTGCATGCATGAAGTTGTTTGCTAAATAGATGGTTAGGTTACTGAAAAGTAGTACTACTACTTACTGCAAATTACTAGTAACTACGAAGAAACAAGTTGACAGTACAGGGCTGCAGTAATTACGCAATTTCACTTGCCTGTCTGCCCTCAGAAAGAATAAACACTTATTAATATTAGAACATTAAATTAGTTTTAAAAATAGCAAAGACATATCAAATAGCTGGAGGGATGAATTTGAAGCAGAAATTAAACAAACGCACATTCAGACACTTGTAGAAGTAAGTTCAAGATCACAACAATATCATTTAAAAAATACGCAAATTTAAGAGGATACTTTAACTGTATGTTGTAGTTGTCCTGTTGAATTTGTGAAGTTGATGCATCCAGCCATTCCTCTTATTTGCGGTACTCCTTCATTCCATTGGATGCTCCGTCGATCAATCTTGGTGACCAGACACACTGTCCACTGCCTTCTTGATGCGGAATTGCGGATCGCTAATGGCAAGTCTGAGTACATCGTTTGTTCGATTGCACAGGGTAAAAGCCTGCCTGTAATTGTTGATGGAAAAACAGGAAGTGATAAAAACACCACGGAGAAAAAAATATATAAGGTACGCTGTGTAGTGCAAAAATAACACTTTCAGTTTCAGAGGTGACAGTATCACACCCAAAAATCTAGAACACCCCACGTTACCCTCCCAAAACGTGCAATACTGCTACCTCGCAGAGGCCTAATTTCAAATCGTGCCAAAACGCACTCAGAAAGTATGCCAAAAACCCCCTTTTTCCACCAGGGACTTTCTTCAAAGCACTTGCAACCAAAATTAGACATTCCCACGAGTGCTCCAAGACCCCAGAACCCAGTCGCAAAAATCTAGAACACCCCCAAACACATTCAATAATGCTACTCCTAACGAGCCCTAAGTTAAAAATAGTGCCAAACGCTTTCTGCAACTAGGCCAACCAAATCCCCCCTTTCCCAACATAGATTTTCTTCAAACCACTTGCAAACAAAATTAGACATTCCCACGAGTGCTCCAAGACCCTGGAACCCAGTCTCAAAAATGTAGAACACCCCCAAACACATGCAATACTGCTAATCCTAACAAGCCCTAAGTTAAAAATAGTGCCAAACGCTTTCTGCAACTAGGCCAAACCCCCCTTTCCCACTATAGATTTTCTTCAAACCACTTGCAACCAAAATTAGGCATGCCCAGCAGTGCTCCAAGATCCCCCAACCCCCCAAACACCAGGAACCTCCCCAAACAGCCCCCCGAAAACACCAAAGTGAGCGAAAAATGAAAACAAATCTCACCATGGATTTTCTCCAAACCACTTGATTCCGATATTAGACCTTCCCAGCATTGCACCCAGACCCCGAACCCACCCGCAAAAAAAGTAGAACACCCCCAAACAGGCAAAAAGCAAAAATGGAAAATGTGACACTTAGAAAATTTCAGGCCTACTTCCAAAATCAATCCAAGGGCGCTCTGCAGCTAGGCCCTAACTCCCCTTTCCCACCATGGATTTTCTTCAAACCACTTGCGACCAAAATTAGGCATGCCCAGCAGTGCTCCAAGATCCCCCAACCCCCCAAACACCAGGAACCTCCTCAAACAGCCCCCCGAAAACACCAAAGTGAGCGAAAAATGAAAACAAATCTCACCATGGATTTTCTCCAAACCACTTGATTCCGATATTAGACCTTCCCAGCATTGCACCCAGACCCCGAACCCACCCGCAAAAAAAGTAGAACACCCCCAAACAGGCAAAAAGCAAAAATGGGAAATGTGACACTTAGAAAATTTCAGGCCTACTTCCAAAATCAATCCAAGGGCGCTCTGCAGCAAGGCCCTAAATCCCCTTTCCCACCATGGATTTTCTTCAAACCACTTGCAACCAAAATTAGACATGCCCAGCCATGCTCCGAGGCCCCACAACCCCCTCCCAAACACCAGGATCCCCCCCAAACAGCCCCCCCAAAACACCAAAGTGAGCGAAAATTGAAAAGAAATTTCACCATGGATTTTCTCCAAACCACTTGATTCCGATATTAGACCTCCCTAGCATTGCCCCCAGACCCCTGAACCCACCCACAAAAAAGTAGAACACCCCCAAACCGGCAAAAAGCAAAAATGGAAAATGTGACACAGAACATTTCAGGCCTACTTCCAAAATCAATCCAAGCGCTCTCTGCAGCTAGGCCCTAACTCAACTTTCCCACCATGGATTTTCTTCAAACCACTTGCAACCAAAATTAGGCATGCCCAGCAGTGCTCCAAGACCCCCCAACTCCCCCAAACACCAGGAACCCCCAAACAACCCCCCGAAAACACCAAAGTGAGCGAAACTTAAAAAAAAACAATTCAGCATGGATTTTCTCCAAACCACTTGATTCCGATATTAGACGTTCCCAGCATTGCCCCCAGGCCCCTGAACCCACACGCAAAAAAGTAGAACACCCCCAAACAGGCAAAAAGCAAAAATGGTAAATGTGACACTTAGGAAATTTGAGGCCTACTTTCACATCAATCCAAGCGCGCTTTGCAGCTAGGCCCTAACTCCCCTTTTCCACCATGGATTTTCTTCAAACCACTTGCAAACAAAATTAGACCTTCCCACAAGTGCTCCCAGACCCCTTAACCCAGTCACAAAAATCTAGAAGACCCCCAAACAGACCCCCAAAAACATGATATGGAGGCTGTGATTGTTTCCTGTTTTTTTCACCCTTGCAGCGTATCTAATTGTATGCAGCAACTGTAACATACCCCCAATTTTACATGAAGTGCTGTCTGGACTCTGCCTGGCATAACAGCACTACACTGGCTTGACCACTCCACCACAACTAGACAAACATGTAGTTCTGCTGTAGTATTTGTTGTTGACTGGTTTACCTGTTTGCCTCTCATGAATTGGACATACTTCTTCCCTAAACCGACGATGATGAGCCATCCATCCCAGCGAGTGACTGTAAAGAAAAAATATATATTAGTTAACTTTGATCATCAACACTCATCATCAATCATCATGGTTTATTGGCAAACAGTGAGTCCAAGGACATTTAACATATTGGAAAATACAACGTAGTGAACCCTGCAGTTGAAGTACAATTTGAATTAAACAAGGTAAAAAAAAAGCATAGTAGGCTTGAGTGTGTAAAAGATTAAGTAATAACAGAAGAGATTCATTTCATGCACAACAAAAAAACAGCAATTGCTTCCATCAGAGCCAGACAGCCATTGCTGTCCACTGCATGTCATCTTCTCATTATTCATTCATTACCTGTTCCACTTTTTGTCCGCATCTTCTTCTGGAAGTGAAGTCCCACAGGGCAGCCTCAATTTCAGAAGTAACTGTCTCAGCCATCTTTAATGTGGACTCAGTAATTCCAGTCCCACTTGAGGGGACTCGTCTACAAAGATAAAGTTTTTTCTTCATTTTGCGGAATCCAGCCATCTGCTTTCATGGTTAGGGGGAGTCTGGAGGAGGATTGAGGAGCATGACTGAATTATTGTGAACTTGTGAACCTGAGGAATGCAGACTGTGGCACCTTCAAATCAATAAGGAAATAAGTGAAGACAGTTCTGCTGATGGGCTTATTGTTGTGATTAGGTGACTAAAGTGTTGTTGTGGTAAAAGTTGCAAAACAAAGAAAGACACACAGGAATAAAAGTGAATAACGACGAAAAAGAAAGTAAGTAATTTTCAGGGCTCGGTGTCGGGGAAGTAGAACTCGTCCGGGAGTAGGTCAGATAACAGAGAAGATCTTCCGTCATCTAAGTCGGTGTCCTCTTCTTCCGCCGTGCATTCACATATTTTGTAATCTGGTGGTATGAAGTGCTGATTCATTTTGATCATTGTTAACCTCTCCACATTTTTGGCTGAGAGGTGGCTCCTTTTTGAGGTTACAATGCCACCAGCAGTACTGAAAACACGTTCAGAAAACACACTTGCGAGTGGACAAGACAAGTAATTTATAGCCAGTTGGTGATCTGTCGCAATAGATGCCTATTCCCATACCAAACACCAATGGATTCTGATTACCAAAGACCTCTGTTGGGTCGTCCAGATAGGCCTGCACCATCGACTCAAGGTTCACCAGGGTTCCTCCACTTTGCGTACTTTGTTGTGTGGCCTTTGCATCTCTGGAACGAGCAAACGTTTGCTGAGTTAGCCAATACACTTCCGACAATATTATGGCTGGGCCTGGTGCAGGTGAGGATGATGATACAATTGCTGGTGTCGTTAACGGCTGAGAGAGAAAGTGACTCACTTCGGCCACAGATTCAGAAGTGGACCTTGATGCCGGATGGCCTGCTGATTCAGTACTACTACTGCTACTTCCTTGAATTTTCTGCCGCTCTTTTTCTAACCGAGTGGCTGACACAGCTAGCCAAAGCTTGTACTTTGTAACATCTGCTTCATCAAAAGGAATGAATGCTTTGCTGGCCACTGCCTTTTTGTACTGTGGACCCAGAATAGTGGCACAAATGTAATGTATGTATGTTTTTAAGCCTCTGATTGCCAACTAGGTGGCTTAATAAGATCTCTGCCAACTGATATGCGTCTTGCTTGTCAGTATCATCTTTGAACGTTGAAGGCACCGCCTTCAGTTGGTGCTCTAGCATGCACAACAATGGGATAGCTTTGCCCAAAGTACAGTCCTCCCTGCTGACGTCACACGTGAAGACCTCAAAAGGACGAAGCATGTCTGTCAGGCTTTTAACTAGCTTCCATTCCTCCAACTCTAGCCACATGTCTTTCATAGTAGAACCCAGTCTAAAGACATACTGATTGATTACCACCCACTGCTCAGACAGACGCTCAAGCATGTAGAAGGTTGAGTTCCAACGTGTTACCACCTCCTGGATGAGTCCTTTGACTGGCAGTCTATGTTCATGTTGCATGCGCCTCAGCTCCTTCCAGGCCTTAAAAGAATGGCTGAAATGTGTGCAGATTCTTTGGCAGGTGGTCAGTAACTTGCGGACTGTATTTTCTTTTTTCAAGAAATCTTGCACAACCAGGTTTATACAGTGTACCAAACACGGCACTCTGAAATAGCCACCCTCATGCCTGGCCTTAACTACATTATTGCCATTAACCGTGGAAACATAACCAATCATGCGCTTTCTTGGAGACAGCCATTGAAAGACCTTTGTGTTAAACTCACCCAAAATGTTTAATGCAGTATGAGATTTCTCCATGGCAAACATGGCTACTGTTGCATGTTTCCGAGTAGCTTGAAAAATTGTGTCCTGGTAAACACCTGCGTTTATCTTTGCTCTAACCCCTGAAAAAGAGACCCAGAGTGCAGTGATGCACATGTAATCAAGGGCTTGGAAACTGTTCCACAAGTCTGTTGTCAGGTGTATAGTGTGAACAGCACTCTTCTGCAAAGCTGCCCCAATCACCTCCAGCACATCTTCATGTATTGCTGGAACTGCAACTCTGGCAAAATAGGACCGGCTAGGAACCTTCCATTTAGGGCAGACTGTTGCCACACATTCTAGAAAACCCACCCCTGCCACGAAAGAAAAAGGGAGAAGGTCCAACGCTAGCATTTTTGCCAACTTTGCGTTATACAGACGCGCCGTTGGGTGGTTGCGTTCAAATGGCGCATCCGACCAAAGCATGCTTCTAATGGTGGGCTGGTGCATTTTACTGGATTATGATGATGATGATGACTTCAACCCAGTTAGTCTCATTGCTTTACTTTTTCGCATTGGTGTCTCTCCCAGACTCTTAGTCTGCCTCACAAATGTTGCAGGGGTAGAGGGTGTGCTGCTGCCAGGGGTACTGGGTGTTCCTGAAAAAATGTCTGTTGTTTCTTCAGTCCCCCCCTTCACGAAAGGCCCCTGGGCATCATCACCAGATGCAATATCAATGGATACATTTGGATTTGTTGTACTTTTGGCTCCCTCGATCTTCATTATGTGCGCATCCCAAATGATAGGGTGGTGTTTTTTGAGATGACCTCTCTGGCCTCCCCTGCCATAGTTGGCACCAAGCTTACCACGACTAACATACAAATTACAAATGGAACAAACTACCATGTTTTCCTGCTTTTTGCTAACACTAAAGAAGTCCAAAACTGGGGACTGGAAATGTCTGCTGGTGGTGGAGGTGCTATTTTCACTTTTAATGCCAAATGGAGTGGAGGATGGGCGTTGTTGAAATTTACTGTGTTGTGCACTTATTACAGCACCACTAATTGAGGTAATGGAGGTCGTGCTGGATGGAGGTCCCTGCCGAACCTTCTGATGAGAAAATATGGAAGCTGCAGGTGGTGTTGGTGTACTAGTTAACGGCGTTGGTGGTGGTACCAGTTCCACGCCACCCACATCCCGTTCAGCAGCATTTCGGGATAGGGTAAAAATGTCTGTTTGCTGGGTGCCCGCTGGGGCTGGAGTCACGTCTGTGATGACTGGGTCGTTGTCAGATTGTTCAGCAGAATACATTTGTTTGTCGTCCTCACCCATAATTAAAAGCATTGCGGGAACCTTCCTTTTAGACTTAACTACCTTTGTAGGCTCATGGCATGCCTCACTCTCAGACTCAGAATGCATTGTTGTATTTGGGGTGGGTTCCAGTCAACATCAAGGTCATCAGAAAGAAGGGGGCTTGAAGAAGAACTTGTAGTATCTCTCCTTGATCTTTTTCTTGCTGGCGATCTGGAAGACAGTGAATCATCAGGAGAAGTGGCATTGTGGGAACTTGTGCCTCTCCATGCGCCTCTAGTTGCGCCTCTCCATGCACCTCTCCTTGCGCCTCTCCTTGCGCATGTACTTGGGCTTCTACTTGCTGCACCTGTGGTTGTTGTTGTGGCTGTGGTTGTTGAACACTCGTCAGATGAGTTACAGCCTGTGTTGATTGGATGCTACTTTCTTGCGATGAGCCAACATCACTGGTCGATGGTGATTGAACAAGTAAAGTGGCTGCCTCTGCAGCACTCATGGACTTGGACCTAACTTGGCGTGGTGGTGGCACTGATCCCCGGCAGACCCCGCTGCTGCAGGCGTAGTTTTTTTTCCCCAAAAAAAATGTGCCGTTTGGCACACCAGTCTCCTTGGTTAGTGGCGTCACTTGCTTCTTCTGCTCCACCTTACTGGCAACTTTCTTGCTAGAAGAGCTACGGGCACCTTTTTTTGGGGCCATCTTCTTCAGATGTAAGAACAGCAGGTTGCACGAGTTGCAGAGTTGTCTGTGGCCACACGTGACGTTGTGCTGCACCCACCGCAGCAGAACTTCTTCCTGGCAGTGATGATGAACGATGAGGCTGATTTGTCTTTGTGCACCTAAAAGCAAACGAAGCCAGAGGAACATCAGTTAAATAAATGTTGCATATGTTGTGCTTCAATTAATAGTTTGCAACTAGGCATTTATTATTACAACACACCCCAAAATGGAAAGACCAAAAATAAAAATTGCAAATGTATTTCTAATAAAAAATGGATAAATAGAAGAGAGATCATGCATCACTGAGTACCCCTGGGCATAATGGATGAAAGCAAGGCATACTGGGTGCAGGCCTACGGCACAAAGCATACTGCCTGGCTTCAAAATGGACCCTTGACCCCCAGCAACATGGCCAGGTCCTGCCTGGACCAGGCCTCAAAATGGCCTCCACCCACCTGGCCAGGCCCCAACAACACCCCCAAAAGTTGAAAAACACACAAAAATCACCACAATCCAATGCCATCCATGCCCTCAATGATGTTTAAATTCAAGATACCCCACAGAAAGACTTGGTCCATGCACCACTCCCTACCCCTGGGCATAATGGGTGAATGCAAGGCAAACTAGGTGCAGGCCTGAGCACACTGCCTGGCTTCAAAATGGACCCATGACCCCCAGCAGCATGGCCAGGCCCTGCCTGGACCAGGCCTCAAAATGGCCCCCACCCACATGGCCAGGCCCCAGCACCACCCCAAAAAGTAAAAAAACAGACATAAATCACCACAATCCAATGCCATCCATGCCCTTAATGATGTTCAAATTCAAGACACCCCATAGAAAGACTTGGTCCATCCACCACTCACTACCCCTGGGCCTACTGGCTAGTGAGGCTTTACAGGCAACCCCAAAATTTAAAAAAAAACACATATACAGTGAGCTACAATTCCATGATATAAATGAGATTTAAGTTCAACAAAACTCACAGGTACAGTTGTATCATGCACCCATGACTAACCCTAGGCCTACTGGATACTGTGGCTACCCAACAATATATTTTTTTTAAAGTTGGGAAAAAGTTTTAAAATTGTAGTTGCAGCAACTGCAATGCCCCAAATAAACAACACCAACTTACTTGTAAAATCTCAAATCCAAAAGTGATCCAAACTCTAAAGTCCAAAAAGTCCTCAAATACAAATATCCAGAAGTAGCCACAAAAAGTAATCCTTCCAGCTCCAGATCCAAATGAAAAGTGACCAGGACATGGACAAAGCACTGGGAGGAGCCTGCTGGACAGGAACAGGAAGTTGGAGACTCTGGGGCACTTCCTTCCTCCCACCCACCCAAAAATGGACACCTTGCACAAAGAAGTGCAGCCAAATGTCAATTAGAGGAATTATTCTGATCAAAATCTTCATTTTCAGAAGGTTTATGCTGCCTGCGGTGGATTTCTTGTGCAGAATTGCAATTTTAGCAAGTTCAGGAAAGCGAGCTGTTCAAATCTCCCGCCGAAAGTTAACTGCGCTCCGCAGCTACATGTTCCCAATTATTTACTCCTGTGATGCGTGATCGCGGGCCCTTATGACGTACTCCCGTTGTCAAACTCTCGCTGTGCAAGATGGCGGGCCGCGATGACGTACTCGCGGTTGAAAAATTCTCGCGCGATCATGCAGCAAGATCCAAAATGGCGCAGCACAAGCAAACAGGGAGGAAAACAACTCTTTGAATGCAGAATCCCGGTAAGTCAACGCCGCGCGCCCGAGATTGTATTTTTCAAGCGCGACCAAGCAAAAAATCCACCAGCTTGCGAATTTGCGGATTTTTGGGCAAATTCGTGGGATTTGCGGACCGCAAAATTGCCAAAAATGCACAAATTTCGCGAACCGTTCTTTAGCCCACTCTGCCACCCCAGTTCAGACATGGCTATATACATGGCTTGGCAGTTCCGGCTGGACTGGGCTAAAGAACGGTGATGGATTAAATAGTGTGAGTGTTTGATTGATTCAGATGCTCCGTTCATCACCACCCCCTTTTGTACCGCTTTTGGCCGCCATAAGTGTGGCAGGGTATGCTCAGACGTGAGTCCCTTGCTCACTTTGCCACTGGATTCAGGCAAGCCAGGCTGAGGACGGCTGGAATGCCAGAAACCGGTCCTCGGAAGCTTGTTTCCGGTCCAGGGACGACATGGCTTGGCAGTTCGGGCGGGACTGTTCCCACAAGGCACAGGGTCAAACTGATTTGCATATAGCCATGTCTGAACTGGGGTGGCAGAGTGGGCTAAAGAACGGTGATGGATTAAACCCAGATCTTTTGACTGGGTGTGAGTGTTTGATTGATTCAGATGCTCCGTCCATCACCACCCCTTTTGTACCACATACTTTTTGGTATAGGCTCATCCAGACTAGCATTAAGGAAAAATGTGTGAAAGGCAGATGCCATGCAAATTTCAATGGGTGGGAGGTGGGGGCAATATATTGGCTGGTATTGAATGACTTGCCTTGTATGTTATGAAGTGGAATAAGGTAGCCAGGGATATCCCCTAAATGAACGAAGATAGGGGTGGAAGAGGAATATGTGCTAGCTAAGTGATGTCATCAATGTTGCGAGATCAACGCAATAAGTTAAACTTAGATGGGTCTGCATTGTGGCCAGGGCCGGTGACCATTCCCACTTCCCTGGCATCTAAATAATGTTAACGTTGGTGAGTATTCATTTTTATACATAATAATTTTTGGAATAATTATTGTTATAATGGTAATTAATGGTAATTATAAAGATGTTAAATAATTCACTTTCATTATCTCATCATTTATCTTTACTACCAATAACATATTCTCTAAGTATGCTTCACTTGTACTAAAACATTTGTTTGAAGTGTTTACTATTTTAGGATTATTTTTTAAATGTCATTTGTATTAGTGTTAAGTGATATGTTTAATTTCACAATTTGTTTGAACATCACATTTTATAGGCACACCACTTCCATTTGAGGCAGATGAGTTGGTGTCTTTTAAAATGAAACCAGCATATGTAAGCAGCTTATATTTTTTTAAGTGTCTGATTTAGGGTTTAGTGAATGGGTACTCGACATCAAAAGTAATGGATACATTACAAAAAAATATCAGTAATAAATACAAGATTCTTTGTGACAGCAAGCATCATATAGGTCATATAGGTTATGGACCGTCACCCAATGTTGTATTAATGCATAAATACATTTGTATCTGTCCTAAAGTGCCTTAAAGTGTGACTGCTTGCTGAGAGAGGGTATGAGCCTCTGATCCTCAAAGTGTCTGAATCTGCAGAGCTATGTACAGCGAGACCCATGTGTCTGTTATGTAGCCATAAGGAAATGTCTAAGGGTTGGGATCTACGGAAATCGGTGTCAGTGTTTCTACAGCCTCTTTGAGCTACTTCTTCACTGAAACACAGTACTCATGCCAGCAATTTCAGAGGCCTGGATAGCTATTATTTATGTTTAGTTATGTATATCATTTATGAACTGCCCCGAGTTTTTTCACGTTCATAGGCTTCAACTAGTGACCAGTTAGTTTATACATTTGGCTAAGTAATGTAAATTTTATTTACCTACAAACTTAAAATACGCAATGTGTGTTGCTAGGTTCTGCATTGCACTTTTTAATTGTTAGATAAAAATTTGTTTTTTTGTGAAATATGTTTGTGAACTATCAAATAAAATATTTGCTTTTAAAAATATATCATTTAGAAGGATAGATTTTTATAGAGGATACCTGGTAACTTAGCTTTACCAAACTGTAAGCTGATTTTCACTAAACACATTTTAATAAAATAAAGCAACATATAAAAATATGTAACTCCTAATAGTTAGGAAGGCTGTTTTGAATGTGAAAAACTTTCACAACACAATAGTATTTTTAAGAAAACTGGTTATTATTGGGGGAGCATGTGAGTCCTTCCCAAGAAAGCTGTTCAAAATCATCTGAGATCCACCAGTTAATTAATAAACCTGGGCTCAACCACTGGGTGCAGAGCAGACTGCCTTAACTCAAGGAAAAGCATGACAAGGGTTTAGCAGTTCCAAAACAATTAAAAGATCAAACCAAATCAGAAGAAAAATCCTGCAACCAATTTCTAAATCTAAAGCAACATTTTATAAGAAATATGACATCAAAAATCAAAAATACACTAAGGTGAACCAGAGATGTACAGTTTTAAAGCTGCAAGACACAAACTGCCAAGAAAAAGTAATCATAAGTCACAGTTGATGGTGACCTAGACACAATTTCAGGCAGACCATGATGGAGCAGATGCAGGATATACTCAGTGGGCCATCTTGGACAAAGCTTTAACCCACTGATTTTGGGTCACATTTACTTACATTTTGCACTGGTTTTCAAGTATGGGCGCAAAATCAGTTCCGCTCGCGAAATTTGCGAATTTTCGGCAATTTCGCGATCCTCGAATCTCGCGAAATTGCTGAAAAATTCTCACATTCGCTCGCGGGCATATATATTTTTTTTTGATGGCCAGCTCACTCAAGGGACCAAAGTTACAGGCACACACGGTCTTTGGAGGCAAATCTTCGGGCCCTTTACGCAGCTGCAGTGTAGGAAAAGCACCATACATTTACCCAACAAGGTAGCACTTACTGATAAGCCAGTAGAAAGTACTCCAGTTGAGTAGAGATATGGCACAACCGGTGGCATCATCGTGGATAAATATGCAGGCAGGATTCATTCTGGCGCGATGCTTCTGTCGCAAAAATTAAACCTCAACAGGAAGTACTTACAGATATGAGCAGGTGCCCGAGTTGAAGCTCTAATTCAGTCGTGCATTATAATCATCCCAAACAACTAGTGAGCACGGTCCAGGTGTCCTTCCTCCCCATATCCACCGCCTACAATTAGATGTAATCCTTGATGGAGGTCTTTGCATCCACAAGTTTCTCGAGCGCAATCCCCGTGTACTTACTGTGACCAGGAGGCTGTTTTCTTCTCATCTGCAGCTCTGATCGGTCTCTGACCCTTTATAAGCAGGAGGTATGTGAACTCGCAGAGAAGCCCCACCCATTTGGCCCCGCCACACACAAACTAGGGTATGCAACATTTTCCTGCCGTTTCATCATTATGATGGGCAGCTCACTCGAGGAACCTAGGCGCCTGTCGGCGCGGTGGCAAAGTTAAAGACACACGTCACTGGAGACAACTCTTCTGGGCCTTTACACAGCTGTAGTGTAGCAAAAGCACTATGCATTTACCCAACGAGGTAGCACTTACTGATTAGCCAGTAGAAAGTGTTCTAGTGGAGTAGAGGTATGGCACAACCGGTGGCATCATCGTGGATAAATATGCAGGCAGGATTCATTCTGGCACGTTGCTTCTGTCACAAAAGTTAAACCTCAACAGGAAGCACTTACAGATATGAGCAAGTGCCCGAGTTGAAGCTCTAATTCAGTTGCGCATTATAATCAGCCCAAACAACTAGTGAGCACGGTCCAGGTGTGCTTCCACCCCATATCTACTGCCTACAATTAGATGTAATCCTTGATGGAGGTCTCTGCATCCATGAGTTTCTCGAGCACAATCCCCATGTACTTACTGTGACGAGGAGGCTGCATTCTTCTCATCTGCTGTTCTGATCGGTCTCTGACCATTTATAAACAAGAGGCATGTGAACTTGCATAGAAGCCCCGCCCATTTGGACCCACCACACACACACTAGGGTATGCAACGTCTTCCCGCCCTTTCCTCACTATGATGGACAGCTCACTCGAGGGACCTCGGTGCCTTTTGGCGCAGTGGCAAAGTTACAGACACACAAGTCACATTATTTGTGCAAATGGCAAAAATATCTGTGAGTTCGCGGGAAAATCCGCGAACTCGCAGATTTTTTTGCCATTTCACGCAAATTCGCGGACCACGAATCCGCAAAATTCGCCCATACTTACTGGTTTTTCATCACAAAAGTGATGTAAACTTGTGCAAAATGTTTACTTGGAATTTAACTTCCAGCACAAAACTCGGTTTTTGCTGGAAAGCTGCCAGAAATTGTAATCATATTTGAATGCTTTGTTATTTGTTTTGTTCAAAAGTTTGTAATGTCTTGAAACATTGTACTTATTGTTTCCTCAGTGAAAAGAAATGTTTAATCTTCTGAAGTATCACAAAATGTAAATATGTATTGAAATATTCAAAAAAAGTGAAATACTTACCTTCTTGAAGTTACTCAAAGAAGGCACACATCAGCTGAATAAACAAGCTGTCGTGACTTGAATTCGAGTTCTGGCATTCCCTTTCTTGTTATAACGTATGTTGTCCAGCCAGGACCCGTAGGACAAAACCCCCCATTGATTAAACGTAGAGAGAGCAGGCAAAGGCCTGCGCGGGTTTTTTGGCCCCCAAAAAACGCCAGAACAACCTTCCAATAACTGTCTCAGCGGGTTACATACCATAACCTGTTGGAACATGTCAGAGGAGGAAACGCTTTCCTTTTCTGAGGCACACATTAAAAATTTAATTTCGGGACCCTCTCCATTCTCGTCCATTAAACTCAGCACAAATGCACAACAACAGAATGAGAGTGATAAGCTACTAAGACTACATAAGAAACATACACGCACGGAACTGCACGGGCATTTTCTATTTGAACACCTCAAGGCAGGTACCATCCCTTGGGGCCTTCAAGTAAAAAACGTACCGGTGGTGTTCACAGAGGACCCAGTATATAAAAAGGGTTTTAGCTATATAGCAACAAAGTGTAGCAGAGACCTTATGGTCCATACCGTTGAAACGGCCTAGAGAATTTGTCAAAAGGAACAGGAAGAGATAGAGGCACCCATTAAAACAATAGAGGACAATCACACAATAGAAGAGTCCAAAGCTTTGCTTAAAAAAATTGATAAGGAAATTGGCACATTTAGGGACAACACGATCAATTTTAGGTCCAACAAGTTTGAAAAGGACGTTAAGGCCTTCAAGATCGAGTCTGTTTACCCATACTTGAAAGACGATTACTATACCCAAATGGAATCTAGAAGAGCCTTATCGCAGTACCAAGGGAGGTCTAAAAATCGATTTGTTACCTTCTCTGAGAGTTCATCGTCAGAATCAGCCAACGACTCAGATCCAAGGGAGGGCCCCTCAAAAAGAACTCCTTTTTTAGAGAAGGGCGAAGGCAGAGGCAGGGCCAGATTCAAACCTCAGCCCCAACCATGGGAAATGAGAACACGCAGAACTCAGTACAAGACATAAATTCGACCTCCACAGTGAACATATCTAACAAAGAACTAACTGTACATGAAAAATCTGTCCTTGAATTAGGACTTAAATTTGTTCCTACTACTACCACTGATTTGACTTACTTGAAAATAGAAGCGTTAGAGTTTTGTCGTAAATTAAGACTCAGGGCATTTTTCCACAATAAAGAAGATACAAGAGTACTAGAACCCTCTAACTTGTCCAACAAATCTACATTTGTTCCTCCAACCTATACAATTCCTAAAGAAATAATAGCTTTTGAACAGACCGTTCTGTCCTCCATCACGCAGCTAAACAAACAAAAAGTTTTCTTGAAGAGAAATATCAGTAGAGATCAACAAATGGCTTTGAACAACCTACGCTCTGATGATTCCATAGTGTTAAAACCCGCTGACAAGGGGGGCGCACTGGTGGTCTGGTCTAGAGATAAATACATAGCTGAGGCTAACAGTCAAATTAAGAATACTGACTGGTACAGAGAAGTCAAAGAAGACCCGACTTTACAAATACAAACTGAGATCCAGATGAAACTCACTGAAGGTTATGACAAGGGGATACTGGGACCGAAAGAGTTCCAATACCTCAATAAAAAGAGCCCACGTATTCCAGTAATTTATTTTCTACCGAAAATACATAAGAGCATAACTGAACCACCAGGAAGACCCATAGTCTCCGGGTGTGATTCACTATTAGAACCACTTGCCAAGTATGTGGATGTGTTCATAAAACCTTTTCTGTCCGAAGTTAAATCACATCTTAAAGACACCACGGACTTCATAAATAAGGTAGAAGGAGTTCCATTTGATGATACGCAAGAGTTGTTGGTATCCTTTGATGTCACATCTCTATACACCCAGATCCCTCAAGAGGAGGGACTGGAAGCAATGGAGTATTACTTAGACACACGACCACGACCACAAAGAGTCCCCACAGACTTCATCATTGACTTAGCCAGAATAGCTCTGAAAAGAAACTATTTTCGGTTCATGGACGCGTTCTACGTGCAGGTGAAGGGAACCGCCATGGGGTGTCCTTACGCCCCGGAAATGGCGGTTCTCTTCATGTCCCTGTATGAGGAACGCTTCATTTACCAAAATAACCCATTCCAACAAAACATAACAACATGGTACCATTACATCGATGATATCTGGTGTCAATGGAAAGGGTCTGAAGAAATGCTGACCGAATTTCACCAATGGTTGAACACCAGACACCCAGACATCAAGTTCACGATCACACACAGTAGAACATCCCTTACCTTCTTAGATGTAGTGGTTGTCCCCTATCAAAACCAACTGTCAACTACCTTACATCGCAAAAATACAGACAAAAATACAATATTGCATTTCGCAAGCTATCACCCTAAAAGTTTGAAAACAAATCTGCCATATGGCCAAATGTTGAGAATCCGACGTAACTGCTCAAGGAAGGAAGATTTTTTAACTCATTCTCAAATTCTCAGTGACCAACTCGAACAAAGAGGTTACCCACGGAAATTGTTAAAACATTCAGCCACACGGGCATGGCATACCCCGCGTGAAGAATTACTGAGAAAAAAAGACATCAAACCCCTTGACAGACCAGTGTGTGTCACGACATTCGGGCCATACACAAACAAATTCAAGTCCATTATTCTAAAGAATTGGCATTTGATAACGAACTCGGAAGTTCCAATTGAGAAGCCACTGTTTGCCCTAAAGAAAAACAGAAGCATCTCCCAATACATCGTGAGAGCTGACCTAGGGGTCAGCCAAGCTAAAACAGACCTACGCACAATGTGGAAATTACCACCCATAATAGGTCACCACAAATGTGGCACATGTGCCTCCTGCCCTAGTACAATCGAAGGGGAGGAATTCCAATTCAACACAATAAAATGGACACATAAAGGATTCTCAAACTGCAAAACACAAAACGTAATATATGCCATCATGTGCCCATGTCCCAAGTTGTACATTGGGAAAACCACCCAAAAAGTGAACCAATGATTGGCCCAACATAGGTCCAGAATCAGACACAAAGTGCTGTCCGCACCCATGGTGCAGCACTTCGTGGAATACCAACATACTGAGACAGATTTTAAATGGACGGTGTTACAAGCCATGAAAGCCCCCTCGAGGGGAGGAAATATTGATACCATGCTGCTCAAAAAAGAAGCATATCTAATCCTTAGGTTTAATTGCGTGATGGATGGACTGAATGAAATATCTGAACTGCAAAGATCAAGCTATTGAGTCCTATGTTTACCCACCTTCACCAATATAAATTACATTCATTGATATGTCACTTACTGCGCCAGTCACTTACTAATCACCAGTAGCTCACAATAACAGTAACAGTTAAAGTATATGCCAAAAAACGGCACGAAGGGGAAGACTACAATTCCCACAATGCCCAGCACCACTTATTAGCAGGAAACAGAGTTCCGCCCTGTGTTGGAAATCGGAGGTTTTCCAGCAGCGGTAGGAGTGAGCGTCACGCGGCCCCTCGGAGTTTTAAGCATTGCTTCAATAGACGGAGGTAAGGCAATCATGAACGCTTAAACTGAAACGCGGTCTCTCCCGCGTAACAAAAACTAAAGCGGAATGAATGTCGAGTAACGGTCGGCATCTTTAACTTCTGTTCACAGAACAGCTAACTGAGTCAACGAAAACGTTTTGACCAACACAAAACACTGCAGTGCCGGGGTCAGCCTGTGGCGTCTGAAAACAAGTAAGCACGATTGTGTAATAGCGCGTATAACAATGTAACATTCGCTGCAACAATTAGGTGGTAAATTTGATCTTTACTTCACATTCAAACAGAACCCCAACACCGCGGAACCATAATTAGATTCCCACAAACGGTCCTTTCACCTCTACGAGGGATCAGGAACATAAGAAGTAAGTGACAGGGCAGCGCAAAAAAACGGATAATACGTGTTGATGAGTGTGATAAATTTGGAAACCCATAAACCCACCATCCTTTAATTCCACTCAGGTAATGGTGAAAAAATATGGATAACTTGATGCTCCGTGCTTGAATATTACAGCCCTCAACAACAAAAAGGTAAAAATCTTTGAAGGTTTTCCCTCTTTAACAAAGATGGTTAACAGTAGAGAATAGGAGATACTGAAATGTCCCCCAATTTTACACCATAGGCATACAGCTCAGCCCTGAAGAAGAACCCCACAGAAAAAAGAAGGGTTTGGAAACGCGTCGGCTATACGGCTGTTTGAAAGTTGAAGGAACCCAAATGTTAGGGGTTGATATATGAACATAGGGCGACATAATTAAAGTCAGGTTGCCCAATATGCCCATTGTTTGCCAAAATCATTCGTAACAAAACTAGTCTAGGTGTATATGATTTAAAGCTAACCGTGATTGAAATTGTAATCATATTTGAATGCTTTGTTATTTGTTTTGTTCAAAAGTTTGTAATGTCTTGAAACATTGTACTTATTGTTTCCTCAGTGAAAAGAAATGTTTAATCTTCTGAAGTATCACAAAATGTAATTATGTATTGAAATATTCAAAAAAAGTGAAATACTTACCTTCTTGAAGTTACTCAAAGAAGGCACACATCAGCTGAATAAACAAGCTGTCGTGACTTGAATTCGAGTTCTGGCATTCCCTTTCTTGTTATAACGTATGTTGTCCAGCCAGGACCCGTAGGACAAAACCCCCCATTGATTAAACACAGAAATTAACTCAGAGCATTATTTTGCATCACTCGGGCATTCCATGGGCGGTACATGGGCGTTTCCCTGCAAGCAACCTTAGTTTTTGATGCAAACCCGTATCTACTAACTATAGTAGAAAGGATTTGCTTTAACAAATAATCTTTTTGAAATTGGCAATAACCTATGCTAGACATGGCTTAGACACCATTACAAGAAGGATTCTGCAGTATCTCAGTGGATATGGCACTTTCCTGTGCTCTCCATCTCACACAATGCAGCAGAGAAACGTTAGCGGCTGCACTGCATTGCGTGGGATCTTTGCAAATCTGTCCTTCAGTCTTCCTTATGTGAGTCTAAATCCTCCTTCGTGAAAAGGTGAAGGCTGTGTTTGACAAAGTCCTCTCATAGTCATATAGCTGTTGGACTTGGCACTTATGAAGCTCTTGACTTTGGAGAGAAAAGCTCAGAGTGGAAAAATGAAAGTTTCCCACCAGTCAAATGTCTTTCATTGTGCAAATGCTTCTAACAAATTTGCCCACTCAAGATTTCTTCCAGCTGTTTTTTTTGTTCTGGGGCCTAAAGTTCTCCAGCGAGTCAAGCCTGAACCTGTATCTGACAAAGTACACTTAACATCAGATACCTTTTCTACAAGGTTCTGCTGAATCTAAAAAGGTTTTGAAGTACAAAAATGTTCCAAGTCACAAATGTCAGACTTTATAGAATAGCTCTTCTTTGTCACTTCTAAGGCTCCCGGACATCAGAGATAGCACTGAGTGGCTTGGACTCACTCCAGTCGAGGCCCCCAGCAGGGTTCCATCTAAGTATAGTTGCTACTGGTCAGTTGGTCACGCCATGAAAATGACCTCTTGCAGCATGTTGTGCCATCGGAGCGAAAAAGGAGCAACTGACCCTTGGAGACCACTTATTAGTTGTGGGTATAAGTGGGAGGAGGTCCAGCCCTTCGGGATTCCACATAAGTCACAGACAGCAGATCAAGCCTTGTTTTGTTTATCCACAAGCCTACGTGTACCAAGAGGAGTTTGAGGATGGTGCCAATTTTGTACAATTACAAGCCGGTAGGGGTGTCAGTTGGCAAAACCTTAAACAATGAAAACAAAGTTCCCAAGAGTAAACCTTCCCACTTTTGCAGCACTATCCTATTTGCCTTACTGTAAACTATACATTAGTTCACTATTATGAGTGAAATCCAATATGGTAGAACCCTATGGCCCCTGGAGGAGGCTGGTGGCCCAGCTAGGGGTATGTCTAGGGAAATGAACATTACCCTTCTCCTCAAACAAGTTGAAACTGATTCTGGGACCAGCTTCCATTCTGACTGGGATCATGTCCAGCTGGCTACAGTTGGCTTAGTGATTAAAAGGCCTTCACTTTGCACTCAACTATAAATGGGCAGGACTCACTCTAGCCCCTTTCAAATGAATGAAATTTGGGAACCATCCCCAACTTCCCTTCCTGGGCTGAGAGGAATCATTTATCTTGTGCCCAGGGTTTACTGTTAAAAAGCTCAAGTCATTGTCTCTGCTCTGGGAGCAGTTTTCACACACCATCAAGGGGAAGCACTTATGGGGGAGAGGTGCTGCAGACAGGCTAAGGCTATTTAGCCTACTGGAGCATTCAGGCACTAAAAGTATACCTTCCTAAAGGTTACTTTTGCTGTATTTTTTTTTATCAGAATTCAACTTCACCTTTAGATTTGTAATAAATATTAAAAGCAGTGATTAAATCATGTATTTAGATACTTCCAAACCAAAAAGTAGTATTTTAATTGCACTTGATTTTCCTCATAGGACCAGCTATAGCCCTGCATGGTGAAAATAGCTAGATCGAGGGAAGTCACTGTAGAAACATGAAAATGAAATGCTTACTTGTTCCAGTTTTAAATACTATGCACTTTACCTTTTGGAACTCAAGGCTTGCTTAAGAGTGACTTATTTGAAAGTTGTGTACTCATGGCCAAAAAGAGTTATTTTGATAGGTTGACCTGTAGATTAAAAACTGCAGCAGTCATGCTACACATTTAGGCCTGAAGCTTTGTTTTTCTTATTAGCCTAATTAACGGCACATCACGTACTGCAGTCCATATATGACATCTAGCTTCCAATGTCATTCATGTACTTTGAAGCATAATATATTAGGAATTAAGAGTTAGCCAATTCTGTCATGTTTTCAGGGTCAGATCACATACAATGGGAACTCAGCAGGAGTGCCCAATGTGCAATTTATAGTCATCAAAAACTAGCAGCATCAGTCCAAAAATCGTAGCGGTTACCATGCAAAAAAGGTTCTTTCTCACAGTATTCTTAAATTTTTACAGAACTATGTTAAGTGAAAGGAAATGTGACCTGATCACAAACCTAGAACTGTGGTTCAGAACATCGAAATGTATACCTTCATTGTCTGACACTGTGGCATAGCTGTTATTTATCTGCTGCTGACCAACAATGCTGAAGTTTTATTTTTAAAGTTGCACTCACAGGTGTAGGTGCCTGTGCTGAGGAGATACCAGAGGATGCTGGTGTAGGCTGCAAGCCTCCCAATACCTTAGCCGTACAGCTGATGGCTACAGTTATATTACTCGCCAGTGTTTGTTGTGGTAGCATGACTCTGACAATGTTTGTATTTATAGTGTCAATGAATAGGTCTATCTTTCTTTCCAGTCCCTATTGAGAGTCGATTAGTGAAGTATTCTCTAAACTGCAATTAATATTTGGAAATTGAGAACTGATGCCTGGCCCTTTAAAATGTTCAACAATTTGACCTGCTATATGAGCCAGAGTATCATCAAAATCCATACAGCCACATATGTTTGTTGTTTCAGCTTCAGAAATGTTCTTGTTAGAGCTCAGACATCTGTAGACCCCATCAGGTATGTAAGAGAGTGTCTCCATCCTCATCTTCATTTTGGAGACAATGTTCTCTTGTGCCTTGTGGATGCGCATTTCAAAGTTTAATGGTGGATTTTAGAGTGGTCCTGAGGTGGTGGAAAGTTGCTTATGTTCGGAGAAGCAGCGAGCGAGCGCATCTTTTCCATGTTGTATGCTCCAAATTCAATTGGGGTGGTGTGCAGTGCAGAAAAACGATGGATTTAGGCCCAGATCTCTGTACTGGGGTGAATGTATGACATTGTTCTGCATTCTGTCCATCAACTGTTGTTTTTGCATTTGTCACTCCGAGTGGGACGGGTATGCTCAGACGTGAGTCCCATGCTCTCCACTGGAGTCAAGCTATCCTGGCTGAAGACGGCTGATAGCCAGAAACCGGTCCTAGGATGCTTGATTCCGGTCCAGGAAAGACATGGCTTGGCCGTTCGGGCTGGACTGTTCCCATGAGGCACAGGGTCAAGGCTGATTTGCATATGGCCATGTCTGAACTGGGGTGTTGTGGAGTGCAGAAAAACGATGGATTTAGGCCCAGATCTCTATAATCGGATGAATGTATGACATTATTCTGCATTCTGTCCATCAACTGTTGTTTTTCCAAATTCAATTCTTTCCACAAACTGAGAAGCCCTGCATCTGTCTATGAAAGGGGGTGCGTGTGAAATACTGAAAGTGGCCCATTCATCTAGCTCTGAGCATTCATGTGGAGCGGAAGCACCAGAGGACTTGGGAGCAGAAAGAAGAAACCTATTTTGCTCTCTAATGAAAGGCTGTCAGGGAAGGGATTATAATCCCTGTAATAAAGTAAACAACCGCATTACAAATACAGCCGTAAGAGAACACATCACATAATCTGAACAATAAAGAAAGGAAAAACAAGTAAAATATTCTAAGCTGCTCAAAGACTAATGGAGCAGCTCTTCGGTACTGTACTATCATCACCTGGGCCATAAGCCTACCTTGCATCAGTTGCAAAGTAATAACTAATTCCGGTGTCCTCTCAAGGCCAACACATTAATTGCAATTTTCTTACCCAATCTGGACATAATGGTCTCTTATGTGTGAAAATGGTACACCCCACCACAAGAAAAAATCACGTCTTCGGCATTGGCCAAAACATGAGTGGGCACAGGTTTTTCCACCCTCATTATTACACACTCACTCACTACACATACATCTGTTATCATTGCAAAAACACACTAGTGTCACTTCAACATCCTACTTACAAATAAGCAGATAGTGCTCAAGGTAGGCTTGGGCACACCCAGTTGTTAGACCATTGCTGCTACCCTCGGTTGTGTACACAGTGCCTCCAGCACACTCTCATTGCTCTGAGAGATAATCCCTTTAAGACACACATTTGTGCCAAGCGGCCTTGTACCAAAATTGGTTGTTGGAAGGTGCTGGCTAACAAAAGTGCGGATGTCTTACACTCGTTAGTGTCTGTGAATGTCCAAACCCTTAAAGATACAGTGGACATATATGAATATGCTGACCTAAGCAGCTCTGGCGAATCCTGGCACCCACAGAAAGGATGGGGTAGGAATCTGCTCCATACCGAAAAAGGTTGATCTACAAAGTCAGTGAGGCAGGTATGAGCAGAGGTCTCACGAGTGCACGTCTCAATTATGCCCAAAATCATGGTGTATGTATAGCAAGAGAGCACAAGAGTTTTCCAGTTTGATAATAAAAAGAGTGTAGAGGAGCATGAAGGTGCTACATATGTCCACTGGGAAGGCCCTACTGATGCCCAGCTCTATGTAGGCTAGAGCAAGGATAGACACAGATGGTGCCGTGTGTGGGTTATAGGTTGTAGGGGAACGTGCTCTGTACCCAGGACGATAGTCAGAGGGGAAGGCACCATTGCTTCCCAGCTCTATAGTGCCATTAGTTCGAGATGCTTTGGGTGGAAGCAAATGCATGAGAGAGCGGTGGTGTGACATGATTCATGAAGAGTGAAGGAAGAGTATCTGAGTGGAACGGGTAAGCAAGCCTAGCATTAAAAAATAAACGTCTCCAGTAACTGCATGTGCCAGAAGCAATACGCAAGAGCAAAAGGCATGTACAGTGTACAATAAGGCTTAAGCAGAGGAAAAAGACACCAGGTTATTTTTCAGCTAACACTGAAAGGGCTGTTTCATTAATTTGAAGCAGTTGCGGGTGAAGTTGTCGGAATTGCTAAATATAAGTTTCAACCCAGTGTTATTTTATGAGGAGAATGGGACTTGGGATGGGTAGGCTTCAACCTGCCTGCACCAAGTATATCTCCATGCCATCGGCTGCACAATGTCTCCATGAGTCGCGCGACTGTCTCTTCCTATTCGCAGCTGTGGTGAGCTGTGATCCCAGAGACACACTGCTTT